>NC_077228.1:226232580-226911296 GCF_027887165.1 Monodelphis domestica | reverse complement strand
GGATTCTTTCAATCTCTACTTTTTCCTCTTGTTCTAGAATATCAGGGAAGTTTTTTTAAAAATAATTTCCTGTAGTATTATGTCCAGGCTTTTTCTTTTGTCATGGTTTTCTGGTAGACCTATGTTTCTTAAATTGTCTCTCCTCGAATGGTTTCCTAAATCTTCTATTTTGTGAATGAAATGTTTCATATTTTACTCAATTTTTCCATTCTTTTGGTTTTGTTTTATAGTGTCCTACTGCCTTGTGAGGTCACTTAATTCTAGTTGTTGTATTCTGGTTCTTAAAGACTGGATTTCATCCCTGGCTTTTTGGTCATCCTTCTCCTTCTGGTCTGATTTTCTTTGGAGGTCATCTTTCATCATCTTTGCCTCATCTCTTATCTCCTTTGCCTCATCCTTCATCTTCTTTGCCTCATCTTTCATCTCCTTTGCCTCATTTTCAAGCTGGTTGATTTTGGCTTTCAAGACACTATTTTATGTTTCCAGATGACTCATCTTAGTTTTTAAGTTCTTTTCCCAATTGTCTTCAGCCGCTCTTAATTGTGTTTTGAATTGCATTTTGAGTTCTTCCAAAGCCTGTATCCAATTCGCTGGGATTTCTGATTTATTGTTTGATGATCCCTCCTCCTCTGTTCTGTTTGCTCTTTGTTTATTTCTTGTATAGAAGCTGTCTATTGTAATTTCTTTCTTCTTTTTCTGTTGTTTGCTCATATTTTCCCCTTATTTTCTCCCCGTATTTGTCTGTGCTCTTGCTCCTCTCATTTTTTTGGTCTTGGGGCTTTCTGTCAGTCTTCCCTATTGGAGCTTTGACAGAAGATCTCTCCGTGCAGTCTGAGTGGGATGGGTGTTGGAGTTTGAGCTCCCCTATCCTCTGGAGGCTTTTGATAGGATTAAAGTCCGGCAATCTGTGGGGGAGGGGTTTTGGAGCTTGGGCTTCTCAGACCTCTGAAGACTTTTGATGGGATTAAGTTCAGCTGGGTTGGGCTGGATGTACTCTGTGGACAAAACCTCCTGGAAGGCTAGAGCAATATGGAGGGTCTCCTCCTCTGTGAGCAGGCTGACCGCTCTGTACTCCCTCTCCATCTCATTCCCCACTGCCTATGTTTGATGCTCTGAGCCTGGGACAGCCCTGCCCGCAAGGTACACACTCCAGACAAGCGCCTTTGCCTGCCCAGAGGCTCCCACTGGGGGCTTAGCACTTTAGGTGAGTGTGGGGTGGAGGGGTCCTGGGACTTTCCTTCTGCCTTCCCCTTAAACCAGAGTGTTCTTGAATTCTGGCTTTTGGGGGGCATACCATTTGGATTGAGTCCAGCAGGAGGGTTCCCCGGCTCTGTCTTGTTGTTAGGTTTGATTTTCAGTCCCCTAGGAGCATTTAGTTTGTAATTGTAAGGAAGGGTATTTAGAAGTTTGAACTTTTGCTGCTTCTAGGCCACCATCTTGACTCTGCCTCTCTCCTCCTATCTACTGTCTCCTTTTTTTTGAAAAGTAAAGGTTACTTAGTGCATTTTAAAGGCCTAGAAAGACCTCAGAAGTCATTTGTTCCATAGATATTTCATAAAATCCCTGTTCTCCTGTGACTGTGTCTTTGCTCTAGATAATTCCAGACACAGGACTGGCAAAGAGAATCCATCCTGTCTGTGGACTTGACAGAGTTCAATGCCTTCCTTTGAGTTTCAAGTTGATTTAATAAATATTTATTAATGTTATGTTAACAAAAATGAATTAAATATCTACTATATGCCAGGCACTGTGGTAGGGACAAAGATTAATTTAAACACTGGATCTAGCATCTCATCAATGTGGATATTCCTGCAAAACAGTGCAGATTACAGTTCTCTTAAGTCTGTTCAGTTGTTTGGCCATGTAGACCAGCCAGGCCGTCCAATATTCTTGAGGCTTTTTTTTTGAGTTCTCTTTACATGATTTATAATATTTTTTCCTTGACCTTAACCTCTGGATTTTGACTCTTAATTTTCCTGGAAGTTTTCATTTTGGCATTCCTTTCTGGAGGTAACAGACGAATTCTTTCAGTTTCTACTTTGCCCTTTAGTTCTAAGAGGTCTGGGCACTGTTCGTTTATGGTTTATGGAAATATGATATCTAGGTTTTTTTGTTCATGGCTTTTGGGTAATCAATTAATTTTTTTCCAAACCTTATCTGGGACATTTTCTAAATTTTTGTTGAGGAAGTTTAGTGGGGTCTGGAATATATTGCTTCATCTCATTCTGCCATCTTGACTCTACCTTTTCTCTTCACAGTATAAAGACACCAGTGGAGCACTAAAGCTATCCATCCATCATCCCTTGCCTTCATCATCTGACTAATTTAGCTATTTTTTTCTTAACATTTTTCTAATGCTTTACTCTTGTTCTTTGAAGTTCTTCATGTTACAATGCATATTGCAGCTTGCTCATACTCACCATGAGTTGCTCTTTGCATGCTATTAATTTCCAGTCCTTTGGAGACTGTTGCACTCCACATCACCCAGGGAAGTGCCTTAGCTCTTGTCAGGCATATCCTCTGGAGGTTCAGTTTGGAGAGTGAAGCAACAGCAGTTAATAGTAGGGGCTGGATAGAAAAAGGCCAGAGCAAAGATGAGGACAGATGATCCCAGGGAGAGGAGAACTGAAGGGCTTAGTTCCTCCCAGGGACAGTCTCTGTATTACAGTTAGACTCCAGATAAATTATTCTATTCAATGTCATATTTCTACTACCATTACTCATTATTTAAATAGGTCTACTGAGTTATTTCCATTGCACATTAATCTGTACGTTTTGTTCATGAATGGCTCTGGGCATTTTCTATGGCTGTTCCCCATGCATGCAGTACTTTCTCTCCTCATTTCAGCCTATTGGCAATTGGTTTCCTTTAAGTCATAGGTAAAAGTCTATCTTTACAAGAAGCCTTTTCCAACCCAACTAATTCTAGTGCCTTCCCTCTCTCAAGTATATCCTTTTTATCCTGTATATAGTTGTCAACATGGAAATCTAGAAACCCCCAGTTTATTTAGTTGGGGGGTAGAAACCCCAGATTTTGACCTTGTCACAGGAGAGGTTTCCCCCTGAGGGAAGGTCCCTCTTCACCAGACAATGGACATCCACTTCAGGTGGGAGGCAGATCCCATCAAGTCAAGTAGCTCTTTTTTCTCCAGAAGCCTTTCCCAGTATGTCACACCCTCCTTATTGAGGAATGGACTCTGGACCTTCAGCTTGCACAAAAGCTTGAGGATGAAGAGTAATACTCAAATCATAACAATAGACCCATTCTAAGGAAGAAAGACGGCCCCTAGATTTAGAGTTCTGCTGGTGGGAAATTTATAAAATTATTAATAAAAGAAAAAAACACCTTTCTATACCCCCAGATGACATCCATTTCCCAATGAATTAAATTTTGTGTAATACCAGGGTTGCAGGCATTTGTTTCTGTTTTCATTCTTTGAACACAAACAGCTGAAATCCCTGGAAGACACAATATTCCATTGTTTTGAATGGGAAAAGAACAAAGTTACAAAGGAACAACTTAGACTATCACAAGGAAATAAAATAGAAGCAACACCTTATAAAAATTAAGGCTGTGAAGGGATTGGAGAGAAAGACCTTTGTAGAGCTTCCACCTATTTTTTAAATCAAACTTTATTGTCATAAATGTGAAAGTGAGGTAGCCAGCCACCAGCCTCCGTATTCCAGACAACAGCCCTCTCCTGCCATCCAGTTTCCAATTCTAGCTTTTCTCACTGTCTTCTCTCCCCTGACTCTCCAGCTTATTTGAAATCCTTCACCAAACCACCTTCATATTCAATGTTTGCAATGATTCACCAGGCATTGGACTGTAAATTCTGATATGTTTAGCTAGACTCAGACTCTGAGTCCAGCCTTCAGGACAACCAACTTAAGTCCTAGTTACAAATGATATGGGCACTGTACCCCAGAAACCTAGGCCAACTATTATCAGGGAAACTCCCTTGCCCTTGCATCCTTGTGACTCTTAACCTAGAAACACCCAATGACCCCACCCAGGGTCCTGAGATGTTTACCCTCTTTTGTCCTCTATATTTAAGGTAGACAAAGAAATGAATCTTTATGCCTCCAGGAAGACCCCAGTCAGATGACTACCTCACCCCACCAAATGCCTGAGGGACTAACATTAAGGTCACAACTGATGTCGTTTGGGGGACAGCCTCTCCATCCATGCTGTCCCCATGGGGGAACAGCCTTTCCTTTCATGCTGTCCTCCCAGGGAACTGCTCCCCATCTTGCTGTTCTACCTTGCTATCCTCCTGGCCATTCTCAACATTACTTTCTAAATTAATAAATCTTTTTTTGTTTTTAAGCTAAGTTTTGGAGTCATTGCATGCATGCAAAAGCCATCCTTCCTGAACCCCAAGGGTATCCTACATGCCCATAACAACAAATGTCCTATCTTTCTTTCATTATCATTCTTTCTTTTTGCATTATATCAGTTTTGCTCTAATATGGTGGTGGTGTACTATCCAGAGGTATGATGAGGATCAAATTAGATAATAATTTTAAAACACTTAGCACAGTGTCTGGCATAGAGTAAGGACTATATCAGTATTAGTTTTTATTATTAGAGATCCATAGGGGCTTTCACAAAGCCCTACCCTGATTTTTCATTGTGGTATGGAAGTGAACCTGAGTTCTTAATGATTATATTCAATTTTATTTTATTTTGAGTTCCAGATTCTCTTCCTTCTTCCAACCACAGTGAGGACAAAAAATACAAAAACTATTACAAATGTGAAACTGTACAAAACAAATGTATGTATGTCATGTTTAAAAATAATAAGAAAAAGAAATAACATATACCTCAATCTGCATCCTTGGTCCATCAATTCTCTATCTAGAGGTGGATAGATATTTCATCATAAGTTCTTTGGAATTCTGGTGAGTTATTGTGTTGATCAGAATTACCAAGTTTTCCACCTTTCAATATTATTGCTACTATATCAATTATTCTCCTGTTTTTAGTCACTTCACTTTGCATCATTTCATATAAGTATTCTCAGGTTTTCCAAAAATCATCCCCTGGATTTCTTTTAGTACAATGACATTCCATCATGATCTTATATCATATTTTCTTCAGTCTTTCCCCAAGTGCTAGAGTCCACAGTTTCTAATTCTTTGACACCACAAAAAGAGCTGCTATTCATATTTTTGTGTATATGAGTTTTTTTTTTCCTTTTTCTTTGATCTCTTTGGGATACAGACCTAGGAGCAGTATTGCTTGATCAAAGGGTAGGCACAGTTTCATAACTTTTAGGGTATAGTTTTAATTACTTTCCAGTATGAATGGACTAGTTTACAGTTGTACCAATAGTATTTTAGTAAACCTGTTTTCCTATGTTGCCTCCAGCATTTCTCATTTCATTTTCTTTTACCTTAAGTTTAGCTAATCTGATGGAAATGAGACTGTACCTTAGAATTGTTTAAATTTTCATTTCTCTAATTATTAGTGATTTTTATATGACTTTTGATAATTTTTTCTTCTGAAAATTTCTTGTTCATATCCTTTGACCCATTTATCAGTTGGGGAAATGGTTTTTATTATTATAAATTTGTCTCAATTCCATATGTATTTGAGAAATACCTTTGCCAAAAAGGCTTGTTGCTGAGATTTTTAAAAATTTATTGTTTTTTCTTCTAATTGTAGTTGCATTGATTTTATTTATGCAAAAATGTTTTGGATTTACATAAAATCAGGTTCTTTAAGGTTAGTTCTAGCAGTTTCAAATATGTTGATATAGACTCAAATATGATTTTGAAACTAGACTGAATCCATTTTCTGAAGGCCTGCTTTCTAAATTATAGAGAAGCTCTTCATTAGTACTCTGACCACTTGATGATGAATACTTTGCATGTGGTGTCCATGAAACAAAATAAAATGCATAATATACCTTAGGTCTGTGACACCCCTTTTTGCTTAGGCACTGGTAAGGATAAAGGATACTAGGGATCACACAATCTTTATAGGAATTATAAAAAATGACCTTCATTGTCAGTACTCATAATATGAATTGAGGTCCAGGGATAAAGTGGGCACATTACCAGAAAAACTAAATCATAATGATTTTGATATTATCACTATAACAGAAACAGAAGAATATGAAGATTGGATTTAGCTCTCTCCAGATTGTAACAATGAAGATACTTAACTCTTCCTTTATTGTGAACATTAAATTGTAATCCACAATCTATTTTTAGATTTGAATCTACAAAAAGGTGGTAACTCAGTATTTAAAGTATATCTATCCATTTTAACTACAAAAAGCTGTTAAGTAACTACAAAAGGTGAACTAACCAAAAAAGGTGTTAAGTAACCCAAAAAAGCATAATCTAACCAAAGAAGGTGTGAACTAAAGAGTGGGCAGTCCTGGAGAAAAGTGGTTGCTGTGATTGGTAGTCATGAAATTTAGGGGAGTTGACACAAGAGAAAAAGATTTTTAAAAAGAGGATCAAAGGCCAAAAGAACCCTGTCTTTCTCAGAAGAGTAAAACCTCTGAGAAAGGCCCATCGTCTTGAGACTCTTTTCCCTGATTAGGGCCTTAGAATTTCTACCTGACTCAGAGGAAGCCAGAGTTTTTTTCTCTTTTCTCTCTTCCTTAATATCTTCCCTCTATTGTAAATACACTACCATAAATTCCATTTACTTTAGTAATTCATTTTGGGATTTAGAAATTAAATCCCTGGTGACCACTTATATAAATATTCAGAGTCCAAACACAATTACATTTAACAAGAAAGAAGTGGCAGCTAAATGAAAGGATTGTTATTCAGTCCTTTTTCAGTCTGGAAGAGGATAGAGTGCTGGGCCTGGAGTTAGGAAGAGTCATCTTCCTGAATTCAAACCTGGTTTCAGACACTTCCTAATTGTGTTGTCCTGGACAAATTATTTAATGCTAATTTCCTCAGTTTTCTCATCTGTGGTTTGGGATGATGTTGTAAAGACAAAAAAAGAATGAGAACAAAAGCCAAAGCCCACTTTTCAGAGTCTAATCTTCCCCAGAAATGAAGCAAATCCATCAATATGTTATTGTAACTAAGTCTTTACACATGTACTGACAAGCAAATAGAATATAATAGAAGAGGGAAAGGCATTATTCTCTGAGGGGTCTAGGAAAGGCCTCATGTAGATGGAGACAAAAATTGAACTGAGTGTCAAAGGAATCCAGGTATTCCAAGAGTGAGGAAGAAGGGCATATCCAAGGGGGTGGGGCATGGAACATTCACTGCAAAGGTTTGGACATGGGAGATGGTGTATTGTGTGAGAAACAGCAATTGGGCCATAGATGTGAAGGGGGGGATAATCTATGAAAAGAATAGAAATGTAGGAAAGGATAGATTGTGAAGAGATTTAAATGCTAAATAGAAATGTGAGAGGGAAAGTCCAAATAAAAGTGCCATGAATTATTTGAGAATCTTTGCCATCACCATCATCAAAAAGATTTGTTAAGCACCCACTTTTATTTCACTCTACCTGGTCCTATAGAAAATGAGCTTCATAGGCAGCTCCTGTCCTGTGAGAGATTTCATTTCAAAACAAACTAACTATTGTATTCCTATCCATATAGAAAAGAAAAGAAAAGCATTAAGCCAACCCCACATGAAATAGTAAAGTATGCATTTCATATGTATATCTGAGGAATTCTGTTTGGAGACTGGAGCAGGAGTGGCCAGTCAATTAGGAGGGTGGAGTAGCAAAAGGAACCTTGGTAGTTCCTGGTTTGGGCAAAGAAGTCCCAGAATGAGTTGAAGGACCTTCCCCAAACCGAGTCGCCCAGAAACAATCTGCCTTTTGCTTTCCTGAGCTCAAGGCATGGATCCCAGCCAATTCAGCTCAGAGCAAGTCAGGGCCAGGCTGAGCTGAGCCTTCAACCTGAAGACAGAATGACTCATTGTCAGCGAAACTAGAGTACATTTTCTGCGAATGAGAAAGTTTTCATTTTGTTCTGTTCACAGATGTTTCCCTCTGGGGTTTCTGAATGAGGAGGGAGGAAGGGAGATTAGGCACTGGATGGTACATGGGAAAGACTGAGGAGCCTCATCCTGTCTCTGAATCACCAGCCATGACTCATCAGCCAACCTTGAACAAGTTTATTGATCTGTAAAATGAGCAGAACTGCAACCTCCTTCAGGTTCTGGAACCCTAGTTAATGCCTTCCAAGAGCTCCAGGTTGAAAGGTGCTTTCTAGCCAACCAGAGACCACAGAATTTTTAAAAATATATATATACTAAGCCAGTGCAAAAAAGAGGGGGGAAATGGATATATACATATCCATTATATATGTAATATATAAATAATAAATTTATATATAATATAAATAAAATATGAATTTATATATACATATATGTATATGTATATGTAGATAATCTCCAATTCTTTGTGCCAAATAATTCTGATTGAAGCCCAGGATAAGGGAGCCTCTGACCAGTGATTCAAGTCCTTAAGTTACTTGAATTTGCAGAGGGAGATAGCATGGGACCCAACAGAGAAGTTCCTAGGGTTTCAAGGGTTAAAAAGTAAAAAAAAAAAAAACAAACCAAACCCCAAACCTTTACCTTCTATCTTAGTACTGATACAAGTATTGATTCCAAGGCAGAAAAATGTAAGGGTCAGGCAATTGGGGTAAAGTGACTTGTCCAGGGTCATGTAGCTAGAAAGTGTCTGAGGTCAAATTTGAATCCAGGTCCTCCTGACTTTGGTCCTGGTACTGAATCCACTGAGCTACCTAGCTGACCCATCTAGCATTTCTTGAATAGATATAGCTAGCTAGTATTTATATAACACTTTAAAGTTTGTAAAGCACTGCACAGATATGTTAGCTCATTTGATTCAATGACTCTGGGAGGTAGATACTATCATTAGCTGCATTTTGTAGAAGAAACTCACTTAGGGACTCACAGGTAGGAAGGATCTGAATGGAGGTAGCAGCTTCATAATGCCAGGTGAGGGCAGCTAGGTAGAGCACTGGATCTGGAGTTAAGATAACCTAAATTCACATCTCGCCTCAGGCACTTTAATTAGACCCTGGGTAAATCACTTAACTTCTGTAACAGTTTCATTCTTTGTAAAATGAGGGTTACAATAGCAACTAACTCCTAGAGTTGATGCAAGGATAACATATAATAATATTTATACCTCACTTTGCCAACCTTAAATCACTCTATGAAAGCTAGTTATCATCATCATCATCATTATTATGTATTGATTTCTAGTCCAATGCTCTTATCACAAGCCAGTTGCCTGAAAAGTCCTGAACTAAATGATGTGGCAGATACAATGGAAGCCATGAGAGTTGAGAGAGCATCAAGTGACCCAAATGGTATCAGTGAGGGAAAGCTTCCAGAAGAAAGGGGCTTTGGCTTGAGGTGTTTTTTTTTTAATTCAAAGATATTTTATTTTCCCAATTTCATGTAATAACAATTTTCAACATGTTTCCTGAAATTATAAGATCCAAATTGTCTCTCCCTCCCTTCCCTCTCCCCTCTTAGAGATGTAAGCAATTTGATCTGGATTACACATGTATTAACCTGCAAAGCCCACTTCCATATTGGTCACTGTTGTATGAAAATACTCATATAAAACCCCAACTCCCAAATAAAACCATAAATAAACTACTGTAAAAAGTAGTATGCTTTGGTCTACATCCAACATCAACTGTTCTTTGTGGATAGCATTCTTTGTGATGTCTTTCAGAATTGTTTGACTTGAGTTTTGAAGGCAGTAATGGACATAAACTGGTAGAAAGGAAGTCTGGTGTCCCAGGGAAGGGAGGAGCAGGATCAGAGGTACAAAGGTGAACTTTCTACCTATGTGATTGTTAATGTTCTGGGCCCTGGAGATGTTTTCCACTCTCCACTTCATTCCACTCCCCTCCCTCACCTCTGCTTGATAAGCTGACATCACTTGCCTTCAGGAATATTCTGTTCTCTCTAAATCTTATTTATTGGCTATGGGCACTTTTATAGTGTGTTTTGCCTCCAGATAAGGAAGCTGATTTTTATTGCATTTTCATAGGCAATGAGATGGTGTCAGTTACCCCAATAGCTTCTTAATTCCCAATCTAGGGGTTCTTTTTGAAAAAACAATGTACCATCAATTGGTCACACTCTCTGGATTCTTCTCCTTTGTTTGTTCCAGCAACCATAAAGGAGGCTGAAGCAGGCTGGGTGGAGAATTTAAAGCTTGGTTAGACATCAAAGATACTGAGGTCATAAACTGCATCCCAGATCATCACAAGTAGTCTTCACTTTTGTCTTGCCACTGGGCTTCAATGACTCTGGAAGAGAGAGTGAGACTGATGACTCTGCAAGACTTTCATTTAAATCCATTTCAATTGCAAGTCAAGACATCCAGAATTCCCCTTTGAGTTTCCATTCATTAATTTTTTTTTTGTATTTTTAATAATAATTTATTTCCCCATTACATGGAAAACAATTTTTAACATTCATTTTTGTGAGTTTTTGAGCACTAAGTTTTCTTCTCTCTTCTGACACTCCCTCCCTTCTATGCCCTCCCTGCTCCCTGAGCTGGTAAGCAATCTGATAGAGATTTTACATGTGCAATCATGCAAAACATTTTCCCAGACTAGTCATTTTGTGGAAGAGATCTCAAATTTTAAAAAAATGGATAAAGAAAATGAGATGTAGTATGTTTCAGACTGCATCCAGACTCTCCCTCAGAGGGCAGACGGTATTTTTCATTACAAATCTCTGGGATTATTTTAGACCACTAGATTGCTGAGAATAATTAGTCACTCACAGTTGTTCATCAAGGAATATTGCTGTTTTGGTGTACTTCTGTTCTTCTGGTTCTGCTCACTCACTTTGTGTTCATATGCCTTAAAACAATATATATCAAAATCACCTTATTTTTAAGAGGAAACAAAACCCAGCACTACAACAAATTAACAAAATTTTAAAGAGAACAGGAAATTCCTGAGGGGAAGCTCTGCCAGTTCACTTGGCTGTGGGGAGGCAGGGAATGAGACGAAGAAACAGAGAGTGGAAAACTTCACCAGGTCCCACTGCAGTGATAGATGAGGGACCAAATTCTATCAACAGATTACTCCTTTTGTAGGCACTTAGGGCATTACATCACATCACATCTATTATGTATTGTATTTCATTCTATGAGACAATGTGTCATAGTAGATAGACTTCTGGGCTTAGAGAGTAGAGATATTTGGATTCAAATTCTTGAGCAAGTCAATCAACTCAAATGAGTTAATATACAAAAACCTCTTTGCAAACCTTAGAGTACTATATAAATACTAGCTATTATTATGAGCCTGTTAGGTGGCATAGTGAATAGAGTGCTAGTCCTGGAGTCAGGAAAACCTGAGTTCAAGTTTAACCTCCGCTACTTAGCAGCTGTATGACCTGGGTAAGTTATTTAAGACTGTCTACTTCAGTTTTCTCATGTATAAAACAGGAATAACAGGATTGTTGTGAGGATAAAATGAGATCATATTTATAAAAAGAAAATCAGAGACCTTAAGGTGCTATGCTATTAACCTCTCTGCTCCTCTAGCAACTTCCTATTAGCTACTAAATTTCAGACTTTGCTATTTTGAGTCCAGGAAGGAAGGAGCTTTTATAAGTTCTCTACACTGAAGAAATCACATCTCCTCCGGGAATTTGAACATGCTATTGATGCTTTTGTCATGCAAATGTCCTTTCTCCTATTACACTTCATACTTCCTGGGGTCAAAGAATGTGTATTCTTTGTACACTTTCTTTTCATGTTTTTCTTAACCCCTAACAGCACCCAATACAAGATATGCATCCATAGGTGTTCAATCTAAAACTTTCAATCACTTTGCTATTAGGAGGAGGGGCTATATAGGTTGCCATTGAAAACATAGACAGAATCATCTTGGTCATTAAGGTCTTAGGATGATAGGATCATGGAATTTTTTGAGTTGGAAAAGTTCTTATGTATTGTTACCTAGTCCAACATCCTCATTTTACAAATAAATATATTGAGGTCTAGAGAGAGTGAGTGGCCTGTCTAAGGTCTTTCTTTAGTCTAATCCAGGAATTAGGTACACAGTATAAGGAACCTAGCTGGGAATGGGGATGTGTGTGATAGTCAGAATTAAAAAGAAAGAGAAAGAGTCAGGGATGTGCTTACTAAGTGAATCTTTTTCTTTTTCACATCTCCCTCAAGAGGGCTCACCAAAATCTAGCCATATTTCTTGGTTCCTGTTTTGGTTTAGACACAGTGGAGAATAAAAGAAGCTCTATTGACTTGGCCAGAGCTGAGATATTACTGCTAAGTCTGGGAGATAGTCAGGAAGGACAAAGACTCTTTTCTCCAGAAAATTGAAGGTTAAAAGGGAAACGAAGCCAACTATTTACAATTATCAGTAACTCACAACTATATAGGTCTTTAAAATTTACAAAGGATTTTATATATATCATCTCATCAGCTCATCACAACATCTCTGTTCAACTGGTATTATAAGTATTTCCATCCTCATTTTACAAATGAGGAAACTGAGGTTCAGGTTAACATGATTTATCAAAAGTCACCCAAAGTTGGCAGGGCAGGGCTAGGATTTGAATCTTAGATCTTCCGACTTCCAGTCTAGTATTTTTTCTACCATACATTGCTAAACTAAGACCTTCTCATATTGTTGGTGTGAGAACTTCCTCCACTGAAACTGATTACAATCTGTACATAATGTAATGTCTTAGAAAACTGCCTGAGCCTCAGGGAAGTTAAATGATTTTCCAGTAGTCACATAGCTAGTGTCAGAGGCATGGGTAAAAAACAAAACAAAACACCCTTAACTTCTGTCTTGGAATGAATACTGCACATTGATTCCAAGGGATAAGAGTGTTAAGACCTAGGTAATGGGGGCTAAGGTCTTTCCCAGGGTCACACAGCTAGGAAGTCGCTGAGATCAAATTTGAACTCAGGACCTCCTGTCTCTTGGCTTGACTCTCAACCTATTGAGCCACTCAGCTGCTCCAAAGAGGCATGATTTTAATACCAGTGTTCTGACATCTAAGCCCAACTCTCTAGCTATTGTACCACACTGCTTCTCACTGAGGACAATATGGTTTACTATGGGGGATGATAATGATACATATATAGTTATCATATAATGATAATATATGATATATATGTCATATACATCATATTGATATAATTATACTATATAATAGATTATTATATATCATATAATTATATATACTGATATAATATATCATATATAATCACATGCAATAGTCTATATATAATAGATTATTATATCATATATCACATATAATCACAATATATTATGATATTCTATATTAATATACTACTAATACATAACTAGCATTTTATGTAGCACCTTATGGGTTGCAATGCACTTTACAGGTGTTATCACATTTTATCATTACAATGACCCTATGAGGTAGGTGTTCATATTATTTATAGATGAAAATACTGAGGCAGAGAGAGGTTGAGTAACTTCCACAAAGTAAAGAAACTGCTGTGTCAGACACCAGATTTGTACTCAAATCTTCCTGACTCCGAATTCAGATACTGTATCCACCACACCACCTAGAAACCAATAAAAATAATTTATATAACTTTAAAGTTTACAAAGTAGTTCTCATGTGTTATCTTAGAGGAGTGCCTGGTACATAGAAGGTGCTTAATAAATGCTAACTTTATTTGAATTATCTCATTGAAGCTTCACATCAGCCTTCTGAGGCAATAGAACATTCCCAGTTTACCGATGAAGAAACCGAGGCTATGTGACAATGGCAGATAAACTAAAATGCCATGATTATGTCTGGTTTGTGGCTGCTCTGATACACTCTGTAAAGTAGGATATACTTGCTATCTTTTTATGTCTTTCCTTTGTGTATAGTAACTATTGTTTGCAAGAAAACACATCTATCTACACATCAGCAATTGCATGCTGACCCATCTTGGTCGTAAAATGCATAAAGTACAGAACAAAAGACCCTGAGAGAACACCCTCAGAGATATACAGCATGCTTTAGAGTCTGGAGACTTGTTTGGGAGCGTTAAGAGTTAATCAGAAAATTCATGCCATGAACAACCTTAATGGCACCTTTGTTCTTTGTTTTGCCATGAGGACCCTTATGAGCTAATGATCAGCTGTTCAGAGGAATGAGTCTCTAGACTATGGGAATGTTTTCAGAGCACAACCAAAGCAAAGTGAGCAGGCACTGATCCCTCTGAGAAATCAACCAATAAATCAGCAATGGAGTGAGTCAGACTCTACTTCTATTTCCTTCACCCTCCTCAATGAATTCTAATGCTGAAAGAACCAAGAGTAGAAACCTGGGAGCTGGGGAAAACAGACAATACTTTTATTTATCCACCAAAGACTACCCTAGGACCCCTAGAAAGCAGGAAACTGGAACAATGCTTTTGACAAATGTCGGTCAGAACCTTTTCTACATTTAAAGGGAAAGCTGGGGAATTCTTCCTTCCTTCCTTCCTTCCTTCCTTCCTTCCTTCCTTCCTTCCTTCCTTCCTTCCTTCCTTCCTTCCTTCCTTCCTTCCTTCCTTCCTTCCTTCCTTCCTTCCTTCCTTCCTTCCTTCTTCCTTCCTTCCTTCCTTCCTTCCTTCCTTCCTTCCTTCCTTCCTTCCTTCCTTCCTTCCTTCCTCCCTTCCTTCCTTCCTTCTTTCCTTCCTCCCTTCCTCCCTTCCTTCCTCCCTTCCTCCCTCCCTCCCTTCCTCCCTTCCTTCCTCCCTTCCTTCCTCCCTCCCTTCCTCCCTCCCTTCCTTCCTCCCTTCCTTCCTTCCCTCACTCCATCTCTCCTTCCTTCCTTTCTTCCTTTCTTTCTTCCTTCCTTTCTTTCTTTCTTTCTTTCTTTCTTTCTTTCTTTCTTTCTTTCTTTCTTTCTTTCTTTCTTTCTTTCTTTCTTTCTTTCTTTCTTTCTTTCTTTCTTTCTTTCTTTCTTTCTTTCTTTCTTTCTTTCTTTCTTTCTTTCTTTCTTTCTTTCTTTCTTTCTTTCTTTCTTTCTTTCTTTCTCTCTCTCTCTCTCTCTTTCTTTCTTTCTTTCATTCTTTTCTTATCTTCTTTTTTACAATCAATACTATGTCTTGATTCTGAAACATAAGAGCAGTAAGGGGTAGGTAATAGGGGTTGCTGGACTTTTTTAGGATCACACAGCTAGGAAGCACCTGAGGCCAGATGCACCTAAGAACTTCCCATTTCTAAGCCTGGCTCTCAGTCCACAGAGTCACCTAGTTGCCCCCTGGGAAACAATTTCTGATGCTTATCCTCTGCTTGTCTTCTTCCATTCCTCCTCACCCCACCCCATCTTTTACTAGAATATGTACCAATGAGGTATTTAATCTAGGACTTCCACTAGCTTTGACATTTTTCAACCCAAACTGATCTGATATCTAATCCATGAATAATAACAATAGCTAGTATTTACATAATGATTTAAGGTTTGCCAATTATTTCACATGGCTTTTTTATTTGATCCTCATAATAATCCTGTAAGATAGGAGCTATAATTATTTCTAGTTTACAGATGAGGAATCAGAGGCTGAGATATCAAGTAATTTGCCTGGTATCACATATCTAAAGTATTCAAGGTAGGATTTGTACTCGGGACTTTATCCCAAAGAGGCTTTTTTTTTTTTAAATTGTAGGCAATTTATACTTTATTTTATTTTATTTTCCATTTGAATTAGTTTATTTAGTCAATTTAGAACATTATTCCCTGGTTATAATAATTACATTATTTCCCTCCCTCCCCTCCACCCATCCTTCCAACAGTCCACGTGCAATATCATTGGGTATTACTTGTGTCCTTGATCAGAACCTATTTTCATGTTGTTGGTGTTTGCACTAGGATGTTCATTTAGAGTCTACATCCCCAACAATATGCCTACAGCGCATGTATTAAATCAGTTGTTTTTCTTTGGTGTTTTAACTCCCACAGTGTTTCCTCTGAATGTGGATAGAGATTTTTCTCCTAGATTCCTCGTAGTTGTTCAGGATCACTGCACTGCCACTAATGGAGAAGTCCATTACATTTGATTGTACCGCAGTGTATCAGTCTCTGTATATAATGTTCTCCTTGTTCTGCTCCTCTCACTCTGCATCACTTCCTGGAGGTTGTTCCAGTCTCCATGGAATTCCTCCACTTTATTATTCCTTTGAGCACTATTCCATCAACAACATATACCACAATTTGTTCAGCCATTCCCCAATTGGAGGGCATCCACTGATTTTCGAATTTTTTGCTACCATAAAGAGCACAGCTATGAATATTTTTGTACATGTCTTTTTCCTTATTATCTCTTTGGGGTACAAACCCAGCAGTGCTATGGCTGGATGGAATGGCAGACAGTCTTTTAGCACCCTTTGGGCATAGTTCCCAATTGCCCTCCAGAATGGTTGGATCAATTCATAACTCTACCAGCAATGCATTAATGTCCCAATTTTGACATACCTCCTCCTGCATTCATTATGTTCCTTTGCTGTCATGTTAGCAAATCTGCTAGGTGTGAGGTGATACCTCAGAGTTGATTTGATTTGCATTTCTCTGATTATAAGAGATTTAGAACACTTTTTCATGTGCTTATTAATAGTTTTGATTTCTTTAACTGAAAATTGCCTATTCATGTCCCTTACCCATTTGTCAATTGGAGAATGGCTTGATGTTTTGTAGAATTGCTTTAGCTCTTTAATATTTGAGTAATTAGACCTTTGTCAGAGGTTTTTGTTATGAAGATTGTTTCCCAATTTGTTACTTCCCTTCCAATTTTGGATGCATTAGTTTTCTTTGTACAAAACCTTTTTAATTTGATGTAATCAGAATTATTGATTTTACATTTTGTGACTTGTTCTAGCTCTTGTTTAGTTTTAAAGTCTTTCCTTTCCCATAGATCTGACAAGTATACTATTCTGTGTTCCCCTAATTTGCTTATAGTTTCCTTCTTTATATTCAGGTCATTCACCCATTCTGAGTTTATCTTGGTGTAGGGTATAAGATATTGATCCAAACCTAATCTCTCCCATATTTCCAATTTTCCCAGCAGTTTTTATCAAATAGTGGGTTTTGGTCCCAAAACTTGGATCTTTGGGCTTATCATAGAGTCTTGCTGAGGTAATTTACCTCTAGTGTATTCCACTGATCCTCTGTTCTGTCTCTTAGCCAGTACCAAATTGTTTTGATAACCACTGCTTTATAGTATAGTTTGAGATCTGGGACTGCAAGTCCTCCTTCCTTTGCATTTTTTTTAATGATTTCCTTGGATATCCTTGATGTTTTGTTCTTCCAAATGAACTTCGTTATGTTTTTTTCTAATTCAGTAAAAAATGTTTTTTGGTAGTTTAATGGGTATGGCACTAAATAAGTAAATTAATTTGGGCAGGATTGTCATTTTAATTATGTTAGCTTGTCCCACCCATAAGCAATCAATATTTTTCTAGTTGTTTAAATCTAGTTTTAATTGTGTGGAGAGTGTTATGTTGTTGTGTTCATATAGTTCCTGTGTTTGTCTCAGCAGATAGACTCCTAAGTATTTTATATTGTCTAGGGTGATTTTAAATGGGATTTCTCTTTCTAATTCTTGCTGCTGAAATGGGTTTGATATATATAGAAATGCTGATGACTTATGCAGATTTATTTTGTATCCTGCAACTTTGCTATGGTTGTTGATTATTTCCACTAGCCTTTTGGTTGATTCACTAGGATTCTTTAAGTAGACCATCATATCATCCACAAAGAGTGATAGCTTGGTCTCCTCATTGCCAATTTTAATACCTTCCATT
This sequence comes from Monodelphis domestica, assembly GCF_027887165.1. Taxonomy (NCBI): domain Eukaryota; kingdom Metazoa; phylum Chordata; class Mammalia; order Didelphimorphia; family Didelphidae; genus Monodelphis; species Monodelphis domestica. The sequence continues at coordinate 226,893,507 of NC_077228.1, read as the reverse complement.
TATTTTTCTCCTGTAATTGCTACTGCGAGTGTTTCTAGTACAAGATTAAATAATAAAGGTGATAATGGGCATCCTTGTTTCACTCCTGACCTTATTGGGAAGGCTTCTAATTTATCCCCATTGCAGATGATGTTTGCTGATGGTTTTAGATAAATACTGTTTATTATTTTTAGAAAAGGTCCTTCTATTCCTATACATTCTAGTGTTTTCAGTAGGAAAGGGTATTGCATTTTATCAAAGGCTTTTTCTGCATCTATTGATATAATCATGTGATTTTTGTTGGTTTGCTTGTTAATGTGGTCAATTATGTGGATGTTTTTCCTAATATTGAACCATCCTTGCATTCCTGGTGTGAATCCTACCTGGTCATAGTGAATAACCCTTGTGATGACTTGCTGGAGTCTTTTTTCTAGTATCCTATTTAAGATTTTTGCATCTGTATTCATTAAGAAGATTGGTCTTCATTAAGAAGATTCATTAAAAAGATTCATCTATAGTTTTCTTTCTCTATTTTTGACCTGCCTGGATTTGGGATCAGTACCATATTTGTGCTGTAAAATGAATTTGGTAGAACTCATTCTTTGCTTATTCTGTCAAATACTTTGTATAATATTGGGATTAGTTGTTGTTTGAATGTTTGATAGAATTCATTTGTGAATACATCAGAACCTGGGGATTTTTTCTTAGGGAGTTCTTTGACGGTTTCTTCAATTTCTTTTTCTGATATGGGGTTGCAATCTTCTTCTTCTTCCTTTGTTAGTTTGGCAATTCATACTTTTGTAAGTATTCATCCAAATCACCTAGATTGCCATATTTGTTGCCATATAATTGGGCATAATAGTTTTTAATGATTGCCTTAATTTCTTCTTCATTAGAGGTGAGGTCTCCCTTTGCTATCCTATGGGATGCAGCCAAAGCAGTACTCAGGGGGATACTTGGATACTGTCAATTTGGTTTTCTTCTTTCCTTTTTTTAAAATAGACTGACTAGTACTTTGTCTATTTTTTTTCAAAGTACCAACTTCTGGTCTTATTTATTAAATCAATAGTTCTTTGACTTTCATCAATTTTATTAATTTCTCCTTTGATTTTTAGGATCTCTAATTGAGTCTTCATCTGAGGATTTTTAATTTGTTCACTTTCTAGTTTTTTCATTTGCATGCCCAATTCATTGACCTCTGCTCTTCTTAATTTGTTAATATATGAACTCAAATATATACATTTCCCCCTGAGTACTGCTTTGGCTGCATCCCATAGGTTTTGAAACAATGTCTCATTATTGTCATTTTCTTCAATGAAAGTATTAATTGTTTCTATGATTAGTTCTTTAACTAACCAGTTTTGGAGAACTGTATTGTTTAATTTCCAATTAATTTTTGATTGACCTCTCCATGTGCGCTTACTAATTATTATTTTCATTGCATTGTGATCTGAAAAGGTTGCATTTATTATTTCTGCTCTTTTCTACTTGTTTGCAATGTTTTTATGCCCTAATACATGGTCAATCTTTGTGAGTGTACCATGTGCTGCTGAAAAGAAGGTGCATTCCTTTTTGTCCCTATTTATTTTTCTCCACTTTTTTCTAAGATTTCATTTACTTCTCTTACCTCTTTCTTATTTATTTTTTGGCTTGATTTATCTAGTTCAGATAGAGGAAGGTTCAGGTCTCCCACTAGTATAGTTTTTCTATCTATTTCATCCTTGAGTTTCCCTAGTTTCTCCTTTAGAAATTTGGATGCTATGCCATTTGGTGCATACATGTTGATTGCTGATATTTCCTCATTGTCTATCCTGCCTTTTATCAGGATGTAAATACCTTCCCTATCTCTTTTAACTAGATTTATTTTTACTTTGGCTTTGTCAGATATCATGATTACTACTTCTTCCTTCGTCCTTTTTTATCAGTTGATGCCCAATAGATTTGGCTCCATCCTCTTATTTTCACCCTATGAGTATCTACCTTCCTCAAGTGTGTTTCTTGTAGACAGCATATGGTGGGGTTTTTTATTCTAATTCTCTGCTATTTGCTTGCATTTTATGGGTGAGTTCATTCCATTCACATTCAGAATTATGATTACCAACTGTGTATTTCACAGCGTTTTGATTTCTATTCCTGGTTCTGCCTTTTCTTCTTTCACTATTTCCTTCTACAATAATGTTTGTTTTTAGTTAATCCCCCTAGTTCCCACCCTAATTTCACTTCCCTTTCTACCCCCCTCCATTCTTATTCCCCCCTTATTTTTCTTGCAGTCTTTCTAAAACTACCCTCCACCCTTTCCCTCCCTTATACTGCTTCCCTCCCCACCAGTCCATTTGTTACCATTCTTCTCCCCTCTAAGGCGCAAATGTATTCTCTGCCCCAATGGATTGGATTGTTCTTCCCTCTTTGGGTCTATTTCAATGCACGTAAGAGTTGAGTTTCTCCTATCTCCAACTTCTTTACCCTTCCAGTGTATTGATGTTCTCTCCCCTCCTGCCATGAGTTTCTTTGTGACATATAAATTTACCCCATTTTGTTTCTTTTCCCATTTCTTTTAGTAGTAACCTCTTTTTTTAGCACAAGTTGTATATATACATATATACACACATAGATGTATATGTATTTATGCATACATATATCTATATACCTATTTATGTCTTGTCATTTCATCCTTTACAGTTTATCACTGTTCCCTCTAAGTGTAATTCTTCTAGCTGCCCAGTTGAAAATAACAATTTTTAAGAGTTACCAATGATTTCTTTTCTTATAGGGATACATATCATTTTCACTTATTTTGTCTCTTTAAAAAAGTGTTTTGTTTTGTTTTGTCTTTCTCTTTATTCCCCTCTTTTTTAATTACCTTTTGATGATTCTCTTGAGTTCTGTGCTTGGGCATCAAATTTTCTGTTCAGGTCTGGTCTTTTCATTACAAATTCTTGGAATTCTTCTATTTTGTTGAATGACCACACTTTCCCCTCTAAGAATATAGTCAGTTTTGCTGGGTAGTTGATTCTTGGTTGTAGACCAAGTTCCCTTGCTTTTCAGAATATCATATTCCATGCTTTTCAGTTCTTCAGCAGCCAGATGCAGCCAGATCCTGTCTTATCCTCACTATGGTTCTGTGGTATCTGACTGCCTTCTTCTTGGCAGCTTGTAATATTTTTTCTTTGGTCTGATAGTTCTTGAATTTGGCTTCAACATTCCTGTGTTTTGTCCGTTGGGGATAAGTACAGGAGGTGATCTGTGGATTCTTTCAATCTCCACTTTTCCCTCTTGTTATAGAATATCAGGGCAGTTTTTAAAAAATAATTTCCTGTAGTATTATGTCCAGGCTTTTTCTTTTGTCATGGTCTTCTGGTAGACCGATGATTCTTAAATTGTCTCTCCTCGAACAATTTTATAAATCTTCTGTTTTGTGAATGAGATGTTTCATATTTTCCACAATTTTTTCATTCTTTTGGTTTTGTTTTATAGTGTCCTACTGCCTTGTGAGGTCACTTAATTCTAGTTGTTGTATTCTGGTTCTTAAAGACTGGATTTCATCCCTGGCTTTTTGGTCATCCTTCTCCTTCTGGTCTGATTTTCTTTGGAGGTCATCTTTCATTCTCTTTACCTCATCTGTCATCTCCTTTGCCTCATCTTTCATCTTTGCCTCGTTTTCAAGATGGTTGATTTTGGCTTTCAAGACACTATTTTCTGTTTCCAGATGACTTATCTTAGTTTTTAAACTCTTTTCCCAAATGTCTTCAGCCTCACTTAATTGTGTTTTGAATTGCATTTTGAGTTCTTCCAAAGCCTATATCCAATTCATTGGGATTTCTGTTTTATTACTTGACTCCTCCTGTGTAATGTTTGTTCTTGATTTGTTGCCTGTGCAGAAGCTGTCAATTGTAATTTCTTTCTTTTTTTTCCTGTTGTTTGCTCATATTTGCCACTTCTTTTCTCCCCATATTTGTCTGTGCTCTTGCTCCTCTCATTTTTTTTTTTGTTTTGGGGCTTTCTGTCAGTCTCCCCTCTTGGAGCTTTGTGAGATTTCTCCATGCTGTCTCTGGGGGAGGAGTGTTGGAGTTTGAGGTTCCCTGTCCTCTGGAGGCTTTTGATTGGGTTAAAGTCCAGCAAGTCAGTGAGGGAGGGGTGTTGGAACTTGGGCTTCCCTGAGCTCTGAAGACTTTTAATGGGATTAAGTTCAGCTAGGTTGGCCTGGATGTGCCCTGAGACCAAAACCTCCTGAAAGGCTGGAGCAATATGGAGGATGCCAGCCATTCTCACCAGGCTGCCCGCTCTGTACTCCCTCTCCATCTCATTCCCTGCTGCCTGTGTTCCATGCTCTGAGCCTTGCACAGCCCTGCCCACAAGGTACACCCTCTAGACCAGTGCCCTTGCCTGCCTAGAGGTTCCTGCTGCTGCTGGAGCCTTAGCACTCTGGATGGTGCAGAGGGGTCCTGGCTTCCCTGAGCTCTGAAGACTTTTGATGGGACTAAGTTCAGCTGGGTTGGCCTCGATGTGCCCTGAGGCCAAATCCTCCTGAAAGGCTGGAGCAATATGGAGGGTGTCGGCCATCCTTTCTAGGCTGCCAGCTCTTTGCTCCCTCTCCAGCTGTTTCCCCACTGCCAGTGTTCAATGTTCTAAGCCTGGCACAGACCTGCCTACAAGATACACCCTCCAGACCAGCCCCTTTGCCTGCCCAGAGTTTCCCACTGCTGCTGGAGGCTTAGCACTCTACGTGGGGGTGAGGGGTCCTGGCACCTTCCCTCTGTCTTCCCCCTAAGACCAAATGTGTTTGGATACCAGCTTTTGGGGAGTGTACCTTTTGAATTGAGTCCAGCAGGAGGGTTCCCCTGTTCTGTCTTATTGTTAGGTTTGATTTTCAGTCCCCTAGGAGCATTTATTTTGTGATCAGTAAGGAAGGGTTTTCAAAGGTCTGAACAATTGCTGCTCCTAAGCCACCATTTTGACCCAAAACCCCAAAGCGATTTTTTTTAATGGAAAAGTACAAAAATATTTATTGCAGTTCTTTTTGTGGTAGCAAAGAATTGGAAATTGTGGAGTTATCCATCAATTGGGAAATGACTAATCAAACTGTGTATATGACTGGGATACATTAATATTGTACTACAAGAAATGAATAGCAGGATGATTTTGGAAAAATCCAGAAAAACCTACATGAATTGATACAAAGTGAAGTGAACAGAAACAGAAATACATTACATGCAGTGATAGCAATATTTTTTGATGAACAACTGTAAAATGAGCTGGAGAAGGAAATGGCAAGTCACTCCAGTATTTTGTTGATAGAACTCCAGCTGGGGTCACAAAGGACAGGAATGACTGAATAATAGCAACAAGAAGTTTAATTTTGGACATTTGGATAAAGATGCTTTTACCATATCCAGTTAAGATGTCTAATAGGTAACTGGAGATGCAAAACTGGAGGTCAGCAGAGAATTAAGTTAGGGCAGGATAAATAGATTTGAGAATCATCAGCTTAGAAATGATCATTGAATCCATGGTTGTTGATTATCCAGTGAAAGAGTATAGAGGAAAAAGAAAAGACCCAAGACAGATGACATCCGTGGTTAGCAGGTGTGCTCTGAATGAAGCTCCAGAAAAGGAGACAAAGCAGGAGTAGTCAGATAGGGAAGAAGAGATCCAGAAGAAGATGGTGTCCCAAAAACCTAGCAAGAAGAGAATGTCAAGGAAAAGAGTGTCCAAGACTGGAAGGAGATTAAGAAGAATGGGGTTTGAGGAAAGGTCATTGGATTTGGTAAATAAGAGATCAATTGTAAGGGTAACTAGGTAACACCACATGAATAGAGCTTCAGGCCTAGAATTGGAGGACCTCAGTTCAAATCTGGCTTCAAATACTTCTTAGCTGTGTGACCCTGGGCAAGTCACTTAATCCCAATTTTCTAACCCTTGTGGTTCTTCTGTCTTAGAACTGGTACTCAGGAAGAAGGTAAAAGTTTAAAAAAAATCCACCTTTTTCTCTAGTTGCTATCTCTGAATACTAGAGTGCAGAGGCAAGTGCATGCAACCCTGTCTTTCATACAATATATTTGATGTGGTTTTGCCCTAGAAAGTGTGTCATTTGTGAGATTTAAAATGGTTGAGGTCTTAAACTGTAGTGAGTTAAAATGGTGGAAGATATAAATTGTGATAGATATAAGAGAGGGTGAGTAAATTTGACTGCAGAAATATGTTTCACTACAGTGTCTTGGGTTTTAAAATCAAATATAAGGTGGTCGCCAGGGAAATATTCCCAATTATTCAAATACCCAAGTCAATTGGGTTTTATAGAGATTTTAATTAACAATACAATAAGTAATCAAAGAAAGAGAGAGAGAGTAAGAAAGGAATAAGTATGAAGGGCCTCAAGCCAATATGGCCTAGACCTGAGTCTTAAGAGAGAAATCAGTCAGTTTTTTAACACTCACCACAAGGTCTGACTAAACAAGGATTCTAGTGACCTCAGGCCAGCTCCATCTCAGCTGACTTCATCAGAGAGCCTTCCAGCCAGAGACCGTTCCAAAAGGCCTCTCTCAAGAGATTCTTCCCAAGTGGTCCTCATCAGAGATCCTCCAAAAGGCTTTCTCCAAAAGGATCTATATCCTCAAAAGATTCTGCTTTTTCTTATATAGGGGTTTTTCTCCCATGCCATCTCCCCTAAGTCCCTACATCTACCAATTACTGTAGATGCTTTCCAAAGGACTGCCCATCTGAATTCCTGCTAAGTCGACAAATCTCCTCAGTAAGCTGAACCAGTGAAAACACAGCTGAGTCAACTAATCTCATTAAGACAAAACTTGCCTGACCCTTTTAGGTACCTAGCATCTCATTGTATCAATTCTAAAAACAGGCCTGGCTCAAAGAACTCCTTGCCCCACCATAAGCATGGATCCAAGTACTTTCTTTGTTTAGCAAGGAGTTTTTTTTTTTTTCTCTAAAGCAGTCTTAAGTATGGTTGGAGTAGAGGTCCTCCCATTTCTGATCCTGGCGAGTTCTCACATCAAAATGGGGAATGTTTCTCAGTAGGGAATTTGTTCCAATTAAGAATTCCCTGATGGGGAAATTTTTAACATTCACAAGTCTGAGAGATTTCAAGATTTACACATTAATGATTTAAATAAGTGACTTGTTTTCTTCTTAATAGCTACTAATAGGTATTCATCATTGGTAGTTATTTCCTACTAATTATCCAAGGTATTTAATGCAACTGTGTTTTAAGAGACTTTTTACTGCCATTTTTTAAAATCAGACCTTCAAAGTAAGGTGCTGTATTTCATCATTAAGGATAGTAACTATCAAAACTTGAAGGCAAGTCCAGTGGTTGGTGAGTATACCGTAGTGTAGTTTCTGACAAATACCTCCATTGACCTCCTTTCCCCTCTGATTGGAGAGCTAGAGTATAGAGCATCTAACTCCTACCAGTGCCTTGTTTTGTAGAGGCCAGAAACTGGACTTCGGGGCTCACTCCTTTCTACCCCCTCTGCTCTACCCAATTCAACAAGATGCCCCTAAGGGTCTGAGAGTCAACATCCTTGAGAAATCCATACCTTGACATCTCTCTTGTCTAAAGGGGTTATGCTCCCTGAAGTTGCCTTTCCTCGGTATGCTAGTTTGTTCTGTCTCATCTCTGGGATAGTTGTTTTATCTGTTCCTGGTCCAGTCTCTCTGATGATTTGGTTAATGGGTAGAATTTTTTGGATACTCCCTTTGACAGGCAAAAGAAGTTCACCTTGTAGATGGAATCCTAAAGTATGACTGCCTTTTTTTTACTCAGATCTCTTCTCTGATATTTTCACAACCTTATGGTTATGAAATAAACATTCATATAATCAATTAATTAGATGCACAAACTAGATATGAATTAGTTTGGAAAACAAATCTGTCTCACTATCTCAATATCAATATAGATATATCAGTATCTTTAAAAATGCCCAGAGGTAAATTTAATTCTTTTAGCCAATCCCATTAAATATCTTGTATATCTTTGTCTAATTTCATTGAGTGGCTGAAAAGCATTTTGCTTCTTCCAAACAAATTCATACCTAGTTTTTTTGATTCAATAGAGGCATCTAGGTCTAGCAGTAAATTTTTCATTGATTCTGAATCTCAGTCAGAGTCTTATTCATCTTACAAAGGTACCAGGATCCATAAAGTACTTTGATAGTTACATTGATTGAAGATGAGGGGTGTGAGACACCCCTTTTACACTTTTTTCACTGTTTGTAACTGCTTCTCAATTGGAAGTTGGAAGTATTATTTCCCATGAAAGAGGAAGAGGTGACCAGGACATGTGTCATTCTCCTTGGTGCTGCTGAGAGTTTCCTTTCATTCCTGCCCCTAACATATTTCACTCTGCCCTGCTTCTGAACTACCCTTTGGAAATTTTACACAGCTAACATGACAGGTAAAAATAATTTTTTCCTTGAGAATTGAAAGGTTGGAAGTATAACTTCAGAAAATCAATCCTGGACCTTCTCCATGACAAGATTCAAAGATAAATGCCTGGGGCCAACTTTACAGAGAAAGGCAACCTGTCTGTCATCAATTAAATGCTGAGGATTCATGGCTTCTTTATCATGTTCTAAAGCTTCTGGGAACAGATATGGAGTTATCTTGCTCAGTTCTCACCACTGGCATAGCACAAGGCCCAGAGCAATGCTGGATTTCTACAGATCACTAGGCACCAGGTGACTGCACAAATCACAGCAGGTCTTTCTTAGATACAAAGTTGTTGGGTTGTTTTTTTTTTGTGTGTGTGCTAAATATCTAGCAGAACAACAACAATAATAACCACAATGAAGAGATACCAGAGATGACCCAGAAAATTAAATACATTCTGAAATGCCACAATGACAGATACCAAGGCAAGGATAGAGGAGAAATTTTCCACAAAAGCCTTGGATCAGGTGAGGGTGACTTCAGTTCTTTCCCCCAAGAATTCATAGAAACCTATGTGCTGCTGGAAAGGATCTTAAATATTATCTAGTCCAACTCCCTTATTTTGCAAATAAGGAATCTGAAAATTAAACAAGAAAAGGTCCTACAGATAGTAAATTGCAAAGCTGAGTTTTGATCCCAAATCATCTGGCTTTTAATCTATTGCTTATTCTGCTCTTCTCTGACTAATTCACAAAACACACGAGGAAACTGACTTCTATCCAATCTCATTCTCTCCTCCCTAATACCATTCCCAGCCCTGTCCCTTTCTCCACATTGGCTAACAGAAGTTTACCCATTTTAAACACTTTCCCTAATGAGTTTCCAGTGTGCTGGAACTGAAGAGGCTCAGAATAAACTGTGAGCCAAAGGGTTGGGCTTTGTGTATGCCCAGATAACCTATGATTGAAGTACCCATGTAGGAGAGACGAGAGATTTGCTTTGGGGAGAAGCAATCTTTGTTCTCCTACCATATGGGTGGAAATAATCTTTTTCAATGACTGCAACTGGAACTAGTTGCATCTTTAAGACTTCCAGATTGAGACAATCTCTAGTCTCTCTTTCCAGGTCATATTCATGGATGGGCACCAGGCACTAAGATGGGAGGAGGGAGGTAACTTCCCTTCACCTTTTAGGTCCTGTCACCCCAAGAGTTAACTTGGGGTTTGGGTCAGTTTCATTTTTTTCTTTTTGGTTCCAGAAGTAGACAGTAGATTTCTGAGGCTATGGTGGGACTAGGGGGGAATTATGTCTTGCAGGTGTTGGAGGGATATCTGCATGTTTTTTCTTGTTATACTTTTGAAGCAATTATTTCTTATAAATTTATATATGTAACATATGTATAAATTAATAAATTATATAATTTATTATTAACCATATACTATTTGCATATATATACACATTTATATATTAAGTGATTAACTGAAACTGGGGTGCTGGAGACCCCTAAAATTGAGGGAATACACAATCAGTGTGTGGTTTGAACTAAGGCAAAAACTAGATATTCCCTTCTTAACCTCTTTAAGGGTATCAGAAAACCTTGGGGACAAGTGAAAAGCTACATACCTGGCCTTCAAGGTTGTGGGAGTCAAAGTGGTCACTGTTACAGAAGCAAGATAAAAAAGAGATCCAGGGCAAAAAGGGAATAATAATGTATGACAATTCAGATATTCCTGAATTAAATCCAGAGAGTAGAGTGTCTACCGACAGCAGGGGAAAAGAAAAGACATCATCCTGCCTTTTGTGTGTCTTCAGACAAATTTCTCCTCTCTGGGCCTCAGTTTCTTTCTTCTGTAAAAAGAGGAGAACTGTGGTTGTATTAGAGATTCTCTAAGGGCTTTCGCTGTTTTGACTGTCTATTATGCTACTTTTTGAGACAACAATAAAATAGATAAAGTAGGAATTAAGTAAATTCTGTAAGCATTTATTAAATATATTCTATGTTCTAGGTGTAAGGGATACAAAGGACAGTCCATTCCCTCAAAGGACTTACATTTTATTGGGAAGAGGAAAGAGTAGTTAATTGGTTTAGAATTCCTGAAGTAGCACCGTATTTTGCCTGGTAGTTCCCAGCACATTTCTCTGCCCTGACTTCCTCCCTCTGCCTTTGAAAGTCACTTGGTGACCTTGGAAGCAATGCTTAGAGAAATTGAGGCACAAATTGTCCTTATTTGCTACATCACCCATCCAGAAATCATTGCACTGTAATTCAAAGTCCCAGGAGATCGGAGCAACCTTTAGAAAGGAAATTAGACGTCTGCTCCCTCTGCCTAGTTAGCTCAGGTAACTCCCATTGGAATGCTATTAGGCTTAATAGCAACATCTGCTAATTCCACAGAACATGTCCTGAAGCATATGTCACAAGTCTCTTGGCAGATTAAGTTTCTGCACTTACAACATTTTTCAAGGAGCTTGAGATATATCCTGCATGAAGTGAAGAGCCAATGGTTTGGTAGAAGAGAATTCAGTCAAGATATTGGGATCTGGCAGTTCAGTGGGAACCAAAGAATCTTCTCTGCCAGTGGCTTTAGTTTATCTCAAGCTGGAGTTAGGAAGACTCATCTTTCTGAGTTTGAGCATTCTGGCCCCAGACATTTACTAGCTGTGTGATCCTAGAAAAGTCACTTAACTCTACCTCAGTTTCCTCATCTGCAAAATGAGCTGGAGAAGGAAATGGCAAACCATTCCAGTATATTTGCCAACAAAACCCCCAAAGGAGTCATAAACTCTTGACTGATTGAACAACAATAATAAAATCCCAGAAGTATATCTAGAAATATATCTACCTAGGACAAAACCAGTTCACCAACTAAGAGCTGAAAAGTTGGAAGGGACCTTGGAGATTTTCTAGTCCAGCCCCTTTATCTTTTGGATCAGAAAATTGAGTCCAAGATACACTTAGTAATTTATGCAAGGTCACATAGTAGTAAGTATCCATATAGCAGGATTTGAACCCAGATCTTCTGACTACAAATTGGTGTTCTTTTCATTGTACCACAAGTTGTGAGGAGTCTTGGAGAAGCCCTAATGCTCAAATGAAATATGCCAATATGGACAAGTGTAAAAAATAGACTCAAATACAGGACTACAATCCCCATGAGCCTTTACTCCACTTCCCCAGAATGCCTTGTAATCTCACCTGGGCTGAGATCAAGAAGGGATTTAAACTGATTCAAAGGCTTTTGAGGTCTCTTGGCTCTTTTTGGACTTCCGTTTTGGAGCAGGCGGTCTCTTGCATGATGTGAGGTTATTTTGTCTAGGCCTCTGGCCTAGGCACATGTTTCTTACTTGTATATTTTTTAATCTTTAACCTTTAATAAACCTCTAAAAAATATAATACTCCTTGCAGAGAGAACCTCATTTCTACCTGCCTCAGTCTCCCCATCTCCCCTAAATTTTAACTGTTACAGATGGCAACCACAAGATTGGATGAGAACTTCTCAAAATTTTTTAGCCTAGAGAATTTTTTTTAAAGCCAAAGTTCTCTGAGATGCTCTTTAGAAAACCATCTTGATCAGCTCCTGCCTGCGGCCCTCTCCAGCTCCTGCTTCTGCTCCTGGCCTCTCACCTGGTGCCTGAGCTGTGCTCCAGCTCCCAGCCCGACCCACCCTGGTGGTCTGTCTCTCACCCATCTGGCCTCCGACCCAGCCGGCTCATCACCCAGATCCTTGGAGCAGATTGCTGAGGACTCATTGCGACCAGCTGGTAACTGTATTGGCCACGGGAGGGTTTTTAAATATGAATTTTGGAATTTTTTTTTTAAACAATCTGGTTATTTTTGCCTGCCCCTACCATGAGGTAAGGCCCATTAGCTGGAGTGAAATACATTTTATAAACCCCCAACCTTCCCACATGTGAATGGAAGTTGGGCAGTTAATTTCAGGGCATTTGTACCCTTAAAAAGCCTCCAAAAGGAGCACCCCTTTATTTATACTCTTCAACTCACTACTTTACTTGCATCAGAATGATATCTAGATTTCTTGATTATGTTCTAAACCCTAGATGAGTTTTTACTTTGTTTTAAAAAATATGTTTAAATACCAAGGTTGAAAGATTGCTGTTTGTAAAAATTGTGACAAATGTCCATCAATTCATAGGTTTTAAAAATGTCATACAGCAACTTATGTGAAATATGAAAGTGTGTTTGTTTGCTATTGTAATTAATTGGGCTATTGAGAATTTGGGTGATTTTGATATCCACATATTTGCACTACTGTATTTTTAAAGATGAAAAAATTGTTAACCTTGTTCAATTCATTTGCCTTCTACTCACAGTGATCATGGCCAGATATTAAGAGGAAATGGATCTCATTTTTTGGTGAGAAAGCCTTGTATTTTATATTTTCTTAACTGACACAGAGTGTCAATGATTATAAGCTATATTTTTGAATTTTTTAAAGCTCTTTTATTATATTTTTCTTGCATGTGCAATATACTTTTTCAGTTTTTTTATTATTTTTTCTCTCCTTTTTATATTTGAAGCACATGTCACCAGTATTAAGATTTTCTTTAACCTTTTGATTTTCAGTGCTACAAATTTAAGATACATTTGCTAATGCATGCCCTAAAAAGCTTGTGACTATAAAAATGATGCCACTAATTATTTAAATAAATTATGGGACTTTGCTTAATGATTCTGTCTGATTCCAGGACAAGAGATACACACAAGAGCCATTTCACAGAGCCAAAGAAAGGCCAATCTAGGATGGATTGATGCACTTCTAGGCCAATACAAAGGTCTTGAACCTAGTGTGAAGACTCGAGGTTACTATGTTTAACATGTGTTAAGACATAGGCTTTCCTTGTATCCACACTCACCCTGAAGATACTCACAGACGAGTATCCCCAAACCTTGGCTCCTACTTGGCTTCTATAATCTGGTCCCTTTCTTTTCTGCCTCTCATAGTGTGGTACCTTTCTGTAGTCCTGGCACTGACTGGGTAAATGCATCATTACTTAGATCATTTTGATTGGGCCCTGATTGAAGGACCTGTTATAGATTTATTTTTCTTCTACTTGGAATTTTTACACATAAGACTTTGATAGTCTATATTTTCATCCAGAAATTTTTCTTTTCTTTTGGATTTTCTGATGTCTTTTTAATATCTCTTGCCAATTGATTCATATACCTCATACCTCAGCCATGCATCCCTAACTGATTCTGAATCTTTCAATCACCCACAACACGGGGGAATGTAAAAAAAAATCATTATTTAAATTGCAAAGTTTAAATTCCTTTTGAGAAGAATTTTAGGCAAAGAAGATGCTACCTCTCTGAATCCAGAACTGAACTGTTGGAGAAGCCACCATGAAGAAGCCTCCAGACCACAAGTTGCACAAAATTGAACTTTGGGTGTGGTTGATTGAACATTTATTTGTATGTATACTTTTATGCCAAAGGGGACTGCCCCCTAATGGCTTTTTGTCAATGTGTTCAGCAATTATTGGTTTTATTCTTTTTTCTCTTATCCTCACACTATTGCAATCTTTTAAGTTTATTATGTTTTTATGATCCTTTTGGGGAAAAATTAATTTTTCCAAAATGATCATACGAGGGAATGTAAAAAATAGACTCAAATACAGGACTACAATCCCCATGAGCCTTTACTCCACTTCCCCAGAATGCCTTGTAATCTCACCTGGGCTGAGATCGAGAAGGGATTTAAACTGATTCAAAGGCTTTTGAGGTCTCTTGGCTCTTTTTGGACTTCCGTTTTGGAGCAGGTGGTCTCTTGTGTGATGTGAGGTTATTTTGTCTAGGCCTCTGGCCTAGGCACATGTTTCTTACTTGTATATTTTTTAATCTTTAACCTTTAATAAACCTCTAAAAATATAATACTCCTTGCAGAGAGAACCTCATTTCTACCTGCCTCAGTCTCCCCATCTCCCCTAAATTTTAACTGTTACACAAGGGAAAGATAAAAGAGATCAAAGATAGTCTTGTAGAGAATTCCTGTTTTTACTAGAATCACTTTCCTCCACATGACTCAGCTCCCCTGAGCTAGAAATTAGCTAGATTTCATTTTCAAATCCATCACTAGTGTGTTTATTATTTACCCAATTTGGCATGAACTCTGAAGAAGCTTTGCCAACTTCCATGTCTCTCAATCTCTTCTCCATTTTAATGCAATTCAGCCCAACAAATTATGCATATCCTAACCCTGGTAGTGCCCTAAATTACATTAGACTAGGTTAGACATAAAGAGAAGAGGTAGGTGATGGAATTTCACCAATAAAATATGATGTAACAGGAGAGCTGCCTTCAAGAAACTTACAATCTATAATTATACAACTTCTCTTATATGCAGTCTGCCAGAAAAGCTATCCCAGTTTCAAGGAACTGCTTGGGTCTATCTCCATTCTGTAAAATGGAGATTTGAACCCCAGACTTCAATTCCCAGAAGTCCTTTGAAGTTCCCAGAATGCCCTATAATCTCCCTGAGTCCTCACCTGAGTGTGATAACATAATGGATATTTAAACTGACTGTACTGCCTACTTGGCCTCTCTCTCTCCCTGCTTCTGCTTCCAAGCACACGTGGTTCTCTACCTAGCAGGCAAGATGTAGAGTAAGTGGTTGTGAATGGGCTTTTCACGTTCTTTCTTATTTTGTATTTTCTTTATTTCTTAATCTTTAATAAACCTCATAAAAATATAACACTTTTAGCAGAGAAACTAATTTTAACTGTTACAATTCAAAACCATAGTTTATGGTTAATATACTTATTTGTTTATTTATATTTATATTTGTAGTCCTAATATATTTATTTGTTCATTTATTTTAAACCCTTACCTTCTTTCTTAGAAAAGTGTATATTCATTCCAAGGCAGAAGAATGGTGAGGGCTACGCAAAGGGAGTTAAATGACTTGTCCAGGGTGACACAGCTAGGAAGCATCTAAGGCTGGAGTTGAATCTAGGACTTCCCGTCTTCAGGACTGGTACCGAGCCACCTAACTGCCCCTAATGTATTGATTTTTACTAGTCAGAAGATGCAAGTATTTCTTAAGCAAAGGCAATAAATGAAATACCATAGTCAGGCAATAAAATATTTTCCTCATAAACCAGGGCCACATTAAGACAGGTGACCTTTCCAAATCTCCCCTTCCCAATAAACACCATCAGTGAACAGAGTAGACAAGCACAGGGAAAAGGTATGAGGGTATCCACATTGACATTAAATATGACCAGGGAACATATATGAAACATACATATATAAGAAATACACTTAATATGGGAACATGCATGAAGAGCTACAAATTAGGAGATCATGTAACCAAGTCATGTGTGGAAGAATAAAATGTAGGCATTTGCACATGTGGCAAGGACTTACTAATAGTCAGGGTCATACTTTTCTCCTGTAGGCACATTGTCTCTACTGGGTATGTACTACTACATGATTACTAAGCTCTCTGCTATCAGTTTCTGGGTTTTATCTCTTTAAGGCCATCTTCTGGCTTTCATCCAGGAGGGTACAGTGACTAGAATGATACACCATGATAATGGCAGGCTGATCTATCTCTTTAGTTAGAACTAAGCCTATGGGCTCCTAAACCCAGCCAAAGGACTATAGAACAAAAGTAAGCAGAGTCCCCCCCCAAAGCTAAAATTAAGTCTTTTTTTAAACTATCTTCCTCTTATTAGTGTAATCAAGACCTCTGCCCCCAAACTCCTATAGGGCTAGAAAGTTCTTCCAACTCCAGCAAATTCCTAAGAATTTTTTATCTTGGAAATTGCCTTCCAATAAATCACCAAGCTCTTCCGCACTGAGGACATGATTTTTGGTCATGAGGGATGGCCCACATGAGTGTGGAGAAATAGCAAGTGGCAGGACAATTCTTAGAATGACTAGTAATTCAGTTTGGCTGGACTTCAAATGGCCCCATAGTTCTCTCTGACCCATGACAATGATGGGGATAGGGTGTCAATTAAAAGAAAAAATAGCCCCCTAACCTCCCTCTCCTGTGTATGAGTAATAAACTCTATCTAGACTGCATTTGGGGCTAGGGGTGAGGAAAGAGTCTCCAAATCCTGTCTCCATTCCCAAATGGATCATCAATCTCAAGGGGAACATGTACAGCCTTGGAGGTGACCTTGTGAGCTCCAAAGGGCCAAAGGTCCTGGGTCCAATGAGTGATACTAACTAGAAGCAAGGGAAATTTCTTCATTAGAGAAATGGTCATGGACAAGAAAAGGATCAGCCCAAACTAGAACTGTTTTACCAACATACATATTTTGGGAATTATTTGGACAGTGCATAATCAGGGTGAGATGTGAAATGCCCAATTAGCAATCCTATAATCTGCTTTATATTTAAATTGTTTGAAAATTTAACTTCCCAGGTGGATGAAACAGTAGTTAGCTCTGCCCCTTTAGTTTGTCTCCTGTGGAAGAGAAATGAAGAGAAAGAGGACTTGCAAGCCAGGTCATGCAATTTATTACAATTGGCACCTCAAAGTTGACTGTACCCCACAATCCTTCAGGCAGGGTAGTTAAGGAACAAAGACAAAATGTTCAAACAAGTGGTTTTTGGAGTGGTGGTCATCGCAGCCATTGCCTCCTTTTGGGTATATCATATTTATATAGCAAATTTACCCATATGGTGGTGGAAACTCTGGGTTATGTAGGCAATGTTACAATATCTATTTTGCAGTTGCTGTTTCAATATGAACTGGTAATCTGGCAAGTCCTAGCACAAGTATATGTAATCTTTATGGCTGTATTGCAGACTCTAACTCAAGTGAAGAAAGTATTCAGATTTGTGGTTCCCCTTAAGGCAGAGAAGATTATGGCCATGGATACCAATTTAGAGGGCATGATTAAGGCTGTGTTTGAACAATTGATTAAGGAAAAAGGACTAGATCTGTTTATGGGCAAGGACAATGCGCAAAAAAGATACAGATTTTGAATGGGAAGGAGAATATTAAGAAACAATTGAGAACTGGAGGAGGAGATATAGATACACAATATCACTTCTATTCTCTAACTTCAAAAATACCTGACAAGTACCATTCATGCTGTAACAGTGACACCAAGATTGTTGGAGTTCCATAGAGCAACATACTGCACTAATCCTTATGTGAATGAAGACTAGTCTTACTAGTAATTTAAATCTAAAGCTTAGTAATGACAAACTACCTGAAACTGATTTGAGAAACACAGAAGCTGGTGACATAGGCTTAGATCAAAACAAAAAGTCAGAGTTACCAACATCTGACAAAACTTTACATGGCATTGAGCAAATTCCAAATAGCATAGTGATTGGATTTAGTGATTCAGATTCAGATACTGAATCTGAAGGAATACCACAAGGCATGATAATAATGGATGAAGATGATGTAGGACAAATGCCTTATCAGTTTTATAAGCTTTATGAAGAGGTAGATGAAGAAGGGGATGTCCCTTTGCATTAATTACGGTGCATAGATGTTGACATAACTTTTTAGGGAGAATAGGTTTCCCCCCTTGAGCAATCCAGACGCCTTTGATCAGTTTAGTGCCTAGCTGCTCTTTCCATGACTGTATCTCTTCTCTGTTGTAGGCTTCACTGAGATTATGCCTTTTGATCAGAGAGAAATTCAGCACACGGTGGGGACCCAACCTAGCAACATATTTCGATGTTATGTCTGCTCTGTCATTCCCTAGGGATATCCTGACCTGTCCATGAGTGTGTGCCTTACAATGGATTATGGCTACCTCTTTAGGAAAGTCTACAGCACTTATAATATGGTCTATCAGATTGTCATATGCAATTGGTTTCCCAGCTGAAGTTTTATAACCTCTGTTTTTCCATATGTATGATGACCAATGTACAGTGGAGAAAGTGTAGTGTGAATCCAGAAGTATATTAGTTCTTTTCTCGCTAGCTAATCCTAGGGCCATGAGCAGAGCCTTGAGCTTGGCTCCCTGGGTGCTGACATGACTTGGCAATGATGCATGCCAAAGCATTTTGTCATTGTCAACTCCTGCTGCCCCTGTGAATTTTCTCCCATCACAAACATAGGAGGATCCATCTGTGTATAACTCTATTTCTGGATCAATAAGAGGTGTATCTTTAAGGCATTCATTTGGCCTATGCATGAGTTCTACTATCTGATCACAATCATGCAATACTTCTCCACCCATTGGCAAATCAGATATCAGAGTTGCTGGGTTTAATGGTACACATCTATGAATTGTGATGTTATCATTGCCCAACAAAATGACTTCATACTGGGATATTCTTGCATCGGTGAATGAATGCATACTCTGTGACTGTAACAGTTTTTCAATTTGGTGTGCAGAATACACATGCAATTTACATCCCAGTACTATATCATAGGACTTCTTGACCATTAGAGCTGTAGCTACTATGCTCCTGATGCAATGCACCATTCCTTGTGCAACCGTGTCAAGGATCTCACTTTACTTCCCAGGTTCTACAAGAAATCTATAAGAACTTGGGGATTAAATGCAATTACCATTCAATATATTGACCCCAAAGTTCCAGGCAAGTTGAGTGCATGAACAAAGAATTAAAAACACAAATAAGTAAACTCTGTCCAAAAACACATTTAAAATGGACAGATGTTTTGCCTCTTGCTTTGTTCAGCATTAGTACCAGGTCTAGGACTGACCTGCATATATCGCCTTTTGAAATGTGATCTGGTCAGCCACTTTGGCATGGTAGGACAGTAAAGCCACCTTACTTGTCCATGTTAAGAGGGGAATGTGTTCTTCATGAATACTTAAAACAGATACAATATAGGATTGAAGAACTAAGTAAACTGTGTTTGCTTGTGCAAAGAATACCACTAGATTTTTCATTGCACAAGATAAAGCCAGGTGATAAGGTATATGTCAAGAACTTTCATAGAGAATCTCCTACGGAACCAAGATGGATCGGACCAACTATGGTCATAATGACAACCCCAATGTCTATAAAGGTTGATCAAAGAGATCCATGGTTCCATGCTTCACATGTGAAATTGAATCACACCCATAATATTGGGTAGCCCTAGGAAAATGAGCAATAACAGTCCCTACTGAACACACAGGAAAGCACATGAGAGCCACCAGAATACAGAAAAGAGAGCCCTGCACAAGATGAATTGATGAAAAGATAGAACCCCTAAATCAAATAATACAGTTCCAGTAAGAAATACAGCCAGTGAAACAAAAGGAAAACTTGCATTTGAAAGAGTAGCAGCCACAAATAATCTATATAATATTATATACTAAGTCTCTGCTAGCCAACCATAGTTATAGAAAGAAACAATGTTTTTATAAATGAATACAAATTTTTTCTATATTCTATCTCCAAGACATGATTACAGTAAGCATTCAATAAATCTTCTAGTGAAAAGTGAAACAACAAGATTTAACAAACTTGGAATCATTATTATTATGCATATTGTTCACACCCATCCATGTAAAACACTTGTACACCTTACTTGCAGGCATGGAGATAAACATATGCAAAGCTTACCCCCATGCACGAAGAAAGCACATGTAACCTTACTTGCAGACATGAAGAATGATTGATAAAATCTGACATTTACGAAGATTTCAACTTACTTCCATGCAAAAGTAACTTTCACTCTTACTGGCACACACACGTAAAAATCTCACTTGCATACATTGTTCCTGTGTTCCCGGTTCCTGACTGATTATTCCAGTGGATCCTGATTGGAAGAACACGTCTGCAATCAAGACTGGACAATGGAGACTGGCATGCGGACCAGATGAAGAACCAGAAAGGAAGAAAGAGTTTCTATAAGCAACATGAAAGGACATGGAAGGGCTTTGGAACTTTGGAATCTTGAAACTTTTGATCATGAGGATATGTAAGAATGCATCGTACATGTGAACATCACATATATATGCATGCACATCCTACATAGCATAGGAAGATATTTCATGGATTGGGTAAATATACAATGTACATAGTTGCATAACAAAGACACACTGATGAAAATTTTCTGTGGGAAATTCAAACAGATAAAGATATTTCCTTTCTGCGTGAGTTTACACAGAAATTTAGAATGATGTACATATGTAAATCTGTACTAAGTATATCCTATGGACACATGTACTTACTAATTGACTAACTTGCTAATTATATTAGAGTAATTTATTAATAGTCTAACCACTAACAATAGTAATAGCCTAGTGAATTTGTTTAAGGCTTAAGAAAGTAGAGACATAGAAGTTCTGAAGTATAGAAGTTAGATTTCATCATAATTGTAAGTTAGCATTTGTTAGTGATAGGAAATTTTGCTTAGTGAATTTATTGACTTTAGGAAATAGGACATTTGCATATTCTTAATGTTAGTGGAATTGTTGAGATGATTTGAATGTTGTTAATTGATTTGTGATGTAAAAAACTATGTTCATGTAATTTCCTTACCTAAACCACTTTCCTATAACCCAATCTTAGCTTAGCGCTGGGTAGGCAGAATAGTTAGGATGAGTTGGGTTTTTGTTATTTTGGGGGGTAAGAGAATATTTCAAATAGCACAGGTTGAGAATAGACAGATAGGATTATTATAAAGGTAAGTATCATTGAAAAATGCAAGTTGCATTTTTTGTCATATAAAAGGGGAGATTGTGCAAGAGAAATGAAGAGAGAGAGGACTTGCAAACTAGGTCATGTAAGAAACAAGGCTGGGGCCCTATCTGTCAATCAAGATGAAGATTCCAAATGGAATGTTTCCAGGAGGAGGAGGCAGTTGAAGCTGACCAGGGGGAGAGGAACTGATTCTCTCTCTCTCTCTCTCTCTCTAGGGGTGACTGACCAAGAAAGGAGACTTTGGCTCTCTCTGGTTTTTTTTTCTGACCAAGGGAGGCAAGCCTGTCTGTAGGGGGAAGAAGCTGAACTGATCCTATTAGCTTCTGTCCCAGGCTGAAGGACCCTTGAGGGGGGCTTTGGGAGTTAAGGCTGAAAGGAAATTGACTTTTGTTGGTGGCTTTGTGAAGAAGAAAGAAGATTTCAACTGTTGTCCTCCATCTCTCTGACTGTCCCTCTGTCATAGCTGTGACTTCCTGAACCCTCATATTCCTCACTTTAGATTAGGGAAACCCTCATCCCTCTCACCTCAGTTTCCTTGTCCTGCTATCCCAATAAATCCCTTACCTGAGAAAGGGAAGGAAGAAGTTTTTCCTCATAAATATCATAGTTCACTCAGGGGAGAGGGATGAAGCCACAAGTTTCAGAAGAAACTGGGGGGGGGGGAGGTAGAGGGTGGAAGAAGGGAGAGAGTGAAAGGGAGGAGGAGGTTAGGAAATATACTGATACATTAGCCACCAAATAGTGATCAGTAGGCAAACCCCAGAGCATTCCCCTGTAGCAGCATCCCTCTATCTCTAGCAGTATCTCTCATCTATCCTTATTTTAATTAGGCAGCCCTCAAGTGTCCTCATACTAGCAGCCCTCTAGTAAGCCATAGTACCCAGATACCACAACCAGAAATAGTTTCCACACAGATTACCATTTCTATTACACTCCTTGGATATACATGATTTTAAGAGTCTATTGTGTTTAGCACTTCTTTTGGATATAAGAAACAGATGCTTTTTCCATGCCTACTTAATATTGTATATTGAATATTTACCAACTGTACCTGAGAAATTTTATCCAATCTGCAATGAAACCACTGAGGCAGAGCTCCAAGTCAACAGCTATTCATTAAGAAACCCTTCAATGAATAGATTCCTAGACCTTCCTCATAATTTGAGACTCCTCCATGCTCCAGAGTACAAGTTTTATAACCCTCAAGTCCCAGACTGTCCAGATGATGCAACACAAAACATACAGTCTCACTGATGGTCAAAGGTGGGCAAAAATACTTTCCCACCCTACTGTGGTCACAGAGCAACAGGCTAACCAGCCCAATGGGCTCATAGGGAGGCCAATAACACTCAGTGCTGGGCAATGGAGGGAAATGACAAAGGGACTCCTAAAATAACCAAAGGTTTTTCCATAGGGAATCATGAGATTTCTATCATGCAGAACTTAGGTCCAGAGGTTCCCTTGCCCATGCTGACACTTATTTACCAGGTCACATGGGTGGAGGTCCTCTAATTAGGACATTTTTGTGGTTAGGCAAGTTCATGTTCTGACAAGTTCAAAGGATCTATACAACTATTTAACCTAATCTAATTTGTCATAATTATATTACGTATTAAGATTGGTTGATAATCCTTAACTAACTAAATGTATATTAATAAATGTTAATTACAAAGGAAATAATCACTTCCCCTATGAATCACATTAGACTGGATAATAGCATAGGGATAAAATAATTGATTTAGAATGGGCAAGATTCAACTTGAATAAAGTAGAGGTCAAAACATTTCCCATACTCCTCCCCTTTTTTGGGAAAGCCATAAATTTTTCTCTGAGAAACCAGAGTAGGAATTTAATAAGCAAAGGAAGTGAGAAAAGGAACCTTTTATTAGAGGCCAGGCTCATCCAGTGTTGATCCCAGTCCAAATAACATTCCTGGGTCCAGTGCAGAGGGGGCTTTTAGTGGAGGAGAGAATGGATGCAGTGGGCCCAACAGCATTTCTTTAATGCTGGACACTGGGACACTGGTTTTTAAAGATCTGATTCTAACAAACCCTGAGAGCTTAATCCCTTTGGGAAGACCCACACATGTTTGGGGTTCATCTGAATTTGTCATTTGGTGAGCCTGGAACTTGGTTTGGACTGCCGAGTGCCTAATGTGCTGGTACCCAGATTCTACCCTCTCTCAATTGAGGCTAAGCTTCTGAAAGGCTGCACCTGGTCCAACCTGAATGAACAGGAACCCTTTAATGGAAAGAGTATGGCACAGTGCCCCACCCCCTGTGGATCCATTAGTATGTCATTAATGTTAGCCTTGTCTAACTCAATTTAGGTCAAAATCCTCATCTCCCCCTCCCATCCATTCAAAATACAACTTTCTTTAGTAACAGCAAGAAATGAGTTGAGAAAGACATTTAGATAAAGGAAGAAAGAAGGAAATCAGTTCAGTAGAATGATGCCTTTATACTGTCTTACCTGTTTTTCCCTGCAGAGAAACAAGAAGAAGCATAAAGCATCTTAGCCATTCTGATATTAATTGATCTTGAAAGCCTCAACAAGTGCAATCAAGCAGTATTAATAGTCAGCAGTCACCTCTTGGCATGTGATTGGACTGCAAGTTTTCAATCAGTGCTTTCATGGTGTTCATTTGTCTGACATCTCACTCCACTCCCCGTGGTTTTCAGAGTCTGGTCATGGCATCATGGCCCTGGAAGTTACATTAAAATATACAAAAATTTAAAAAACCCATAAAACTACATTAAAATAGGGCACTGGAAGTTGCATTGTTAGAGTCATGTTCAGCTCTTCAGGACCTCATTTGGAGTTTTCTTGGCAGAGATTCTTGAGTAGTTTGCCATTTCCTTCTTTAGTGCATTTTATAGATTTTGAGGAAATTGAAACAATCTAGGTTAAGTGACTGGCTAGGGTCACATAGCTAGTAAGTATCTGAGGCTAGATTTGAACTTCGGCCTTCCTGACTCCAGGAAGAGTTGGGCACAACTGAAACAATTCAATAACAAGCAATAAGACCTGTAATAAGAGGAAGAGCTCAGAATTTGGAATAGGTCCTTTGACTCAAAATGCAGTACTTTTTTTTCTGCACACCAGATGATATCTATAAAGTATATCACAACTGTAAAGCCCTATACAAAGGTGAGCTACAATTACTTAAAATTATTGGTTCTCAGTCAAGAAAAATCTAACCCGAGTGGCTTGCAGACTGACATGTTAGCAAAGAGTGTGCAATAAACCTGGCACAGGGATGCCCATTCTATCCTGAGGTTGAAAGTGGGGGACCCAATTCAGGTCAGAGAACAGCTTACAGTAGTAAGTCAGTAATCAACCAACCAAAGTGGGAAGTATGTCCAAACAGAAAGAAAACCACCTACTACAAACCTTTAGTGACACATAATACATCAATTATTCATACTCAGACATATCCCAGAAAGAGAGATGGAGGAGAACAGGACCATCTCCATTCTCCAGCAATCCTAGCTGTTATTTCATGGTCTTCTGCTAAGAATGACAACGGTGCTCCATGATAGAGAGAGAGAGCACTACCATTCCTGAAAAGGGAAAAAGAACAAATCAGAAGTGAAGGATCTGTTTTCAGGCTCCCATTGGTGCCTGTGTATAATTTTTCACAGCAGAAACCAAAACAGTGGATTCTGTGGCTTCTAGTCTAGGTGAAAGTTAAAGGTTGCAGGGTGCGGGGGAAGTGGGTGGGGAGGAGTTCCACATTAGGACTCTCACTCATAACAGAGGACGTAGGAAGGGAAGAACGTTTTTGGAAATAACAGTGAAGCTCCTGAAGATAGCTTCACTAGCTAATAAGCCCCTGGGAAGCTAGGCTAGTGGAAAGTATTTAAATGAAAGGGTTGCAAGGCAATTTATACATATTACAAAATATGAGTCAGTTATTTTTCAGTCCTATCAGACACTTTGTGTTCCTATTTGGAGTTTTCTTGGCAAAGATACTGAGGTGGTTTGCCATTTTCTTCTCTAGCTTATTTTACAGATGAGGAAACTGAGGCAAACAGGGTGATGTGACTTACCGAGGATCACTCAGTTAGTGTCTAAGGCCAGACTTGAACTCAGGAAGATGAGTCTTCTTGAATTCAGGCCCAAGATTCTTTTTTTTTAATTGAAAATTTTAAAAATATTTTTCCATGTTTACATGATTCATTTTCTTTCCCTCCTTTTTCCCCTCCCACCTCCCAGAGACAACAAGCAATTCCACTGGGTTGTACAAATGTTATCACTTGATAACTTTCCATATTATTCATTTTTGCTAAACAGCGATTTTTTTAAAGCCTAAACCCCAAATCACATACCAATATATACATATGATAAGTGATGTCAAAGGTTTTGCTTTTGCATTTCTACTCCCATAATTCTTTCTCTCAATGTGGATAGCATTCTTTTACATAAGTCCTTCAGGAGTGTCCTGGTTTGTTGCATTGCTACTAGTAACAAAGTCCATTACATTCAATTGTGCCATAATGTATCAGTCTCTGTGTACAATGTTCTCCTGGTTCTGCTCCTTTCCCTCTGCATCAATTCCTGGAGGTCTTTCCAGTTCACATGGAATTCCTCCAGTTCATCATTCCTTTCAGCACAATAATATTCCATCATCATCATATACCACAATTTGTTCAGTCATTCCCTAATCAATGGACACCCCTTCATTTTCCAATTTTTTTGTATCACGAGTGTGGCTATAAATATTTTTGTACAAGTATTTTGCCTTATTATCTCTTTGAGCATAATTCTGAATTGCCCTCCAGAATTGTTGAACCAATTCACAACTCCACCAGCAATTTATTAGTGTCCAAAGTTTGTGACATTCCCTCCAACATTTATTACTTTCTTTTGCTGCCATATTGGTCATTTGGCTTGGTGTGAAGTGTTAACTCAGAATTTTTTTTAGAATATTTTCCCATAGTTATGTGATTCATGATTCCTCCTCTCGTCTTCCTTCATCACCTCCTGGAGCTGACAAGCAAATCCACTGGGTTATGCAAGTATCATTGTTCAAAATCTATTTCCATTTTATTCATATTTGCAATAGAATGAATGATCTTTTAATGCCCAAACCCCAATCATATCCCCATTGAACTACATGATCAATCATATGTTTTTCTTCTGTGTTTCTACTCCCACAGTTCTTTCTCTGGATGTGGATAGCATTCTTTCTCATAAGTCCCTCAGAATTGTCCTGGATCATTGCATTGCTGCTAGTAGAAAGTCCTATTACATTCAATGGTGCCATAATGTATCAGTCTCTGTGTACAATGTTGTCCTGGTTCTGCTCCTTTCGCTCTGCATCAATTCCTGGAGGATATTTCTGTTCATATGGAATTCCTCCAGTTCATTATTCCTTTTTGGGCTCCTCTTGTATCTTGTGTTTGGACAAAAATTTTTTTTGTGTGTATAGGTCTGGCTTATTCCTCAAGAATGCTGAGAAATTTTCTATCTTATTGAATGTACATTTTTTCCTCTGAAAAAATATACTCAATTTTTCTGGATAAGTCACTCTGGGTTGTAAACTCAGATCTTTTGCCTTCCTAAATAACATATTCCATGCCTTTCAATCCTTTAATGTAGAAGCCACTATGTCTTGTGTGATCCTGATTTGAAGCATTTTTCCTGTGGCTTGGCTCTTGAATTTAGCTATTATACTCCTGGGAGTTGTCATTTGAGGATTTCTTTCTGGAGGTGATCTGTGAATTCTGTCAATTTCAATTTTATTTTCTTGTTTGAAGATCTTTGGGCAGTTTTCTTTGATAATTTCTTATGATATAAAAGGGTTTTTTTCCTTAATCATAGCTTTTAGGTAGTCTAGTAATTCTCAAATTGTCTCTTCTAGATTTATTTTCTGGGTCAGTTGTTTTTGCAATAAGATATTTCATGTTTCTTCTATTTTTTCATTTCTCTGATCCTGCTTTGCTGTTTCTTGATTTCTTGTGAAATCACTACTTTCTAGATGGTCAGTTCTGATTTTTAAGACTTGATTTTCCTGCCAGTTTTTGGTTTTCCTTTTTTCAATTGGCCCATTTCTTCTAGTATTACTTTCATTTCTTCTTCCATCACTTTCTCCTTGCATCACATTCATTTCTCTTTCCCACTTTTTCTCTTCCTTTCCTAATTGGTTTTTGAAGTCCTTTTTTTAGTCCTTCAAGAATCTGTGTCTAACCCATATTTTTATTTTGGACTTTAGGTGTGTTTCCTTTGCTTTTACTGCCTCCTTCTGTGCCTGTATCTTGCTCTTTGTCTCCATAAAAAAAGGTGCTTTTTTCTTTTTTGATCATTTTTCCTATATAATTATAGACAGGCTTGGGGGGAATGATATGATGGTCTGAGGCCTGAGAACTCTGAGAGCCCCCTCCCCCGATGATTCAGTTGACCCTTGAGATGTTGATAGCTTCCTCAGCATTGTTTTAATTTGCATTTCTCTAATCAGAAGTCCTCCCCAAATTTGCCCTGCCACTATTCCTCAATTTCAGAAGTTCAGACGTGCTGGGAGCTTGGTACTATTATCACAGATCCCTGAAGCTTCAGAAATCCTCCACTGCTACTGTCTATTCCAACTCATAATTCTGGGTAGAAGAAACTGAATGCCTGGAGTTGGGAGCTATTGGTCCTGGGGAAATGGGGATTGGACAAGAGTCAAAGGACCCATCATTCTCTACTCCTAACTAGATGAATGAGTATATGACTAACTCTACCTTCTCTCTTTAAGCTAGGGATGGCAGGAAGCATATCTGTAGATAGGTCCATCTGCAGAGCTGGCTGCAGGAAGCACTCTGAGCATCCTCAAGTCTATTTGACTTCTTGTCCCATCCTTCTACTTCCAGGAACATGTCCATGGCACAGAAAAGATGAAAACCTCCTGGTATAGAACCAATCCTCAGGGTCTAAACCTGGGTTTCTCCATAAACCCAGGGACCCTTACCTTGAGAGTCATTACTTTAGAATGTCCTGGTGCTGGTGTATACTTGTGAATAGTGAGAGATGGTGTCCCACTCCAGAACAGACTTTTTCAAAAATCCCTGAGTCATCCCTGTTCAAGGACTGCATCTCAGACAAAGGAGAGAAATATTTCCCTAACTTAGCATAACTCTCCTCTCTGCTTCCCTCCCTCAATTTTTGGTCACTTCCCACCTCCCTAGAACCTGAAGCTCGGGTTCCAGGGATCTAGGTCCCTGAATTAGAAAATAATTAGAATAAAAACATGAAAATTAGAAAACATTATGAGGAGCTGACTTTTCCAGAGCTTCAGTTAGTGCTATTAATCAGCATTGGGGATATTGATCTGATACATACATGTGTGATCCAGAGAAGAATTACTAGGTCTCTGCTACTTCTCTGGGGGGCTGCAGAAGAAGGGCAAAGGAGAGCCAGAGTACTCTAGAGGGCCAAGAAGACCAATTTCTAGAGTAGAGAACTTCATCCACAATAAGAGTGTTTTGGGGGGCAACTAAAATATGCCTGTTGATCAAAATAGCTACAGGGCTGGAGTGACCTAGAGGGCAACTAATTGCACTTTTTGAGTCCTGTGAGCACAAAAAACAGCACTTCAAGCCTGTGGGAAACAACTAGGTGATGTAGTGGATAGAGTACTGGCATTAGAGTCAGAAAGATTTGAGTTCAAATCCTACTTAGATTATGACCCTGAGCAAGTCATTTAATTTTTTCCACCTCAATTTATTCATCTGTAAAATAGACACCTACCTTCTAGAGTTGCTATAAAGAACAAATGATACAGGTAAAATGCTTTATAACTGTAGAAAGGTATGCAAATTCTAGTTACTAATGATGAGCAGAATCGTATTGAAGGGATGCCAAGTGTGAAAGGAAGATAAGGGATAGAATCCCACTTCTATTACAAGAATAAAAAGTGCCATATAATAAACTACATTTATAAGAACAAGAAAATATGTTGATATGTTGAAATGCATTTATATAGCTGTAATGGGGGTTGCCTTTGAAGTATATTCAGATTACCCAATGTGGAAGTGATCCAAAGGCAAGCTTTGTTACTTAACAATTAATTTAAAAAATTACCTTCTGTCTTAGTATTAATTCTAAGACAAAAGAATGAGGAGAAAGAAATTGGGGTTAAGTGACTTGCCAAGGGTCACACAGGTAGGAAGTGTCTGAGGCTAGATTTGAACCTAGGTTGTCCCAACTCCAGGCTTGGTGCTCTATCCACTGTGCTACCTAGCTGCCCCTTATTTTTATTTTCAGTTCAAAATTATTTCCCTCCCTCTAGCTTATCCCCCACTGAGATGGCAAAAAAAAATAATACCGTTTATATATAATTACATAGCAAAGAAAAGCTACCTGGTACTCTATGTGCATTTCCTCATTTGAACCTCATAATGATCCCATAAGGTGCCATGCAAGTGTTTTTATCCTTATTTTACAGATGAAGTACAGACTTGTGTCAAATGACTTGGTTACATAGTCAGCAGGACCTGTTCTTGATCCCACATCTTGTCTTCAGAGTTCTTCCACATCAGGGCTGCTATGAGATTGCTTTCTTTGAAATCTCCTCCTCCACCTACCTTGTTTCCATCCCTTCTCCAACCCATTAGAAGCCTCTGTGTTCAAATAAACTTATTCAAATGGGGGAAAAAAGAAGCCTTTGTGTTCCTGCAGCATTTGTGGCAAGCTCCTTGTCTGCAAGGATTGGTTTTATTTGTATCTTAAGCACTTAGTATAATTCCTGGAAAAATAGGAGGTAAATAAATGCATGTTAGGTGACTGACTGATTGAGATGAAACTATTGGGGTAATGGGAAGATGGAAGAGAACAGGGAGGTTCAAGGCAAAGTTAAAAAATTCTTGGATATTTTTGAATTGAGCAGAAGCATAAACTAATGAGAACCTTAATAAAGAAGGAGATGAGATAAAAAATAAAGAGAATAAGATGGAGGAAACAAACTGATCATAAATACAAATGTGCATGGGATAAACTCACTCAGAAAATAAAGAGAATAGCAGAATAGATTAGAAAGCAGAATACATTTGGAACATAAAAATTCACACAGAATTAAAATAGAGGTTGGAACAAAAGATCTATTATACCTCATATGAACTCAACAAAGTAGGAGTGGTAATCACATTTTTTTAAACCCTTACCTTCCATCTTAGAAGGCAAAAGAGTGGTAAGGGCTAGACAATGGGATTAAGTGACTTGCCCAGGGTCTGTGGAAAAGAAATTGGGAAACATGCAAAAAGGCAGAAGCAGTAGCTGAGTGATGACCTGCCAGTCAAACGAGAGGGTTCTATTTGGAATGCTACCAGGAGAAACCGTTGGAGGCAAAACCAATTGCTGGCTGGACCTTATGTGGTTTGTATGAGGGAAAAAGGCTAGTTTTTCTCTCTTGGACTTTGGAGACTCAAGCTGAAGGAAGTCTGGTGACTTTGAAGGCAGAAGAAAGAAGGATGAAAGTCAAGATATCTCTCTGACTCTGATGGTAGTGACTGAACTTACAGACCCATCAGCCATTTCTCTCATTTGAACTATATTCCAACATGCTCAAACCTAAGACTATTTGTAGTATTAGGGAAATCCTTAACCCTCTTACCTCCATTCCTTATCTCTTCCTGTCTTCCCCAAATAAACTCCTTACTTAAGATAAAGAAGAGAAAGAATATTTCATATGAAACATCATAAACTCACTCTGAGTTGAATTAGAGCAACCAGAAGGAGAATCACCAAAATGCGGGAGGCAAGAGGGAGACTGGAAGAGGGAGGAAAATGGAAGAAGGAAGAGAGAAAGAAGATAATTGCCTGATCTTTAGTTATCAATTACCAATCAATATAGTCTATTATTATTATTATTATTATTACTACAGGTCATACAGCTAGGAAGTGTCTGAGGCCAGATTTGAATTTAGGACCTCCCATCTCTGGGCCTGGCTCTCAATCCACTGAGCCACCCAGCTGCCCCCAAGTAATCACATTTTAAAATAAGGCCACAATAAAAATAGACAGCTTGAAAAAAGATAAGCAGAGAAATGAAATTTTGCAAAAAATAAAAAATCCAATAAATTAATTTAAATGTTCAACATGTATGCCTAGGATCTAAATAATAATAGGAAAAGTTAAATGCATTGCAGAGAGGGGAAAAGCAGTAAAACTCTAATAATGGGGAACATTAATATATCCCTCTCAGATGGACAAATATAATAAAAGTTAAAGAAAGAAGTAAAGGACTAGAATGAAATTTTATAAAAGTTATATATAATAGACATTTGGTTATTATTGAATGGTAATAAAAAAAGAGTTTCCATATACTTCAGATGTAAATGGAACTTTCACAAAAAACTGAACATATATCAGGGCATAAAAACCTTGCAAAGGAATGCAAAAAATGCAGTAATATTCAACTCAGTTATTCCTAGCTTCAATGCAATAAATTATATTAAATAAAATTACCATTGAATAAAGGATTTATTCTCTATCAATTAGAGAAGAAATTAAATATAAAGAATTGATAAGCAAAAGAGTAAAAATATCATGCCAAAGATAGTCAATTTCATTAAAGACAATGACGAAATGAATCAATATATCAAAATTTGGGGGCATCAGCCAAAACAATTATTAGGGGAAAATTGACATCTCTAAGTACTTTCATCAAATGAAAAGAGAAAGAACAACTGAAAAAATCTCTAAAAAAACCCCAATAGATTAAAAAAGCCAAACTAGATATTAAAATAGATATTCTGAAAATTAATGAGGATATTTATGAAATGGAAAGCAAAAAGAATTTTAAAAATTAAAGTAGGAGTTTTTTAGTAGATAAACCATTAGTAATTTGGTTAAAAGAGGAAGAAAACCAAATTACTAGTATGAAAAATGAAAAAGTGAACCCACAATTAATTCAGAAGAAATAAAGAGTGTTTTTAGAAACTATTTTGCCCAACAATCTGGCAAATAAAAATGACAATAAGAGAGATAGAAAAATATTTACAAAAACATAAAGAGCTTAGAATAACAGAAGATATAGATAATTTAAATAATCTAATCTCAGAAAAAGAATTTAAATAAATCATCAATGAATTTTCAAAGGGGAAAATTCCTCCATGACCAGATGGATTCATAAACAAATTCTATCAAACATTCAAAGATTAATGAAGTACATTATTACACAAACTGTTAGCAAAAATAGCAAAAGGAAATATCCTATTAAATTACCATTCTGGCACAACTACAATCTTGATATCTAAATGAAGCAGAGTCAAAACAGATAAAGAAGACTATTAGTCCATATCCGCAAATAAACATTGATGCAAAACATCTTAGTAAAATATTAATGTAGTGGTTACAGTAAAAGCTCACATATTTATAAATCATGACCAGATTAGATTTATGTCAGGATTATGGAGTTGGTTTAATATCAAGAAAATTATAAACTTAATTTACCATATTAATAATGAGAATAACAAAAATCATATGATTATATCAATGGACAGGAAAAAATATGGCAAAATACTATATCCATTTTTGTTAAATACTAGAAAACAGGAATAAATGCACCTTTCCTTAACATGGTAAATAGTATATTTCTAAAACTAAGAGCCAATATTGCATGTAATGTAGAAAAGTTAAAGTTCTTTTTTCATATCAGAGATGAAGCAAGGATGGCAATTGTCACTACTTCTATTTGGTGTAGCACTGAAAGTGCAAGCTTTAACAATAAGACAAGAAAAAGTGATTGAGGCAATAAGCAGAGGCAAAGAAGAAACAAAATATTACTCTTTAGAGATGCTTTAATATAGTCACTTTTTTTGTGGTGGCAAAAAACCAAAAAATAAGGAGATTCCTATTCATTGGATAATGGCTGAATGGATTACTATTCCTCTGTAAGAAACGAATAAAGAGGTTGTTTCACAGAAACCCAAGATGAATTGTCTGAAATGATTTGGAGTGAATAATAATGATAAGAATAAAAATGATAAGAACCAGGAGAAAAAATTATACTATAAAGTCATTTTAGTAAAACTTGTTAAAGTCTTAAAGATTTAACATTTCATGTTGCCAAATGATTGATGATGAAAAATGCTACTAATTTCCCCACAAAGATGTGATGCCCTAATATGAATAAAAATTAATGCATTTTTTTAACATGGCCAAAGTGAGAATTTATTTTACTCAACTATGATGAGGGGGTTATATTTTTCTTTTTTCCCCATTTGGGTGGAGTAAGATGGAGAAAAAATGCTAATTTTTTTAATTTATAAAATTATTAAATTGTTAGAGGCATATTAAAATGAAAATTAATTGACATACAATAAAGACATGTTATTGCCAATAGCTAAACAGATTCTTGGAGAAGGAAATGGCAACCCCCTCAAGTAGCTTTGCCAAGAAAACTTCAAGTGGGGTCACGAAGAGTCAGGCATGACTGAAATGACTGAACAACAAAAAACAGATTATCCATTCTAATTTTTTGAGTGAATCTGGTTTTTATTTGTCAAAAAATTATGGTATTCTTATATATTGTGAAGGAGACTCTAGTAACACAGAGTAACACAGGCATCATCTGTCTGTTTCCCAGGTAACTAACAGAACCAGATTGTGTGCAGTGAAAGGAAACAAATAAATTTCCCTGAAGGGCTTTAAGTCTTAATACATTATATCTTCTGATGTTACAAAGGTGCTGATGGAAAAGGCAGATGAATGAATGGCAGCAGGGCCTCTACCATCTAAGAAGATGTAACTTCAGATTCCTTAACGGAAGTTTCCCCCCTGATACTCTTGCCTTTTAGTCATGATCCAAAAGACACATCTTTCATCCATAATATGGAACATTATGGAGCTATGCAATCCCATCATAACCCAACTTTTACATAAAAATATCTATGCCATTTAGTCAGTTGTCAAGAATTTATTAAGTGCCCATGTGTGCCAGGCACTGTGCTAAGCACTGGGGATATAGAGAAAGATGAAATACAGCCTCTTTCTCAAGAAACTCACAAAATAAAAAATATGGGAGACAACATGTAAAGAGTTATGTATAAGCAAACTATATACAGATCAATTGGGGATAATCAACAGACTGAAAACATTTGTGGAACTTTTCCCTTATAGTTTTTTTTCAACTGTACAAATCTCTGACTTCTTACATGAATTCATTTTGCTTTTATTTGATCTCAAGCAGGTTAAAAGTATTATTATTGGAGACAGTAAAATACAGTGAGAATAATACTAGTCTGGGAGTTGGAAGACCTGACATCTGATCTAAACTCTGGCACTAGTTAGCTGTGATCCACTGTGACCCAATTCTTTAAA
This sequence comes from Monodelphis domestica, assembly GCF_027887165.1. NCBI lineage: Eukaryota > Metazoa > Chordata > Mammalia > Didelphimorphia > Didelphidae > Monodelphis > Monodelphis domestica. Next base: position 226,859,237 of record NC_077228.1, on the reverse strand, counting down.
ATGAAGAGTTTGAATATGCGATCTGGGCGATCCTTTCTAGCTTCCTAACTCTATGGATCTTCCTGACATACAAATACTCTTCAAGAATCACATTTACTCAAGTAATATTACCTAATGGCTCCCTTTTCCCTTCTTTTGAGGAAGAAGTATGTAATTCTCTTTCCCTCCCCTCATCCCTCAACTAGTAACAAAAGCACTGTAATCCTGGTTACAAAGATGCCCTTATGGAAATCTGCCAGAATTGCAGCATGGGGACCCAAATTGTAGCAGATGAGAGCAATTTGCCTTCGTTGTAACTCCCTTACCCTCCATGTTTAGGTTTAAAGTAAAAGTACTGAATATTTTTGAAAAAAAACACCAAGTGCTTTAAATGAATCAGTACAAAACCTTTTCATTTATATTCTGATTCAGAAAGACAAAATGACTTTTTATGTGTGTGCAAAAATGTTAGTGGATCAGATAAGAAATTTATAAAATATTATTTTTGATGTTTCCCAATTTAAAACCACCCTGCCTTGCAAATAAAATAAAAGAAGGCAAAGTCAATCTTATAAATCACTTGACTAGTCTACAGAAGAAATTCTCCTTTTATTCCAAAGACTAAAATATTTATAAATACAAATATATAGGGAACCCAGTTGTCATGGACAAACATGATACATTTGAACTTAATCCACCTGAAAAACAATTAATAGACTTGTCTTGTCATAAAAGGTTGAAATATTTTTTGAACCTGAAAATCTTATTATGTTTTGACTATGGCTGAACAAAGAGTTCTCTGGTTTATTAAACAAAGTAATACAAATTTTACTACTATTTACAACATCTTATTTGCATTAAACAGGGTTTCCTGCTATTGCTGTTATAAAGACAAAAATGTAATCATGATTAGTGGTTGAAAAAGTACTTGTGAATAGAAATATAATCCATAATATCACATTTTCAGAAAATTTGTGCTGAAAATAAGCCCACTCGATGCATTTATTTTTATTATCATCATTATATTATAAATATAAAATAGGATTTAAAATCAATCTACATATGTATACATCTTATTACTTAATTATTGAGTAAGATGTGTGTGTAATTAAAATTAACCTTCTACTTTCTCAAACACAAGCATGATGACCTTGGAAAGAATGATGGTCAAGGATTTAGAGATCCATGGTTCAAATCTTGACCCTCACTTACTACCAGTTTGACCAAGTTGTTTCTTCCATTAGATTCTCCCAAATCTCATTCATCAAGTGAATGAGTTAGATTAGATGACTTTGAAGGTCCCTTCCAATTCTAAATATATACTATCATAATAGTCTATACCAGTGATGGTGAACTATTAGAGATGGAGTGCCAGCCCCTCCCAAGGCTGGGACTTCCTGTCAAGATGGTGGCTTAGAGAAAGCTAAAGTTCAGATCTCCAGAGACCCTTCCCTACCAAAATCAAACTACATGCTCCTAAGGCACCAAAATTCAAAACAAACAACAGCATAGACCCCAGGAATCCTCCTCCTGGACCTGGACCTGGATCAAAAGGTATGCCCCCCCCAAAAGCCAGAACACGAGATCACTCGGACCTAAGGGGTAGGCAGAAGGAAGGTCCCAGGAACCATCCCCCCAACCCAGAGCTCTGAGTCCGAGGCAGCAGAGGGAACCTCAGAGCCTCAGGGCAGGCTATCCTGAAGGCCCCTTCCTGAAAACAACCTGACCCAGTCAAGGGGGCACCCAGACAGCAGGGAAACAGAGAGAGACGGGGAGCCTGTAACCTCCTGACCAGATCCTTCCATTTGAGTCTCACCTAAGGTCCCTGTCTCAGGGCATACTCAGTCTGAGGTTAATCCTATCACCAGCCCTCAGAGCTCCAGGAAGGCACGATCCTTCCCCCCTCAGAGAGCAGGGTCCTCGGAAACAACAGTAACGCTCAGGGCTGGCAAAAGGGCCTCGGGAGCCGGCTATTCTGAAGGCCACATCCTGAAAACAACCTGACCCAGTTGCGGGGGCACCCAGACAGCAGGGAAACATAAAGAGACGGGGGAGCCTGCAGCCCCCTGGCTGGATCCTTCCATCCAAATCTCAAGGTCCCTGCCTCAAAGCATACTCAGTTCAACCCAGACAAAGTGAATCTTATCAGGAGCCCTCAGAGCTTCGGGAAGCCGAGGCCCCTCCCCCCTCAGAGTGCTGGCTCTCCTGGCCAGCTAAGGCACAGAAACAAACACCCTGAGGAAAGGGCCAAGCCAGGCTCAGAGCATGGAAGTAAGGCAACAGAGAAGCATCGGGAGGGAACTGAGGAGGGCAGTAACAAGGAAACACCAACAATTCCTGGCTTCCCCAGGAAGACAGAAAAACAACTGCATAGAATGAACAATCTGCATAGTGCTAAAACCTCTGAACACCAGACAGAGATAAGAAAAGCTAGTCCTCCCCACTCAGATAGAGATGGCAAACTCTACAGAAGCACAGAAGCCCCAAAATTCCAAGAAAAACAAGAAGAAGGGGGCGACTTTGGACACATTTTATAGAGCAAAAATACAAAATACAAAGGAGATAGAAGAGGAAACACAAGCAAATGCTCCGAAACCTTCCAAAGGAAATGGAAACTCTCCACAAATCCATGAAGAATTTGAATCAGAAAGGATAAAAAAGATGGAAGCCTTCTGGGAGTAAAAGTGGGAAATAATGCAAAAGAAATTCACGCATCTACAAAACCAGTTTGACCAAACTGAAAAGGAAAACCAGGCTTTAAAGGTCAGAATTAGGCAACTGGAAGACAAAGAGCAGGTAAAAGAGCAAGAATCAATAAAGCAAAGCCAAAAGATCAAGAAATTAGAAGAGAACATAAAATATCTCACTGACAAAGTGACAGACTTGGAAAATAGAGGAAGAAGAGATAATTTAAGAATAATTGGACTTCCAGAAAAGCCAGAAATAAGCAGCAAACTCGACATCATAATACAAGATATAATCAAAGAAAATTTCCCAGAGATTCTAGAACAAGGGGGCAATACAGCCACTGACAGAGCTCACAGAACACCCTCTACACTAAATCCCCAAAAGACAACTCCCCGGAATGTAATTGCCAAATTCCAAAGCTTTCAAACAAAAGAAAAAATCCTACAAGAAGCCAGAAAAAGACAATTTAGATATAAAGGAATGCCAATCAGGGTCACACAAGACCTTGCAAGTTCCACTCTGAATGACTGTAAGGCATGGAACATGATTTTCAGAAAGGCAAGAGAGCTGGGTCTTCAATCAAGAATCAGCTATCCAGCAAAACTGACTATATACTTCCAAGGGAAAGTATGGGCATTCAACAAAATAGAAGATTTCTAAGTTTTTGCAAAGAAAAGACCAGAGCTCTGTGGAAAGTCCGATATTGAAAAACAAAGAGCATGGAATACCTGAAAAGGTAAATATGAAGGAAAGGGAAAAGGAGAAAAATGTTATCTTTTTCTTTTACCCAAACTCTCTTCTATAAGGACTATATTTATATTAATCTATGTATACTAACATGTGGGGAAAATGTAATGTGTAAATAGGGGGAAAAGAAAGACCAAATAGAATAATCTTTCTCACACAAAGATTCACATGGGAAGGGGAGGGGAAGAAAACTCCTATAAGAAGGAGAGGAAGAGAGTTTTTATTTAAACCTTACTCTCAGGGAAATCAACTCTGAGAGGGAAGAACATCCAGATCCATTAGGATCGTGAATTCTATCTTACCCAACAAGGGAAGGGAGAAGGGAAAACCAAGGGGGGAGGGGGGAGGGAAAACAAAAAAGGGAGGGAAGAATAGAGGGGAGGGGGAGGGAACAAAAAGGAAGGGACTAGAAAGGGAAACATATCAAGGGAGGGGACAAGGGGGACTGATTTAAAGTAAATCACTGGACTAAAAGGTAGAGCTGAAGAAGAAAGGTTAGAATTAGGGAAGGATATCAAAATGCCAGGGAGTCCACCAGTGACAGTCATAACTTTGAACATGAATGGGATAAACTCACCCATAAAACGTAGACGAATAGCAGAATGGATTAGAATTCAAAACCCTACCATATGTTGTCTTCAAGAAACACACATGAGGCGGGTTGACACCCACAAGGTCAGAATTAAAGGATGGAGTAAGACTTTCTGGGCCTCAACTGACAGAAAGAAGGCAGGAATTGCAATTATGATATCTGATAAAGCCAAAGCAAAAATAGACCTGATCAAAAGGGATAGGGAAGGTAATTATATTTTGTTAAAAGGGACTTTAGATAATGAGGAAATATCACTAATCAACATGTATGCACCAAATAATAAAGCACCCAAATTTCTAATGGAGAAACTAGGAGAATTGAAGGAAGAAATAGACAGTAAAACCATATTAGTGGGAGACTTAAACCAACCATAATCAAATTTAGATAAATCAAATCAAAAAATAAATAAAAAAGATGTAAAAGAAGTGAATGAAATCTTAGAAAAATTAGAATTAATAGACATATGGAGAAAAATAAATAGGGATAAAAAGGAATACACCATCTACTCAGCACCACATGGCACATTCACAAAGATTGACCATACATTAGGTCACAGAAACATGGCACACAAATGCAGAAAAAGCAGAAATAATAAATGCAGCCTTTTCAGATCACAAGGCAATAAAAATAATGATCAGTAATGGTACATGGAAAACCAAATCAAAAACTAATAGGAAATTAAACAATATGATACTCCTAAATCGTTTAGTTAGAGAAGAAATCATAGAAACAATTAATAATTTCACCGAGGAAAATGACAATGGCGAGACAACCCTTCAAACCTTTTGGGATACAGCCAAAGCTGTAATCAGAGGTAAATTCATATCCCTGAGTGCATATATTAACAAACTAGGGAGAGCAGAGATCAATCAATTGGAAATGCAAATAAAAAAAACTCAAAAGCTATCAAATTAAAACCCCCCAGTAGAAAACCAAACTAGAAATCCTAAAAATTAAGGGAGAAATTAATAAAATCGAAAGTGATAGAACTATTGATTTAATAAATAAGACAAGAAGCTGGTACTTTGAAAAAACAAACAAAATAGACAAAGTACTGGTGAATCTAATTAAAAAAAGGAAAGAAGAAAAGCAAATTAATAGCATCAAAGATGAAAAGGGGGACATCACCTCCAATGAAGAGGAAATTAAGGCAATCATTAAAAATTACTTTGCCCAATTATATGGCAATAAATACACCAATTTAGATGATATGGATGAATATATACAAAAATACAAACTGCCTAGACTAACAGAAGAGGAAATAGAATTCTTAAATAATCCCATATCAGAAAATGAAATCCAACAGGACATCAAAGAACTTCCTAAGAAAAAATCCCCAGGGCCCGATAGATTCACCAGTGAATTCTATCAAACATTCAAAGAACAGCTAATCCCAATACTATACAAACTATTTGACATAATAAGCAAAGTGGGAGCTCTACCAAATTCATTTTATGACACAAACATGGTACTGATTCCAAAACCAGGCAGGTCAAAAACAGAGAAAGAAAACTATAGACCAATCTCCCTAATGAATATAGATGAAAAAATCTTAAATAGGATACTAGCAAAAAGACTCCAGCAAGTGATCAGAAGGGTCATCCACCATGACCAAGTAGGATTTATACCAGGGATGTAGGGCTGGTTCAATATTAGGAAAACCATCCACATAACTGACCACATCAACAAGCAAACCGACATGAATCACATGATTATCTCAATAGATGCAGAAAAAGCCTTTGATAAAATACAACACCCATTTCTATTAAAAACACTAGAAAGCATAGGAATAGAAGGTTATTCCTAAAAATAATAAACAGTATATATATATATATATATATATATATATCTATATCTAAAACCATCAGCTAATATCATCTGCAATGGGGATAAACTAGATGCATTCCCAATAAGATCAGGAGTGAAACAAGGATGCCGATTATCACCTCTAGTATTTGACATTGTACTAGGAACACTAGCAGTAGCAATTAGAGAAGAAAAAGAAATTGAAGGCATCAAAATAGGCAAGGAGGAGACCAAGTTATCACTCTTTGCAGATGACATGATGGTCTACTTAAAGAATCCTAGAGATTCAACCAAAAAGCTAATTGAAATAATCAACAACTTTAGCAAAGTTGCAGGATACAAAATAAACCCACATAAGTCATCAGCATTTCTATATATCTCCAACACAGCTCAAGAGCAAAAACTAGAAAGAGAAATCCCATTCAAAATCACCTTAGATAAAATAAGATACCTAGGAATCTATCTCCCGAGACAAACACAAGAACTATATGAACACAACTACAAAACACTCTCCACACAACTAAAACTAGACTTGAGCAATTGGAAAAACATTAACTGCTCATGGATAGGACAAGCCAATATAATAAAAATGACCATCCTACCCAAACTTATTTATCTATTTAGTGCCATACCCATGGAACTCCCAAAATATTTCTTTACTGATTTAGAAAAAAACCATAACAAAGTTTATTTGGAATAACAAAAGGTCAAGGCTATCCAGGGAAATAATGAAAAAAAAAAACACAAGTGATGGGGGCCTTGAAGTCCCAGACCTTAAACTATATTACAAAGCAGCAGTCATCAAAACAATTTGGTACTAGATAAGAGACAGGAAGGAGGATCAGTGGAATAGACTGGGGGCAAGAGACCTCAGCAAGATAGTATATGATAAACCCAAAGATCCCAGCTTTTGGGACAAAAATCCACTATTCGATAAAAACTGCTGGGAAAATTGGAAGACAGTGTGGGAGAGATTAGGAATTGTTCAACACCTCATACCCTACACCAAGATAAATTCAAAATGGGTGAATGACTTAAGCATAAAGAAGGAAACCATAAGTAAATTCACAGAATAGTATACATGTCAGAAGTTTGGGAGGGGAAATACTTTAAAACCAAGCAAGACCTAGAAAGAGTCACAAAATGTAAAATAAATAATTTCGACTACATCAAATTAAAAAGCTTTTGTACAAACAAAACCAATGTAACTAAAATCAGAAGGGAAACAACGAATTGGGGAAAAATCTTCATAAAAACCTCTGACAAAGGTTTAATTACTCAAATTTATAAAGAGGTAAATCTATTGTACAAAAATCCAAGCCATTCTCCAATTGACAAATGGGCAAGGGTCATGGATAGGCAGTTTTCAGATAAAGAAATCAAAAGTACTAATAAGCACATGAAGAAGTGTTCTAAATCTCTTATAATCAGAGAGATGCAAATCAAAACAACTCTGAGGTATCACCTCACACCTAGCAGATTGGCTAACATGATAGCAAAGGAAAGTAATGAATGCTGGAGGAGATGTGGCAAAGTAGGGACATTAATTCATTGCTGGTGGAGTTGTGAACTGATCCAACCATTCTGGAGGGCAATTTGGAACTATGCCCAAAGGACCATAAAAGAATGTCTACCCTTTGATCCAGCCATAGCACTGCTGGGTCTGTACCCCAAAGAGATAATGGACAAAAAGACTTGTACAAAAATATTCATAGCTGCGCTTTTTGTGGTGGCCAAAAATTGGAAAACGAGGGGATGCCCATCAATTGGGGAATGGCTGAAGAAATTGTGGTATATGTTGGTGGTGGAATACTATTTTGCAAAAAGGAATAATAAAGTGGAGGAATTCCATGGAGACTGGAACGACCTCCAGGAAGTGATGCAGAGCGAGAGGAACAGAACCAGGAGAACATTGTACACAGAGACTAATATAATACACTGTGGTATAATCCCACGTAATGGACTTCTCCATTAGTAGAGGTGTAATGTCCCTGAACAATCTGTAGGGATTTAGGAGAAAAAACACTATTCATAAGCAGAGGACAAATTGTGGGAGTAGAAACACCGAGGAAAAGCAACTGCCCAACTACAGCGGTTGAGGGGACATGACAGAGGAGAGACTCTAAACGAACTCTCTAATGCAAATACTAACAACATGACAATGGGTTCGAATCAAGAACACATGTGATACCCAGTGGAATCACGCATCAGCTATGGGGTTTGGGGGGGAGGAAAAGAAAATGATCTTTGTCTTTAATGAATAATGCTTGGAAATGATCAAATAAAATATTATTTTTTAAAAAAAGAAAGAAATAAAAAAGACTGAGTGCTGGGTGTACCCCTGCACTGTTTCCCCACATTATCACACACAGGGGAGGGAGAAAGTGCTCCTCATTAGGCTGTTGGTGGAGGGGCTAGTGAAGTGAGGAATGTCCTCAAAGAGGGAGAGTATAGCTTTCCCTCTCACCTCTGCTGCCTATAAACTGCCCACTTTACTCTCTGTGTGCTCCCATTGGCAAGGTGCCCAAAGAGAGTGCTCTGTGAGCCATCTTTGGCACCTGTGCCATAGGTTCACCAACACTATAATATTGTAATGTGCTTAATTCAGTCCCTTAACACATTGTTATTGTTCAGTCATATCTGACTTTTCATGACCGCCTTCCCCAATTGGGGGCTTCTTGGTAAAGCTACTGGAGTAATTCACCATTTTCCTCTTCAGCTCTTTTTAGAGATGAAGAAATTGAGATAAACAAAATTAAGGGATTTGCCCAGGGTCACATGGCTAGTAAGGATCTTAGGTCAGACTTGAACTCAGGAAGATGAGTCTTCTTGACTCCAGGCCCAGCAGTCTATTCACTGTGCCTAGCTGCCCCAGCTAGTACATATAAATAATATGTTTATTTAATATTATGGTATATAATAATATATAATGTCATATAATTATAAATAATATGGCATGTAATAAATACTTGTTCCCTTCTTCTCTCCCAATAAAAAAATAATAATTACACCTTTTTTCACTTCCCCTTTTACCAATCTTTTTACTTAACCTGCTTCCTGCAACATAACCTCTGCTTCCAGGAATACAAATCATCTTTCATTCAGAGCTTACTGTGTGCCAGGCAGCGTGCTTAGTTAGCACTTTACAAGTATCATCTGATTTGATTCTCACAACACTTCAAGGGAGATGTTATTATTATTCTCATTTTATAATTGAAGAAACTGAGACAGATTAAGTGACTTGTCCAAGGTCACATGGCTAGAAAGTATCTGAGGCTGGATTTGAACTCAGATCTTTCTGACTCCTGGCTGTGGGTGCCACTGTGCCATCTAGTTGCCTCTAAATCACATTGAAGTCAAGACTCAATTATAAGAGGGTTAGGTAGCTCCTCTGTGGTGTAATTTCAGGGAGCTAGAAATTGATTTGAAGTCTCCTTTGAAGATTAGGGTTTCATTTAAGTAGAAATTCAATAGTATGTAAGCTACCTGAGAATGAGAACTCATGTTTCATTTTTATTTTAGTATCCCCAGTGCCATGCCTAATATATGTTTTGTGTTAAGAATAAGATTTAAAGGCTGACTGAAGTGAATAAACATAGAGTGCTTAGACAACTGAAAGTGACAGCATATACAGTTTCACATTCTCTAAATTTTGAATCTTGGCAAAGAAGAGAGGGAAGTATTTTCTCCTCTTTTCTTAAAATGCAAGTTTTATCATTATAACTACAGAGTGTCCAATTTCATTTTTGTTCTTTCATTTACATAGCTACAGTCACTGATTTCACTGGCTTCCTATAAGTCCTAACAAACATCCCATCTTTTGCTAAAATTCTTCCCCAATTCCTCTTAATTTCCCTATATTAATTATTTCTTATTTATCCTTTATTTAGCTTGTCTGTGTATATTTGTTTTCATGTTGGAAAACTAGACTGTAAATTACTTGAAGGCAAAAATTGCCATTTGTGCTTTATGTTTGCCCAATGCTTAGCAAATTATCTGGTACATAGTAGGAGATTAATAAATGTTTATCGATCGATTGATAGTATGTTGTTATCCTGGTTCCACTCACTTCACCTTGCATTAATTCCCATGATTCTTTGTATTCTTCACATTCATCATTTCTTACAACACAGTAATATTCCTTTACATAACTATTTCACAATTTATTTAACCATTTCCCAATAGATGCCTGATCAATAACTTTAAAATGTCATGATTTTAGCTAATCTATGCCCATTGCAGAGAAGAAGCCCCTTCAAGACAGAATAGCCCAAATCCCCAGATTCAGCAAATAAACAGAAGAGCAAGATTACAGCCAATGCAGGGGGAAGTAGGAAAAAATTATGAGTAAACAAGTAAAAAAGAAAAAAGAGAAAATAAATTACAATTGATAGCTCCTATCCAGGTAATGAACTAAGAGCAAATGTAACAGAGGAGGACCAAGGAACACCAAGCAAAAACACAGAAACTCCAGTGAATTGGACACAGGTTTTGGAATAACTCAAAACACAATTCAAAAAACAATTAAGAAAGGCTGAAAGACAATTGGGAAAAGAACTTAATAAAAGCAAAACAAGTAATCTGGAAACAAAGGCACATTAACTAAAAAAAGAAAACAGTGTCTTGAAAGCCATAATTGACCAGCTTGAAAACAAGGCAAAGAAGGTGAAAGATGACCTACAAAGAACATCAGACCAGAAGGAGAAGGAGAAAGACGACCAAAAAGCCGGGGATGAAATTCAGTCTTCAAAAATTAGAATCCAACAACTAGAATCAAATGACTTCACAAAGCAGTAAGAGTCTATAAAATAAAATGAAAGAGTGAAAAAATTGAGGAAAATATGAAACATCTCATTGATAAAACTACAGATCTGAAAATAAGAGAGACAATTTAAGAATTATTGAACTACTAGAAGCTCATAACAAAAGAAAAAGCCTGGACATCATACTACAGGAAATTATCCAAGAAAGCTAATATATGCCCATTCCTAAAATGTTTCCTTGTCCCACCCTGAAATTTTCCCCATTACATTATTCCTGAAATTCCACCATAGGCAGCAGCTTTTTAGCTTACTCTTTCTTTTTTAAAATGAAAATCTACTCAAAGGAACAGTCATTTTATGTGATCCTTTCTCAAGAACTGCTTTAATAGAGGCAGCTAGGTGGCTCATTGGATAGAAAGCTAGGCCTGGAGACAAAAGTCCTTGGTTCAAATATGAACTTATACACTTTCTAGCTGTGTGATCCTGGTCAAGTCACTTAACTCCAAATGCCTAGCCCTTACCATTCTTCTGTCTTGGAATTGATATCTAAGATAGAAGGCAAGGATTAAAAAAAAGTTTCTTTAATAGAGAAGCCTGTGATGACGAGCAAGTGTGATAGGAGAGAAGGAAATCAGCCACTAAAAGAGGAGAAAGGATGGATTGGTGATGAAATAGAAAGAAAACCAGTTTAAAGATGGAGTTGGTTTGGTGTGGTAATCTAAAGAACCTATTAGATTCTCTAATGATCACTGACTTCATCTTGTGATTCAATTCTGGATCTAGCTTATTTACCTTTCTATTCAGTTATGGATCTAGTTCTGCCTTGTGATAAAATTTTATTCAATTTTGGGACTTGAGAGATTCTATTTAATTGCATCCACTTACATTTATGAATCAATAGATGGCTTGTGCCACTTAGTTTCCCATGGATGGTTTTCAGAAAGACAAAATGAAGAAGAATATATATGAAATACACAAGATGGAGTTGGTATTCATAAAATAGAATCTAATTGGCTCTCTTGATTCCACACCAAACCAACTCCATTTTGTAATTGGTGGATAAATAATAACCAAGGAAACAAACAGAGCTATACAATTTATTAGAGCTATATAATTTATTAGCAAAATAGGCATAATAAATGGTTCACTGGGGAGGAAGGACTAAATGCCTTTTTTCCCATTTTCAAATTGTTCCAGGAGTCAAAGGTACCTGACATCATGAGTTTTCTCTCTCTCCATTTTATTATATATATTTTTAACAGCCAACATTAATATGGCTTTTTAGGAATTGACAAAAACTTAAAAATGCATTATCTCATTTTGATCTTCACAATAATCCTGTAAAACAGAGTCATAACCAGGGTAATTGATTGAGTGATTGAAACTTCATGTTGAGGGTGCTGAAATTTGAAAGGGGATGATAGCACTTTCAAACCTTCAATAACTTGGGAATAATTGAGCTTACTAGTAATAATAATTAGTGCATATAGAAACTATAGTGTCTGCTTACCAGGTGAACTCTTCCCCTTCTCCATACTAAACATTATATTACACGTGGAGTCATATTTCATACTAACATACATGTTACCAGTCATAGCTCTGGGCACTTCAATATATTATCTCAATAGTCTAGGCACTACTTCCTCCATTGTAACTCATAATGCATTGAAGTTTTTGCATTCTGGGCAATTCTTCAGTCCAATTATTCCTTCTCTAAATCCTCCAACATGGTATTTCAACATCTCACTTTCTCATAATCCCTATATCAAATCAATGTTCAGGTCCTATTGTTTTTTTGTTTTTTTTTTAACCCTTACCTTCCATCTTGGAGTCAATACTGTGTATTGGCTCCAAGGCAGAAGAGTGGTAAGGGCTAGGCAATGGGAGTCAAGTGACTTGCCCAGGGTCACACAGCTGGGAGGTCCTATTGTTTTTAATCTTTGTAACATCTCTTGTTTTTGTCTCCTTCTTTCTGATGCTAATGCTGCCACCACTCAGGTATATCTCAAGGACTATTGCAATGGTTTTCAGCTTAGTCTCTCTCTACTTCAATTTTCTCTTCTTTCCAATACATCCTCCACTCAATTGTCAAACGAGTTTCCCTAAAATACAAATCTGACATTATCCTTGTCCTCTTTATTAAACTTCAGTGACTTTTAGGACAAATATAAAACTTCCTTTTTGTCTTTATAAAGTGGGCCTTCCTATATTTCCAGTCTTTTAAAAAAAATCTTATTTCCCTCCCCCTATTCTGTGACTCAGTGTCACTAGCCTTTTTGCTATTTATTGCACAAAACACTCCACCTCTAGATTCTGAGCATTTTCAGTGACTTATTGTCCTCTTCCTTTTAGTTTCTACCTTCTAACTTTCCTGGTTTCCTTCAAGGTTCATTTTCTGAAAGAAAACATTCCTATGAGATGACTCTCCATTTCGTCTTAGGGTCACACAACCATCTGATGCCAGTTTTGATCCCAGATCCTCCTGACTCCAGGCTTGGTACTCTATCCAATACACTTCCTATTAGCCTCTCCAATGTGTTTTGAATCTTTTGTAATTCTGAGTCTTCAGAGACCATTATTCATAGAACTACAGCATCACTCAGAGGATATTCTGAAAACATGGGTTTTTTAATACAGGTAGGACACATATATTTACTTTACAGAGAAAGAAACTGAGTCTGGAAAAAGTGAAGTGCTTTTCCCAAGGCCACACAATTGGAAAGAGAGCTAGAACTGGAACATAAAACCAAGTTGTTCCATTTTGATTCCACTAATCTATCTACTGTGGAAAGGAAACTAGACTAACAGTTTGTGTGGGGGAAGGGGCCAACTGGGAGTGGCAGTTGGGTCTTTTGACTAGCACTTCCTTCCTGCCAGGTGTGGCAGTTGGGTCTGGTGACTAGCTCTTCCTTCCTGCCAGCTGGGGTCTTGCTTCCGGGTATTGGAGGGGAGAGGAGCTTGTTCAGCCCACTCTGGAGTGCCATGCTCTTCTTGGTTCAGCCCAAAGACACAGGCTTCTGAAGGTTAGAATTGTTCTTGTTTGCTTTCTGTCTATTGCTAAGATTCTGAATTAAAGCAACGAGAGTAGACGGGAGTGGAACAAACCCTCCGCCAGCCTCTAGGGCCTGGCCCTATACTCTGAAGCTAAGGAAAAACTCCAATTCCAACTGGATGATTAAACTTTATATTATTTGAATTCGCAGTCAGATAAGTGGACTATCTTTTCTGGTCATAGAGGGAGTTCAACTTCAGTTTCAGTCATTTAAAGACAAACCATCCTTATTGGACCCCTGCTGTTTCCTCTCAGCAGGGGGCATCTCCCTCCCTTGCCTCTCCAAGCAATATTCCCTCTCTCCCTTTAACTCCTCCTTACCCCTATACAAACCTCCCATTATTCCCCATTATCCCCCTGTTTTCCTATCCTATTTCCTTTCCCAATAAATATCACACTACCCGAAAATATTGGCTGCAACATAATATTCTTCTGACCAATCTCACTTTCTCTGCCCAAGATTAGATTTTAGGAGAATCTCAGAAACATAGAAATATGGTTCCAATTTTTGGCCACTTCCCTTAATATCATCCCTTTGGTGTGGCAGTAAATTCAGTATTGTGAAGCAGACAAGGTGTTTTTTCCTCATTTCTCCATCCATCTTTCTCTATCTAATCTCTTCTTTATACTCTCATCCCAGATACCCAATTCCCACACACTAACCCATGCTTGAACAGCTCTGCCCCAATTCATCAACCACAGATCCCTTAAGAAGTCACTTAAACCTGATTGTCTCACCTTTATCACGCTTCTTCCTTGGAATTGATACTTGGCATTGATTCTAAAGCAAAAGGTGAGGATTTGTTGTTTTTTTTTTAATGCACTATTCACGCACTTTCAAAGTTCTTTTTGTAGTTCCATCCCTTTTTTGAAACTGGATCACCAGATGTAGCTTGATATGGTGAGGTGTAAAATTAAATTTAGTCTCTAGTAATAAAAGTATTATATTTTATGAGGTTTATTAAGATTATTAGAAATGAAGGATACAAAATAATAAACCATGTGCCTAGGGTTGATTAGCCCATTCACAGCCTACTTACTACATGTTGCAATGTCTGGATAGAGGAAGTGGCTCTGGGAGGCAGAGAGCCCGTTAAATACTAAATTGTGATCTTGCCCAGGTGGAGACTCAGGTGAGATTATAAGGAATTCTGGGAAGTACCAAGGACTTCTGGGGATTGAAGTCTGGGGTTCAACTCTCCATTTTTACATACCCACCATGATCATATTGGGAAACCAGTTTCCCCAAAAGGATCATGGAAACATAATCAACTTAAAGATTGCAATGGGACTTCCGGGTAATCATGGCTGCAATCTAGACTCCACACACTTCCTCTCCCCGGCACCGAACGAAATAGACTACATCAAAGGAGCATAAAATCACCTTTGGAGGAACAGAAGGACTCCCCAGTACCCCACAGAGGCAAAGGTACGTGGGGCTTGAACATTTCCACACTAAAATAAGAAGGAAAAGCTTGCACAGAAAAGTGAACTGAGCCGCCCTTCCCCCACCCCACCTCCCCCACTAAACCAGAGTGAGCTACCTGAGCGCTCACCGGGACAGCGAGTGAGTGGGGAGTGTCTCTGTCTGGGGGGGCACTCCAGGGTCCTTGGGATCTGGGGACTGCCAGGAAAAAACGTCTCAGGGCGCTTTCACTGGGGAATCCAGCGGAACTGTACTTGGGGAGGGCTGCGCTGAACAACGCGCGCTGATTATCCGGGTGGAGCTGAATACCTGGGCTCGGAGGCTGGGAAGAACTAGTCTGAAGCAACCTAAATTCACAGAAAAACCGTTCTTATAACCCAGACCCCAGACCAAAAAGGAAAGGGGAATAAAACCACCAAAGGGATGGCTCACATGGCCCAAAATCAAGCCTCCAGGAAGAAAGGGAAAAAAGTGACTATTGAAAACTTTTATAGTGGAAGTACCCAAGGAAAAGAGGAGAATGAGGAGGAAATCCAAAAAAATTCAGAACAAGCCTCCCAAAATGGAAACTATCAACAAGCTCTGGAAGATCTCAAACTGGAACTTATCCAAAAGATGGAAACTTTCTGGAAAGAAAAATGGGAGAAAGAGATCAGCTGTCTGACAGATAAGACTGCTCAATTGGAAAAAGAACTCGAAGCATCCAATAGAAGGGCAGACAAGGCTGAAAAGCAAAACCAGTCCCTAATGACCAGAATTAAGCACCTCGAAGAAAGTGAGATGATAAAACAGCAAGAATCAATAAAGCAAACCCAAATAATTAATGAATTGGAAGAAAACATAAAATATCTCACTGAGAAGGTCACGGAACTGGAGAACAGAGGAAGACGAGAAAATCTCCGTATCATCGGTCTCCCAGAAAAACCAGAGGTAAACAACAAATTGGATATTATTCTACAGGAGATTATAAAAGAAAATTGCCCTCACGTTCTGGAGCAAGGGGGCAAAATAGAAATAGAAAGGATTCATAGAACACCTTCTATACTAAATCCCCAAAAGACAACGCCTAGGAATGTAATTGCCAAATTCAAGAGCTTCCAAGTAAAGGAGAAAATCCTACAAGAAGCCAAGAAGAAGAGCTTCAGATATAAGGGGGCTCCCATAAGGATCACACACGACTTAGCGGCTAACACACTAAGAGACCGCAAAGCATGGAACACGATATTTAGAAAGGCAAGAGAGCTGGGTCTCCAACCAAGAATCAACTACCCAGCAAAACTGACTATATATTTCCAGGGGAAAGTATGGGCATTCAACAAAATAGAAGATTTCCAAGCATTTGCTAAGAAAAGACCAGAGCTCTGTGGAAAGTTTGATATCCAAGCACAGAAAGCAAGAGAAACATGAAAAGGTAAATATGAAAGAAAGGGAAAAGGAGATAAATCTTATCTTTCTCTTTAAGTCAAACTCTCTTCTATAAGGACTACATTTACATCAAATTATATATATTAATATGTGGGGAAAATGTTTTGTGTAACTCTCATAAATTGTATCATCATAAGAGTAGTTAGAAGAAACATGCATAGGGAAAGATTGGGGAATTAAGAAGATTTGGGGAAAGTTGGGGCAAAAAAAGGAAAAGGGATGGGGGAACCGTGATAATACTAAGACTAACTTTAAGAAATAGGGGGGGAATCAATAGAATAAACTTTCCCATATAAAGATACACATGGGAAGGGGAGGGGAAGAACTCTCATATGAGAAGGAGAGGAAGAGAGCGTGAAGTGGAATTACTTAAACCTTACTCTCAGTGAAATCAAATCTGAGAGGGAAGAACATCTAGATCCAGTGGGATCCTGAATTATATCTTATCCATTAGGGCAAGAAAGAAAGGAAAATTAAGGAGGGGGAGGGGGGAAGGAGTACAAAAAGGGAGGGAAGGAGAGGGGGGAGGGGAAGGGAGCATAAAAAGGGAGGGGCTAGAAAGGGAAGCATCTCAAGGGAGGGGACTAGGGGGACTGACCTAAAGTAAATCACTGGTTCAAAAGGAGAAAGCTAAAGAAGAAAGGTCAGAACTAGGGGAAGATATCAAAATGCCAGCGAATCCACAAATAACAATCATAACTTTGAACGTGAATGGGATGAACTCACCCATAAAACGCAGACAAATAGCAGATTGGATTAGAACCCAAAACCCTACCATATGTTGTCTTCAAGAAACACATATGAGACGGGTTGACACTCACAAGGTTAGAATTAAAGGTTGGAGTAAGACCTTTTGGGCCTCAACCGATAGAAAGAAGGCAGGAGTTGCAATCATGATATCTGACAAAGCCAAAGTACAAATAGACCTGATCAAAAGAGATAGGGAAGGTAAATATATTCTGCTAAAAGGAAGTATAGACAATGAGGAAATATCACTAATCAACATGTATGCACCAAATGGTATAGCATCCAAATTTTTAATAGAGAAACTAGGAGAATTGAAGGAGGAAATAGACAGTAAAACCATATTAGTGGGAGACTTGAACCAACCACTATCAAATTTAGATAAATCAAATCAAAAAATAAATAAGAAAGAGGTAAAAGAGGTGAATGAAATCTTAGAAAAATTAGAATTAATAGACATATGGAGAAAAATAAATAGGGACAAAAAAGAATACACCTTCTTTTCAGCACCACATGGCACATTCACAAAAATAGATCATACACTAGGTCATAGAAACATGGCATTTAATGCAGAAAAGCAGAAATATTAACTGCAGCATTTTCAGATCACAAGGCAATTAAAATATTGATCGGCAAGGGTACATGGAGACCCAAATCAAAAATTAATTGGAAATTAAATAACATGATACTCCAAAATCGGATAGTTAGAGAAGAAATCATAGAAACAATTAACAATTTCGTTGAAGAAAATGACAACGGCGAAACATCCTTTCAAACCTTATGGGATGCAGCCAAGGCAGTACTTAGAGGAAAATTCATATCCCTGAGTGCATATATTAACAAATTAGGGAGGACAGAGACCAAGGAATTGGAAATGCAAATCAAAAAACTTGAGAATGAACAAATTAAAAACCCCCAGAAGAAAACCATACTAGAGATCCTAAAAATTAAGGGAGAAATTAATAAAATAGAAAGTGACAGAACTATTGAGCTAATAAACAAGACTAGAAGCTGGTACTTTGAAAAAACAGACAAAATAGACAAAGTACTGGTTAATTTAATTAAAAAAAGGAAAGAAGAAAGGCACATTAATAGCATCAAGGATGAAAAGGGGGATCTCACCTCCAATGAAGAGGAAATTAAGGCAATCATTAAAAACTACTTTGCCCAACTATATGGCAATAAATATACCAACATAGGTGATATGGACGAATATTTACAAAAATATAAATTGCCTAGACTAACAGAAGAAGAAATAGTTTTCTTAAATAATCCCATATCAGAAAAAAGAAATCCAATAGGCCATCAAATAACTTCCTAAGAAAAAATCCCCAGGGCCTGCTGGATTCACCAGCGAATTCTATCAAACATTCAGAGAACAGTTAACCCCAATACTATACAAACTATTTGACATAATAAGCAAAGAGGGAGTCCTACCAAACTCCTTTTATGACACAAGCATGGTACTAATTCCAAAACCAGGCAGGCCAAAAACAGAGAAAGAAAACTATAGGCCAATCTCCCTAATGAATATAGATGCAAAAATCTTAAATAGGATACTAGCAAAAAGACTCCAGCAAGTGATTAGAAGGGTCATCCACCATGATCAAGTAGGATTTATACCAGGGATGCAGGGCTGGTTCAACATTAGGAAAACTATCCACATAATTGACCACATCAACAAGCAAACCAACAAGAACCACATGATTATCTCAATAGATGCAGAAAAAGCCTTTGATAAAATACAACACCCATTCCTACTAAAAACACTAGAAAGCATAGGAATAGAAGGGTCATTCCTAAAAATAATAAACAGTATATATCTAAAACCATCAGCTAATATCACCTGCAATGGGGATAAACTAGATGCATTCCCAATAAGATCAGGAGTGAAACAAGGATGCCCATTATCACCTCTATTATTTGACATCGTACTAGAAACACTAGCAGTAGCAATTAGAGAAGAAAAAGAAATTGAAGGCATCAAAATAGGCAAGGAGGAGACCAAGTTATCACTTTTTGCAGATGACATGATGGTCTACTTAAAGAATCCTAGAGATTCAACCAAAAAGCTAATTGAAATAATCAACAACTTTAGCAAAGTTGCAGGATACAAAATAAACCCACATAAGTCATCAGCATTTCTATATAATTCCAACACAGCTCAGCAGCAAGAACTAGAAAGAGAAATCCCATTCAAAATTACCCAAGACAAAATAAAATACTTAGGAATCTATCTCCCGAGACAAACACAGGATCTATATGAACACAACTACAAAACACTTTCCACACAACTAAAACTAGACTTGAACAATTGGAAGAACATTAACTGCTCATGGGTAGGACGAGCCAATATAATAAAAATGACCATCCTACCCAAACTCATCTATCTATTTAGTGCCATACCCATGGAACTTCCAAAATTTTTTTTTACTGATTTAGAAAAAAATCATAACAAAGTTCATTTGGAAGAACAAAAGATCAAGGATATCCAGGGAATTAATGAAAAAAAATACAAAGGAAGGGGGTCTTGCAGTCCCAGATCTCAGACTATATTATAAAGCAGCGGTCATCAAAACAATTTGGTACTGGCTAAGAGACAGAAAGGAGGATCAGTGGAATAGACTGGGGGCAAGCAACCTCAGCAAGACAGTATATGACAAACCCAAAGATCCCAGCTTTTGGGACAAAAATCCACTATTTCATAAAAACTGTTGGGAAAATTGGAGGACAGTATGGGAAAGATTAGGCTTAGATCAACACCTCACACCCTACACCAAGATAAATTCAAAATGGATGAATGACTTGAACATAAAGAAGGAAAATATAAGAAAATTAGGCGAACACAGAATAGTATTCATGTCAGACCTTTGGGAAGGGAAATACTTCAAAACCAAGCAAGAATTAGAAAGAATTACAAAATGCAAAATAAATAATCTGGATTACATCAAATTAAAAAGTTTTTGTACAAACAAAACCAATGTAACCAATATCAGAAGGGTAGCAACAAATTGGGAAACAATCTTCATAAAAACCTCTGACAAAGGTTTAATTACTAAAATTTATAAAGAACTAAATCAATTGTACAAAAAATCAAGCCATTCTCCAATTGACAAATGGGCAAGGGACATGAACAGGTAATTCTCAGCCAAAGAAATCAAAACTATTAATAAGCACATGAAAAAGTGCTCTACATCTCTTATAATCAGAGAGATGCAAATCAAAACAACTCTGAGGTATCACCTCACACCTAGCAGATTGGCTAACATGACAGTTATGGAAAGTAATGAATGCTGGAGGGGATGTGGCAAAGTGGGGACATTAATTCATTGCTGGTGGAGTTGTGAATTGATCCAACCATTCTGGAGGGCAATTTGGAACTATGTCCAAAGGGCGATAAAAGACTGTCTGCCCTTTGATCCAGCCATAGCACTGCTGGGCTTGTACCCCAAAGAGATAATGGACAAAAAGACTTGTACAAAAATATTCATAGCTGCGCTCTTTGTGGTGGCCAAAAATTGGAAAATGAGGGGATGCCCTTCAATTGGGGAATGGCTGAACAAATTGTGGTATATGTTGGTGATGGAATACTATTGTGCTAAAAGGAATAATAAAGTGGAGGAATTCCATGGAGACTGGAACAACCTCCAGGAAGTGATGCAGAGCGAAAGGAGCAGAACCAGGAAAACATTATACACAGAGACTGATACATTGTGGTACAATCGAAGGTGATGGACTTCTCCATTAGTATCAATGCAATTTCCCTGAACAATCTGCAGGGATCTAAAAAAAAAATAATACTACCCACAAGCAGAGGATAAACTGTGGGAGTAAAAACACCGCTGAAAAGCAACTGCTTGACTACAGGGTTGGAGGAGATAAGACTGAGGAGAGACTCTAAATGAACACTATAATGCAAACTCCAACAACAGGGAAATGGGTTCGAGTCAAGAACACATGTGATAACCAGTGGAATCATGCGTCGGCTAGGGGAGAGGGAAAGGCGGGGGGTGGGGAGAGGGGAGGGGAAGAAAAGAAAATGATCTTTGTTTCCAGTGAATAATGTATGAAAACGACCAAATAAAATAATATTAAAATTTAAAAAAAAAAAGATTGCAATGATTTGTGGGTAAAAGGAAAAGAGAATAAAACCAATGATTGCTAGGTGCATTGACAAAAAGTCAGTTAGGGGGCAGTCCCCTTTGGCATAAGAGTTGACATACAAGTAAATGTTCAATCAACCACACCCAAAGTTCATTCTTGATCTTCTCGTGCACAGCTTGTGGTCTGTGGAGGCATCTTCATGGTGTCTTCTCCAAACAGTTCAGTTTCTGGATTTGAAGAGGTAGCATGTTTCTTAACCTAAATTACTCTCAAAAGGAATTTAAACTTTGCAATTAAAAATTATAATCATTTCTAATAGACCCCTGAAGAGGGTGATTGAAAAACAAGGGATCACTTAAGGATGCATGGCTGAGTTATGAGGTATATGAATCAATTGGCAAGAGAAATTAAAAACATTTAAAATCCAAATAAAAAAGATAATTTCTGGGTGAAATATAGACTATCAAAGTCTTATGTGTAAAAATTCTAGGTAAAGGAAAAATAAATCTATAACAGGTCCTTGAATCAGGGACCAATGAAAATGATATAAGCAATTAAACATTTACCCAGTTAGTAGCCAGGACTACAGAAAGTTGCCACATTATGAAAGACAGAATAAGAACTAGATTATAGGAGCCAGGTAAGAGACACAATTGAGATACTTGTCTGTAAGTATTTTTACAAAGAGTGTGGATACAAGAAAGGCCTACATTAGTATGTTAAGCATTGCAACCTCAAGTCCTCACACTAGTTTCAAGTCCTTTGTATTGGCTTAGAAGTGCATCAATCCTTCCTGGATTGGCTTCTTTTTATTTTTTTATTTTTTGACCTGTGTGCTCTTTTGGCACAATTCAGGTTTAGCTTTGTGCTTCTTTGGCCCTGTGCAATGGCTCTTTTGTATATCTTGTCCTGGAATCAGACAGAATCATTAAGCAAAGTCCCATAATCTTTTTTTTAAACAATTAGTGGCATCATTTATACAGCCTCAAGCTTTGGGGGCATGCATTGACATTAGGGCAAATGTATTTTAAACTTATAGTACTGAAAAATAAAAAAAGTTAAAGAAAATCTTAATACTGGTGACATGTGCTTCAAATATAAAAAGGAGAGAAAAAATAAAAGACTCAAATAGTATATTGCACATGCAATAAAAATATAATAAAAGAGTTTTAAATATAAAAATATGGCTTATAATCATTAACACACTGTATCACCTAAGAAAAATATAGAATACAAGATTTCTCACCAAAATGAGATCCATTTCCTCTTCATACCTGGCCATGATCCACTATAAGCAAATGAATTTCACAAGGTAACAGTTTTTTTTTTACAAGAACAGTAGTACAAATATGTAGGTATCAATATCCCCAAAATTCTCAATAGCCCAATTAATTACAATAGCAAACAAATCCACTATCATATTTGCTGTATGGCATTTTAAAAAATCTATGAACTGATGAATATTTGTCACAATTTTTACAAATGTAGCAAATCTTTCAACTTTGATAAACATATTTTTAAACAAAGTAGAACTTATTTGGGTCTAGAACATCATCAAGAAATCTAGATTTTATTAAAAAATGTGGCAGAGGAGTTGAGGAAAAACTCAATCCTCTGTACTTTTGATGTTGGGTAAAGTGAGCTGAAGAGTTATAAATGAGAAATGCTTCTCTTTTGGGAGTCATCCACCATGCCCTGGGATTAACTTCCCAGTTCCTCTGGTATGAGACTGAGATGTCCCATCCGTTCACATTTTTATAAATGTGGGAGGTGGAGAGTATAATTGTATTTCACTTCAGCTACTAAAATGGACCTTACTTTCTGTTAGAGGCAGGCAAAATGATCAGAGATTTTTAGGGAAAAAATTTAAAAATCATGTCTAAAAAACCCCTTAAAATCAGTTTGAGATATTTAGCTCATTAAATTTTTCAAAGATACAATACAATTGTAACCAGTTCTGATGAAATCCATCTATCATCTTTGTGAGAATTTACAAAGTCAAAAATATATAAAGGCTGTTTTTATATGGGCTTATTTAATAATATTTGTTCAGTATAGTTATAGGGGGAAAGCAACAGAATATAACAGTAGTTAAAACCCAGTACATTAAAATGATTCAGTGTAACAGAATAGTATTGTGAAAGCATTAATATATGAACTTAAAACCAACCAAATTAAATCTTAAATAAAACAATCAGTAAAATGTAATAAAATACAGAGGTTTTTATAAAACATTGGAGTCTGAAAAGCCTTAAAAATATAACCTCCAGTCTCTTTAAAATTCCTTGGGATTTTATCCCTTTACGATGCATATTGTCAGAAGGTAGAAGATTGGTAAGGGATAGGCAATGAGGTTCAAGTGACTTGCCCAGGGTCAGACAGTCAGGAAGCGTCCAAGGCCAGATTAGAACCCAGGACCTCCCATCTGTAAGCCTGACTCTCAATCCACTGAGCCACTGAGCTGCACCCCCATAATGAGGGTGGGTTTTTGGAATCTCAAATTGGACCAAAGAGTTTCAGGGAGATTAATTTATCCCCTGAATCTCAGGTGAAATAAGTAACAGAATCAGTGTACTCAAAAGATATCCTTTTAAATAAGCCATGCTTGTAACTTCCTGTTTGGAAAAGTCTCTTCCTTCTCCTCTTTTCCCCCCACTATGGTCCCCCGGCCCCTGCCACGTGGAGGCTAATTGTAGCCTAAGGAAAGATCACCCCCATTTTTACCAGCTGGTGTTTGATTCCAAGACACAAGGGCAGCTACCAGCAGCCTGGGACCTGGGCTTGGGCCTGGGGTGATGAACGATCTGGGTCGGAGGCCAAAGTTTCTGGGGCCGAGGCTGGAGTCAGGTGGGTTGGGACCGGGAGAGCGATTAAGCAGGTCCAGAGTGGATGGATGCAGGCAGGAGCGGATAGCAGGCAAGCAGGCAAGCAGGCAAGCAGGCAAGCAAGCAGGCAGGCAACAAGAGTGAGCTGAGTCAAGAGGCTTTGGAGAAAATGTGACTTGGATAAAAAAAGCCTTGGAGAAATGTGACTTAAAAAAACATTATCTAGGCTATCTCATTAAAAAAAATTGAGAAGTTCTCATCAAATCTAGTGGTCTATTTTTGAATTTGTAAATTGTTACCTAAAGGACGGATAGACTTCATAAAAACTGGTTACAATTGTATAATAACCTTTGGAAAATTTAACGAGCTAAATATCTCAAATTGATTTTAAGGGGTCTTTTAGACATGATTTTTATATTTTTTCCCAACAACTCTGGTCATTTTGCCTGCCCCTAACAGGAGGTAAGGTCCATTTCAGTAGCTGAAGTGAAATACAATTATAATCTCCACCTCCCATATTTATAAAAATGTGAATGGATTGGACATCACAGTCTCATACCAATGGGACTGGGAATTTAATCCCAGGGCATTGCACCCCTCTGGATGACTCTCAAAAGAGGAGCATCTCTCATTTGTAACTCTTCAGCTCACTTTACTTCCACCAGAATGATCTCTAGATTTCTTGATGATGTTCTAGACCCAAATAAGTTTTACTTTGTTTAAAAATGTATTTGTCAAGGTTGAAACATTGCCATGCCTGAAAAACTTGTGACAAGTATCCATTTTCTTTAAATGTCATACAGCAGACTCATTTAAAAAATGATAGTGGTTTTCGTTTGCTATTGTAATTAACGGGACTATTGAGAATTTTGGGGATATTGATACCTACATATTTGTACTACTGTTCTTTATTAAAAAAAATTGTTACCTTGTGAAATTCATTTGCTTATACTCACAGTGGATCATGGCCAGGTATGAAGAGGAAATGGATCTCATTTTGGTGAGAAATCTTGTATTCTACATTTCCTTAGCTGACAGTGTGTCAATGATTATAAGCTAAATTTTTGAATTTTAAAACTCTTTTATTATATTTTTCTTGCATGTACAATATACTATTTCAGTTTTTTTTCTCCTTTTATATTTGAAGCACCTGTCACCAGTATAAATGATGCCACTAATTGTTTAAAAAAAAGATTATGGGACTTTGCTTAATGATTCTGTCTGATTCCAGGACAAGATGTACAAAAGAGTCATTGCACAGGGCCAAAGAAGCACAAAGCTAAACCTGAATTGTGCCAAAAGAGCACACAGGTCAAAAAAAAAAAAAAAGAAGCCAATCCAGGAAGGATTGATGCACTTCTAAGCCAATACAAAGGACTTGAAACTAGTGTGAGGACTTGAGGTTGCAATGCTTAACATACATTAAGATGTAGGCCTTCCTTGTATCCACACTCTTTGTAAAAAAAATTATAGACAAGTAACTCAAATGTGTCTCTTACCTGGCTCCTATAATCTAGTTCTTATTCTGTCTTTCATAATGTGGCAACTTTCTGTAGTCCTGGCTACTAACTGGGTAAATGTTTAATTGCTTATATCATTTTCATTGGTCCCTGATTCAAGGACCTGTTATAGATTTATTTTTCCTTACTTGGAATTTTTACACATAAGGCTTTGATAGTCTGTATTTCATCCAGAAATTATCTTTTTTATTTGGATTTTTTAATGTTTTTAATTTCTCTTGCCAATTGATTCATATACCTCATAACTCAGCCATGCATCCTTAAGTGATCCCTGTGTTTTTCAATCACCCTCTTCCGGGTTATGTAAAAATGTAAAAATGATTATAATTTTTAATTGCAAAGTTTAAATTCCTTGAGAGAAAAATTTTAGGTTAAGAAACATGCTACCTCTTCAAATCCAGAAACTGAACTGTTTGGAGAAGACACCATGAAGATGCCTCCACAGACCACAAGCTGTGCACGAGAAGATCAAGAATGAACTTTGGGTGTGGTTGATTGAACATTTACTTGTATGTCAACTCTTATGCCAAAGGGGACTGCCCCCTAACTGGCTTTTTGTCAATGCACCTAGCAATCATTGGTTTTATTCTCTTTTCCTTTTACCCACAAATTATTGCAATCTTTAAGTTGATTATGTTTCTATGATCCTTTTGGGGAAACTGGTTTCCCAATATGTTCATGGGGGGTATGTAAAAATGGAGACTTCAACCCCAGAGTTCAATCCCCAGAAGTCCTTGGTACTTCCCAGAATTCCTTATAATCTCACCTGAGTCTCCACCTGGGTGAGATCACAATTTAGTATTTAATGAGCTCTCTACCTCCCAAGAGCCTCTTCCTCTACACTCACTCTTCCTCTATGTTTGCTCTTCCTCTATTCGGACATTGCAACCTGTAGTAAGTAGGCTGTGAATGGGCTAGTCAGCCCTAGGCACGTGGTTTTCTAATTTTGTATTTCTTATTCCTTGATTTCGAACAATCTTTAATAAACCTCATAAATATAATATTTTTATTACTGGAAACTAATTTAACTTTTACAGTTAATGGATGGCAATGTTTTAAGGTGTTTTCCTTAATAAGATTGATAATATAATATTTGCATTACCTATAACATAGGTTTGGAGCCAAGACGGTGATTTGAGATAAATTTACAAGAGAATTTCCTATGGCAGGAAACCATTGGCTTAAATGGCCAAATAGGATCATATATGATATATCTAGGTTTTTCACTCCTAGGTAAGTTTTTAAAACTGTAATTTAAGGAATAAATAATGCTGGAGATTTTAAGCTTAATGCCATTGTCACTGGAAGAAATATCTATGGGTAGGACTAGAGAATCCTGACCACCATGAGAGCCTACAGGGGACCAATCCATGTACTAGCCCGACTCTGTGGGTCAGGAATTTGCATTCATAAAAGTTCTAGGAATACAAATAGTCAAGGAAACATTTCTGAGGAAATATATAACTTCCTGGCTTAATGAGACAACATTGAAAGTTTGAAGGAAAATAGTCTATCACTCTAGCTAACTCAAAAAATTATTTTTCTGACTTTTTAATATAGTATGGATTTCCAACTTTCTTCTTGTTTTGTCTTAAATCATTTCTACTTGGTTGACTTCCTAGATTTTATTATAAATTGTCTTTGACAGAGTGATGCATTTCTGAGTTTGGAGCACTGGGCAAGAACAAGGTCACACACACACATACACATTTATATACACACACACTCACATTTTCTTCACAAGAAGCCTTTAATGCCTCAGAGACTCAGTGTTCATATCAATAAATGGTTCCTGCATTATGCACATCATAGAATTGGACCCAGGAGGACAGAAAGTGATAGTTTAATTAATAAGGTTGAACTATGAAGGTCACTCTGGCACAGTGGATATGTCCTGGAGTCTGGAAAACCTGGATTCTATGACCTTAGGGAAGTCACTTAATTTTTCAAGGCCCCAGGCCCAAGATACAGCAATGGAGGAGTTCTTTATGCCAATTCTGGGAACCTCTACTACATCAATAAAATCACAAATATGAGTCCTGTCACCCCCACCCAAAAGACTGTATTCACATCACAGAGAGCAACTGGCTTATTTGATCATTTGACATTATTTAGAAAATGTCAGGATATTTTAATGGTTTATGGACCTTAATATTACAATCCAAGTGATAAAGATCTCATTAAGTACAATCATAGTGAGTTTATAGCAACTGATGTTGATGCGAAATAAACTTAGGCAAGAGTCCTAGAAGATAAAAACAGTGAGATGACAGGAAATAGTAGAGAGAAGTACTGGGTAAAAGCCAAATTTCCTTAGGGGAGGATAATTCAGCGGTATACCTGTCACCCCCTAGAACAATTGCAATGATTTTCTGCTTAGTCTCTCTACTTCAAGTTTCTCTTCATTCCAATGCATCCTCCTCAGTTGTCAAATGAGTTTCCCTAAAATACAAATCTGACAGTATCCTTGTCCTCTTTATTAAACTTCTGTGACTTTTAGGAGAAATATAAACCATCCTTTTTGTCTTTTAGTTCATATGTATACATATATATATATATATATATGTATGTATAGGGAGTCAATGGGAATGATTACCTCCAAGAAAATTTGTCCATTTTGGAGGAAAAACAATTAAATGATTTAACTATGTTTAATTAACTAATTTAAGCAGAACTAATTTAATATTAAGTAATTAAATAATAAATAAATTAAATAATCTAATAATTTACATAAATTCTAAAAGCTCTGCATCCTTATTGCAATTGCCATAATTTATAAAGTACTATCATGGGAGATGAGATTTCTTTCATCTCTCCTACTTCCAATGATAATAATAATAATAATAATAACATATTCAGTGTTTTAATGTTTTCTCAATGTGTTCCTCACAATAACCCAAGGAAATAAATAATATAAATGCTAGTTCCTTTTTACAGGTAAATGTGCTGTCTGAGAAACTGAGTGACTTACTCATATTCCCAAAGCTAGTAGAGACCTGAGGCAGACTTTTTCCCTAGATATTTTGGCTTTAGGTCCAATATTCTATGCGCTCTGATACCATGCCTCCCATTTACAACATTTCCAGACAGGCAGCATTTACTGAGCTCCTACTTTTTACAGAGAATTATTCTAAGAAGAGGTGAATTTAGGAAATGTCAGGAAAAACATCCTAACAATCGTTGTTCAGTCACTGTGTGTCCAACCATCCATGATTCATTCCATGGACCATAGCTCATCACTATCTTCCACTATCTTTCAAAGTCTGAACAAATTCATGTTTTTTGTTCCTATAACACTCTCTGCCATTCTATGCCATCTCCTTCTTGTTTTGTCTTCAAAATTTTCCAACATCAGGATCTTTTCCAATAGGTTTTGTCTTCTCATTATGTGGCCAAAGTATTTAAACTGATTCAGCTGCAATATTTGACCTTCCAGAGAATCGTCTGAATTAATTTCTTCAAGTATTGACTGATTTTGTCTCTTGAACTATCCAAAAGTGGGATGGGCTGCCTCAAGAGAGAGTGGATTTCTCTTCATTGAAGGTCTTCAAACAGATGTTTGACAAACATTTATGGACCATGTTGCAAAGGGTTCTTCTCATGTGTTGATGTTGAAGTCCCTTCCTAAACTCTCAAATTATGTAGTTCTAAGTAGATGAAAATATTGCTGGAGGATAAGCTGAAATATTAGTCATTTTGAAAGACATCTTCCTTAAAAAAACAATTCTTTTTTTTCCTGTTTTGCAGCTACACTACTAGAAAATTAGTGCATAACAAGCAAGCAAGTGCTATGATGAAAATTATCTTGAGCTACTGGTTTTTGGATAAGAATATAAGCTGATTGATTACATCAGCTATTGGCTAGATGGAAATCATATTTGATAGAGTAATACAGGTCTCCATGGTTGTCTCTCATAACAAAGGACAGCCCAAGCTGGGTCAAGTAGCTTAATAAATAGTTTTTTTAGAAGCTCATTATCCAGCCCCTTCCTTGATCATCCCAAGACTTCTTTAATTGTTGATACCTAACTAAAAGGTAGTTCATCAACTGATCCATCTCTTCATATCTCCACAGGTGGACAAGTCATGTCAGCTAGGAAAACCAAATTCTGTTTAAAAAAGGAAATTATTCCTTGGGATTCTCAAGGACAAAAAAAAATTGCAAAAAGCAGCAGACTTGATGGTATCAACCCAGATCCCAGACATAGGAATACATGGTAATTCTCCCTAATATATAGGAATTAATACAGTATATGAAAAATATATTCATACAAGCAAAACCCATCTTTTTGAGATAATAGGGGAAAATGTGTGTACAAAAATATTTATAGCTGACTCTTTGTAGTGGCAAAAAAACTGAGAAATGATGTGTCCATTGATTGGGGAATGGCTGAACAAATTGTGTTATCTGATGTTGATGGAATACTATTGTGCTGAAAGGTATGATGAACTGGAGGAATTCCATGT
Source organism: Monodelphis domestica (assembly GCF_027887165.1). NCBI lineage: Eukaryota > Metazoa > Chordata > Mammalia > Didelphimorphia > Didelphidae > Monodelphis > Monodelphis domestica. Next base: position 226,829,099 of record NC_077228.1, on the reverse strand, counting down.
GAATTGAAAAGACCTCCAGGAATTGATGCAGAGTGAAAGGAGCAGAACCAGGAGAACATTATATACAGAGACTGATACACTGTGGTATAATCGAATGTAATGGACTTCTCTACTAGCAGCAATGCAATGATCCAGGACAATTCTGAGGGACTTATGAGAAAGAACACTATCCACATCCAGAGAGAGAACTATGGGAGTAGATATCCAGGAGAAAAACATATGATTGATCACATGATCTGATGTGTGTATGATTGGAGATGCAGACTTTAAATGATCACTTTATTGCAAATATTAATAATATGGAAATAGGTTTTGAACAACGATACATGTAAAATCCAGTGGAATTGCTTATTGGCACTGGGAGTGGGGAGGGAACAAAACATGAATCATGGAATCATGGAAAATATTCTAATTTAGTTAATTAAATACATTTAATTTTTTGGGTAAAATGTAAATGTAAAAATGTAAAAATACATTTAAAATTTTAAATCAATAAAAAATAAAATTTTAAAAAATCTTTTTTCTGTGGCTGTTCAAACCAACCTCAGATGAGGTTCCAATGACAATTAAGTGAATTTGAGTATTTTCATTATTGAAGTTTTCATTTCTTTAACATGTGTGTGCATATATGTATATATGTATATGTGTGTGCATACATACTAATGATCAGAAGCCACCAGTCAACAGAATTTCAATCAACCCACTTGATGAAAAAACAGAATATAATGGGCAGAATAACAAAAACAGGAGATATGTTTAAGGGTGAAACCTTTCAGACACCAAAATGCCCCAATCGCAGCTTTGACCAGTGTTTTCCTCTCTTTTTTTTGTTTTTAGAAATGTCAAATAATTTATTCTTAGTATTGAAAGGGAGGATGTTGGGATGCTGTTCACCAATTGTCTGTGATCTTTGTTCAAGGATCCAACATCTTAGGGTAGGATTTTGCAGCTTTTTCCTAGGGTGTGCTTGTCAAATATGGACTCTAGAGTCTTAAAAGATGACAATCTCAGGAGCTATAAGTTAGTGACATGTTGACCTCAGCTACCCTGGTACAGCTTCTTCCTGTATTGAAACCTGATTGGTCCTAGCTTCTCTGATGCACTTTCCTGATGTAGGGTCAATAAAAAAGCTCACTCTCTTCCCCACACCATGTGAATACTAGACCCCTCAGACTTGTTGGATGCTCACAACCCTAGGATTTTCCATGTCTTGATGAGTGACTGATTAGACTCATTTTTTTTCCTTTAAAAATTTTTTTAAAACATTATTTTATTTGGTCATTTTTCATCCATTGTTCATTGGAAACAGATAATTTTTTTTCCTCCCCCCCTAACCCCCTGCCACCCCTTCCCTAGCCGAGGCGCAATTCATCTGGGTATCACATATGTCCTTGCTCTGAACCCATTTCCTGGTTGTTGGTATTTGCATTAGGGCGCTCATTTAGCTTCTCTCCTCGATCATGTCCCCTCAACCTCTGTAGTCAAGCAGTTGCTTTTCCTCAGTGTTTTTACTCCCTCAGTTTGTCCTCTGCTTGAGGATAGTTTTGTTTTTGTTTTTTTTTGTTTGTTTTTTTTTTCTCCTAGATCGCTGCAGGTTGTTCAGGGACATTGTAAAGCCATTACTGGAGAAGTACATTACATTCTCTTGTACCACAATATGTCAGTCTCTGTGTACAATGTTCTCCTGGTTCTGCTCCTCTCACTCTGCATCACTTCCTGGAGGTTGTTCCAGTCTCCATGGAATTCCTCCACTTTATTATTCCTTTTAGCACAATAGTATTCCATCACCAACATATACCACAATTTCTTCAGCCATTCTCCAATTGAAGGACATCCCCTCATTTTCCAAATTTTGGCCACCACAAAGAGCACAACTATGAATATTCTTGTACAATTCTTTTTCCTGATTATCTCTTTGGGGTACAAACCCAGCAGTGCTATGGCTGGACCAAAGGGCAGACAGTCTTTTAGTGCCCTTTGGGCATAGTTCCAAATTGCCCTCCAGAATGGTTGGATCAATTCACAACTCCACCAGCAATGCATTAATGTCTCTACTTTGCCACATCCCCTCCAGCATTCATTACTTTCCTTTGCTGTCATGTTGGACAATCTGCTAGGTGTGAGGTGATACCTCAGAGTTGTTTTGATTTGCATCTCTCTGATTATAAGAGATCTGGAACACTTTTTCATGTGCTTATTAATAGTTTTGATTTCTTTAACTGAAAATTGCCTATTCATGTCCCTTGCCCATTTATCAATTGGAGAATGGCTTGATTTTTTGTAAAACTGGTTTAGCTCTTTATAGATTTGAGTAATTAGACCTTTGTCAGAGGTTTTTGTTATGAAGATTGTTTCCCAACTTGTTGCTTTCCTTCTAATTTTAGTTACATTGGTTTTGTTTGTACAAAAACTTTTTAATTTGATGTAGTCAAAATTATTTATTTTGCATTTTGTGACTCTTTCTAAGTCTTGCTTGGTTTTTAAATCTTTCCCTTCCCAAAGGTCTGACATGTATACTATTCTGTGTTCACCTAATTTACTTATAGTTTCCTTCTTTATATTCAAGTCATTCGCCCATTCTGAGTTTATCTTGGTGTAGGGTGTGAGGTGTTGATCCAAACCTAATCTCTTCCACACTGTCTTCCAATTTTCCCAGCAGTTTTTATCAAATACTGGATTTTTGTCCCAAAATCTGAGGTCTTTGGGTTTGTCTTACTGAGGTCATTTACCCCAAGTCTATTCCACTGATCCTCCTTTCTGTCTCTTAGCCAGTACCAAATTGTTTTGATGACTGCTGCTTTGTAATATAGTTTGAGATCTGGGACTACAAGGCTACCTTCCTTTGCATTTTTTCATTATTTCCCTGGATATCCTTGATTTTTTGTTCTTCCAAATGAACTTTGTATGGTTTTTTCTAATTCAGTAAAAAAGTTTTTTGGAAGTTCGATGGGTATGGCACTAAATAAATAGATAAGTTTGGGTACGATGGTCATTTTTATTGTGTTAGCTCGTCCTACCCATGAGCAATCAATGTTTTTCCAATTGTTTAGATCTAGTTTTAATTGTGTGGAGAGTGTTTTGTAGTTGTGTTCATATAGTTCCTGTGTTTGTCTCGGGAGATAGATTCCTAAGTATTTTATATTGTCTCGGGTGATTTTAAATGGAATTTCTCTTTCTAATTCTTGCTGCTGAACTGGGTTGGAGTTTTATAGAAATGCTGATGACTTATGTGGGTGATCAGACTCATTTTAATGTTTCCAGATGGAAACAAAAGGGTCCATATCCAGGAAAGCTAAATATCACTGCATCCTTGTGGTATATCTTGGCTGTGTCAGGGCAAAGTAAATCTCCTCCGTTAAGTGCTGAATGAGTTGTGAGCATCCAGTATCAAACCTAGACTAAGAGGGTTCTGGAGTTAGGGCCATACCTACAACAATAGCCTGTAAGCACTATGAAACTCAGAGGCTTAGTCCCTAAATGACCTATTACAAATTGTAATTTCAGACTTCAATGGACTCAAGTATTATTTTCTGTTTCTCTTTTTTCCTTAAGGTAGTTTGAAAAAATTCTTTCATCAGTTTTGGAGGATTACAGATCTTTGACCATGAGGTGAAAGCAACTGACACATATCTAGTGATTGAGATGATCCACCACATCCCTTGGGCCAGTTCAGAAAGTCAGGTCTAGAATTATCCGTGGCAGTTGAGAAGAGAGTTACTAGGGGGACTGTTAGGCAGTTCAATAGAGAGAAAGCCAGGCTTGGATTTGGGAGGTCCTGGGTTCAGATCTAGGCTCAGATATTCCCTAGCTGCATGACTCTGGCAAGTCACTTAACCCCCACTGCCTAGCCCTTACCACTCTTATGCCTTAGAGCTGATATTTAGTATTGATTCTAAGATAGAAGATAAGGGTTCAAGAAAAAAAAAAGAACCACTATGAAGGAAAAAGCTAGCTTTTGAGAAGAAATTACTCTTTACTTTCCCCCTTGGGCTTCTTAGTGCAGTAGGGGTCAAGGGGGGGGGGATTGCTCTCCCTATCCCATCCAGCAGGAAACATTGTACCTGGGTGAGAGCAGACCTCGAGAGTCCAGTAGTACACCTCAAAAGGAGAAAAGACATCAGACCCTCCAGTGCTAGAAGTGTTGAGTTGCCTTGGCTACATGTATTCCTTTTGGGCATGCTTGTCGTTTGGGCATAGTATCCTTTAGGTGTGTCCCTGCTTCTCCTCATTTTTGCTGTGTGTATCTCAGATAAAGAACATGAAAGCAAAACTTTTTCTTAGTTATCCCAGGATCACAGATATACAGATAACAAACAATGGGACCCCCAAGTCAAAATCCAGGCCATTTTTTCTTTCTTTAGAAATTTTATATGACAACCAAAAGTCAGTTTGTCATTCTTCCTCTTCTAATATTCTATGTAGGGTATGTATGTTCTAATTTTTTTTCCCTTTTCTTTTTTTCTGTCTTAGAGTTAATAAGGGGACAGCAAGATGGCTTAGTGGACAGGAGGTGCTGGGTTCCACTTTGATCTCAGATAGTTCCTAACTGTGTGATCCTAAGCAAGTCACTTAACACCCATTGCCTGGACCTTCCTGCTCTTTTGTCTTGGAACCAATATACAGTATTGATTCTAAGACAGAAGGTAAGAGTTTTTTTTCTTTTTTTTTTAACAAAAGAGTTAATGGTATATTTGCAACAAACATGATCAAGTTCTGACCTATAGATTTAATGACCTCCAGCAGTTTAGGAAAAAAAAAAGCCTTGTCTCTACACAGTTTTTTGTGGGAGTTGTTTATAGCTCATTTGCATCTTTCAATTGTGATTTCAGTTCATTCATCTGTCTCTATCTCATCAATCTATTTGTATGTTTATTCTTCTGTATCCTTATGGTTTTATGACCATGGACTCATTTTAAATTTTAACAGCTTTTTTATACCAGAAAATTTCTGGTTTACATGCAGCAGGGGACTTATTTCAAACCCTCTAACATCTCATCCTAACATTTGTCAAAATTTGCCAGTGTTCTATATTATTTTGTTGTTAGACTAGTGATAAGGGAACACCTGAGGTTTTATTCCCTATTTTTGGAATAGAACCAGTGTCTAAACAGCTGTGCTCCCAAACTCTCTTTCTTCAGCTACTCTAATAATCTAATGGAAAATATATTACCACTCACTGAGTATAAAACAGCACAGACCTCCCACTCCCTTCAAATTGTATTCATACACTGAGCTTGTCCAAGGAATTTTACTCTAACTGTATCTCAAGACAAACAGGTCATTCACTGCCTGCTGGGCAATTACTCTAATTGTGTTTTCTGCCCTCCATTAGGAATTCTAAGAAGTTCTCCAATTTCTCTAAATAAGAATTCTTATAATAGCCCTCATTTCTATCCACATCTTATGTCAATTTTATGTCAAGGGCAGGAATTTATGGTGGCATAATGAAAAGAATGAAGGATAGAGTAAGATGATTTGGGTTTAAATCCCAGCTCTGCTAAAATGAAACTTTAGGCTAACTACAAGACTTCTCTGAGTCTTGGTTTCCTCTTGTGTAAATCAAAAGAGTTGGACCTAATGGCCCCTAGTGTCCCTTCCAGCTCTCCATCTACAATCTAAAAGTTTTCCATTTGAGAATAGAGTGGATTAGGGGCTTGAAGTCAGGAAGACCTGGAGTATAATCCTGACACAGATAAGCCACTTAAACACTTTAACTTCTCATCTCTAAACTGATGAAGTTGGATTCCATGATCTTTAAGGTCCTTACCAGCTCTAAATGTAAATGAATTGCTTATATATATATATATATATATGTATATATATATGCTTATATATATATAATTATAAATATGAGAAATCTGTGTCCCATAAGAGAAATATTTTATGTTAGGGACATTTATCTTACATTATTCTGTTGTGTTTCCAAAGAAGGTATGACTGGGACCAAAATTTGATCATCTTCACAGTTATCTTGTTCTTGTGGTAGTTCAGTCATTTTTCAATTGAGTCTGATTGTGATTCCTTTTGGGATTTTCTTGGCAAAGATACTAAAATGGTTTGCCATTTCCTTCTTCAGCTCATTTTACAGATGAGGAAACTGAGACAAATGGAGTTAAGTGGCTTAAGGCCACCCAGCTAGGAAGTGTCTGAGACCAGATTTGAGCTCAGGTCTTCCTGCTTATAGGTCTGGCACTTGTATCCACTATACCTCCTAGTTGCCCCATCTTGTCCTTTTTTTCTCAGTTATCTTTTATGAATCCTACACTTGTGGCTTCCTATATTGGTTGAGGTTTTCTAAGGTTATTTTATTAATTTCTCAAGTTCAGGTACTTAAAGCATTAAGACAAAAAGAGTTACTAAAAAAAACTATTGGCAAATTGTAGAGGCAGTAGGGATCCGCTGAATATGTTTTTGTAGAAGAAAGATATAGGTTTTTTTAGGAACAATAACTAGGATTTATATAGTACTTTAAAGTTCACAAAGCTCTTTATTTATATTTTTTCATTTGAAACTTCATGCCAAACTTGGAAGGGAAAGCATTGCTATTATCCAATAGGATATACCCTCTAAAGCAGGGTTTTTAATCTACTTTGAATCACAAATCTCTTTGACGATCTATTGAAGCCTATGAACCTCGGTTGTCTACATTTATAAAGGAAAGAAATAACAGAAGTTAGTAGAAATGTAAACATTTTCCCCATCTAAGTTTACAACCTCCATGAAATCTATCCATGGAGGGTTGGGGGAAGGGGTAAAATAAAGGGTAGAGATGTCTGTAGACCACAGGTTAAGAAACCCTGTTCAAAGAAAAGGCGAAATGTTTGATAATTTAGCAAATCAAAATACTTTTATTTACTTCAGTCAACATACTTATTTAGTTTATTCAATATACTTATTTACGCAGTTATTTAATATAGAAGGGGATAAGCCCTTATTTCAATTATTGCAACACATAATGGAAGTCATTTAAAGTTTCCTGAGATGTATGCTTAATTAATTTGGAACACTATCTCTTTGAAACTCCTCACAGCCATTTAACTCCTCGCAGGATAGTGGAAATGATGATGGTGGAACAGAGCACCAAGCTTGAAGGGTAAGGAGCTTTATATCTGGGCAGATAGACTCAGTGGCTACCAGAACTCATGGTTAGTTTTGTTTTTGGAGAGCTAACAGTCAATCCTCTGGACACTCAACATATGATTTCTTCTCAAATCTCAGGCCATCTTGACTCCATTTTATTAGAACTTAAACTTTTTTTTAAAACTTAAACTGAAGCACGAGGTCATTCCTTCTGTTGGGATAAGAACTGGCAACCTCAGTCTCCTACAGTCTATTTTTAAGGGGCATTCAACCAGTTTTAACTGATGCAAATGGTAGCCAAGGCTGTATGTGGTTGAGTAATATATGACTTGGTGACCCCATCAGGGGCTTTCTTGGCAAAGATAATAAAGTGGTTTGCCATTGCTAGCTTCAGCTCATTTTACAGATGAGGAACTGAGGTAAACAAGGGTAAGTGACTTGCCCAGGTTCACACACCTAGTAATTATGTGAGGCCAGATTTGAATGCAGGAAGATGAGTCCAGACCCAGTAGTCTATCTACTACACCATCTACTTGTCTCCAAGGCTGTACATGGGTCAATAAATTGACATCAATCCTCAGGATGACTATCCAAAGCTTATTAAATAACATGATAATTCACTGATGTCACACTTTGAATAAGTGTCTCATGATAAAAAGATATTCCCACTACAAAAAAGCATTTGGCAAAGGTAATCATATCATGTTTCTCACTGGCATCAGGTTATCTTGCCTCTTTATAGTCAAAGGGTGTGCATACTTATGTGCTGGAGCAGGAACGTTCACCACAAATCCAGGGCAGAGTCAGTCATTTCAAGGGTATTCCTATGACAGGGTAACATGAAATAGAAATGGAAAAGTAGGTGAGAGCTAAGTTGTGAAGACCTCTAGTGAATAGGCTGAGGATTTTGCATTTAATTTTAGAGAAAAGAGGGAGTTACTAAGCATTTCAGTGTGGGAGAATCGTGTAGTTAGTTGTGTGTTTTAGGAGTTATAAGAGCTAACCTTTTATAGTGCCTTAAAGTTTGCAATTCTGTTAGATAGGGATTATTACAGAAATAGAGAAAACTAAGGCTGCCAGGGTAAACAAATTGCCATAAATTCAACAGCTAATAAATATCTGAGGCCCTTCTTGACTCCAAATTTTGGCACACTATTCACTATAGCACCAAGCTTCTTCAATATCAGTTTAGGAACTGTGTGCAGGATGGATGGAAAAGGAGATAGAATGAGAGCAGGGAGACCAATTAGCAGGCAACTGCAATAGTCTAGGCAAGAGAACATGAGGATCTAAAAGATAACAAAAGTTGTATGTTGTGTAGGTGGGAGCCTTTGGCAAATGATTCAGGATGAGAAGGTAAGAAAAATGAAAAAAAGCCAACAATGATGCCTTTTCTCAGTTTCTGATCAGATTCACTCCAGTCCCATTTTCAGTTTACCTTTTACATTTTCCATAATGATGTATTCAAGGTAACCTTCTTAATAGCTTCCTTTTTTGTAACCATCTTGTGCAATCTCTCATTCAATTTTCAGAAGAAATGTTTGACAGAGCGCCTGTTTAAATGCTTGCTACTGAGGAGGTTAGCACTGGGGGTGGCATAATTCTCAAGGCAACTCATTCCATAGTTGCAAAACTACAACTATCTTTTCTTATAGTTAGTTATAGTTTTATCCTTAATTCTGTCCTTTGGAGCCACACAAAATAAGTTTTATCACTTTTCCAATAACAACCATTTATATATCTTCTTTCTTTCTTTCTTTCTTTCTTTCTTTCTTTCTTTCTTTCTTTCTTTCTTTCTTTCTTTCTTTCTTTCTTTCTTTCTTTCTTTCTTTCTTCCTTTCTTCCTTTCTTCCTTTCTTCCTTTCTTCCTTTCTTCCTTTCTTCCTTTCTTCCTTTCTTTCTTCCTTTCTTCCTTTCTTTCTTTCTTTCTTTCTTTCTTTCTTTCTTTCTTTCTTTCTTTCTTTCTTTCTTTCTTTCTTTCTTTCTTTCTTTCTTTCTTTCTTTCTTTCTTTCTTTCTTTCTTTCTTTCTTTCTTTCTTTCTTTCTTTCTTTCTTTCTTTCTTTCTTTCTTTCTTCCTTTCTTCCTTTCTTCCTTTCTTTCTTTCTTTCTCCTCTACCTCTCCACAAGTGCCTTGGCTACCTCAGAATAACCCTGTCCCATGAACTGCTCTTCTGATTAGGGAGTATATATTTAGGCTTGCCATTTCTTTAGAGGCCTCAGAAATAAATGCTGCTTAGTTTTACTCCCAGCTCATCTCATTCTTAGACTTTTTCATTTCTCCACTATATCTTTCCTCATATACCCCCTTCTTGTTTCCCAGGTCTCCTTTGTGTTTTGTCTTTCCCTATGAGAAAAAAAAAAGCTCTTCACTATATTAAGAATGAAACTTAGAATGGACAGGAAAAGAAATTCCATTAAAAAAACACAACAGAAAAAAACCAGCCAAGATGGTAGAGTAGCAGGAAGAGGAACAGTTGAATTCTTCCCCACAACTCTTCTAAAAAAAAGTTCTAGAAAATGCATTAAATAGAGTCCTTATTGGCAAATCCAAGGGGAAAAAAACCCTACCACAGTGAGTCATTTTTCCAGTTGAGGTAATCATAGAGACAGAGAGGTTTGTACATACTCAGAATATGAGTCTAATTAGAATCTTGCTCTCAATTGTCATCTGTTTCTCACTACTCAGTTCTGGGCCACAGATCATGGAAGACTAAGGTGTCTTGTTGGGGCAGCTTGTCTGTGGTGAGGAACAGTCAGACACCTGCTAAGCAAGGAATAAATTCAGAAGCAAATGGCAGCTGTTAAAGCTATGACACCAGGAGAAGAAAAGGATTTCAGTTCCAGCAAGAAGTGGAATGACCAGGGTAACAATTTCAGACCTAAAGGGAACCTGCAGTTCTTTCACTCAAAATATATAGAGCTTGTCAGCTTGTTGAGAGGAGCTGAGTTTCCTGGCAGTCTACTGGAACTCCACTCAGGGTCAGGTTACAGTCCCAAATCCTGGTCAGAAACTTGCAGAATTCAGCCCAGGAGTGCAGTGATCAGACTTGATTCTGAATCAAAGTATTTTGGAAGCACCAAAAGCTTACAGGCTCCCAGCCCAAGTTGTCCCTGAGATTCAAAAATAATGTGACACTCAATATTCCCTTAAGCAGTGTCAGTATCCGACAATCTGATACAAACTCAGCCCCAACATTCTCACCAGAAGTGTAAAGAGTCTAGTCTTAAAGTCTGAAATAAGGAAGTAAGCTGGAAAACTGAGTAAACAAACATAAGAAAGAATCCCACCATCAATAGGTATAATGCTGACAAGGATGTTCAAGACACAAACCTAGAAGTAAAGAGTGACTTCAAAAGAAAGAAAACACAGCTTGGGCAAAAGTTCAATTACAGTTCCTGGAAGAGATGGAATAAGAGTCTTAAAAAGAGTTAAAATGATTTTAGAAATGAGCCTTTAGAATCAGATATACATTCTTGTTTGATTTTTAGAACTTTTTGCAAAATGGCCCTCTTTTTGCCAAGAGGTCTTCTCACATTTTATATCCCTCCTGACTCACCCATTCAGCTATACTGGCCCACTCACTGTTCTACACATAGGATGCTCTTCTTGTCTTTATGTTTTCATACTAGTTGTCTTGCCACTCATGCCCAGTGATGCATTCCCTTCTCACTTTCATTTCTTGGAAGCCCTGGTTTCCTTTTGACTCAATTCCTAAACCAATTTCTTTTTTTTTTTACTTTTATTTTGTTAATTTCAAACATTATCCTTGCTTACAAAAATCATATTCTATTCTTCCCTCCCCTCTCCCTACCCTTACAGCAGCCGATGCACAATTCCACATGTGTCCTTGATCAGAACCTATTTCCATGATGTTGATGTTGCACTAGGATGTTCATTTAGAGTCTACATCCCCAATCATATCCCCTCGACCCATGTAATCAAGCTGTTGTTTTTCTTTGGTGTTTCTACTCCCACAGTTTTTCCTCTGAATGTAGATAGTGTTTTTTCTCATAGAACCCTCTAGGTTGTTCAGGATCACTGCATTGTCACTAATGGAGAAGTCCATTACATTCAATTGTACCATAGTGTGTCAGTCTCTGTGTACAATGTTTTCCTGGTTCTGCTTCTTTCACTCTGCATTAATTCCTGGAGGTCTTTCCAATTTTCATTGAATTCCTCCACTTTATTATTCCTTTGAGCACAATAGCATTCCATCACCAACATATACCACAATTTGTTCAGCCATTCCCCAATTGAAGGACATCACCTCATATTCCAATTTATTGCCACCACAAAGAGCACAGCTATGAATATTTTTGTACATGTCTTTTTCCTTATTATCTCTTTGGGGTACAAACCCAGCAGTGCTATGGCTGGATCAAAGGGCAGACAGTCTTTTATCACCCTTTGGGCATAGTTCCAAATTGCCCTCCAGAATGGTTGGATCAATTCACAACTCCACCAGCAATGCATTAATGTCTCTACTTTGCCACATCCCCTCCAGCATTCATTACTTTCCTTTGCTGTCATGTTAGCCAATCTGCTAGGTATGAGGTGTTACCTCAGAGTTGTTTTGATTTGCATCTCTCTGATTATAAGATATTTAGAACACTTTTTCATGTGCTTATTAATAGTTTCGATTTCTTTGACTGAAAATTGCCTATTCATGTCTCTTGCCCATTTATCAGTTGGAGAATGGTTTGATTTTTTGAACAATTGATTTAGCTCTCTGTAAATTTGAGTAATTAGACCTTTGTCAGAGGTTTTTGTTATGAACATTGTTTCCCAATTTGTTACTTCTCTTCTAATTTTGGTTACATTGTTTTGTTTGTACAAAAACTTTTTGATTTGATGTAATCAAAATTATTTATTTTACATTTTGTGATTTTTTTCTAGCTCTTGCTTGGTTTAAAAGTCTTTCATTTCCCAAAGGTTTGACATGTATACTAGTTCACATAATTTACTTATTATTTCCTTCTTTATGTCCAAGCCATTCACCCATTTGAGTTTATATTGGTGTAGGGTGTGAGGTATTGATCCAAACCTAATCTCTCCCATACTGTCTTCTAATTTTCCTAGCACTTTTTATCAAATAGTGGATTTTTGTCCCAAAAGCTGGAATCTTTGGACTTGTCATAGACTATCTTGCTGAGGTCATTTACCCCAAGTCTATTCCACTGATTTTCATTTCTGTCTCTTAGCCAGTACCATATTGTTTTGATGACCACTGCTTTATAGTATAGTTTGAGATCTGGGACTACAAGCCCACCTTCCTTTGCATTTTTTTCATTATTTCCCTGGATATCCTTGATCTTTTGTTCTTCCAAATGAACTTTGTTATGGTTTTTTCTAATTCAGTAAAAATGTTTTTGGGTAGTTCGATGGGTATGGCACTAAATAAGCAAATAAGTTTGGGTAGGATGGTCATTTTTATTATGTTAGCTCATCCTACCCATGAGCAGTTAATGTTTTTCCAGTTGTTTAGATCTAGTTTTATTTGTGTGGGAAGTGTTTTGTAGTTGTGTTCATATAGTTCTTGTGTTTGTCTCGGCAAATAGATTCCTAAGTATTTTATGTTGCTAGGGTGATTTTAAATGGAATTTCTCTAATTCTTGCTGCTGGGATGTGTTAGAGATAAAATAGAAATGCTGATGACTTACGTGGGTTTATTTTGTATCCTGCAACTTTGCTAACATTGATTATTTCCACTAGCTTTTTAGTTGATTCTCTAGGATTCTTTAAGTAGGCCATTCTATCATCCACAAAGAGTGATAGTTTGGTCTCCCCGTTGCCCATTTTAATACCTTTAATTTCTACTGCTAGTGTTTCTAGTACAATGTTAAATAATAGCGGTGATAATGGGCATCCTTGTTTCACTCCAGATCTTATTGGGAATGCATCTAGTTTATCCCCATTGCAGATGATGTTTGCTTATGGTTTTAGATAAATACTGTTTATTATTTTTAGGAAAGACCCTTCTATTCCTATACTTTCTAGTGTTTTAAATAGGAATGAGTGTTGTATTTTGTTAAAGGCTTTTTCTGCATCTATTGAGATAATCATGTGATTTTTGTTTGTTTCCTTGTTGATATGGTCAATTATGTGGATGGTTTTCCTAATATTGAACCATTCTTGCATTCCTGGTATAAATCCCACCTGATTATAGTGAATAACCCTTGTGATGACTTGCTGGAGTCTTTTTGCTAGTATCCTATTTAAGATTTTTGCATCTATGTTCATTAAGGAGATTGTTCTATAGTTTTCTATAGTTTTCTTTCTCCATTTTTGACCTGCCTGGCTTTGGAATCAGTACCATATTTGTGTCATAAAAGGAATTTGGTAGAACTCCCACTTTGCTTATTATGTCAAATAGTTGTAAACCAATTTCTTCATGAACTTTTTCCTGACCCAATATCTCTTAGCACAACACTCCCCCAAATTACCTTAATTTATATACATATATATGTATGTATGTATGCATATATGTATGTATGTTGTTGAACTCCCTTTCCTGCATCCCCCAGTGTAAGCTTGAGGGCAGAGACTGCCCTTTTTGTCTTTGTATCCCCAGTGCTTACAGTATTTGGCATGTAGTAAGAACTTTATTAAGTGATTGATTTATATAACTGTCATTGACTGCATGTGAATTTAGAAAAATCATTTGCCATAACTGGGCTTCAATTTCCTTGACTCTGTTAAATGATTGCTAAGGTCCATATCAGCTGTAAAATTATTTGTTCCCAAACTCTAAAAATAACTTGATCTTTCTATCCTTCACTGGGAGGCTCTTTATTCTTTTTTTATTACAATAAGCTTATTTTGGCAACTTGTTATCAAGTCTGGCCCTCAGGGATGTGTACTGCTTCTTCTGAATTCCTCTTAGCATTTGTTTTATATATAACTTATTAGGCACTTAACATCAACTTCCTTCTATTATTATCTATTTACCCACTTTTTATCAGAACCCCAACTAGATTGGAGCAACTTGTACTTTACCCTGGGGCATCAAATTCAACCTTAGCAGGGTTGAAATGATAGTTTTAGCACACTTCTCCCCATGATCATTCCCCCAACCTTGCCTTACTCTTGACTCCTCCCTCTTACAAGTTTCTTTCTCTAAAGTATGTTTATTCTTCCCAAAGTTCAAATATTGTCAAGCCTACCCCTGTTTATCCCTGTGACTAGACTTTAAGTAAGTGCAGGGATAATGTCTAATTCTTTCTATCTGCAAGAGTGATCATCGATGTTGATGATAGCCTTTTCCTAGATTTTTCTTTTGATCACTCATATACACATGTTGGCATCAACAACAGTATCAAGTATCTAGCCCATTCTTAAACTATAGTTCTGTTTACATTGCCAGAGTCATTGTTATTATTATTATTAATTTGGACAGAGCAATCAGTGAATTGAATTTACAGGATACCCACAGCACTTTTCATCACTTCAGAAGCTAGAAACAACTGAGCCTAGCACTTAGAAGAAATAATTAATTAAAAGAGAAAGAAAGCTGTCATGTGGTGGTCTAGGGTAAGTCCCTCTCCTGCCTCACATCCTGCTCTGACCCATCATCACTACTAGTGGTCTTGGTAGCCTTCTACTCACCTGGGAACTTAGCTTTCTCATATCTGGCAGGCCACTATAACTACTGTTCCTAGGCACAAAAATGTCTAATGAGGGGTAGTCCTAGTGGTGTGCAGGGTAACCCTGAGCAATTTAACATTTTTAAAGGGAGGGTGTTTGGGCTAGAGGATGATGCTTGCTGTCCCTTTCTGCTGTTGAAACAAGAACCTAAATGCAGATGTGGGTCCCAACTAGGCTCTCTAAGATGAAATTACTGCTCTAATTGAAATTGTGCTCTTCTTAGATACAAAAGCTCCACTTTCTCCCTCTACCCAGAATCATTAGTAAATGTGTACTTTACTGAAAACAAGTAGAGTTTCTCTTAAGTATGTAAATATGATCAAAGAGACCAGACAATGATCATTATCTTTATTCATACACACTTGCTTCCAAACTACAATTAGTATATTTAACAAAGCAGATCATGCAAACAAGGAGTAAAGGTTTTAAGAAGTAAGAAAACCAATGCCAGTAATTTATACATCATTCTTGGGTTTTTTCTCAAAATTCCAGATGTTATTTGACATTCAAATGGCCTTTACATTTCTTAGTAGTTGTTTATTGATAAAATAAAGCTTCCTTCTTACAAATATAAATGTGGATCTTCTGGTAATTTGCAGGATTAGTGCTTTTCCAGTGGCCTTTTTTTTTTGGTTGTTAAAAAATTAACATCATAAAAGCAATGTGGCAATTGCCTCAAAAAGTGAATATTCTGCTAAAAAGATCTTAAAACAAAGATTATTATTTGAATTTTTAGCAAAGTTTGTAGACCCAGAGGAATCACTGCCTCTATTCCAAGTGGTTTTGAAGTTTATTATCATCTCCCTCACTACTAATCTTCAGGAAAAGAATCAAATTTTTCCAGAAAGGAATCCCACCCCCCCAACAATCATATAATCATTGATCATCTATAGGCATTCTCTTAAAGGTACATGATGCAAACAAAGTTTGACTTCTGAAAAATTGATAACCAGAAAAATGTGGCATCCGATTTTTTTCAGCTCATTTTAGAAAGAATTCGAATTAAGTCTAATTAATGCATGTTTTTCTGAAAATCAGTTTTTGTCTACTCTACTAGTTATGAGAGAACACCAGTGAGCAGGCATGCTGCGTATTCTTTCTTGTGGAAATTCCACAGAAATGTTTCTGAACATGCATGGGAGGAGTTACCAGGTCCATGGGGACAGAACTAAGCATGGCAAGATAAAGTAAGGGCTAGCACAGAAACTAGCAGTGTAGACATCTATGTATGTCTAGGAGAAACTGTCCAGGAGGCTTGGGGAATCAAATGACTTATGACTGACTACAAATCTCTAACCGAAACAGTAAAATAAATGCATTTTTCCTATCAGTTCCTGGATTTTATGTATTTTTGTCTTCTGCATCTCTTCTATGGCTACAGAAGGGTTTGGGCTACTAATAAATCCCACCAGGAAGTCCAATGTTTTCAAAATGGCACAGATCCCCAGAGAGGTTTAAAAAAAGTTGTGCAACTGTATTTCACAGACGCCATTTCATGCCACTGGAACTCTGGATGACAACAGCTAAGTTTTCCTCCAGGGTCTGTGTGCTTATTTTTATGAAACATTGTCAGTGATGGAATTTTCTAAAAAAATGGTCTTTGCAGAATTAGCTATTAAAGTTGTATATAAAAAGTACAAACAGCCCAGTATATGCAGACATCCCATGTCAATTTAATAAATTGATTTTTTTTCTTGAAGGCTAAAAAAATTTCTTCTGAACATTTTGCACTTCAGAGCAGGGTTATTGTAAGGCTGTTTGAGTATTGAGTTTTACTGAAACAATTGTTAACAGATACAAAATCACATAGACTAGGTACACTGATGTCAGAATTCATTTCAAAGTCTCAATTTCCCCCTAAAGTTTCTGACAATATGGAATTTCAAAAACACCCAAGAATTCCTGTAAGATTACCCTCATTCATAGATGCTCTAATTAGTTTACTTCTTTTAAGTATTACATCACAATACCAGGTTTCCTTTTTCTCCCTCAGTCATCAGAAAGGCAAAGAAAATATTCTTACAATTGGTTACAACTGGCCTTGAAGTAATACACCAGTTATAAGAAAAAGGATGTGGCCTTTAACCATTTCCAGGAATTCACTGGCAAATGAGAGTACAGTCACATTCTGTCAGTTGTTTCTTTACTCCTGTCCTTACCACCATCACTGGGTTAATTCCCTGGCTCTGTAGTACTGAGCTCAGAAACCATCTTCTTCTCTCTGTTCAGGATATAAGCCTTCACTTCCATTTCCACTACTGTGAAAGAGGTGCCTTAGCTGGGGAAACACACCCTGGATATCACCGTGGTATCAGCAATAAGAAAACTATCCAATATAAAGTGACCTATTCACATAATGTATATAAGAGTGAAGTAAGAAAAGTATATTTCTGTTTGCGATTAATCATTTGCCTTCTTGCGGCTATAATAGAAAACCATACAATCACACTTTTAATTTTGGTAGCACAGAAAAAAAGGGAATGAAAATGGCTCCCCCGGCCCCTTTTCCCCAGTTCTAAGGTGTTTTCTGAGGTGTAATGAGACTTGTAGGACTGGTTAGGTGAATTTGGGACTTTCCCACCAGGGCGTAGCTCCCAGGGCTATGTAGCTCTGCATGAGGCCACAGCCAAGAGAAACAAAAATGGAAAGGGCCCCACTGATGTCTGATCTATACTCTACTAATAAAACTGATGCTATTTCACAAAAAGAAACAGCTGTGGTTTGAAATGAGAAAGATGAGGAAGAGGCATGACAGAAACAGGATCTACGGCATGTGAAACATTTTCCTCTATATGGAAAAAAGGAACCCTTTCCCTGTCAACAAAAAATTTTGGGAGGGGGACTCGGAAAGGGAAGGGTGGTAAGTAAGAGAAAAAGTGCTTTGTTAAAATTCTACATTTGCACTGATAAAGGCCAGCTAATGTTTGGTGAAAACAGATGGAGTTTCTTCTTTTAAATGTCATATTATAAATATACGAATCCATTAGGGTCCAGTTCAAATTTCACCTCAGCAAAGCCTTTTCTGATCACTTTTACCCTCACTGATGTCTCTGGCCTTTGGACTCCTAGCATACTCTAGAATTTGTATCTCTCTTTTTCACTATAAATCCTAAATCATGTTTTGTCACAGCCTTTCCTACTGGAGTTGGTGTTCCCTGATGGTTCCTGGAGTCCCTGCTGTTGTCATTGAGAATTAAATGAGCTAGCACTCAGCAAATAATCTTGCAGTCTAACTGAACTTGATCACTCAGCCTCTCAGATTCTTTGAACCATCTCAGCTCAAGTTGCCTTGAACAATTATGACACTGTGATCTTAAGTGGCTAATTGAAATAGTCCAATCTAAAAGGTTTTGTTAGATCTTGCAATAAGTATTTCACAGAGACTGAGTACTAAAGGCACTAAGAAAAAATTTCATTTTAAATGGTTTATTCATGCCTCTTTTATAAAATTTTTTTTGCATCAATTCTCACCTTCTCTTTGAGTTGAACTTGCCCCTAATACTCAGCTGTGTAATTTTTACTCAGTCCAACAACATAATGATTTTTGGGAAGAGAAGTCAGGAGAAAGGATGCAAGAATCCCAGAATTAAACCTCTAAACATTTACAACTATCCATTTGGGTCTGGGAGAAATAGTGTTAAGTCCTATGGATAGCTTTAAAAATTTCCTAAGGCATTTGGTTTTTGAGAGAAAACTAATGAGTCAGAACCTACTGGTGGATATGATACTTCCATTGGTAAGTTCCTGGGATCCACAAGCTACTATTGTACCAGTTATTGTCAGAGGGAAGTCATTTCCTTCGAGGGGGCATTGATTGTGAACTCTGAAAGCAGAGGGTAGCTTGTTTTTGTCGTGCATATATAGTATTTAACTGGGCTTAAAGTTTGCTAATTAAATTCATCTTCTAAAGAAATTCCTGCTCAAGTTTATTGTTCTAAAGTTCTAAAGAAGTTCCTTGCACAAGTTCCTGCTCAATTGAAATATTCTGATTCTAAAATTTTTTTAATAGCTTACTCACAAAATTTTATATAATCCACACAATTGGTCAATCCTAGAGAGTTTTGTAAACAGATACTGTAATTTAAAGCTCTCAATAGCTGCCCACAGAATTCTTTGCCTTCTGTAGTTACTCTCTAAAAGAGGACTGGTCCTAACATCAGTCCTCAGCACATAAGATCTCAATACATCACATGTTCTTTAATGTCGACCCCCATCGCCAATCACCTTGCCCCAATTGACTTCTATGCCATTGTCTTGAAAAATTATCCTCAACAAATTTGCTATGCCTAAAATCTCCTTAATCAGAGCAAAGGGTTGCACCTTAAGGTTAGGATTTTTTCTAATCTAAATTCTACAGATTAAGAAAAGGATACAAAGATGCCTGACTTTGTTTTCTGAGAAAATCTATGTAGGGAAATCTACATGGGAATCAAAATAGCCCTTCAAAACCTGTTTCCTAAAAAGGATGATCTTTAATTAGGAACTGTCTTTGTGACATACCTTGGGAACCACCGATAGTTCTGAGTTTGTTTAATAGGCTCTTCCTCTGTCACTTCTTTCATTCTTTTGGTCAACTTTTATCCTAGACCCATGTTGGTGAAGCTGTGGCCTGGGTACCACCATAGCATGGAGGAGGCTGTTCTTTCCCCTTTCTCCACTACAACTGAGGATATTTTTTGCATGCCCCACCACTCTGTCCAGCTGCCCAATGTGAACACGTCCTCCCTCCACTGTCTGGGATAATGTGGGAAGTTCACAGGATGCTTGAAGTTGCAGTTTGGGCACATGATCTTGAAAACATTTGCCAACGCTGCCCTAGACCCTAAAATTTGACTCTTCAAGCAAGAATCCTCTATAGAATTCTTAAGCCTTGGTGCCACAAATGCCTGAAAACCATAGCTAACTGCCATGAAACTATTTTCTGGGGGCTCTGCCTTTTCCCCCTCCTGATTTTTTTCTCACTTCTGCTAGGAACTGTAGAACCCAGGAGTGTGGGTACAGCACATCACAGAGAGTTCTCAGTAGCCCACATGTTAAGAAGAATCTCTCTTTTTTAAAACGCTGCATGTATGTATGTGTGCGTGTGTGTGGTTGTGGCTTGAAAGCATGGAGAGACTTGGTTGGGAGCTAAACTTTTAGATTAGTGCTAAATCTAGCAACTTTCTGCATGAGCCAGTGAATACTTTGTAACTCATCTATTTTTGAGTCATCTTTTTAAATTCCTTTGACTACTTTGCTTTTGGGATGATGTCTTACATTTGCACTCTTCTACCAGTAGCCATAATGAAATGTTCATTCTGGAATGGAGTACTTTTGGCACAGTTGGGAGACCCCTTTAATAACTGGGACTGATGCAATGTTAAATCTCAAATGGCAAGTATTGCTCTCATGACAGCATGGTATGTGTTGAGAAAAGACAGTAGCTTGTTTTACATATAGCAAAGCAGACAACATGCTTCTGGCATTCCCATGCCTACCAAGAAGGCAACCTTTGCTGCCCTTCTTTTGCCCACAAGACACTCACACAAACAAGGTCCAAGGTGCTGAGAGACAGTCTAATTGGGCATAAATTATGGTATTGGAAACGATCACTTCTCATTAACTCTTTGAGGAATTATTGTGCATGAGCCAACAAGGAGAAGATTGCATTAAGGTAAGTGTGGCATCTAAAAAATAACACCTTCTAGCCTAGAATAAAAAATTCTCTCTCTCTCTCTTCTGTTGTATGTATGTGTGTGTGTTTTATAGGTAGAAGCTGACGGATAGAACAAAAGCCCAACTAAATCATGTAAAGTAGCCATTCATTTTGGATAGCTGATCTATGATAAAAAAATGAATATACTTGATACCAGTGATAGTCAGCAGGAGATGCACTGAGGGAGAAAATCATGATAGCAGAACATAAAGCTAGAATCTAAACAAGGGGGAAATTGCTTAGAAATGAGAGCCTACACAAATATAACACAAAGTGTGCCTTATAAAATTATAATACTCTCCCTATATTGCATATGATAAATATTGACAGTATAGATTAAGATTTATTATAAACATGCAAAATTCATTGCATGATGCAGATGCAAAACATAGTAAATCTCTTCTAGCAATTAAATGTTTGGGGAAAGTGATTTTAATCCAGGCTAACTCTACATCTTCAGGTAAGTCATTCAATGGGAAATGAAAATGGAAAATGAAGCCTTTTTTTGTTTTCTCTCTAAGGAAACTCAGAGGGATAAAGTTCCCCAATGTTAGGGATGGACTCTCTAGTTCAATACTTCATTAAGATATTGTACATAGTACTTTCATAAACAACACTGCAGCCTATTAAATAAATAAGTACAAAAGGGGGAAAGGGTTACAGCTCAGCTTGTTACTAAGTTAATAAAGTCAGTAGCAAAATATCGTGTTTGGTGAGATTGGCTAACAATGCTCTTGAATAGTGGCATAATTAACAATGGCACCCTGGATCTCAGGATAATCTCTCAGAGATTAACATGAACATAAATATGGAATTTTAATTTTTGATCTGAAATGATTTCACATGCTACCTTAGCATTGTTCTTAAAATATTTGGCCTCTTAATAGAAATGCAATTTAAAACTAGTTATTAAACCAGTCAGACATGATATGATGAATTCATGAAACATTTGTCTGATATTTTTTGTCTTTTCTTTCTTTTTGGTCTTTTAAAATTGAGAGCTGATGGGCTGTGGTTGGATTATGAACAGCCAATATTTGGGAATGTTTAGCTTGCAACTGTGTGATCATTCCTCTGTACTCCTCTGTTCCTCCTTGATCTTTTCTAGTAATTTTCTAAAAAATCAACTAGCAAAGACCATAAGAATATCTGATTCCCAATTCAGTGCTTAGTTTCTTTGTTTTCTGTGCTTCCATTCCAAAGGCTGTTCAGTTGAAGAAATCCTCAGCCGATCAGATAACGAGAGTGTTCTAACTTGAACTCTATAATGAGCAATTCTATTGATGAAAATTGACAGGTGAAAGTTAAAGAAAATATATCAAAACATACCAAAATCGGGTTAAGAATTTGTTTGCTTGTAACCAGCTATGGCTCCTAAAAGATTAAACTGGGTACTATATCAGCTTTCACTACTAAGACAATGTTTCTTGGTTGAAAGTGAGATCCTAAATGGTTGATCACATTTAGACTTCTAACCCTACAATTTTCAGGTCTCCAACTGGAATAAGCAACAAGACTGAGACCTTAAAATTTTAGGAATTAAGGAACACTGTGGGTGAGACTGGGGAATTGGGGTTTTTATTCATGTTGGTCAGTTTCATACTGCACTCTGCAAGATGGGGTGAATAAACTGTGGATTGACATAAGAGAACCCTTCAAAATCGGCTTGATCTATGTTAGCAATGACCAGTTGATCAGGTGGTGTTAACACCGGCTGTCCTCGTGTAAAGAATTTGTCAAAGTTTTCTGCTCCTTTGCCACACTGTGAAAGAAGAGAAAAAGAGAGAGGTCAGTGGAGAATATAGACATAGAAAACATCTTGAGATTGGAGAATATGCCCCATGAAAACCAGGGCTGGTTAAGCAGGAAAGATTTGGGAGGAATTACAGAGCTGCTGGTATTTAAAGTCTTATGCAATGATAAGGAAATAATGTATTTCCTTGAAAACACACAAACACACACGGACACAACATAATATTCTATCTTTAGAAGCTTCCAAGGGCAACATGATAGAAACACCAGGGAGAAATGCACTATGGGAGATAAAGCATCAGCAATAAAGTAATCTTTTTGGATATCATTGGAACCTCACACAATCTAACATACCAATCCCAGATGGAATGAAGATTAGCTATTGCTTATTTGAAAATTTTGTTTTAGATCAGAGAGGAAAGCAGAGGCCCTAAATTGAGATTAGGCACTCTAAATCCTACTGATTGAGTATCTGTTTTGCCTTGTGTAGATCATGTTAGATCCTTAGCAATAATATAAAAAGTAAAAAGTTAATTATCATATTCTTCGCCAACTGGTTGATTCTAGAAACCTGTGTTTCTGATTTGGTCTAAGTTGGTTTTTGTTTGAGAAAAAAAAATAGATCTGTGCTTTATTGATTTGTTTAAATCACTATCCTCTCTACTATTGACACATCTCTTTTTGTGGTATGGACTGAAGACCACCTGGGGGTAATGTGTATTTAGGGAGCTCGGTTGAATTGGGAAATCTTACTCTGTTAGTCAGTATTAGCTGTCCTTATTGGGGACTAATAAGGGTCTGAGCTGAGAGAATGAGAGGTAAACATTTACCTCCACCCCCGAATAACCTCAGAGAGGCGAACTATTACATTTCCACTTAATATCAGCTCTGCCTTCAATTTACAGGATAACAGAGATTTTATTCTAGTAGGCTGTATTTCTGTTGTGTTTTTCCTCCAAAAATCTTAGCAGTCTTCAAAGCAAAAATCAAACAGAGAAAGTTTCTGACATTTACATCTTCTTCCATGAGTAAGCCATCTCAAGCATATACAGTTCTTTCGGAAATGAGAAAGACCTCTAACTCAGAGCCAAAGATGGTAGCCCCAAAGCAGTTGCAACCCCTGGAGGCTGGTGTTTTGGGAAGGTCTTTTTCAATACCTGATTAATCAAAACTCATCTGGTGCAACAACTTACAGAATGTTCATCCAGGCAATGGCCACTGCTGTATCCTATTTCAGAGAGAGCAATTGGCCTCATCTTGATCTTAACTTTTAGCAGCATTAGGGAGGAGTGTTTGCCAAAGACAATCATGTTAGTCTCCAAAGAGAAGAAGTGAAAAAATGGCCAAGTTCTATTCCAGTTGGTTGAGAACCACCTCCTCCTTCCAGGTTTCTAGGCTCTTCAGTATTAGTCCATGCCAAGATTTCATAGTTCCTGCACTATCACTTTCTGTTCATAAGATGTCCATAAGCCATACCTTAACTGCCCTCAACAAAAAATTTACAAACACTCCAAAAGATGAGTGTACAAAAACTAACTTTTGATTAGATTAGAAATGCTCCACAACACTGAATTTCAAGGCTTATTTCCAACCTGATTGATTTTTAAATTTATCACTTGCTTATAAAGACATGCATTATAATAAATAGGGCATAAATTTACTTTGTGCTTCCTTATAAACACTTCCTTTTATTCTCTTCAGTGCAGTTTAAAAATATGTTTCAATGACTTCACTTATTTTGACAAGTCAGTACACATTCATAACTACTGTGTCCTTGCCAAGGCAAATCCCTCTATGTACAGAAGTGATCCTATCTTATCCCATTGCCTCCAATATTTTTTTTAAAGAAATGGGTTTTGTATTTTGTAAAGAACTTTTTCTTCTATTTACTGATATAGTCATTTAGTTGTTGTTTTTGTTAGCAATATGGCAAATTTTCTCTACTTTCTTCCTTCTTTTTTCCTAACCTTCTGGTCCAGCTTAGACTACAATGATCATTTTTGTGTTCTAAATACTCCTGGAGACCAATATGGGTCGGAACTGAGAGAATAAGGAGTGATATTGAAGAGTTGTAAATAAAACCAGCATGGACCCTGGGTTTCTTACCTCTGTTCTCCAGGGAATATGTAGAAACCTAATTATAAGAGTTATTTACGTGCAACCTTATTAGCTGTCCATGGCAGCTAGCTAGTTCAAGCTTCTGAGACAGCAATGTCATAGCTTAGGCAATCCATCAGCACACACATGAAAAGAAACAGCTGGCACTCCTTTAAATCATGGTAGCAAATGACAGCCCAAGCAAAGGCTTCCAATATCCTATATGCATTCTAACTGCCTTCAGGGCCCACCACACATCTCCTCATCCGCAGATGTGTAAACAGTGTTTCTATAGTCATGCACTATACAAATGTTGTCCACTACCTAGCACTGCACAGCAGTATGGAACAGAGAGATATAAAACAAACTGGGCCCTAAATATGGCTGTCTTGCCTTCCATGTTTTTTTATGTTTTCTTTTTACCTAGTTTCTCTGTGGTCAAGGGAAGGGTGTCAAGGAGCCATGGCATTGCTCTCTGTGGGTCTGAAATATTTGCTTTATGAATGGATCATTTTCTGATGTATACATTGTGGATCGAATGCTGGCCTTGTAGACTGGAAGATGTGGGTTGAATGCCTTTCTTCAGCACATGCTGCCTATTGACAATGGACAAGTCATATAGCCTCTCAGGACTCCAGGCAACAACTCTCTTAAATTCTAAGTTACAGAGGAATTGCTCATCTGCATAATCAGAGGAAAATTCCCCAAAGATGAAATCCAAGGTATAAACCAAAACCCCCACAAAAAACAAGGGGGAATGTGTTTCCTTTGCTTTAGCAATTCCTTAACACTGGAGTTTGAAAATGGTCCTTTGAAGGCTCCCATCTATTGAATAAAACCTAATTAATGAACTACAATAAGTGAGAATCAGTAATGCTAGTCTAACAAACCAAAACAGGGTCATTAATATGACTTAAATTGGGTGATTTGCACTGAATATTTATTGAATTAAATTGAACTAAATTCAATGCATTTCAGCAAAATTTCATATATAACACCTATTTATTTAGATCCAACATCTTGTTAGGGAGGTTGGGGTATGATATCACCTGTTGACACTAGCTTTCCTTTTATGGAGGGATCCAGTATGACCTCTATTTGATAGGTCACTGGGAAAAACAATACATGTTTCTGTATTCATGTCTCTGTTCCTAATATCTCTTATTTGGAGACATATCTTCCCTGACAATGATATGGGAATATAGGGTAAAAAAAGCAACTTGAAAACACTACCCTAAAGAAAAATGACCACAGAAAAGAAAGGAGGGGCACTGAGAAAAAAACAAAACAGGAAAAAGTTATTTCAGGTTGACTACAGACAAGGACTAGAAAAGGCAGGCAAGAGGCTTTGGTGTTATTTGACATAGCCTATTCTGTGGCAGCATTTGCAAAAAGATGACCCACTTATTTTAGGTACACAGTTTCAATTACTTGACATCCTAGGAACTTGTCTTGGTTTATTTTTCTGTTTTTTGGCTCACTAGCATTTGGAATCATAGTGTAGACACACTAGTATATCAATGCCAGCATTGTGGATAGTTCTTCAATATGAAAGCTTAAGGACAGACACAAAGCTATCTAGACTCACTTCAGTTTACCTGACTGGCCCCCTAATTCAAGTTAGCATACATATGGCTTTGTTTTTCTGGGATAGAATAATGCTTCTGAGCAGGGTCTTTTGGACATTGAGTGGTACTTCTCTCCCCACCCCTTCATCTCAGAAGATCAGCACTCTCAGGGGAGACAGTGTCAACAGCACTCTGTTGTTTCATTACGAACACAAGCAGAAACACATGACAAATGTTAAAAGGGAGAAGTTAGTTTGCTGATTTATTCACCCATGGTTCTGAAAATGTGCTCACCGAAGACCTTGAAGCCCAATGAAGCCAATGCATTTTGGTACAGAATTTCTGGGAAACAAGAATGGATACAGTAGAATATTTGGAGAAGGGTCATCTATCAACTGTAGAGATTAAGAACTAAACTGGACTGGCATAACTACCACTTACAAAAATCTCCCTGTGGATAGAGTAATGGACTTGGAATCAAGAAGACCTAGGGTCTAATCCTGCCTCTGACATTTACTAGCTGTGAGACCATGGCCAATGCACTCTAACCATTCATGGCTTCCATTTCCTCATCTGTAAAACTGGAGTAATAATACCTACTTTGTAGGGTTGTCATGGGGCTCAAGTGGGATAATGTCTGTAAAGTGCTTTGCAAACTTTAAAAGCATGACATGAAAGTCATTTGTTATTAAAAATTCTATAGAATACACTGTTTGGAAATAGGCTTCCACAGGTTTTAAAACAACAAAAGCATCCTAACAATCTTCTTTTCACTTTGTTAACGTGGGGCGTTGATGAACTATTCCATTAAATAGAAAGTCTATTCTGGAAACAATTTTTATTTGTAAGCTTTCCTATAGGCACGGGGCTTGAGACTACATGCTATGAAAATTCAGTCTATCTGGGCCATTTGGGGGTAAATACTCAGTTTTCTCACTTGTGACAGTAGACTGGACTTCTTGAGGACAGGAATGGTTTTTGCCTTTCTTTTGCTTTCCCAGTGCCTGCTAAGGTGCTTGGTGCATAGCAGATGCTTAATAAATGCTAACTGACTGGTTAAACTTAGTCATGTGAAGCAGAAGCATAGACTCCTTCCTTACATTTCATATTTTTTACTTCTTTGCATATTAAAAGCTTTGGAGAATATTAGGCTCCCTTTCCTAGATGCACTTGTAACAATAGCTATCACGAGAAAGAGTGGTAATACAATGAACTGAATTTGGCAATTCACAGGCATTTATATAGGTGCTCACTCCTTGGGAATTCTGATGCAATCAAGAATAGGAAAAGAGGCTGAACTATGATTTTATTGCCACAGTGAACACCTAGGTGAGGAAATTCCCTTTATCAATATAGAGTGGTACTTTCTTGGCCACTTAAAGACAGAGAGGTAAAGTGACTTGCTCAGTATCATATGATGTTATGTATCAGAGGAGTGATTTGAATGAAGGTCTTCCTGGCCAGCTTTCTACTACAACACAAATGCTATAATATAGTCTTTATATTGATTATTAAAAAAGATCATTTTCCTCAGTATCATTCACATACAGAAGAAAATGTATAAGGAACTGACTTCAATGGATTGGAAAACTACTTGAATAAGACAATGTTCCAAGACACTAGATCAGTATTTGAGTCCCAACTCCAACTTTTACTTTCTATGAGACTGAACAAATTGCTTAATCTCTTCAAGTCTGAATTTTTGGGGTACTTATTCAACAAGGCTGTTATAAAGAAAATACTTTTAAAATTGCTCTATGTAAATGAACTATCATTGTTATTCTTTGAAAATGGGGATTATAGTACTTGCACTAGATAACCTCAGAGCTATTGTGAGGAAAAGTGCTTTGGGAATTGTAAAACAGTATGTAAATACTTTCTTGATCTATTTTATCAGTCATTATTATCCAAATATAAGATGATCTCTAAATTGAGTCCTGGTTCAATTTGCCACATTAGACTTTTAGGATTTCCAGTCAGGGTTGTTAGTATAAATCTGATTCATCTTTCAGAATTCATACCACTACTTCCCACTACCACCACCATCACCATCACCACTAGCATTTATATAATCCTTTAAAGTTTGCAAAGTGCTTTACAAAGATGAACCTGTTTTATCTTCACAAGGACCCTAGGAGGCAGGTGCTATTGTTATTTTTATCTTATAGATGAGAAAACTCAGGCAAATAGAGGCTAACTGATAAAATTGCTGGTAAATGTCTGAGGCTGAATTTGAACTCATATCTATGTGACTTCCTGTCTCACACCTTATCACTATATTATCAGCCTACTTATATCATTGCTATAATTTATAATAAAAGTTATCTTTTATAATCAAAAACTAAAAAAAACTAAGTTATCTACCCAGCAAAACTGAACCTTCTTTATTTCTTCTCTCTCTCTCTCTCTCTCTCTCTCTTTACCTCCATGCTATAGCATAATTGTCATCTTTATGCAAGAAGTTCCCACTTCCCTCGATTGTTTCTGTCCTACAGACTGAAGACCCACTTAAAAAACCCACAAATTTTCCTCTTCAAAATTAGTTGCTTCATAAAAATGTAAAACACATTTAATGGTCCAAATTGGTATTTAAAAGAGCACACTGCTAACTCATATAATTTCAACTCTTTCAAATGCATTTTCCCTGTTATATACTGAGAAATGTAGTTTACTTTTAAGAGTTTCAAGTGGAATGGAAAATCCAATTCACATAAAACAAGTTTGAATATAGATTCAGACATTTACTTCCTCTGTATGGTGTATGGTAGAATTATTCTGAATTTTAGCAGATGGAGATAATCTTTTATTATTCCTTCAATTCCCTCTTCTACCCCCTAACTTGGAGGGAAGGGAGATAAATTAGTTAAGTGATATGTACAGAATATCACAAACTTGCCAGGCTATCAGGAGGGTACTTTGAGGATGAAGATATCATTCTCCTTCAGGCCAAAAGGAAGATAAATAAAGATAAGGAACTATGCCAGTTCTGAGAAACTTTAAGCTAGAAAGCTTATGTGTTCTTCAAGCTGAGTCTGGATAAATTACTTTTATGTATATGTATAAGTATTATGGTCTGGTATAATATTTCTGAAGTTAGGCATGACTTTTCCTTTGTAAATAAACTCTAGAAAATATATTGTTATGGTCTGTAGTGTGTGGAGGCAGGGATAGGATGGTAAGAAGAAAGGTAGCATTGGAAACCATGCTAATAAGCTAAGACAGCAGAGAGGGAGGGGAACAGGTAATTAGGGTTCAGGTATTCAGATGTTTAAAATTAAAGAACTCAGAAAAGTCCAAGAGTCTCAGAAGGCATGATAAGTTATGGTTCAGTGATCAGGAAAAGTTAGAATGTGGTAAAAGATAAAAGTTCCAAGGATGAAAATAAATAAACTCTTGTACATGTTTTCATAAGCTAAACTAATGCCCAGGGAAGCCAACTGTGGATTGGTGAGGCCTAAGTCCCAGGGCAAAAGTTTTTTTTTTCACATAATTTGTGATACTTTATATAGCCTGTGGATCATACTCCTTAATTTTTTTCTTTTTCATTTTAAATGCACTTCTTCATTATTTAAAAATTTGCTTCACTCAACATAATCTTGTTAATTTTTTTAAATTATTTAAGTGATACTAACAAAAACTTATTTCAGTATTGTAAACATCTGAGATTTTGTTTGCTGGTGTAGGTATTCTCTCTCTTGCCTAGGAGCCAAATCTTTACTGGTCTAAATAAATAGTTTCATGAGTTTCTATGGCTAAAAACATTTTGTCATCTGATGGCTGGTACTTAGACATCACTGACAGTCTGGCAGTGCAGTAGGAATCATCAGAACAACAGCTCTTGGAAACTCAGTATCACCCTGATGCCACAATGAGACATCAAGGCTTTTATTTATTTTAAGTGAAAGGTGATATAGAGCTTGAATTTTAAGAAAATGAAGTAACTTTCAAGATTAAACAAATTAATAAATGATAATAATAATTACAGATAGCATTTCCATTGGGCTTTCAAGTTTGCAGAGTACTTTATAGATATTATAGTCACACCCACAATACCTTGGGGAGGAGTATCACTCCCATTTTATAGATGAGAAAACTGAGACTAGAGGTTCAAATTTCTTGCCCAGGGTCACAGAGGTAGTAAATGTCTGAGTCTGGATTCAAACTTGTCTTTCTGACTCCAGATCTAGATTCTATCCATTGAGTCACTTTTATTTCCTGCTATACTGGGGTGAGGTTGGGGAGGCCATGGGAAGGGGTGTTTCTGATAGTGGTCCCTCATAACTTGCTGAAATAACAACATATCATAATTTTTTGCTGAATTTCATTTCAATGTTAAATTAACTACCAGAAAAGTGGGAAATCATGTGAATAAACAGATTTTATTTGCACTTTAAAATGGAAGTTGGTGAGAAAATAAGACAACTTTGCAGGAACTCACATTCTAGAAAGCACAGAATAGTTACATTTCATATTAACTTTGAAAACAGTTTCAATATTTATTTTCCTATTAATTCATTAAACAGAGTTTTTGACTAGATGAACTTTCATTTTCTTTTTTGAAATAGTCAGGCAGAAACATGAAACAACAAAGAAAAACAAACTGAAATACTGTCTAAGCTAGTCAGATTATAATTTATCACTCCCTATACATTCTACCTTTGCTCAGTCCAGGTTTCTGGGCTTTATAGTTTCAAGACTCAGGTTCACAAGACAAATCCCTGTCAGTGTTCAGGATTGTCCAAGTTACTAATAGACTAAATTTTCAGTTTGTGCTAAAAGCAACCTGAAAAAATAACATTAGACTTATGCACCAGTTTTCTTCTTGTAGGAGGTGAAGCACAAGCATATGTTTGATGATAAAGTTCCTACTTTGCCTCTAACAAGAGTCTGACATCTCAGTCAATTGAATGAGAAACTATGTGGTATGAGGAATATTTTCTTTGGTTGACAATAGTAGTTGTCTTATGAAAAATTAGCTCAACTAACCCTTGGGTCAAACTACCCCATGAGTTTCTTTAATCACGGCCCATGGAACACAGGCACCCACTTCTCACAGAATTTAAGAGTTGGCACTTACTGCAGCCACCATCTAGCCCAACCTATACTGTAAATTAAGTCTCCATTTTGAGTGGAATAATTTTTGGTTATGAGCTTATGAGCAGAGATAACACCTAAATGCTGGCTGTCATACTATAGATATTGATGATAGAGAGACAATTAAATGTTTCCATATGTTTTGCAAAAGATCATTTGGTGAAAATAAAAAGACTCTCAAATAAAAGAAACTTCAAAACCCAATATGGCTGAAGTTAATGATCAGGAAACTAGGAGTAAAGGAATAACTGAATAACATACATAAAACTGGTTAAATTAAGATGTTAAGGGATTAAGTCTAGAGGTCTAGCTGATGTACAGGAATGAATGAAAAAGTAAGATATGAAGAAATTATGACAGTTATGATAAACTTGGTGATTTATTTGGAGTATGGGAACAAATGAAAATACTACTTGTCAATAAATACTACTTTTTATGATCATAGTGTATATATTAAAAAGGTTTCAGAAATAGTGCTCTTACCAAGATGTGAGCAAGCCAAGGGAATAAATCTCTGTTAAGAGATTATAGAAGCTAAATCCATCCTTATTCAATTAGTGCCATTCTATGAAGGGACTATAGGACTAGAAACCAATATTTGGAGCCAGATCAGTTTTTCTATCCTAAAGTGAACAGCAATTCCTAAAGTGAACAGCAATTCCTAAAGTGAACAGCAATTTTGATTACATGAAACAGGGAAGAGTGGAAAGTTAGTCATCCTCTTTGTTCTGCAGCTGCCAAGTCATCATTTTCTTCTGTCCAGGGAAATGTGACCATATCTGTGTTCTTAGAAAAACAGGGCTTCCCTCTCCCCCTTTACTTACCACTTTAGGTTTGAAGGGTGGTTGGATCTCTCTGTTTTCTAGTTTCTCCCAGTCAATTCTTCTGAAAAATGCATGTTCCCTGATGTCTCTTTCTCCCTCAGATCCACAGCCCAGACGTTTTGCAGGATGCTTGGTCATTAGCTAGACAATGAAAGATAAAAGTGGTATTCCAGTAGATGAACTATGTTTTCTTTATTCCACTCTCTAATTTCCCCAAATCAATCAAATAAATAAATCTGTACTAAAATGGTCTTTACACCATAATTTTCATGATGACAGTTCAGGATAAGTGGTACTGAGTAGTTCAGGGATGGATTTAAATGGTCATTTGCCTATAGCACCAATTGTTAGCAAACTTCCTTTTATTTTCAACTTCTTCCTTTCCTGTTCTCTCCTTCTGGCACTCACTGAGACCTTGCTCCCTGACACCCTATCCTTAACTATCCTAGCCAACATGGGTTACACCAATGCTTAACTAGAGCTTGTTTTTTCAAAGTTCTATCATTCTCCAAGCAATTTGTATAAATGTCTGTGGTGTGGGTATGTGTTTCCATGTATGTATTGATCAGCTGGATCAAACCTCCAGAACTGTATGATAATTTGTAAAAATAGATTGCAGAGATAACTTTAGTTAATCCATTTCTACTGTGAAGTTTTGATATAACACTAGACTATAAACTTGTTGATGACAGGGGCCATTGAAATTCAATTCAATTGCTCATATTTACGGAATGCTTGTTATGTGCAAAACATTGTGTTAGGCTGCAATGGGGTTAACAAGTTGAAAAACACCTAGTCCAACCTGCCAAGGAGGTAAGAGTTTGGCAGCTATTACATCTGTGTCTCTCTGTATTGCTTACAGAGTCTGGCACCAAAGACAACTTGAACATGGTTTTGGATTAATGAATGAATGAATATATCTGGAGTTTCCCAAAAAGTACCTATTTCATCCCATTAATTGCGATTTGTGAGTCCTCTGTGAACTTATATGAACTTGTAAGTTTATACATGGAAGCTCATATGAGGAAATATTGCTGAAGTTGAACCAATCAATGAACCAAACTAACCAAGTAGCAACAGTAAGTTGATTTCACAGGACTTTTAATCAAGGCTGTGTTACAGCCAACTTTAATGGGATTGTAAGAATGACTTAAGTTTTCAGAGTGAGCATTTACACTTTGGAAATAAGCAATTATAACAAATCAGGATTTCATTTATGGGTGTATTGATTGTCCAGAAAGTGTCACTATTGCTTAAAAAAAGTGTGTTTTTTAAACACAGAGAACCCACTTATTAAACATTTACCAGCATATCCCCATATTGCTCTATAAACATTGCTTCAGTTCTTCAGTATAAAAGATGCTTCAGAGAATGAGTGCGTGCGTGTGTGTGTGTGTGTGTGTGTGTGTGTGTGTGTGTGTGTGTGTGTGTAAGGCTTATATATCTAGAGACCTATAATAATAATAACTTATATACTTATATAGCACTTTGAGGTTTGCAAAGTACCTTGCATCCATTACATCATTTGAGCCTCACAACATTCTTGGTTCTAATTCAGGGCAGTGATAGAGAAGTATGTATCCATCAGCTCCCAAGTGTTGGGTTGGGTTAAAAGAATTCAATTCAGTCAACTTCTTTGGGTCAAGATCAGAATAAGCAATGGATAAATAATCAAGTTCTACTTACTCCTTTGCAGATGGAAACAGCCTCTTTAGACAATGATTTTGGGTAGGAAACATTGTGTTCCATTATGGACTGGAAGAGTTCATCTTCATCTTCCCCATCAAATGGAGGCTATTCAAAAAGCAGTAAATATTGGAAAGAATTTAGAATGATTAATTCCTTAATACAGCTAACAAATGGCTCTTTTGGCTGGGGAAGAGCACAGTGTGCTTCTATTCACATCACAAACTTCAAAGTTACCTCTAGTTAGCTTAAGGGCTTATTTGATTATCTTTAATTAGATTGATGGTAGTACAGATTTTTTCCCCTTTGTCTCTTTAATTATCTTGCCCCAGGCAACCAAAAACAATCTGCAGGGAAAACCATTTTTGGTTAATACTTTTTAATGATTTGCAAGTAAAATATAATTAATCCATTTATCTTGTAATCACATGTCAAACAAACTAATTGTGATAAAATTTAGGTTACAGTACAGAGGAACCTGCTCTGTCCTTAGTAATTCATTTTAGTGCCAGAACCCTCCCAACTATACTAAGAGATACACATAGCCAACTATATGGTCTAATTTGCAGGACATATTAAGATTACATCTGCTACCTGCCAAGGCCTCTGCCCCCTTATTCCAACCCTGAAGTTTTCATGGTTAGAACTATGTTCTTATCATCATCATATGATAATAAAAGTTAAGAAAAAGCAAAGGTGTACTTGATCAGGGACTAATCTCTAATTCCAGAAGAACTGCTTTCAACATGCATTTAATTTTAGGCATTTAAAAACATTACTCTGAGAACTGGTCTACAGGCTTCACCAGACAGCCAAAAGTAGTCCATGCCATAAAAACAAACCAAAAAAAAAAGATTGAAAGAATACATGGTTTTAGAATGAGTTGCAGGGGGCAGCTCAGTGGATTGAGAACCAGGCCTAGAGACCGGAGGGCCTAGGTTCAAATCTGGCCTCAGCCACTTCCTAGCTGTGTGACCCTGGGCAAGTCACTTAACCCCCATTGCCTAGCCTTTACCACTCTTCTGCCTTGGAGCCAAAACACAGTATTGACTCCAAGACAGAAGGTAAGGGTTTAAAAAAAAAAAAAGAATATGAGTTGCAGAGCAAGTACTCATTGACACTGGTAGACAATTTCCTTACTGGGAGTTCCTTTTACCAATGAAATCATAGGTCTGGTCCCACCAAAATGAGAAAATAATATAACTCTTTGGAGACTATGAGATGATTAAATTAAATAAGGGCTCTTGATTTCATCAAGGGGAATTTTTATATTATAAATGAAAATGATTTAGGTTATTGAGAGAAATCTCTCAGAAGGGCTAATTGTTCTTTGTTGCCCTCAGTAAGGCCAGAGGGAAATGCAGAATAGGAGAAATATAGATTTTGCAGCTGCTTTACTCTTTAGGAAGGAGTGCTTATATATAATTGGACAAAATGGCATCCTGGTTGGTGAATAACTGGTTGAACTTGTATGCTTTGACCAGAGACAACCAGCCTGATGAGCTTTGCAGTTCTTTGGCTTAAAGGGTAATACTTTATCAATGTCATTTTAAGGGTGATTATTAGTTGTAAAACCTTTTATGTGTTTCATTGATTTGAGAACAGAAAGCAAGAGGATTTGCCTAAGCTGGAGGGTGGTAAGGATCAGAAGGGAAACAGTTAGAAAAGCAGGTGCTGATATTTCTAAATGGACTAATGGCATAAAAGTTTGCAGTTTAGAGTTGAGATTTACCCAGAGATTCCCTATTGGATTTCTGTAAGTGTGTGCCCATTCTCCCTCATATTTATGAGTAGGAGAATGTGACCCAGGATTCCTGCTTTTACTTTAATAATCTGTGATGCTACTATTTCTTTTGCTTTACTGCTAAATTAATGGTTGCTTAACTATGTCAACTTTGTGAGTAGCTGGGTATGTGCAAATGGAAATACATCAATGACAATTTGAGGGTTGTGGGGAAAATATATTCATTCCCCCCAAAAAGGATCACCTCTGAGAGAGTTTGGGTGTAACCTTCACTGACTAACCAGACTTGCCAGTGGGAGAGCAGGCTGAAGTCAATGGCTAGTCTAGAGATTGAGTGGTATCTATATTCTCTATAATAGAGATATTTTATAGTTAGAAATTCTTGAACCCCTAAACAAAACTACATTACCCAAAGTTCTTTTCTGTATTGCTAGAGTCCTTTTTTCCTTTTCCTGTGTCCCCACGATTTGCGTGATTGTATTTAAGTGGCTGTAACTCCTCCCTCTTCCTCTTTTGCACCTGTAACCAGGCTGAAGCCAGGTAGTTCTTTTGCTTTAGTTATTATTAATAAAACTTTACAAAATATAATATTTAGTTATTGATTATTAATTTTAAAACCCACAGTTTGGCTTACCACGAAGGGATTTCAAATTCTCAAAAAAAATTTTTTGAGCAGATAGCCTTACAGTAAAGATAGTTAATTTGCCTGGTCGCTGCCCACCTTGAGGATCTGTGGTGGAGTGTGCCTGTGCTCCAGTCCTGTCCTGCGACCTGTCACTGCCACTCTCCACCCAGCTTGGAGTCTCTTCTTGCCGATACCAGACCCGCCACAAGAGCCTGCCAATCCCAGACATTTTTTTCCACAGAGGGTGATGTATCTTTCTGCCCCAATCTCTTCCCACCCTCCACATGTGTTTTTCTAGACTGCCATAGCCATTTTTCAGCATGGATAAAAGAACCTCACACCTAATTTTCAAGCAGATTTTTTTAAAAGCTAATCCTGTACTCCCAGTTTAGAAGGCTGTTACTAAAGATTTTTCACAGGGAGGGCAGTTAGTTCCAAATCTGTAGATTTAAAAGTCAGTTTTGGGGAATAAGCCTGATTTCCCCCCCTTCTTTCTCTTGACTCAAAACCCCATTCCGTGTCTTTCAGGAAAAATGCAATTGCAAATTATGCTTGAAACTCTTAAACAACAGTTTGAGTTGGTAGAGCTAAAAAGTGCAGTTTGGATCTGCTTAATTCTTATCCTGGGAATTTTTATTTTCATTGGAGATTTCCCACTTTATTTCCTTCTCCTCAAGAATATGCCACAAGCTATCCTGCTTATGCTGTAAACCAACATGAAATATTTTGTCAAAGTTCTAAAAGTCTTAAATGCTCTCAACTTGCAGAGTGGAGATTCTGCCTTGTGCTTCTATGAGGAAATTCAGAGCGCTGACAAAAGAAATCTAAATGGATAATAAATACTGGGGGAGGGGAAGAAAACTTTAAAAGATATCTGGAATTTTATTGGTAACTATTTTGAGTTTATTCTCCTCCTATAATAGCAAACAAGTCTATTGGGATTGGTGAAAAGGATTTTGACTGCACCGCCTGTCTGCAGGTTTATATTATTGTATTTACTGACTGCTTTAAGGTTTACATTTTTTAAGTTTATCTTTTTTAATTTAATCAATACCTTTCTGTTATACTGAATCATTTTAAGCTATTATGTTTTGCCTATATTGATCTTTAATTTGTACCTTTACCTCTGCTGAAGAACAAAATATCTTTGTATAAGCGCATGAGCATCTTGCCCAAACCCTTGTCACTAGAACCATTGAAGATCATGTGTTGCCTTTGTTAATTGTCACATAGATGATGATGGATGGATTTCAACAAAACTGGTTAAAAGTTATATACAACCTTTAGAGAATTTAATAAGCTAAGAATTTAATTGTAATTTTAAGGGGTCTTCAGAAATAATTTTACATAACTAGTGGTTTCTGAATGGAAGATATATGTGTGTGTGTGTATATATATATATATATATATATATATATATATATATATATATATATATATATATATATATATAAAATAAAGAATATTGTATTAAAGGTAGAGAAACAAAGAAGTGTTCCTACCAAGGTATTTATATGTAATCAGGAAGCCAGAAAAAGAGTTCCTGCAAAACTCTTGATTTTCGTTCCAGCAGAACAATCTAGATTTCTTGATGATGTTCAAGACCCAAATAAGTTTTACTTTGTTTTAAAAAATTTGTTTGCCAATGTTGAAAGATTTGCTACATCTGTAAAAATTGTGACAAATATCCATCAGTTCATAGGTTTTTTTTATGTCATACAGCAACTTATGTGAAATATGATAGTGGGGTTGTTTGCTATTGTGATTAACTGGGCTATTGTGAATTTGGGGGACTTTGGTACTTCTTTGAATGTACATTATCTACTGTGCTACTGTTTTATTCTTAAAATCATTTTGTAGTCACACATGGCTGACATAGTATGTCACTGGTTTTAAGCTATATATTTTTGATTTTTAAAACTTAAAAAAAAATAACCTTTGGTTTTTTTCCCTTGCATGTGCAATATAGTATCTGAGTTTTATTTTTTCTCTCCTTTTAATTTATTTTTATTTTTTAATTTAATTTTTAAATTTTAATTAATTTCTTTAATTTTTTGATTTTGCAGTAATATAAGTTTTAAATACATTTGTTCTAATAATGTCAATGCATACCCAAAAAGCTTTAGGCTATAAAAATGATGCCCTTGATTGTTTAAAAAATTTATGGGACTTTGCTTAATGATTCTGTCTGATTCCAGGACAAAAGAATACAAAAAGAGCCATTGCATAGTGCCAAAGAAGCACAAAGCTAAACTGCATAGTGCCAACTGAGCACAAGGTCAAAGAGACCAACCAATTCCGATGGGGTTAATAAAATTTTGAGCCATGACAAGAGGACTTGAATGTGTTTGAGGTTTGAGGTTGAGGCTGTTTAACATGTGTTAAAGGCAGGTCTTCCTTGTCCCACATTCTACCAATATCTCAAATTTGGCTCCTACCTGGATCCCATAATCTAGTCCCTTTTTTGGCTTTCATAGTATGGCAAACTTTCTGTAGTCCTGGCTACTGATTGGGTAAATGCATAATTGCTTAAATCATCTTAATTGGGCTCTGATTCAAGGACGTGTTATAGATTTGTTTTTCCTTTACTTAGATTTTTTTAGACATAAGACTTTTACATTTTATATTTCATTCACAAGTTATTTTTCTCTTTTATTTGGATTTTTTCATGTTTTTTAATTTTCTTTTGCATATTGATTCATATACCTCATAACACAGCCATACATCCCTGAGTGTTTGTTATTATTCACCTCAAGAGGTCCAAGTTATTGTTGTGAACTTTGATTTAAATTTGAGTAATTTTAGGATAAGAAACTTGCTACCTCCCAGAATTCAGAATGCGCCATGAAGATACCTGCATAGACCACGTGCTGTACTAGAAGATCCAGAGTGAACTTTGGGATGTGAATTGAACTATGGGGGGTTGAGATGCTTTTGTTTTGAATGTATACTCTTATGCCAAAGGGGACTGCCCCCAAATTGGCTTCTTGTCAACTTAGTAATCATTGGCTTTGTTCTTTTTTCCCTTTTATCCACAAATTATTGCAATTTATAAATTATTTATGTTTCCATGATCCTTTTGGGGATACTAGTCTTCCCAGCTGGATCATAGGGGGGAATGTATAGTTAGAAATTCTTGAACCCCTAAACAAAACTACATTACCCAAAGTTCTTTTCTGTATTGCTAGAATCCTTTTTTCCTTTTCCTGCATCCCCACATTTTATGTGATTGTATTTAAGTTGCTGTAACTCCTCCCTCTTCTTCTTTTGCACCTGTGACCAGGCTGAAGTCAGGTAGTTCTTTCACTTTAGTTATTAATAAAACTTTATAAAATATAATACTTAGTTATTGATTATTAATTTAAAAACCCACAATATGAGGCAGGACAATGTGGGTAGTCATTACATATAAATATGCATTACATATAAATAAAAAACCTGGGGCAAGATGAAGCACCCAGAAAGTATGCTCTACACTTTTCTCTTCAGCATAAATTAATTTATCAAAGTGTCTAATTTTTATCTAGGAAGACACAGAGGCACAAGTTTTTGTTTCAGTGATGTAATGCAATGAGGTTGTAGGCAGCTGAGAGGTAGCATAAAGTCTGTAGATCCCAAAGATAGAATTAGTGGTGTTAGGTTTTATTAGGAGGAAAATAGACCATTTTTGTCTATTTAATCATTTTATTAAAGAATTGCAATACTTGACCAGACCTGCCACCCACTATTCTTTTTCTGGAGAGAGAAGAAATGGATATGCTGTACAACAGCATCATTTTCATCTTTGACATTAATTTTAAAGGTTAAGATGTAAAATTAAAACATTCTCTTTATCTTGATAACTGCTATTATAGATAATCTCTTAATATAGAACTATCTTGCACTTATTTTGACTACTTCAAAATTTGGTTCAGGGCTGTCTCTGGAATTATTCATTGCTTTTGGCTAAGACTTTCATAATTAATTAGCAGTGGGTAGAGAAAAATGGTGAATGTTGAACTTGAAGTCAGAAGACCTGAGTTTGAATCCTAACTCAGACTCTTACTAGTGGCATGAACATAGGCTTTCCTGTGATTAAGTTTCTTTATCTGGAAAATGAAGAGATCATATTAAATAAGTATCTAAGGTTACTTCTAGTTCTAAAATCTATGATCATAAAACAAAGTAGACATAATTCCTGTTTGACAAACCAAAATTTCACATGGAATAGGGCTTTAGGCAAGTTATGACCTTTATGTGAAGAATTTCACTTAGCTGCTAGAAATGTACAATGTGTATTAGTTACAGAAAGTTCTGCCTCTGTATGAATAATTTAAGAACACTAAAGGACAAGAACCAAACACGAATTTGTCAATAAGGACTGATTCATCCTTTTCAGAATGACAGAAATCTGTACAATAATAAAATCAAGTGCCTGTGGCTGAAAATAGATTTTAACTCTTCTTAGTTACTCTACTTGGGATAAAGCCTTGAGAAAACTACATTTAGACTAATTCTGATCAGTTGTGGTTGTGCCCTACCCCTTCTTCTCTAGATTTAAGGAATGACATTTCTTCAGAAAACATTCCTTGTGAAAGACACCTGCCTGTGCCACATGTAAGCTTCACACAAATCACCCTTTATTTTCTCCTGTCACTTTTGAAATGGCAAATGCTAGGTTAAAGATTATTATTATTTATTATTATTATATTTTGGAGTACTTTTCTGGCCAAGAGATTTAATCCATTTGTTAAAGGACTTTTGGAAACAGGCCAAGGCGCTCTCTCTCTCTTTCTCTCTCTCTCTCTCTCTCTCTCTCTCTCTCTCTCTCTCTCTCTCTCTCTCTCTCTCTCTCTCTCTCTCCCTCTCTCCCTCTCTCTCTCTCCCTCTCTCTCTCTCTCTCTCTCTCCCTCTTCCCCCCTCTCTCTCCCTCTCTCCCTCTCCCTCTCTCTCTCTCTCTCTGTCTCTCTCTCTCCCCTCTCTTTCTTTCCCAAATACTATCATTTATTAGTTTATGCAAATCTGATTGCTAAAGAACAATGAACTTGCTTCCTAAGGTCCAGGGCTTTTAACATTCAGGCTGTATCATTGAGGAGAACTACAGTTATTTATGTTTTCATGTTCAGCAGAAGTGTTGAAGGATATGAAGTTATACATGATTCATATGGTCAAATTTATTCTTCAAATTCTATGACAAAGAAAGCAAAGATAGGCCTATGCTGCTTTTCATGGCTTCCAGCTGTTTAATTTTGGTCTCTAATTTATTTATCATTTCATTTGATTTCTGGGCTGCTTTCTCCAATTGGGAGTTTCTGTCTTTTAAACTGTTATTTCCTTTTTGAACTATTTCCCATTTTTCTTGCCAATATTCGTCCATCTTTTTGATAAGCTCCAATTTAAATTCTTCAAGAGCTTGTGGCCAATTTCCATTGTTTTTGGAAGGTTTTGTTATTCCTAAAAGAAATTGATGAGACCCCCCCTCCCAGTTTATGAACAGATTTTTTGATGTAGGAAATACAGATATGGATTGATTTGACCAGAGAAAGGGATATTAGACAAATATGTAGGCAATTCGTTAAGAATTGTTGTCCGGTGGTAAAAGACTACTTTAAAACTAGCTGTCCTGATTGGGACTCTATGGACCTCAAAGAATTGAGGAAAGTAGCAGCCTATGTTATAAGGGTTGTGCAAAAAGACCTGAGGTACACAATAAGTCAGTGGAAGGCTTAATGAAAGAAATGGAAAGGTTACAAGAACAACTGAAAAATAAGGGAGAGACCATAGCCCCTTTGTAGGAATCCATAGATAAATCATTAACATGACTTTTCTGTGGGAAGAGAGGCCATGCAATGATGGTCTGTAGGATCTGGCTATGGGAAAAAAGAAATAATAACAACTTTAGAAATAGTAACTATAGGAACCTTAATGCCAATCAAAATAATGACAGTGCTCAAAATGAGGAAAATGATACCCAACAACAATATATAAAAAATGGAGCTTGTCTATGTTATATTCTGGGTAAAAACCCCCAACAGCATGGGGGATCCAAAAAAAGTGCCCAAGCATCTTTATGAAGGTGTGAACGGGGGGGGGGGGGGGGTGAGGGCCTTGGAATCAACGAGTGAAACCTTTGATTTTCCAGACCCTGATATTTTAATGCCAATAATCCCTAAACCCAACCTCCCACATAGTAAGGAACCTCATGTCACTTTAAAGGTTGGAAATTCATACTATGATTGTCTTTTGAACACTGGGGCATCTAGGTCAGTTTTGGTAAGGAAACCAGATGCAAAATGTGACTCTATTGGCTCTCTAAATGTAGTAGGTGTATCAAGAACACCATTAAAGGTCCCAAAACTTTCTCTTTGCATAGAATGCATGGGACCCCTAACTGTTCAACATTCTTTTCTTTTAATGCCTGGATCCCCCACAAACTTTCTGGGGAGGGATTTACTATGCAAACTATGAGCCACAATAATTTGCACCCCAGATGGCTCTTTAAATTTACTTCCTGTACTTCTCTTAGAGAGTCAAGAGGAAAAAGAGCCTCCCTCCTTTGAAATACCTACAGATATACTGGAGTCTCTTTGGGCCACATCTTCTTCTGATGTAGTCTTACTTAAATAAGCTGTTACTGTGCAAATTAAAACTAAATCAAGCCCACCTCCTTCCATTCCTCAGTATCCTCTCTCAAAGGAGGCAATAGAGGGCATTACCCCAGTAATAAACTCATTAATTGACCAGGGCATCATAATTTCCTGTAAATCTGAATACAACATGCCCATCCTGCCGGTTAAAAAAACCAAAAAGGCGGCCCGATGGCAAGCACCTCTATAGATTCGTACAGGATTTGAGGGCTGTGAACAATCATGTTATAAAGAGACACTCCGTAGTTTCCAACATCAATACTATTATTTCCTCTATTCCTAGCACAGCTACATACTTTACAATAGTGGACTTGTGCTCAGCATTCTTTTCCATACCTATACAAGAGAACTCCAGATATATCTTTGCTTTCCCCTGGAAGGACTGTAAGAACTCATGGAGCTGGTTGCCACAAGGTTTCGTAGATAGCCCGAGTTTATTTGCACAAATTTTGATTTAAAAGCAGCAAATTAATGAAATATGTAGATGATCTACTCTTGGCTTCAACAGATGCAGAAGCACGTCAGGAAGATAGTAAACAACTTCTTTTGGAATTGCACAAAAAAGGGCATCAGATCTCAAAGGATAAGGTTCAGTGGTGTCTCCTCAAAGTAGAATAGTTGGGGTTCATTCTGACAGCTAGTGCCTGTTCTATTTCTCCCAAGCAAATTGCAAGTATTCAAAAATTGAGTGCTCCTACCACTAAGAAACAGTTAAGAGCAATTCTGGGAGCAATAGGGTTTTGCAGACAATGGATCCCTCGCTATGGGGAAATTATCAAGCCCCTTATAGCAATAACAAGAGATTCAGTCCCTGAACCACTTAAATTAGAGCCAGAACACCTATCAGTTCTATCAGATCTAAAACAGGCTATCCTGTATGCCCCTACTCTAAGCATCCCAGATTACAAGCCATTTAATTTATATGTACATGAGTGAAGAGGGGTAGCTTCAGGTATTTTAACTCAGATTTTGGGAACTTCTCAGCTCCCAGTTGCTTATTATAAAGCCCAGCTGGATCAGTAGCTTCAGGAGCACCACCATGTCTTAGAGGCGTGGATGCTACAGCTTTACTAGTGACAAAAACTGTTGATCTAGTATTGGGATGCCCATTAACAATTATGTGCCCACATGAGGTAGAAACATTGTTGCTAAGGCATAGAACACAGGCATTTTCTGATCAGAGAATTAATTACAAGGTATGAAACAACCTTGTTAAACAAACAAACAACAAATTACTCTAAAACGCTGTACAACCCTTAACCCTGCCACCTTGCTTCCAGATTTACCAATTTCAGGGGAACCATTATACAGCTGTGAAACACTAGTGTCCATGGAAGAAAAGTCTCGAGATGATCTTTTGGACACTCCCTTAAACACCTCAGATCTGGTCTTATTTACTGATGGTTCTTCTTTTATGAGGGATAACATACGCTACACTGAAGCTGCTGTAGTCACAGAATTTGCCATTGAGTGGTCAGCTTCACTGCCCTCTAATATTAGCACTCAAGGGGCAGAACTCAGCTCTGAAACATACCTGTATAATTGCCAAGGGTAAAAAGGCAACAATTTATATGGATTCTAGATATGCTTTTGGCATTTGTCACTACGTCGGGATGCTATGGCTCCAGAGAGGATTTTTAACCTCAGCTGGAAAATCCATAGCTAACGCAGAAATTATTAATGAAGTTCTTTCTGCTCTCCAGCTGCCTGAAGCCCTAGCTGTAGTTAATTGCTCTGCCCATACAGGTGGCACTGACCCTGTCTCTAGGGGAAATGACTGGGCAGATATTGCTGCAAAGCTAGCAGCCATAGAAGGGCCTGAATGAATTTTAACATTAACAACCACTGATGATTTAAATTTAGCACCTTCCTATAATGAAAAGGAAGTGGAAAAATGCAAACAAAAATTCAAAGCAAAACGGATTAATGG
Organism: Monodelphis domestica; assembly: GCF_027887165.1. Classification (NCBI taxonomy): domain Eukaryota; kingdom Metazoa; phylum Chordata; class Mammalia; order Didelphimorphia; family Didelphidae; genus Monodelphis; species Monodelphis domestica. The sequence goes on along the minus strand of NC_077228.1, from coordinate 226,784,732 downwards.
AGTATGGGTGTCATCTGAAGGAAAACCCCTGCTCCCTAGAAGTTTATATCACCAAATTTGCCATTCTGTTCATAAAAATGGTCACTTTGGTACCATTTTGTGGGTACCATTGGTACCATTTGGTACCATTGTGGGCTCTTTTAAGAGAGTATGGATAGCCCCTGGTATAACTACCATAGCCTCTAAAGTGTGTTCAGCCTGCTCTACCTGTCAGGCATGTAACCAACATGCCTTTTGTGGAAAAGCCTTTGGTGGGCATCCTCTGGCTTACACAACTTTTGAGCACCTGCAGATAGATTTTATAGCAATGCCAAAGGCTGGGCAATATAAATTTTGTCTAGTCATAGTAGACCAACTGACCAGATGGCCAGAAGCATTTCCTACAGCCTGAGCCACAGCGGCTTTTGTTGCTAAGGTGTTTTTAAAAGAGATTATTCTTCGCTTTTGGCCTGCTAGCACGTATTGATTCAGATAGAGGAAGTCATTTTACTGATTCTGTTCTAAATCATATATATTCTTGCTTGGGGATAACTCCCAAATTCCATGTTCCATATCATCCATAGAGATCAGTCCAACTTGAAAGAATGAACAGAGAACTTAAAAGTATCATTGGCAAATTATGCACTGAAACACATTTAAAATGGCCTGAAATTCTCCCTCTGGCACTATTTTATCTTAGAAGCAGGCACAGGGGAGACCTACACATCTCACCATTTGAGATGCTTTTTGGAAAACTGCCTATACAGACTAAGCCTTTCTCCCTGGCATATACATCATTATTAGGGTGAGATACTACTATTGCTTACTATATACAGGAATTACAGCACAAACTGTAAGAACTCCATGAATCTGAAGCTGCAATACAAGCAGGACCACTAGACTTTTCAATTTATGACCTGAACTCAGGAGACAAGGTGTATATAAAGAACTTCCAGCATACTGGAGCAACTTAGCCTTCTTGGGAAGGGCCATTCCAAATATTGTTATCTACTCCAACATCTATAAAAATTGGAGAGAAGGACTCTTGGATTCGTTGCTCACATGTAAAGAAAGCATATTCTATTGAAACTGATTGACTGAAGCCTATACATGCATTGGAGATAATAATCCATTGACAAGCAGATTTTTTTTTAAACACATTGAATTCCTGAACTTTTTTCTTCTCTTTTCTCTTTTTCCTTATTTTATTATTGATTTTCTTTTATTCTGATTAGAATATTTGATTTTTCCCTTTTCTCATTTCTGTACTTAAGGCACATGCAATCAATATTAATTTTATTCTACAATAATATAAGTTTAAGTATATATGTGTATATATATATACATATACATACATAGATAGATACATATACTTGCTATAATATTAATACATACCCAAACATCTTTAGACTGTGGGAACCTGCCATTTATTCATAATTGTTATGGGACTGTAATTAATGTTTGTGTCTGATTCTAGGAAACGGGATAAAAAAAATGAGCACAGACTTAACCTGAATAGTGCCAAAAAGCACACGGGCCAAAAAAAAAAAAGAAGAAGAAACCAATCCAGGTAGGATTGATGCACTTCTAAGCCAATACAAAGGACTTGAACCTAATGTGAGACTCGAGATTGCGACGCTTGACATACGTTAAGATGTAGGCCTTCCTTGTATCCACACTCTTTGTGAAAATACTTACAGACAAGTACCAAAGTTTGGCTATCATCCTGGTTCCCTCTATGCCTGAGAATGAAGGTTAAAATCAGACCAGGGAATGACACTTCCTTATCAAAATGAAAATCTGGTCCTTTTTTCTCTCCTATAGTATGGCAACTTCCTGTAGCCTTGGCTGAAAATGGGTAAGTGAAATATTACTGTATTCTGTCCTACAGACTTGTGGGATTAGAAATTACTTTAATTGGACCCTAATACAAGGGCCTGTTAGAAATTTACTCTTGCTTACTCAAAATTTGTATAAATAGATTTTTGATATTTTGATACTGATTTTGAATTCTTCTTAATATATATATATATATATATATATATATATATATATATATATATATATATATAAGGGTTTAATTTTTCTTCCATTATTTTTTCTTTTGTTTTTTGTTTTTGTTTTTGTTTTTATTTTTTATAAATTGACTCACACACACCCATAACTAAGCCTTGCATCCTGAGCTGAACTGGGTGTTTTTCAACACCTTCTTCAGGGAGGATTGTATTTTTGTAAAATCCAAGATTTAAATTTTTGTTCAAGAAAGATCTTCAGAGAAGAAGCTTGCTAATTCCTAATTTCAGAGACTGAACTGTTTGCAGAAAGATACCTAAACCCATACGCTACAGGAAGATCCAGAATGAACCTTGGGGTGCGGTTGATTGAACTGAAGATTAATTGAACATTTATTTTGAATGTACACTCTTATGCCAAAGGGGACTGCCCCTAATTGATTTTTTTCAATGAGCCCAGGAAAACATTGGTTTTGCTGTCTCTCTCTCTCCTATTTCCCCCTTATCTCTAACTATTGTAGTTTTCCTCTTAGAGGGTAAAATTTTGTATACACCTGCAGTTAGAAATTTTTGAGGTACAGGATGCTTATGTTTAGTGATCATTTGGGGAGACTAGTCCCCCAATCATTATCAGGGGGGATTGTGATTTTTAGATTTTTCCCATCTTGCTTAGTCTAGAACCCAGGAATGTGCACACCCACACTACACTGGCATGTGCTAGCAAATGACAAATCAGAAACAACTGACTGTCCCCTGGGCTGCCCTAAGTCAAGCTTGAGCCACCATTGGCACGTGTGAGATGCAGGAAGTGGTGTAGAAGACTGCCTTTGGGGTTCTCTTGACTTCCTGTGGAGAGGACTAGGTGCCAGTTTGACCCTGGAACTTGAGCCTGGAGGAGCTCCCACAGACAGCTTCCTTGAATTGATCACGTGTGTGAGTGATAAAGACTGACTCCCCTTTCCCTTGGCTCTCAGAGGAAGGCTGCCCTTGGCCAAAACCTTGAACTCCTGCCTGGCTCAGCCTGAGCAGTTTGAATTAACTCTCTCTCTCTCTCTCTCTCTCTCTCTCTCTCTCTCTCTCTCTCTCTCTCTCTCTCTCTCTCTCTCATTTTCTTCTTCCTATTGTCATTAAATCACCATAAAATTCCATTCTGACTTGAGTGTCTCATTTAGGATTTAAGAAATTAGATCCTTGGTGAACAATAATTATTACATTCAGTCTCTTACAGTCTGGATGCATTTATTTCAAGGCTGTCTTCTGCGATTTCCTCTGTAGTCTGGATTTTTTCTCCATTAAAATTATTCAGGGTCAAATTCTTCTTGTTCTTCTTGGTGTTGGGAAGTTGATTTTTTGCCATCATTATGCTGGTTTTTCCCTTCCCTTTCCAGTCATAAGTCTGAGTGAGAAGGGCAGGCTGTCTGTGTGTATGGAGCTAAGGAGAGTGGTTTTTGCCTGAGGCCACTGCTTGCACAGGCCCATCACCACCACCACTATACCAGACAGCAGTGCGGAATCCCCTCCCCCAGATAGCAGCTCATCATTTTGATGTCTTCCACTGTGCAGTCACATAATCCTTTGTGTTGCACCTCATTCTCATTCAGTTACTCTCCAAACAAGGCACCACGCAAAGGATTATGTCACTGGAAGTAGTACTGTACGTGAGTGATGCTGTGCTTTGCTGCGGCTCCACATACAATGCTCCTCTAACTGACCACCAATGAAAGAGGTGTCCCTTCTGGAAGTGCAGTGGGGGCCAGATAAATGGTCTTAGGGGGCTGCATGTGGCCTGCAGGCTGTAGTTTGGGGACCCCTGATCTAGTGCATCGGCTCTGTAGGTGGGGTGGGGGAGGGTAGATCAACTCACTTTTTGGTGGAAGCTATTTCACCCCCTTATAGTGTGGAAATGCCCAAATCCCATGTACCTTCAATGCTGTGCCCTACTATGGAGTCCCTTTGTTCATGTGTATTTGGATTTTTTGTCCTTTTGAGGTAGTCTATATTGGTAGGCACTGAGGAGAGGCATATTCCTGTGTCTAAGGTGCAGCCATGTTTACCCAGAAGTCCCAAAAGCCAAGATTGGGATGGTGTATTTTTCCCATAACTGATATTGTGACACAATTTCTGAATGGCTTAAGTTTTTTCCTATTTCTAAAATCATTCTTTTATGTTGGGAGATAGCCCTTTCTTCTTAAAAAGCAGAAAGAAGAAACAAATGATCTTTCTGACTCAGTTATCCTTTACAAAGCCAGGTCGTCACATTATCTAGAAAAATAAATTGGCACATAGTTGCTCTTTCATAGATTACTTATTGTTGTTGATCCTTTGTTTTTTAAGGGGACCAATGATATCATGTGGATGATGCCTTGACTTGCTTGTGAGTTGCATTTAAGTGGAGCAGAGATGTGAAAAGTTGTTGGCCTCTCTTCGAGAGTCATCAAAGTCCAGTGGCAGGACAAAAGTCAGGATGACTAGCAATATCCCTGTCCCAGGATGCAGCGGATGACTTTAGCATCTTTGCTGTTTGACCAAGTTCTAAGTGCTCCACAACATCTGCTTCAGTTGTCGTCCTGGCCATTGGAACAATTTTTTCTCATCCATACATTTCATTCTTTGGGGGTAAAGTCTTCATATGCTTGGAGAAGCCATTCTAGTAACTTACCCATAGGTTGTAAGCCTATCAGTTACTCTCAACTGGTTTGGCCAATCTGCTGAGACAATTTTATAGTGGCCACTGTGCATGCTACAACTTCTTGGGAGTCATAGGTGATAGCTGGGTGAAAGATAGATGCCCCAAATCAATGAGTAGCCCTGAGCCCTCCCACCAGAGGTGCTTGTCCTCCCTGAGCATCTGATATACTGCAGGGCACTTATATACAAAAGTACAAGACAAAGAGGAAAGAAAGGACAAGTGATAAGAGGATAAACACATAGTCACTCATTAGTAAAGAACTATAGTAAAGAACTATTCATAGCCAACATTCATTTTACTTTTCCATTCTCTGATTTTAGCAAAGTCAGCATTAACTCTCTAGGGTCCTTCCAAAGTCTTTCTCCTCCTGAAAACCAACACTTATAATGCTATTGTGCAGTTATTGGGAGGGCACAAAGCAACAACAAACCATCTCTATCCTGGCAGATATGTGAAGAAATATTAATGGTTAGGCAGTAGCATCTCTGGGAAAATGTCATAAAAATGCTGCAAAGGACCTACTCTTTTTATTAATGAGACCTATAGGACTATTAATAGAAGTTATAATGAAATGTTATGGAAAATAAACTCTAAAACCCTTTGTTTAAGTTATATTTAATTTCTGCCTTTCCTAAAAGACCTGTACTAATCTCATGTGTAAATGCACATAGATGGATCCTAGAGGTGTTCAATGATTCAGAGATGAGGGGTCTTGGTGCTTTGAGGTTACAAGGCAACCTCCTCCATTTCTGTGAAGAGAATCATAGCAAAACTCCAAGTATAAAGAAACTGATTTGGGGTGGTAGAGTATTAGATGGAAGGTCTGTATGTGAATCCTGACTTTGCCATTTAATAACTGGGTAACTCAGGCAGTTCACATTTGATTTCTCTAAACTTAAGAACCACATTCATAAAATGGGGTAATATACTTGTAATACCTGCCTCAAAAGTTTAGTATAAGATTGAAATTTTACATACTTACACATGTCTCTCTGTATGTGTGTGTATGTATATGATAGAATAATAGAGTTGGAAGAGATTGTACATGGGGCTAATGACTATAAAACGTAGCTCAATTTGTTGCGTTGGTTAGCACCCAGTTGTTCAAAGAACTCATAACACTGAATTAAAAAATTTTCCCCTTCTACCCATTATTTTAGTTTTCCCCCTAAACATTATAGAATAAATCTAATGTTTCTACATGATAACCCTTCAAAAATAAGATATGACAGCTGTCTTCAAATAAGTCCCATTTTCTTTAGGCTAAATGTCTCAGGTCCCCTGAACCACTGCCATGATTTACAGTCCCTTCACTATTCTGGTTATCTTCCTCTAAATAGTGCCTAGTTTTTTGATGTACCACAAAATGTAGTTCCCAGAAGCAGATTGTTTCCTAATAAGATCTGATCATTATTTCAACCAATAATTATATCTCAAACATCTACAATGTTTGAGGCATAATGTTAAGTGTCAAAGATACAAAGCCATAGAAATTACTCTGAAGGAATTTACATTCTATTATACATATCTATATTTATGTATTACATACAAAAATAACTATAAAACATATATGAAGTGATCTCTTGTGGTGGGGGGGAGGTGGAGCAACAGAGGAATCAGGGTGTGATGATTATCACAGGATGTAACAGGATCTGAGCTTTTAAGGAAGCTAGAGTTTCTGTGAGGCAGGGCTAAGGAAAGAATGTACTCCAGAGATGAGGAATTGATAGCCTATGCAAAAATGTAGAGATAGGAAATAGAATGTTGTTTGAAGGGAAGATCATGAAGGCCAGTTTTTGGCTGGACAGTAGACTCTAATGGTTAGGGAAGGAATGTATAAGAAGCCTAAAAACATAGACTAGAGTCAAACTGTGAAGCTTTAGATGCTAAACAGAAGAGTTTGAGTATGATTCTAGAGGTAACAGGGAGCCATTGGAATTTCCAGTGCTTATGTTTTAGGGGTATTGATTTGACAATTGTGGAGGATAGCCTGAGGAGGGGAGATACTAGAATTAAAGAGATCAATTAGGAGGCTATTGAATTAGTCTAGGTGAGAGGCGATGAGGGCCTGAACTACAGTGGTAGTATTATAAATCAACAAACATTTATTAAGCACCTGCTATGTATCATGTATTTTGCTAAGTTCTAGAGTATAGAAAGGCAAAAAATGGTCTTTGAACTCAAGGAGCTCATAGTCTGATGGGGGAAACAACATGTAAAAAACTATGTTCTAATGTAATATGTAAAGTATAATTGGACATAATATCAGAGGGAAAGTACTAAGATTAAGGATTAGGAAAAGTTTCTTACAGAAGATGGGACTTTTGCTGAGACCTGAAGGAAAACAGGAAAAGCAGGAGGCAGAGATGAAGAGAGAGTTCCAGAAATGGGGTACACCCAGTTTAAATGATTGGAGTCAGGAGATGGAGGCTCTCATGTCCCAGAAAGTAAAGAGGCTTTTGTCATTGGATTTTACATGGAAGAAGGAAGGGAAATAAGGTTGGAAGATTGAAAAGGTAAAAAAGGGTCAGGAGATGAAGAACATTCATTTCGAGTGTAGAGAAAAGCGATAATAATAATAGTATTTATATAGCCCTTTAATGTTTTCAAAGAGTTCTACATAAGCTATCTCTTCTTATCTTCATAACAATGCTAAAGTAATTGCTATTACTACCCCCATTTTACAGATGAGGAAACTGAGGCTAAGTAATTAAGTAACTTCCTCAGCAACATAGAACTAGTAAGGTTGAGATCACATTTGAACTCAAGTCTTCATGTTTCCAAGTCTAGCACTTTATCTACTAATTCATCTAGCTGTTCAGAAACAAATATGAGAACGGTTGTGAAGATAAGATCAATTTAGCAGCTGTTTCAGTGTGAGGAAGTGAAAACATAAATGTAGTGAACCCAGAGTAAACTAGGAGATACTGATTTCCTCAACAGAAATGGGCAAATTTGGAAGAGGGGTCAGTTTAGAGAAGGAAGATAATCAGTTATGATCAATACAGAATTAAATGGAATAATAAAAATAATAGCTAACATTTATGTAGTACTTTCATATTTGAGCCTTACAACAACCCTGGCAGGTAGGAGCTATTATCCCAATTTTACAGATGAAGAAACAGAAAGGTCAAGTGAATTAATTGCTCAGAATTAGTAGTCTCTCTGATTTCAAGGCTATTTCTTTAAAATATACTACTCTAAGGATCCAAAGCCTCAAATCTATGATCTTGAAAAAAAAAAACGTTTTCATAATTGTATTTTTAAAACATAATTGATTTTCTTCATAATCCTATACATTTGATATAATACATTTAAGAATATGATTCTGAGAAGGGATTCAGAAGCTTCACCAGACTATCCAAGGGTGCATGACAAAAAAAAAAAAGGGTGAAGAACTCCATGCTACCTTATTTCATCTTTAGTAAGAGGAGTTTCTGTTCTTAAAAAGAGATCACCTAAGTCAGACTCTTATCAGTCTCAATCCAAAGTAGCCATGACCGCCTACTATTGCATAGTAAGCATAAGTAAGTCCACAGCAAAGAAATAAACTTTTGCACATCACATAAAATCAATGTCACAATATAATGAATCATTACCTGTCCAGCTAACATTTCATATAACAGAACACCATAGGCCCACCAGTCCACAGATTTTCCATATGGCTGATAAGCAATGATCTGTGAAGAGAAAAATTAATACATTTAGTAGTTAATCAGTATCCTCAAAGAAAACCATTGTAACATGCACATGTTTGAGAGATAACTATAATGCCAGGAGATCAGTTTTGGTGTGATTGTCTTTGAACTTACATATTTAAAGGAATACTGCCTTTCTAGTAGCCTTTTTAGGAATCATATATTAACTCTATTGATATCATCTTTGATTATAACCTGTTTGGAATTCTTTGGGAATTTCCCCTAGCATTAGTTTACATACTGAAAAAGGAAATCTCTGGTTATTGTTGAAACCTTATCTTTAAAGAGAAATGACATTAGCCATGTAGTTATATACATTATTTAACTGATTTCTAAGTGACATTTGGCTTTTTTCTAAAAATTAAATTCATCCTCTGGTGTATGTGTGTGTGTGTATGTATGACAGAAAGAGAGAGAGAGAGAAAAATTTGCCAATGAATGACAGCAATACACTAAGAAGGGACCCAATAATAGCAACATAATGGGAATAACTGTGTAATATCCCCAAATTACTACTTTAATATTAGGAGTGACACTTAATCAAGTACATAAGTTCTGAGGTGTTCAAGTAATGCAAAAACCAAACCAAAACAAATATAACTCAATACATTTGTTATGCAAAGAGAAATAAAATAATGCTATTAGTCTCAACACAACCATGATGCTATTTTCAGTTAGTTTCTTGATTTATTCTTATCAAGAATTATCAACCTTTCTAATATTACTCAGAAGTCTAACAGATAAATTCAAGAAGTCTTACTATAATTACATAATTTTCTCTCTGTCTAGCTTAAATAAATTAATTCATAGTATTTCTGTGTAGAATTCATGGAGAAATGTAAGAATAAAAGCTTGACCATAGAGATGTCAGAAGGAAAAAAAAAAGGCTAAATTTCAGATTCTATTAACTTAACTCTTATTTCATTAAGAAGAAATTGACAAACACAGAAACCAACCAGGAAAGAGAGGACCATTTCTTGTGAAATAGCAGGTTCTATACCAAAAATTTATGGACCAAATTTGATTCTAATCTGAAAGCACGCATCTCTTCTCTTGGACCATTCTGCTATCAATCATGTCCTACACATCCCTATTCTAACAGAAAGACTATGTGGGCTAATACCAAGAAAATATCTGATTCATTTATGTGTTTTTCTTTGTCACTGTTAAATTTGTAATAAGAAAATGGAAAATAACCTGATAAATATGGGGCTTAATCAAGAGAATAATGGCAGTGGAATTCATTGTTCCTTATAAACTGAATAGAACTAAATTTCCTGGCTTGGGGCTGTTCTCTTGACAATCACTGCAGAATAGTATACAGGGTTGCATGAGTTTAACACATTTTTAATGAAATGTGACAAGTTTTATTAAACACATTATTGCTTTCCATCCCTTTCCACCTCATTCAAAAGGGTCACTCTAAGCTTGCACCTGTAAGAATGAGACAAAGCGTTCTAAAACCTAAAAAGTAATGAGAGTGTTGAATTGTAAATGTGGTATATAATTTCATGGTCACAGCAGGTTTCTAAGAGTGTCCTTGGTAAGAGGTAAATGATGTCATACACTTCAGTTTGAAAAAGATTTCTGGGTATGAAAAGACAATGTTTAATGTTGCTGGAGCAACATTTGAAAAATAAAACATTATTTTATTTCATGTTTAGCTGTTATAAACATATTTATCTAACCAACCAAATTTCACTACAGAGAAAAAAGTAGTTGGATTGTTACAAAACATAAGCACTTATTTTGTGGCAAGCACTGAGATTAAAAAGAAAAATAAAAACAGTCCCTGTCCTCAAAAAATAAAAAAATATAAAATATATGTAAATTACTTTCCATTTACTATACTATGTACGTATACTATATATATGACAGTACTTTCCATTTCTTTTATTGTGTGTCCCCTCACTATATATGTGTATGCAATATATATTAATATATATTAAATGGAAGATAATATCAGAAAGTTGGAAGGAAGGGTAGAAAGGAAAAGACACAAGGGAAGGCCTTCTATATTCAGTGAGATTTTTGGTGAATCTTGGAGGAAACCAGGAGATGGAAATAAGGAAGGAAAGCTTTCTAGGTATGGGGGACAGACAGTGAAAAGATCCAGAGTTGGAACATGGTCCTTTTTACAAGGAACAGCAAGGATAGTATACTTAAGGGAGAAGAAAGAGTCAAAGTAAGAAGGGCCAAATGAGAAAATGCCATACAGAATTTTTGATCCTGGTAGTAACGTGGAGGCACTCTAAATTCTTTCTAGAATTGCACTCAGTAGAAGGGGAGTAGAAATCTGTGAACCTTTAAGGTTTTAATTAAGACCCATTTGGATCTTTATAGATTTGAAAAAAAAAATCTTTCAACGTCTTTCATCTCATCCAAATGGACTATATTCTTCTTCCTTTTTACATGGGAACATTTCTGTGCTCATTTTGTGAACTCCGTTCATGAATTCCAGGGATACTGTCAATTTTCTTATTAAGAAATGTCTGAAAGTTACTTTTGAAATGTTTAATAACATATTTGAAAACAATGACATTCTTGTTAAGAATCCCATATTGTGATTATACATGTGAGTACATCTTTATTTCCTTGCTTGTTAATTGTGTACCTATTTCCTGTACCTACCTAGAGAAGAAATATCTGAAACTAAGTATTGTTCCTTAGCACTGCCATCTCTCTTAAAGCATCCTTTTCTTAATGGTAAGTAACAGTTCAATTTAACTTGTTGTTATGACAGTAACTCCTATGCACTAAGTTACTTTTTGATAGATTAATTTGGTGGATGAATCCTCAATCTGTATTCTGTGAACTTATTTTTAAAATATATTGATAATTGGATTTCAATAAAATTAGTGAGGCTGGTGAATGAAGGGGACTTTATTTAGAATTTAACATAACTAATTTTAAGACCAATTCAGGAATCAAAAACTACCTCCTCAGGATATAAGGAATACATCCTGAATTCTGGAAAATGCCAAAACTTAAAAGTCTAAAGATTCTGCTTATACATCTGTGTGAGAACTTCCATAGATCAAGAAAGCCAGGAGGACTTCTGAGTAAGCAGCATGGCAGCAGTCTAGACGTGGGATGCTTCCTCTCCTCAGACCACCAACATAGACTACCTCAGAAGACCCAAAAAACCATTTTCATAAGAACGAAGGGACTCTACAGGAGGGGGAAGCATTGACAGTATATGGGATTTGGGCATTTCCACACTATAAGGGGGTGAAAAAGCTCCCAATAAAATGTGAGCTGATCTACCCTCCCCCATCCCACCTACAGAGCCAGAGTCAGAGCCAGCATGTGCCAGAATCAGCGAGTGAGCGAGGGGCACCTCTGGAATGAGCAAAGGGCACCTCTAGGTCTTGGGAGCTGACTAAGACCACCAAGGACCTACCCCTGAGAGCAGTTACACCTGAAATCCTGGTGGGTGGGGGAGTGCAGGCTGTGGGCACCCCCCGGAAGGTAGCATAGCTGCAGAGATTCAAGAGCTTGCCTCAGGCAAAATCCTTGCTCCTTAACTCCATACACAGAGAACCTGCCCAGCTCACTCAGATTTCTGACTAAAAAAGGAAGGTAAATCTTCCACAGCAATGACTAATTGCACACAGGAGCCCCAAACTCCTTCCAAAAAGAGCAAAAAAAAGTCAGTGACCCTTGAAAATTTTTACGGAGGAAAAACCCAGGCTGCAGAGGATATATAGGAGGAAATTCAAACAAAAACAAAACCTTCTAAAAACATGGAAATTGTCCACAAGCTCTGGAAGGACTTAAATTGGAGATTATCAAAAGATGGAAGCCTTCTGGCAAGGGTAAACCTTAAAATTTCTTAGACTTATAAATGTTGGGAATTTCACCATTGGGAAATTTCATACTTGAAAAATTTCCTACTGATAGTCTATTGGAATGTGAACCCCCCTTTGGCATGGGAGGGTCCTTCTCCTCCCTACTTAAGATTACTTTAGGACAGAAACCTTTTGCTGAACAATGGAAAGGGCTTTGACCTATGATTAAGCATAGAACAGGAAGTTCTTTGAGTCATGATTGATTTTAGAATTAATACAATAGAGATACTTGGAATGACAGAACCAGGTCTTGGAACTTCCAATCTCCACCCTACTCAGGGTAACAGGATTTAGGAAGGGCTGCAGCAAAGGATCAAGATTTAATTATTTGAGAATATGACCTTCAACAGACATGTGCAAAGCCACAGACCTCTGGGCGGTCTTGGGTTAAGCTAGAGCCACCATTGGCACAGGGAAGACATGGACAGTGATTGGTAGATGTGAGAACTGAGGGGAGGGAACTGAGATGGTTCCCTTAAAGATAGTGGGGTCTGAGGACTGAAGGGGGTTGGAGAGGTTTTGCTCTGAGAGGTTGTGCTCTGAGAAGCTTGCTTTGAAGGAAGCTGGAGGTGGAGGCCCCTGAGACTGTTTCTCCATTTTGGTCACGTGAGTGATAGGGACTGATCTCTTTTCTTTGCCTCAGCTATCTAAGGGCTTGGGCCTTTTGGCCCAGCCTAAACAGAGGGGGTATTTAAGCCCTACTCCCTTCTCTCTCTCTCTCTCTCTCTCTCTCTCTCTCTCTCATACCTTTCTTCCTCCTGTTTGTAATTAAACTCCATAAAAGATTGATTGCTGACTTGAGTTTTCATTTAGGAATTAATAGCTGAATTCCTTGGTGACCTTAAATTAATATATATCAGTCTTTTAAAGTGATTTCCTTGTCACACAAGATAAGTGGGAAATGGTTAAAAAAGAAAAAAAATTATAGCACAAAACCAAAAAGTTATAGGAGAAAACCAAAAAAATTATAGCTGAAAATCAAAAGGTTAAAGCAGAAAACCAGGCCTTAAGGACCAGAATTGAGCAACTGGGAACCAATGATCTTATAAAACAGAAAGAATTAATAAAGCAAACTCAAAAGACTGACAAAATAGAAGAAAACAAAAAATATCTCACTGACAAGGTGACATATCAGGAAAACAGAGGAAGGACTGAAATTTGAGAATCATTATTCTACCTGAAAAGCCAAAAAATAAACAGAAATCTTGACATCATACCACAAGAAATCATCCAATAAAACTGCCCTGATGTTCTTGAACAAGGGGGCAAAACAGACATTGAAAGAGTTCATAGAACACCCTCTATACCAAATCCCTAAAAGACAACTACCAGGAAAGTAATTGCAAATTCCAGAGCTTTCAAGCTAAGGAGAAAATTCTACAAGAAGCCAAAAAGAGACAACTCAGATACCAATGAGCACCAATCAAGTTCACAGACGACCTGGCAGCTTCCACACTAAAGAACAGCAAGGCCTGGAATATGATATTCAGAAAGGCAAGAGAACTGGGTCTTCAACCAAGAATCACCTATCCATCAAAACTGACTATATAATTCCAGGGGAAAGTATGGGCATTCAACAAAATAGAAGATTTTTCAAGTATTTGTAAAGAAAAGACCAGAACTAAGTGGAAAGTTTGATATCCAAACACAAAGATCAAGAGAAACATGAAAAGGTAAATAAGAAAAAGAGGGAAAAGGAGAAAAATTGTTTTTTTTTGTATTCAAACTGTCTTCTTTAAGGGCTACAATTATATCAAATTATATATATTAATATATGGGGGAAATATTATTTGTAACTCTCAAAAATTGTATTCATTATTATAGTAATTAGAAGAATTACTAATAGGAAAAGATTGGGGCATTAAGGGATATAAGATGATATGCAAGAAAAGGGGTGGGGGGAATTGAAGAGGGTACCAAGAGATACTTGAAGAAATAAAATAAATAGAATAATCTTTTTTCACACAAAGATACACATGGGAATGGGAGGGGAAGAATACTCTTATAAGAAGGAGAGGAAGAGAGTGCTAATAGATAATACTTAAACCTTACTCTCAGTGAAATCAACTGTGAGAGGGAAGAGCATCTAGATCCATTGGGATCTTGAATTATCTCTTATCCTACAGGGTAAGGGAGAAGGTAAAATTAAGGGCTATAGGGAGGAGGGAGTACAAAAAAGGGAGGGAAGGAGAGGGGGCGAGGGAACTTAATAGACCCTAAAATAAAAATAGAAGGGAACAAAAAGGGAGGGGCCAGAAAGGGAATCATATCAAGGGAGGGGATTAGGGGGATTGATTAAAAGTAAAGCACTGGTTTAAAAGGATATAGCAAAAGAAGAAAGGACAGAACTAGGAGAGGATATCAAAATACTAGGGAATTCACAAGGGACAATCATAACTTTGAACATGAATGGGATGAACTCACCCATAAAATGTAGACGAATAGGAGAGTGGATTAGAATCCAAAACCCTACCACATTTTGTCTACAAGAAACACACATGAGGCGGGTAGATACTCACAAGGTCAGAACTAAAGGTTAGAGCAAGACCTATTGGATCTCAACTGATATAAAGAAGGCAGGAGTTGCAATCATGATATCTGACAAAGCCAAAATAAAAATAGACCTGATTAAAAGAGATAGGGAAGGTAAATACATCCTGATAAAAGGGAGTATAGACAATGAGAAAATATCACTAATCAACATGTATGCACCAAATGGTATAGCAGCTGAATTTCTAATGGAAAAACTAGTAGAATTGAAGGAGGAAATAGATAGTAAAACTATACTAGTGGGAGATCTGAACCTACCACTATCAAATTTAGATAAATCAAATAAAAAAATAGATAAGAAAGAGGTAAAAGAGCTGAATGAAATCTCAGAAAAATTAGAGTTAATACATATATGGAGAAAAATAAATAGGGACAAAAAGGAATACACCTTCTTTTCAGCAGCACATGGTACACTCACAAAGATTGATCATGTACTAGGTCATAAAAACATGGCATACAAATGCAGAAAAGCAGAAATAATAAATGTATCCTTTTCAGATCATAAGGCAATAAAAATAATGATCAGTAAGGTACATGAAGAGTCAAATAAAAAATTAATTGGAAATTAAACAATATGATCCTCCAAAATTGGATAGAGAACAAATCATAGAAACAACTAATAATTTCATTGAAGAAAATGAGAATGATGAGACATCCTTTTAAAATCTATGGGATGCAGCCAAAGCAGTACTCAGGGGAAAATTTATATCCTTGAGTTCATATATTAACAAATTAGGGAGGACAGAGGTCAATGATTTGGATATGCAAATCAAAAAACTTGAAAGCAAACAAATTAAAAATCCCCAGAAGAAAACCAAATTAGAGACCCTAAAAATTAAGGGAGAAATTAATAAAATTGAAAGTGATAGAACTATTGAACTAATAAATAAGACTAGAAGCTGATATTTTGAAAAAACAAACAAAATAGACAAAGTGCTGGTCAATCTAATAAAAAAAAGGAAAGAAGAAAATCAAATTAATAGTATCATAGATGAAAAGGGAGAACTCACCTCCAATGAAGAGGAAATTAAGGCAATCATTAAAAAATATTTTACCCAATTATATGGCAATAAACATGCCATGCCAATTTAGGTGATATGGATGAATATTTACAAAAATATAAATTGCCTAGACTAACACAAGAAGAAATAGAATTCTTAAATTATCCCATATCAGAAAAAGAAATTGAATAGGCCATCAAAGAACTCCCTAAGAAAAAATCCCCAGGCCCTGATGGATTCACAAGTGAATTCTATCAAACATTCAAAGAATAGCTAATCCCAATACTATACAAACTATTTGACATAATAAGCAAAGAGGGAGTTCTATCAAATTCCTTTCATGACACAAATATGGTACTGATTCCAAAGCCAGGCAGGTCAAAAATGGAGAAAGAAAACTAGAGACCAATCTCCTTAATGAACATAGATGCAAACATCTTAAATAGGATACTAGCAAAAAGACTCCAGCAAGTGATCAGGAGGGTTATTCACTATGATCAGGTGGAATTTATGCCAGAAATGCAGGGATGTTTCAATATCAGGAAAACCATCCACATTATTGACCATATCAACAAGGAAACCAACAAAAATCATATGATTATCTCAATAGATGCAGCAAAAGCTTTTGACAAAATACAACACTTATTCCTATTAAAAACATTAGAAAGTATAGGAATAGAAGGGCCTTTCCTAAAAATAATAAACAGAAGATATCTAAAATTATCAGCAAATATCATCTGCAATGGGGATAAACTAGAAGCCTTCCCAATGTGTGAGTGAAACAAGGATGCCCATTATCACCTCTATTATTAATCATTGTACTAGAAACACTAGCAGTAGCAAGTAGAGAAGAAAAAGAAATTGAAGGTATTAAAATTGGCAATGAAGAGAACAAGCTATCACTCTTTGTGGAAGATATGATGGTCTACTTAAAGAATCCTAGAGATCAAATAAAAAGCTAGTGGAAATAATCAACAACTTTAGCAAAGTTGCAGGATACAAAATAAACCCACGTAAGTCATCAGCATTTCTATTTTATCTCTAACACATCCCAGCAGCAAGAATTAGAGAAATTCCATTTAAAATCACCCTAGCAACATAAAATACTTAGGAATCTATCTGCCGAGACAAACACAGGAACTATATGAACACAACTGTAAAACACTTTCCATACAACTAAAACTATATCTGCGCAATTGGAAAAACCTTAATGCTCATGGGTAGGATGAACTAACATAATCAAAATGACCATCCTACCCAAATTTATTTGCTTATTTAGTGCTATAGCCACAGAACTTCTAAAAAACTTCTTTACTGAATTAGAAAGAAACATAACAAAGTTCATTTTGAAGAACAAAAGATCAAGCATATCCAGGGAAATCATGAAAAAAAAAATGTGAAGGAAGGTGGTCTTGCAGTACCAGATCTCAAACTATACTATAAAGTGGTGGTCATTAAAACAACTTGGTACTGGCTAAGAGACAGAAAGGAGGATCAGTGGAATAGACTTGGGGTAAGTGACCTCAGCAAGACAGTCTATGACAAACCCAAAGATCGCAGCTTTTGGGACAAAAATCCACTATTTGATAAAAACTGCTTTGAAGATTGGAAGACAGTGTGGGAGAGATTAGGCTTGGATCAATACCTCACACCCTACATCAAGATAAACTCAGAATGGGTGAATAGCTTGAACATAAAGAAGGAAACTATAAGTAAATTAGGTGAACACCGAATAGTATACATGTCAGACCTTTGGAAAGGGAAAAATTTTAAAACCAAGCAAGACTTCGAAAGAGTCACGAAATGTAAAATAAATAATTTTGACTACATCAAATTAAAAAGGTTTTGTACAAACAAAACCAATGTAACCAAAATCAGAAGGGAAATAACAATCTGGGAAACAATCTTCATAACAAAAACTTCTGACAAAGATCTAATTACTCAAATTTACAAAGAGCTAAACCAGTTGTACAAAAAATCAAGCCATTCTCCAATTGATAAATGGGCAAGGGACATGAATAGGCAATTTTCAGTTAAAGAAATCAAAACTATTAATAAGCACCTGAAAAAGTGTTCCAGATCTCTTATAATCAGAGAGATGCAAATCAAAACAACTCTGAGGTATCACCTCACACCTAGCAGATTGTCCAACATGACAGCAAAGGAAAGTAATGAATGCTGGAGGGGATGTGGCAAAGTAGAGACATTAATGCATTGCTGGTGGAGTTGTGAATTGATCCAACCATTCTGGAGGGCAATTTGGAACTATGTGCAAAGGGTGCTAAAAGACTGTCTGCCCTTTGGTCCAGCCATAGCACTGCTGGGTTTGTACCCCAAAGAGATAATCAGGAAAAAGACATGTACAAGAATATTCATAGCTTTGTTCTTTGTGGTGGCAAAAAATTGGAAAATGAGAGGATGTCCTTCAATTGGGGATTGGCTGAACAAATTGTGGTATATGTTGGTGATGGAATACTATTGTGCTCAAAGGAATAATAAAGTGGAGAAA
This sequence comes from Monodelphis domestica, assembly GCF_027887165.1. NCBI lineage: Eukaryota > Metazoa > Chordata > Mammalia > Didelphimorphia > Didelphidae > Monodelphis > Monodelphis domestica. Next base: position 226,766,443 of record NC_077228.1, on the reverse strand, counting down.
TTCCATGGGAATTGAAACAACCTCCAGGAAGTGATACAGAGCGAAAGGAGCAGAATCAAGAGAACATTGTACACAGAGACTGACACACTGTGGTACAATTGAATGTAATGGACTTCTCCACTAGTGGCAATTCAGTGATCCTGAACAACCCAGAGGGATGTATGAGAAAGAACACTATCCACATTTAGAGGAAAATCTGTGAGAGTAAAAACACCAAAGAAAAAACAACTGCTTGATTGTATGGTTCAAGGGGGATATGATTGGGGATGTAGACTCTGAATGAACATCCTAGTGCAAATACCAACAATATGGAAATGGATTCTGATCAAAGACAGGTGTAATACCCAGTGGAATTCTGTGTTGGCTACGGGAGGGGAGGAGAGGGGAAAGAGGAGGGAGGAATAGAAAATAATTTTTGTAACCAGGGAATAATGTTTGAAATTGACCAAATTTAAAAAATTAATAAAAAAGAAAGCCATAATTTCACAAAGCTGTCTTTCTTCCTAATTCAAAATGGCTATCTATAATTTACACTTAATCTTCTTTCTCCACCGACCACTAATAGATCATTCTCCTTTCTTCTATCCTTCTCAGATCTAGACAAGCAATGTTACTTATCAGAGGCCTGTTTTCCTTAGTAATGGCCTCCATCAACTAAACAAAATATGCTGGTTTAGCCACTGAAAAAATATTATGGGGCCTATCTGGCAATTACAGTGTAGTTCTCTCAGGAGTAATAGCAGGATGTGATTTGGAATTTAACAAGAATGTCTCTTTTCAAAGAAATTCAAAATCAGTCACCTTTGGCTTATTAATATGGTACTCATGGGCACTGGTTGAAATGAGAAGCCTCAAAGAGCTAAATTACAGTGTTTAAGATTCAAACTTGCCACAGAAAATTCATTTTTAGAAAAAAAAAATTATTCACTGGTTAGATGCTATTAATATATACCTCTAATTAACTCAACTCCATTGGGGCTGGCAGGGGGAGGGAGTCCATTTAAAGAACCTCACCTTAATCTAAACAATAGAGAGGCACACAGAGATTATTAAAGATTTTAGTTGTAATGCCCATTTGGATAAACTGAATTCCATTATCTTATACAGTGTATTCTGATTCCCTGCTGTCTCTGACATAGTAAATTCATTCCAGAAATCTTCTATATATTAAGACTGGAAACTCAAAGAATGTGAGGCAAGATGTATTCCTCTAAGACTTTCAAAAAGTTTTTTTTTCAGTTGTATTATTAAATAGGGATGTTATTACACTTAGAAACTGTATCGACAACTAGGAGAAAATCTTAAGAAACCTCATTCAAGGAGCTGGGATTAATATTTCCTTTTCTTTAATGGAGGAATGGCAGGGAGGCAAAGAGAGAGATGGATGTATAGGGAACAAGGATTGGTTGGAGTGGAGGGAGACAGACAGAGAAGTAGAGAACAGAAAAAGAGGAGGAAAGACAGAAAGAAGGGAGGGAAAAGAAGACTGCTTGACATTGATGACACAGAGAGGATTTTCTTCCTTCTGGCATGTGGCAGTGCAAAGAACTTCAAAGAAAAAAATCTATAGAACAGCTGCCATAAAATATAGAATGCTTGTATTACCATAGAGATGAGAGATACTTAAGCAGACACCAGTATTTTCAACTCTGACATTTTCTTGTTATTATCTTGTGCTCACAATTTTGGCATATATATCTTCAATCTGAGGGGTTTTTTTGGTTTTGTTTTAACCATGTATCCATTTTTTTAAAGAGCTAGTTTAGTTAAAACTAGATATTACAGTGCCCAGGAAATACTTGTTGACTAACTGATTAACCTAATTTCTAAAGCCACTTATATAGAGACACATCAGTGCAACACATGCTAATACAGGTGCCATAATGGGGAAGTGCTAGAGGGAGTCAGGAAGACCCGTTTAAATCTCTCATTGAATATTTACAGTTGGGTGACTCTTGGCAAGTCACTTAACTTTTCTCAGTCCTACTTTCTTCATCTATAAAATAGGGATAATGACAATACCTACTTCTTAGAGTTGCGAGGATCACTAGAGGCAATAATTGCAAAGTACTTAGCAAAATTCCTGGCAAACAGTAAGCATCTTATAAATTTTATCTATTATTATTATTATTATTATTATTATTATTAATAGTTATTATTATTAACACCTCTCAGTGTTGTTGTGAGGGTAAGATCAGATTAACATATGCGTGATGCCCTTGCAAATGTTAAAGCACTGTAAATGCTGGCTATAGTTACTATGAATGAGTGAAAATACCACTGCCAATCTCTTCATATTTATGGAATTTTTAGCCTTCTCTCAAAATATCTTACATACTGGGTGTTATATGTGATTGACACACAGATGACTGTCAGTCTGTATACTAAATACTGGTAAGGATTAATGTCTTTAGTCTTTTAAAAATAAATAGAAATAGAAGTTCTAATATTGCTTTCCCTTCTCACTTCCACTTTTCAGAATCCTTATCTTCCTCTAAGCCTTAGTTTGTGTGACACTTTCTAAGGACAGTCTTTACTAGTTCCCCTAGTTGCCAACTGCTTTATCTTGACTCAAGTGATCATGTACACACTTATCTGATTAAATTTTGTATTTTCTTTAGAAGAATGCAAGCTTAAGGTCAGGGTTTTTATTGCTTGTCTGTTTTGTCTTTGTGTCTCTAGTGCCCAGCACAGTGCTGTGCACATAGAAGGTTCTTATTGGACTAGATTGGATAAGTGGATAAGACCTGAAATGTTCTTTAAAGGAAAAATTATGGCTCAATCTAGAAGCACAGGGAGGAAAAATCTCATTTTTCCCAAAGAAAGCAAGAAATTGTCATTTTAAAATTTCTTAAAATTAAACCCAATAAGGCTTTGAAATCTATAAACAATAGCCACCTTTCTCCTGCCTTTCCATCCTGACCATAGTGAAGATAGTAAAGTTTCCCAAGGGTCAGACCAGAATAAAATGGTATAAGAAATCATATGTGGTTTTCAATACCACTCAAAATAATATCTTTGAAAAATCTAGTGACCACACTGTACTTGCTCTAAAATTAAGGGGTCTCTGGGACAGTGCCATAGTTAAATGGATAGAAAACCAGACTTAGAGAAAGGAGGTCCTGGGTTCAAATCTTCCTGGAGACACTTCATAGCTATGTGACCCTAGGGAAATCACTTAACCCTAATTGCCTAGCTTTTGCCATACTTTTGCCTTGGAACTTAGTACTAATTCTAGGACAGCAGGTAAGAGCTTAAAAAAAGTTAAGGGACCTCTTCTCTTCCCAGATATACCCCAAGTCCTATGATAACCTATAGAAACTATAGACAAATTATATTTTTATATTTCATGAAAAAGGGGTTTTAAAAATTCTGACTATAGATGAAATAGGAGAGCCAGCTCTAACAATTAGAGAAAAATGTATCAATGGTAAGCTTTCTCTTGTTGGGAAACAAGGGTAACATTTTGGTAAAATAAACTATGAGAAATAAGAGAAAGTAATATGCCAGAGCCCCATTATTATTTCATTGACATTGGGAGACAAAGATAACATACATGCTCAGAACTATTTTGTTGTAGTGAGAGAAATATTTATATATACCATTTATCATATGGAAGCATGTCATGCCCTGTATCATGAACAAGTCCATGAAATTAAAGGCAATGCATTATAAAGAAGACATTAAAAGAGAACATAAGCTCCTTGAGGGTCAGGATTGCTTTGCTTTTTATCTGTATATTCTCAGCACCTAGAAAAGTGCCTTGGAAACATGCTCATCTTAATTCTTGCAGACTTGAAATAACTGTATTAACTGCTGGGTATCAGTTTAGGAGCCTCCACTAATATCTTTCTCTAATGCCTTGTTGTAGAATGGAATCTTTGGGATCTTTACTGGCACAATTAACATATTTGTTATGGAGAGACTGTAATCTTTGTTGGTGGAAGAAACACACATGTTGATTACAATTCAGATCCTTCATTCATAGAGCCTCTCCTGATCTTCTCCCCTAATTTATAGTAGTCTTCTCATCTTGGAGATACTTCTACCCATAAAGCCCTCTCCTCTAATTGGTGACTCTTGGCTGGGATAACCGATTCACAAGGTACCCGACCATGTATATTCAATTCATTCCCTGTTCTATTCCTGATTCTCTGGACTTTTCCACTTCCTTCCAGCAGCTTTTTAATCTTCACTAGCAAATATCTCACCTCCACCTTTCATTCTAGCTCCCACCTGTGTGTGTGTGTAATTTCCTATGAGAATGCAAGCTCCTCAAGAGTACAAATGATCTTTTCAGTTTGTTTTTGTATTCCCAGCCTGGCACATAGCAACCACTGAATACAATCCTCTCTTTCCCTCACCTTCTCAAACTGTAGCCATTCACTAATGTAGGCTATTTCGTACCACAGATTTGGATGGCAGTTCTCTTACATGCTCAAGATTACTGCTGAATCTAGCAAATGCCATCTCAGCATTTAGGTCAGTTGTTTGGGCTATACTAGCTTTAGCAAATATGCTTGATAGACGATTTCAGATTTTTCTGCTCTTAGAGACTTGCATTTAAAAAGGAAATCCTACAATATTTTCAGCTGAATTCTACATTTTTTCTAGTACTGATGCTACCCAACTATTTAGAAATTCCATAGAAAATTCCATCAGTCTAAACTTCTGATTACTCCCTAGAAGAAGAGATCTGTCCTCAGAAGATTCCTAACATAAGTCTATTCAACTTTTGTTGTTTAGGAAATTTTATACACAGAATTACCTACATAAGCAGCTTTCTCTGATTTCACCATGCCTTTGCATTTTTCTAATGAGAAATGCTTTTGTCTCATAAAATTTTCCAATGTTTAAATTAATACCTTATCCTCAGAAGGTGGTTGAAAAATCAGTTTTCATGTATTAATCTTTACTGTCATAGAATTGGGTCATCATAGATTGGTCATCTGGGACTAGTAATTCACAAAATATTAATTGAGTAGTTTCTCTGAGATTCTTCCCCCACAATGATCACTTTACATTTCTCCAACTTTATTTTTTCAACTCTTACCTTCTGTCTTAGTGTCAGTTCTAAGAAGAGTGGCAATGGTTAGGCAATGAAGTTAAATGACTTGCTCAGGATCATGCATTTTAAAAGGTATTTGAAAAGCTAGCAATTAAAATGCAAATAGAGGCTCAAGAAACTACTATGAATTAAATATGTATATGTATTTTTTTGGTTTGTTTGTTTTAAAAATGAATAGTGTAACTTAGAAACACAAAGTCCAGTCCAGTATAGGAATGCTATTCCTTTCCCCTGCCTCTTTCAGAGTACACTTCAAAATCATTTTCTATGCACATGGAAGAAAAAATAAACGTGGAAGTTTCATCTATGGTGGAATGAGTGAGCTAGGAAGTATCTGGGGCCATATTTGATAGTAAGCCTTCTCAACTCCAAGCCTGGTACTCTATTCACTGTGCTACCTAATTGCTCCTTCTCCAACTCATTTTCAGATTTTTAAAAACAATTTTATAATGTCTTTGGACATTCAGGATCTACTCCTAAGATCAAAAGAAAGAAAGCTGTAGCCTTTTATATGAATTAGCTTACAATATTCATTAAATATGCCTCAATTTTCATGTAGTTATAACATAAAAATTATATTTAGCAAACTGGTAATGGTAAGTTAATGATTAAAATACAACATATAGTAATAAACAAAACAATAACTCTATATATTGGATACATAGATAAAAAAGTAAAAGGTAAATTAATGTCATTAATAAGTATCACTGATTATGTACTGATCAATTCACAGGCAGGCACTTTGAATTTATTATTATATGAATTTCCATGTCTTTGTAATGAGATAGAAAATGCCTAAAAGAAAGAAAAAAATCTACAAAGCCCCTCCCTAAGTGTAGCATGGTTTAAGGACAATTACAGCATCAATATCTAGAGTAGGGTACTCACTTTTCTTTCTAATGGCTGTTAGCTCATTTACTTTAGTAATTCTCATTCCAGCTGTAAGGAAATCAAGGTGTATATTTTGCTATATCAAATGTATAATATTTCTTAATAATCACTTAACTCTGAGTCCCCATCCTAGTTTATTAAATTTTAAATAAATCAGAATAATATCTATCACATTCTCTCAAATGGAAAGTGTAAATAAATATCAGTTACTGGTTATATAATTACATTACACTATAACCATACAAAGCCAAATGTATTTAAATATTTTAATAATGTATCAAAGCAAGAAAGAGATCTGCCACCTCTGATCATCAACAGCAAGTGCTTCTTTCTTTTTTTTTTAACTGCTCATTTTAAAAATATGAAAACTCTCCTACAGCATTCATCTCTCTTGAGATGGCAGTCATAGCCTTGCAAGAATTCTCTTTATACTGTCTTTGCATATGAGAGTTAAATGTATTTCTCTCAGGAAATTTCTCTCTAGAATTAGAATTTTTCTCTTTGACAGTTAAATCACTAAGTCTCATGAAAGGAGTCATCTTTGTTCTTTTTCTCTGTCCACAGAAGTATGTCTCTAGCCACAACAGTTAAGTCCTTCCAGAATGACAAATTGCTTGTCTCAGTCTTCTCATAGGCTTCTTACAGATGACAGTTAAACTGTCACTCCCCAAAATTCATCCCCTTGTAAACATACAATAATGGTATTAGTCTTTGGGGCTAAAGCTGTTAGAGCTGGTGCTACATTTACATACATATGTATTTATGCATAGGTATGAAAATGTGATTGCATGGCTTTAGGTAACTCTTAATAAAGGATACTCCCACTACTAAAGCAAATAAGCAACAATTTTGCAATTTATATAGTCTTAGAGGTAGCTTAGGACACAGAAAGTTTAAATGAACTTGCCCCAAGTTACAAAATGAAACAGGGGCAAGTCAGTTAGGCTGACTCTCCTATATACTTCACTGGAGATGTTAAACTCAAATAGAAACAGGGGCTACTAAACCCTACAAACTCATCTGTTGTAGGTCACATATTATTGAAGAAAACACATTTTAACATTATCTATATTTCACTGTATTTATTTGTTTAAATTTTTTTTTTCCAATTACATCTTAATCTGGTTTGGGCCACACTGAAAGTGTTGTAGGTCACATATGGCTTGCTGATCACCTATCTGACGTTTATTTAACAAATACACTTAATATTCAGGGATAGAAGAGGCAAGAAAGCCTACTTCCAGAAAAGCATGGAAGTATGTAATTTACATGCACAGACAACTAATTTCAATCTGCTAATCGTGTTTGAAGGGATGAATTGTTAATTGGTCTCTGAGATGAAATTAGGGTTTGTTTAAAGTGAAAGCCTGGTTATTTATTGTTCCTACCTAGTTTATGTTTAGGTGAGAGAGAAATTTTGTCCATTACATTGTCCTTGGATGTAAGATTTGTGAGCTTCAAAAGGTCAGAATGTCTAGCCACCAGAGGTCATAGAATTGGACTCCATGTTAGTTTATGAATGGCTGAGACAGATTTTTTAGCAACAAGAATGATTGATCTGTGGCATACATTCATGCAATGCTGAAATTTAGACTCTGGTTATCTAGTGATTTTTCCATATTTGAAGAAACCTGATTGGATAAATTTGGACAGCTAGGTCATGCAGTGGATAGAGTTCTGGGATTGGAGTCAGCAAAAACTAAATTCAAATCCACATCTCCCACACTTACTAGCTATCTGACTCTAGGAAGGTCATTTAACCTTGTTTGTCCTATGTCTGTAAAATGTGCTGGAGAAGGAAATGACAAACCACTCCAGTATCTTTTCCAAGAAAACTCCAAATGGGGTCATGAAGAGTCAGACACAACTGAAAATGACTAAACAAACAAACAAACAAACAAAAACAACCAAAGATGAATGTTATGATGATGAATAGGATGAATACCATGTAGAAATAGTACTAAGTTTGGGTCTACTTTCCTCAGAGGTTGAGATAGTATAAGAGAGGGTATGCCCATCTGGTATTGAGGGGAATGCTTAAGATTTCAGTTACTGCTATATCTTCTCAGTAAAAAAAAACTAATTGCTATTAATTGGTTAAATATCAGTGGGTGATATTCACAGGTTGTTGTTAACACTGTGGAAAACATATCAGAATGGAAGTTTGAGCCAACAGCGTAAGAGGAACTACTCAGGGTTACCTTAGAACCCTTAGGAGAGAGCCTAGTTCTGGGAACCTTACCTGCTAATGTGTATGTGCACTGTGGTAGTAAGACCAGAGTTTCATTATATTTAAGATCTAGCTCAGTTTATGAGTAATTTCTCAACTCCTAAACCCATAATTGCATATGAGCTAAGGTGTGTTAAAATTAATTGAATAAAAATAAATACCTGGCTAAGCTGATGAAAAGTCAATACATCTCACTGAATTTTTTTTGGAGGGAGGACAGATTGTTTTGATATGAAGGGTGCTTACTTTCTATAAGCTGTTTAAAATTCAAAGACTAATTCCAAATAATGGGCAACATTTGTTTTTTTGATTGATATGTAATATATTTATGAAAAATCAGAAAATCACGTGGACCACAAATATAAAAGAGTTCATCTGAATTCAGCTATAGTATTTTGGTTCTTTAAGATTTTGTTGAAAAATTTATTTAATCCTGACTATACACAACTCATGTAACTTGTCAATGTTGTCTTTGCAGGTTTATAGGCAGGCCCCTATTGAGACGGAAGGTTTTCTACCTCCTCTTGTGAATCTGCTTTTCATGAACTACCACTGGCAGTGAAGTTTCCATTTGTCATGTGAGAACTGTTCAAATATTAACCAAGAACCTAAACGAAATGAATACCTGTGCTAAAAAGAAATGAGTTGAGAGGGTTGAAAGTATTGTCATGCATATACACATCCTCAGAGCAACAAAGTTTCCCAGAGCTGGGAGAACTCACAGTCATTTAAGCCTTTTCAAATTTATTTTGTAATGAATATTTATAAAAATGTGTTTTCGAATAGACTATACATTATTAAGGATTTGTATATTGGGATACTTCTCTTTTCACTAACCAGCATAACCCTGAAATAATAAGAACTTGAAGGAAATTATTCAAATCAAGAAAGAAATAGAAGCAATCTTCTCTGATTCAGAAGCAAGCCAATCATCCAATACAATCTAATACAACAAGCATTTATTAACTGTTACTAGATACAAAATATTGTCTTGTGCCAGAGGTACTTGGGCAAAATGAAAAATAGGTCATGGCCTTAGGGAGCTTACAATCTAGTTAAAATTTTAAACTATTGGCTAGCTAATTCACACCATAGAAATACTATGATTTGAGTATGCTGAGATCCTAAAGCAGTTCATGGAACTTCTAGATGTTTCTTTATATTTTTTCTTTTTCTTTTAAATTTAATTATATTTTTTTGGTTATATTACTCACTTTATTTCCCTCCCTCCTCTCCAACCACCCCTCCCATATAAGATGCACAATTTCATTGGGTATTATTTGTGTCCTTGATCAGAACCCATTTCCATAGTGTTTGCACTAGGATCTTCATTTTGAGTCTACATCCCCAACCATATCCATTTAACCCATGTATTCAAGCAGTTATTATTTTTTTTTGGTAGTTTCTACTCCCACAGTGTTTCCTCTGAATGTGGATAGTGGTTTTTCTCATAGATTCCTCCAAGTTGTTCAGGATCACTGCATTGCCACTAATGGAGAAGTACATTACATTTGATTATGCCACAGTGTATCAGTCTCTGTGTACAATGTTTTCCTGGTTCTGCTCCTCTCGCTCTGCATCACTTCCTGGAGGTTGTTCCAGTCTCCATGGAATTCCTCCACTTGATTATTCCTTTGAGCACAATAGTATTCCATCACCAATATATACCACAATTTGTTTAGTCATTCCCCAATTGAAGGGCATCACCTCATATTCCAATTTTTTGCCACCACAAAGAGAACAACTATGAATATTCTTGTACATGTCTTTTTCTTATTATCTCTTTGGGGTACAAATCCAGAAGTGCTAAAGCTGGATTAAAGGGGAGACAGTCTTTTATTGTCCTTTGGGCATAGTTCCAAATTGCCCTCCAGAATGATTGGATCAATTCACAACTCCACCAGCAATGTATTAATGTCTCAACTTTGCCACACTCCCTCCAGTATTCATTACTTTCCTCTGTTGTCATGTTAGCCAATCTGCTATGTGTGAGGTAATAGCTCAGAGTTGTTTTGATTTGCATTTCTCTGATTATTAGAGATTTAGAGCACTTTTTCATGTGCTTATTAATAGTTTTGATTTCTTTAACTAAAAATTGCTGATTCATGTTCCTTGCCCATTTATAAATTGGAGAATGGCTTAATTTTTTGTATAATTGATTTAGCTCTTTGTAAATTTGAGTAATTAGACCTTTGTCAGAGGTTTTTGTAATGAAGATTGTTCCCCAATTTGTTGCTTCCCTTGTAATTTTGGATGCATTAGTTTTATTTGTAAAAAACTTTTTAATTTGATGTAATCAAAATTATTGATTTTACATTTTGTGATTTTTTTCTAGCTCTTGCTTGGTTTTAAAGTATTTCCTTTCCCAAAGATCTGACAAGTATACTATGTTGTGTTTGCCTAATCTGCTTATAGTTTCCTTCTTTAAATTCAGGTCATTCACCCATTCTGAGTTTATCTTGGTGTAGGGTATGAGATGCTGATCCAAACCTAATCTCTCCCATACTGTCTTCCAATTTTCCCAGCACTTTTTATCAAATTTTTTGGGTTTTGGTCCCCAAAACTGGGATCTTTGGGCTAATCATAGACTGTCTTGCTGAGGTCATTTGCCTCTAGTATATTCCACTGATCCTTCTTTCTGTCTCTTAGCCAATAACAAATTGTTTTGATGACCATTGCTTTATAATAGTTTGAGATCTGGGACTACAAGTCCTCCTTCCTTTGCAATTTTTTTTCATGATTTCCCTTGATATCCTTGATCTTTTGTACTTCCAAATAAACTTTGTTATGATTTTTTCTAACTCAGTAAAAATGTTTTTTTGGTAGTTCAATGGATATGGCACTAAATAAGTAAATTAATTTGGGCAGGATTGTCATTTTTATTATGTTAATTCGTCCTACCAATGAGCAATAAATGTTTCTCCAATTGTTTAGATCTAGTTTTTATTGTGGAGAGTGTTTCGTAGTGGTGTTCATATAATTCCCATGTTTGTCTCGGCAGATAGATTCCTTAGTATTTTATATTGTCTAGGGTGATTTTAAATGGAATTTCTCTTTCTAATTCTTGCTGCTGAAATGGGTTGGAGATATATAGAAATGCTGATGACTTATATGGGTTTATTTTGTATACTGCGACTTTGCTAAAGTTGCTGATTATTTCCACTAGTTTTTTATTTGATTCTCTAGGATTTTTTAAGTAGACCATTCTATCATCCGCAAAGAGTGATAGCTTGGTCTCCTCATTACCAATTTTAATGCCTTCAATTTCTTTTTCTTCTATAATTACTACTGCTAGTGTTTTTAGTACAATGTTAAATAATAGAGGTGATAATGGGCATCCTTGTTTCTCTCCTGATCTTATTGGAAGGCTTCTAGTTTATCCCCATTTCAGATGATGTTTGCTGATGGTTTTGGATATATACTGTTTATTATTCTTAGGAAAGGCCCTTCTATTCCTATACTTTCTAGTGTTTTCACTAGGAATGGGTGTTGTATTTTATCAAAGGCTTTTTCTGTATCTATGGAGATGATCATGTGATTTTTGTCAGTTTGCTTGTTGATATGGTCAATTATGTGGATAGTTTTCCTAATATTGAACCATCCTTGCATTCCTGGTATGAATCCTACCTGGTCATAGTGAATAACCCTTGTGATGACTTGCTGCAGTCTTTTTTGCTAGTATCATATTTAAGATATTTGCATCTATATTCATTAAGGAGATTGTTCTATAGTTTTCTTTCTCTGTTTTTGACCTGCCTGGTTTTGGGATCAGTACCATAGTTGTGTTGTTTGTTAAATGAATTTGGTAGAACTTCTTTGCTTATTCTGTCAAATAGTTTGTATAATATTGGGATTTGTTGTTCTTTGAATGTTTGATAGAATTCATTTGTGAATCCATCTGGACCTGGGGATTTTTTCTTAGGGAGTTCTTTGATGGCTTGTTCAATTTCCTTTTTGATATGGGGTTGTTTAGGTAATCTATTTCTTTCTCTGTTAGTCTAGGCAAATCATATTTTTGTAAGTAATCATCCATATCACCTAGATTGCCATATTTGTTGCCATATAATTGGGCACAATAGTTTTTTTTTTCAGTTTACTTGCAGCACTTTTATTTTTCCTTAAACAATGACATGTTGGGCATTACAATTCTCAACTCAGGATGGCTTACAAATTTTGGTATTCTACTCTCATGTGAGAACATTAAGGCAATGTACAAAAATCTTACATAAATTAACTAGATGCACAAATTTACAGAGGTTGTAAATGCAACTTTTGCAACTCAAGGTTGAGTAACTTAGCCCATGACTTAGGGGGAAAACAGTGGTTTAAGGAAAAAAAAACAATTCCTAAGGATTCATTATGTATTCCTGCTAGGATGATGACAAGATGTAACATACATTTAATAAACTCTTGCCAGCCTTAGGAGAGAAATTCTGCAAGTCAGCTCTTCTAGATGCTGGAAATCAGACCTTTAGATACCCTGTACAGATCTGATGCTTTATAGAACTAAACTGTACAGCTTTTGAGTGTCAACCAGCCAGATACTATATTGCCATGTTATCAGGTTGATTCTCTATAGAAGTTAACTCAGCCTTACCTGTCAAAATGAAGTGACCTGTATCAGGGTTTACATCAAAGATATATACAAGGCATGCAAAAATGTACATCAAGGGAACAACTGTTAATTTAAATACAAGGTCAAATCAGTAATGGTTCAATAATCTAAAAAGTGCTGATATTTGTTTAATATCAGATACAAACTTCCCCAAGGTCAAGTTTCTTTTCAAAGAAGGCTTATTCCAGTTTCATGAGGCTAACATGAGGTGTATATTTGGCAGGGCAAATTTTTACTTTGTGAATACTCATGCAGCAAATGCTATGCATCTGCTAGCAGTCCATTTAGAAGCATTTGTGATGGACAATGGATGGGCCAGATTCTTCATATTTCTGCTTGCTGATCCACATCTGCTGGAAAGTGGAGAGAGAAGCCAGAATAGAGCCACCAATCCAGACGGAATACTTACATTCAGGGGGAGCAATAATCTTAATTTTCATTGTGCTAGGTACCAGGGCTATGATTTCTTTCTGCATTCTGTCAGCAATTCCAGGGTACATGGTAGTACCACCAGACAATACTGTGTTGGCATACAGATCCTTTTGGATATGAACATCACACTTCATGATAGAATTGAAAGTGGTCTCATGAATGTCACAGGATTCCATTCCCAGGATGGATGGCTAGAAGTGGGCCTCTGGACACCTGAGCCTCTCATTGCCAATGGTGATCACCTGGCCATTGGGAAGCTCATGGCTCTTCTTTGGGGAAGAGGATGAAGCAGCAGTGGCCATCTCCTGCTTGAAGTCCAGGGCAACATAGCACAGCTTCTCCTTGATGTCTTGAACAATTTCCCTTTGAGCTGTGGTAGTGAAGCTATATCCTCTTTCTGTCAGTATCTTCATGAGGTAGTCTGTCAGATCATGAACAGCCAAATCTAGATGAAGGATGGCACATGGAAGGGCATAACCCTCATATATGCGCACAGTGTGGGTGACACCATTACCAGAGTCCATAACAATACCAGAGGTACGACCAGAGGCATACAGAGACAACACAGCCTGAATAGCAACATACCTGGCTGGAGTGTTGAAGGTCTCAAACATGATCTGTGTCATCTTCTCTCTGTTGGCCTTGGGGTTTAAGGGAGCTTCTGTAAGCAGAACAGGGTGTTCCTCAGGGTCTACACGAAGCTCATTGTAGAAGGTATGGTGCCAGATTTTCTCCATGTCATCCCAGTTAGTAACAATGCCATATTCAATAGGATACTTCAGAGTCAGGATACCTCTCTTTCTCTGGACTTCAGCACCAACACAACTGTCTTTCTACTCCATTCCCACCATGATAGCCTGGTGTCTTGGGCATCCAACAATGGAGGGGAACACAGACCAAGGATCATCATCCCTAGCAAAGCCAGAATTGCACATGCCAGAGCCATTGTCAATGACAAGAGCAGCAATTTCTTCTTCCATTTTTATTCAATCTGAGGTTGCGAACCGTCTTAGTCTGAGAAATTAGAGCCAAAGGGAAGGGAGGGGGGCAAAAATTGGGGAAATGTCCAAAGAAGCCTACAATTGCTGCCGGCTACCACTGAGTGGGACCCAGGCATAATAGTTTTTAATGACTGCCTTAATTTCCTCTTCATTAGAGGTAAGGTTTCCCTTTTCATCTTGAAAACTATCAATTTGGTTTTCTTCTTTCCTTTTTTTAATTAGACTGACCAGTACTTTGTAAATTTATTTTCTTTTTCAAAGTACCAACTTATGGTCTTATTTAGTAAATCAATAGTTCTTTGGCTTTCAATTTTATTAATTACTCCTTTGATTTTTAGGATCTCATATTTCATCTTCATCTGAGGATTTTTAATTAGTTCACTTTCTAGTTTTTTAAATTTGCATACCCAATTCATTGACCTCTGCCCTTCTTAATTTGTAAATATATGAACTCAAGGATATAATTTCCACCTGAGTACTGCTTTGGCTGCATCCCATAGGTTTTGAAAGGATATCTCATCATTGTCATTTTTTTCTACGATTTGTTCTTTGACTAACTGGTTTTGGAGAATTGTATTAATTAATTTCCAATTAATTTTTGATTTACCTCTCCATGTACACTTACTAATTATTATTTTCATTGCATTGTGATCTGAAAAGGTTGCATTTATTGTTTCTGCTCTTTTGCACTTCTTTGCAATGTTTTTATGACGTAATACATAGTAAAACTTTGTGAATGTACCATGTGCTACTGAAAAGAAGGTGTATTCCTTTTTGTCCCTATTTCCACATATCTACTAACTCTAATTTTTCAAGATTTCATTTACTTCTCTTACCTCTTTCTTATTTATTTTTTGGTTTGATTTATCTAGGTCAGATAGAGGAATGTTCAGTCTCCCACTAGTATAGTGTTTCTATCTATTTCATTCTTGACCTCCACTAGTTTCTCATTTAGAAATTTAGATGCTATGCCATTTGGTGCATACATGTTGAGTGTTGATATTTCCTCATTGTCTATACTTCCTTTTATCAGGATATAATTACTTCCTTATCTCTTTTTATTAGATTTATTTTTACTTTGGCTTTGTCAGATATCATGATTGCGACTCCTGCCATCTTTGTATCAGTTGATGCCCAAAAGATTTGGCTCCATCCTCTTACTTTCACTCTAAGTGTATCTACCTTCCTCATATATGTTTCTTGAAGACAGTATATGGTAGGGTTTTGGTTTCTAATCCACACTGCTATTTGCTTGTGTTTTATGGGTGAGTTCATACCATTCACATTCAGAGTTATAATTACCAGCTGTGTATTACCCACTATTTTGATTTCTACTCCTAGTCCTGCCTTTTCTTCTTTCACTCATTTCCTTCTAAACCAATGTTTGTTTTTAATCAGTCCCCATAGTTCCCACCCTTATTTTACTTTACTTTCTAACCCCTCCCTTCTTATTCTTCCCCTTATTTTCCCTGCAGGCCCTTTAAACTACCTTTCCCTCCCCTCCTTTATGCTTCCCTCCCCACCAGTTCATTTGTTATCCTTCTACTCCCCTATAGGGAGAAAATCTATTCTCTGCCCCAATGGATTGGATTGTTCTTCCCTCTTTGGGTCAATTTCAATGCACATTAGAGTTGAGTATTTCCTGTCCCCACCTCTTTACCCTTTCAGTGTATTGATGCTCTCCCCCCTCCCACAAGGAGCTTCTTAGTGACATATAAGTTTACCCTCTTTGATTTCCTTTTCCATTTCTTTTAGTATTAATCTCTTTTTTAAGCTCTAGTTGTAAACATATGGATGTGTATTTATCCATACATATATCTATATACCTATTTATGTCTTGTTACTTCATCCCATACAGTATGTCATTGTGCCTTCTAAATGTAATTTTTCTAGCTGTCCAGGTGATAACAGTTTTTAAGATTTACCAACAACCTTTTTTCTTATAGGGATACATATCATTTTAATTCATTGAGTCTCTTAAAAAAGTTTTTTTTGGTTTTGTTTTTCTTTTTTTCCCCTCTTTTTTAATTACCTTTTGATGGTTCTCTTGAATTCTGTGCTTGAACATCAAATTTTTTGTTCAGGTCTGGTCTTTTCCTTCCAAATTCTTGGTGTTCTTCTATTTGTTTAATGACCATACTTTCCCCTCTAAGAATATAGTCAGTTGTGCTGGGTAGTTGATTCTTGGTTGTAGACCTAATTCCCTTGCTTTCTGGAATATCATATTCCATGGCTTCCGATCCTTCAGTGTAGATGCAGTCAGATCCTGTTTTATCCTCACTGTGGTTCCATGGTATTTGAATGACTTCATCTTGGCAGCTTGTAATATTTTTTCTTTGGTATGATAGTTCTTGAATTTGGCTATAACATTCCTGGGTGTTGTCAGATGGGGATTAAGTACAGGAGGTGATTTGTGGATTCTTTCAATCTCCACTTTTCCTTCTTGTTCTAGAATAAAGGGCAGTTTTCTTGAATAAGTTCCTGTTGTATTATGTCTAGGCTTTTTCTTTTGTCATGTTCTTCTACTAGACCAATGACTCTTAAATTGTCTCTACTCGTATGAATTTCTAAACCTTCTGTTTTGTGAGTGAGATATTTCATATTTTCCTCAATTTTTTCATTCTTTGGGTTTTGTTTTATAGTGTCTTGCTACCTTGTGAGGTCACTTAATTCTAGTTTTTGTATTCTGGTTCTTAAAGACTGGATGTCATCCCTGGCTTTTTGGTCATCCTTCTCCTTCTGGTCTGATTTTCTTTGGAGGTCATCTTTCATCCTCTTTGCCTCATCTTTCATCTCCTTTGCCTCACTTTCAAGCTGGTTGATTTTGGCTTTCAACACAGTATTTTCTGTTTCCAGATGACTTATCTTAGTCTTTAAGTTCTTTTCCCAATTGTCTTCAGCCTCTCTTAATTGTATTTTGAATTGCATTTTGAGTTCTTCCAAAGCCTGCATCCAATTAGCTGGGATTTCTGATTTTTCCTTTGCTGATCCCTCCCCCTCTGTTTCCTTTGCTCTTTGATTCTTACCTGTACAGAAGCTGTCTATTGTAATTTACTTCCTCTTTTTCTGTTTTTTGCTCATATTTACCCCTTCTTTACTCCCCATATTTGTCTGTGCTCTTGCTCCTCTCATTTTTTTGGTTTTGGGGGTTTCTGTCAGTTTCCCCTCTTGGAGCTTTGACAGAAGGTCACTCCCTGCAGTCTGTGGGGGATGGGTGTTGTAGTTTGAGCTTCCCTGTCCTGTGGAGGCTTTTGATTGGATTAAATTAAAGTCCAAAATCTGTGAGGGAGGGTTGCTTGTGTTTGGTCTTCCCTGATCTGTGAAGACTTTTGATGGGATTAAGTTCAGCTGTGTTGGGCTGGATGTGCCCTGAGGCCAAAGCCTCCTGGAAGGCTAGAGCAATATGGAGGGTCTTCCTAGCTCTGTCCAGGCTGCCAGGTCTTCACTCCCTCTCCTGCTCCTTCCCCACCAACTGTGTTCGACGCTCTGAGCCTGGCACAGTCCTGCCCACAAGGTACACCGTCCAGACCAATGCCTTTTCCCATCCAGAGGTTCCTGATGCCTGCTGGAGGCTTAGCACTCTAGGTGGGGGAGGAGGGGAGGTATCCTGGGACCTTCCTTTTGCCTTCCCTTTAAATCTGAGTGTTCTCGGATTCTGTCTTTGGCTGGCTTACCTTTTGGATTGAGTCCAGCAGGAGTGTTCTTTGGCTCTGTCTTGTGGTCAGGTTTGATTTTCAGTCTCCTAGGAGCATTCAGTTTGTGATGGGTAAGGAAGGGATTTCAGAGTTCTGAAATTCTGCTGCTTCTAAGCTGCCATCTTGACTCTGTCCCATGGATATTTGTTTTATGTTTAAGAAATAGCTTAATCACCTGCTAGAATCTTCCTGGTATGGATATGACTGAAGTCAAGAGAGATTATGAAGGCCAAAAACTGTGCACTTTCTCCATGTGAAATGTTCGATATCCAGGAATTTGCTTAATTACAAGACATGGGGATATAAGCTAGGAGGAAGTCGTGATAGGGGATAGGAAGAGCAGAAGGTAAATTTGAAGAACAACATGATTTTAATCATTACCAAAAAAAGATGTGATGAAAATTTTTTTAATTAAGGAAAACATTTCCTTGTTTCTTTTTTATTTTCCAAAGCAAAGTATCTCTTTTTTTTTTGCCCTTCCATGCAGCTTTATGATTCACACCTTTATTGGGTAGAAAAATAAAAAAATAAAAAATATATTGTCCTAGCCTCATAATTTTCTTTTTTTTCCCTTCAACTTTTTATAGTTACTCTGCTGGAAGTTGCTGATTTAAGCTGGGTTATATCTAGCACTGATTATATTTCTTCTATCATTGTATCTCATTTTTCCCTTAGTGTGGAGAGAACTAATTTACTGCCCAACTGACTACTGCAGCAGGTAAGTTCACAATTTTACATTTAACTTTCAAATTCTCTTTTATTTCCCCCTTTCACTGTATAGGGGTTCTGAACATTGACAATGCATGCAACTCTTGGGTCTGTTTGGAGAAATGGGGTTTGCCCTATTCATCCAGAGATTGACTGGACAGCAAGGAAGGGCTTTAGAGATAAGCAATGGGAAATCATTTACTTCTTTCTCTTTACATTCACTTCAATTCTTTGTTTTATAAGTGGTCTACATACCTCATAGGTAACC
Source organism: Monodelphis domestica (assembly GCF_027887165.1). Taxonomy (NCBI): domain Eukaryota; kingdom Metazoa; phylum Chordata; class Mammalia; order Didelphimorphia; family Didelphidae; genus Monodelphis; species Monodelphis domestica. The sequence goes on along the minus strand of NC_077228.1, from coordinate 226,747,535 downwards.
AATATATATTCATCACTTCAATTTTTAAGAGCTTTCCCCTGCCTTTATAAAGGAGTTTTTGTTATAGCTAGGTAAATGCAGAGGCAGAAACTAAAGTATATAGAAGTACAAAAACACACATTCAAAATGGTATAATTTAAAAATATTTCTTGGATACGGAATCATATTCAAATCCTGTGACTTATTCCCCATGTTAGCCTGGATGAGACACTTTCCATCTGGGTATCCTCCATTCCTAGAATATTCTGCTTTCTCATCTCTGCCTCTTTGTTCTCCTGGTTTTCTTCAAGAATTAGTTCAAAATTCCACCTTCTGCAGGAAGTCTTTTTTTCTTTTTTTAGTGAACTTAGGTATCAAAGCCTTCCCAAATCAGACTTTTAAATTCTGTTTCCCTAGTTTTAGAAAAACCACCTCCCCTATGTGATATCGAAATCACTTTAAAAGACTGATATATATTAATTTAAGGTCGCCAAGGAATTCAGCTATGTAATTCCTAAATGAAACCTCAAGTCAGCAGTCAACCTTTTATGGAGTTTTTAATTATAAACAGAAGGAAGAAAGGTATGAGAGAGAGAGAGAGAGAGAGAGAGAGAGAGAGAAAGGGGAAAGAAGGGAATAGGGCTTAAATACTCCCTCTGCTTAGGCTGGGCCAAAGGCCCAAGCCCTTAGATAGCTGAGGCAAAGAAAAGAGATCAGTCCCTATCACTCACGTGACCAAAAGGGAGAAACAGTCTCAGGGGCCTCCACCTCCAGCCTCCTTCAGAGCAAGCCCTCCTCTCAGAGCAAAACCTCCTCTGAGCAAAAAACCTTCCTCTCTCCTCAGACCCCGCTATCTTTAAGTCAACAATCTAAGTCCCCTCCCCTCAGTTCTCACATCTACCAATCACTGTTGATGTCTCCCCTGTGCCAATGGTGGCTCTAGGTTAACCCAGGACTGCCCAGAGGTTTGTTTCCTTTGCACATGTCTGTTGAAGGTCATATTCTCAAATAATTAAATCTTGATCTTTGCTGCAGCCCTTCCTAAATCCTGTTAGACTGAGTAAGGTGGAGATTATAAGTTCCAAGACCTGGTTCTGTCATTCCAAGTATCTCTATTGTATCAATTCTAAAATCAATCATGACTCAAATAACTTCCTGTTCTATGCTTAAGCATAGGTCAAAGCCCTTTCCATTGTTTAGCAAAAGGTTTCTGTCCTAAAGTAGTCTTAAGTAGGGAGGAGAAGGACCCTCCCATGCCAAGGGTTTTCACATTCCAATAGAGTTCTTACTATCAGTAGGAAATTTTTTCAAGTATGAAATTTCCCAATGGGGAAATTTCCAACATTCATAAGTCTAAGAAATTTTAAGGTTTACACCTATTAGAATATAAGCCCCTCAAAGGCAGGGGCTGTTTTTGCCTTCCTTTGTCTCCCACTGCTTATTGGCTAAATGTCTGGCACAGGCTAAGCATTTAATAAATGTTTTTTGATTTAGTGACACCCCAAATGGAGGCACATACTATTTCCTGAAGTTGCTACCTGTCTCCTTCATTAGTACATACTATAGAGGAAAAAAAGTGGGTGATAATATGATTCAGCATTCTCATTTTTTATTCTCCTTGCACTGGATAATGACTGCCTTGTTAAAATGAACAAAGATTACCTATTTTCCTTTCTAGGTACACTAACTATTCATTCTTGTTTACCAAAAATACCCTGAAATTGAGACAGTATTTGTCTGAAGATAAATGATCAAGATTCTGTTCAATCATCTCAAGAAGACTTTGTTGCCCTTTGGGTAATTTTCTGTATCAGAGAAAGGAATCTAGTTAATATTAAATTCTGGAGTAATTTCCTGATTACTGCCTCTATCTCATATTCTCATCTCACCAACAACCATGCATCTATTTGTGACAACAATCTGTCTTGGCCCCTCTCAACTGGTTAAGGATATGTTACAGTGTTAATCAATTTCAAGGATTTAAAGCAAATAGTCAAAATATTATGCCTTGGCCAACACTATTAATTAAAATTCTATATGAGATAATTATTTTGCTTCTGCCTAACAGATATATTTAAAGAGGATGAGATTATTTTAATCTTTGTGCAGATTCTAAAACCTTGATTGTTGATGTTCTAAACTTCTTTGGACTATAAAATGATATATGTTTTAAGGTGGATCTATATATTATTCTTTTCCATTTTCAAAGAATTAAATGTTATTTTTCCTTTAAAAATCATTTGTCATGGTTTTGTTTTGTTTGTTTTTACATAAATAAAATCTGGGCAAATATGATAGCATTTCAATTATTTAGAGGTCACATACCCAGGACATAGCTAAGAAACAGGAAACAAAGGGGCAGAGTCAGATGGCGGCCTAGAAGCAGCAGAAGTTCAGACCTCTGAATACCCTTCCTTACCCATCACAATCTGAATGCTCATAGGGAACTGAAAAATCATACCTAACTACAAGACAGAGCCAAGGAAACCTCCTGCTGGACTCAATCCAAAAGGTAAGCACCCCTCAAAAGCCAGAATCTGAGAACACTTGGATTTAAGCGGAAGGCAGAAGAAAGGCCCCGCACCTAGAGTGCTAAGCCTCCAGGGGCAGTGGGAACCTCTGGGTGGGCAAAGGCGCTGGTCTGGAGGGTGTACCTTGCGGGCAGGGCTGTGCCATGCTCAGAGCATCGAACATCGGTGGTGGGGAAGGAGCTGGAGAGGGAGCATAGAGTGGGAAACCTGTCAGAGCTCTGGAGACCCTCCATATTGATCAAGTCTTCCAAGAGGTTTTGGCCTCAGAGCACACCGAAACTTAACACAGCTGAACTTAATCCCATCAAAAGTCTTCAGAGGTCAGGGAATCCCAAGCTCCAACAGCCCTCCCCCACAGAGTGCTAGACTGTAATCGAATCAAAAGCCTCCAGAGGGCAGAGAATCTCAAAATCCAACACTCATCCCCCACAGACTGCAGAGAGATCTCCTGACAAAGCTCCAAGAGGAGAAAATGACAGAAAGCCCCAAAACCAAAAAAAAAAATGAGAGGATCAAGAGCACAGACAAATACGAGAAGCAAAGAAGGGGTAAATATGAGCAAACAACAGAAAAATAAGAAATTACAAGAAGACAGATTTGGCACAGGCAATGATCTAAGAGCAAACATAACAGAGGAGGAAGCAAGCAATAAAACAGAAATCCCAGCTAATTGGATGCAGGCTTTGGAAGAACTCAAAATGCAATTCAAAACACAATTAAAAGAGGTTGAAGACAATTGGGAAAAGAATTTAAAAACTAAGATAAGTCATCTGGAAACAGAAAATAGTGTCTTGAAAGCCAAAATCAATCTGCTTGAAAAATGAGGCAAAGGAGATGAAAGATGAGGCAAAGAAGATGAAAGATAAGGCAAAGGAGATGGGAGATGAGGTAAAGAGAAGGAAAGATGACCTCCAAAGAAAATCAGACCAGAAGGAGAAGGATGACCAAAAAGGCAAGGATGAAATCCAGTTTTTAAGAACCAGAATACAAAAACTAGAATTAAATGACCTCACAAGGCAGCAGGACATTATAAAACAAAACCAAAAGAATGAAAAAATTGAGGAAAATCTGAAGCATCTCATTCACAAAACAGATGATTTAGAAAATCATACAAGGAGAGACAATTTAAGAATCATTGGTCTACCAGAAGACCATGACAAAAGAAAAAGTCTGGACATAATACTACAGGAAATTATTCAAGAAAACTCTCCCGATATTCAAGAACAAGTGGGCAAAGTGGAGATTAAAAGAATCCACAGATTACCTTCTGTACTTAATTCCCAACATACAACACTCAGGAATGTTATAGCAAAATTCAAGAACTACCAGACCAAAGAAAAGGTATTACAAGTTGCCAAAAAGAAGTCAGTCAGATTCCATGGAACCACAGTGAGGATAATGCACAATCTGGCAGCATCCACACTGAAGGACTGAAAAGTATAGAATATGATATTCCAGAAAGCAAGGGATCTAGGTCTATAACCAAGAATCAACTACCAAGCACAACTGACCATATTCTTAGAGGGGAAAGTATGGTCATTCAACAAAATAGAAGAATTCCAAGAATTTGTAAAGAAAAGAACAGACCTGAACAGAAAATTTGATGCCCAAGCACAGAACTCAAGAGAATCTTCAAAAGGTAATTAAAAAAGAGGAGAAAAAGAAAAACAAAACAAAAGAAAACAACAAAAAATCTTTTTTAAAGAGATTCAATTAGTTAAAATGATATGTATCCCTATAAGAAAAGAGGTTGTTGGTAACTCTTAAAAACTGTTATCACTTGGGCAGCTAGAAGAATTACACATAGAGGGAACAGTGGCAAATTGTATAGGATGAAATGACAAGACATAAATAGGTATATAGATATATGTAGGCATAAATGCATATACAGGTTTATATACATATATATATATATATTTATACACAACTACAGCTAAAAAAAGAGGTTAATATTAATGAAAGGGGAAAAGAAAGAAATGGGGGTAAATTTATATGTCACAAAGAAGCTCATGACAGGAGAGGAGGAGAATATCAATACACTGGAAGGGTAAAGAGGATGGAGGTAGGAAATACTCAACTCTTATGTGCATTGAAATTGACTCAATGTGGGAATCACAATACAATCCATTGGGGCAGAGAATAGATTCGCTCCCTATAGACGAGTAGAAGGCTAACAAATGAAATGGTGGGGAGGGAAGCAGAAGAAGGGAGGGAGAACATGGGGGGGTAGTTTTAGAAAGACTGCAGGGAAAATAAGGAGGGGGGAATAAGAAGGGAGGGTGTAGAAATGGTAGTAAAATAAGGGTGGAAACTAGGGGGGACTGTTTAAAAACAAACATTTGTGTAGAAGGAAATAGTGAAAGAAGAAAAGGCAGGACCAGGAATAGAAATTAAAATGCTGGGAAATACCCAGATAGTAATTATAACTCTGAATGTGAATGGAATGAACTCACCCATAAAACACAAGCAAATAGCAGAGTGGATTTGAATCTAAAACCCAACCATATGCTGTCTACAAGAAACACACATGAGGAAGGTAGATATGCATAGGGTGAAAGTAAGAGGATGGAGCCAAATCTTTTGGGCATCAACTGATAAAAACTAGGCAGGAATCACAATCATGATATCTGACAAAGTAAAAATAAATCTAATAAAAAGAGATAGGGAAGGTAATTATATCCTGATAAAAGGAAGTATAGATAATGAGGAAATATCAGTACTCAACATGTATGCACCAAATGGCATAGCATCCAAATTTCTAAAGGAGAAATTAGTGGAGCTCAAGGATAAAATAGATAGAAAAACTATACTACTAGGAGAACTGAACATTCCTCTATCCAAACTAGATAAATCAACCCAAAAATAAATAAGAAAGAGGTAAGAGAAGTGAATGAAATGTTAGAAAAATTAGAGTTAGTAGATATATGGAGAAAAATAAGTAGGGACAAAAAGGAATACGCCTTATTTTCAGCAGCACATGGTACATTCACAAAAATTGACCATGTATTAGGGAAAAAAACATTGCAAAGAAGTGCAAAAGAGCAGAAACAATAAATGCAAATTTCTCAGATCACAATGCAATGAAAATAATAATTAGTATGGGTACATGGAGAGGCAAATCAAAAATTAATTGGAAATTAAACAATATGATACTCCAAAATCAGTTATTTAAAGAACAAATCATAGAAACAGTTAATAACTTCATTGAAGAAAATTACAATGATGAGACATCCTTTCAAAACCTATGGGATGCAGCCAAAGCAGTACCCAGGGGGAAATTTATATCTTTGAGTTCATATATTAAGAAATTAAGAAGTGCAGTGAGACACTCGGCTACGAATGCCTCAAGGAGAGAGAGAGAGAAAGAAAGGATAGTAGATTGGATTCCGCGGGGGGCGTGACAGAGCCAGGTAGGAGATGGCAGAAATGAGTCAGAAACCAGGCCTTATTAATTACAATGGAGCCACAGCAAAACCCCGATCTCTGGACAACTCACAGGTATGATCCATCCAGTGATCCAACATTACCACTCACAGGTCGGAGACATGATAGAACTTAGCTGAGAGAATTAGCCTGGGTTCCTTGGGCTAGTAGCCAAATACAAACCTTAAGGCTGAGAGAATAAGGTGTAGCTAATAGGATGAATTAGAAAGAGCTAGGAATTAGCATTGGAAAAGAAAGATGCCTGACCAGAGGTCAGGTCCCAGGTGAGAGAGATAGAGAAGGAAAGAAATTAAAGATGGAGCTTGCCCAGAGGCCAAGCTCTAGCAAAGACAGACATAGGTGAGAGGTGAGGTCCAAGAGGGGGAGGTGACTGATGTGGCTGCTCCTTTTAATGTCTTTGACATGCAAATATACACAATACATAGGGATAATTATCATTGGTTAACGACAAGGTATAGGTGTGGTTTTTATTAGCCAGGTGAACACAAAGAAACCTAATTTTGCACCTAACCTGGGGGAAGCTGGGATTAAGGGTTAGAGGCTTTAATAGCCATGTGAAAGACTGAGCATGCTCTCTTCTAATACAATCTTTACATTTCAACTATTTCCCTTGTCAATAGATAGGTGCAGATTGCTACATGCAGAGGTCAATTATTTGGGCATGCAAATTAAAAAATTAGAAAGTGAACAAATTAAAAATCCCCAGATGAAGACGAAATTAGAGATCCTAAAAATCAAAGGAGAAATTAATAAAATTGAAAGTCAAAGAAGTATTGATTTGATAAATAATACTAGAAACTGGTACTTTGAAAATAAAAATAAAATAGAAAAGTACTGGTCAGTCTAATTAAAAAAAGGAAAGAAGAAAACCAAATTGACAGTATCCAAGATGAAAAAGGAGAACTCGCTTCTAATGAAAAGGAAATTAAGGCAATCATTAAAAACTATTATGCCCTATTATATGGCAACAAATGTGGCAATCTAGGTGTACCTAAACAACCCCATATCAGAAAAAGAAATTGAACAAGCCATCAAAGAACTCCCTAAGAAAAAATCCCCAGGTCCAGATGGATTCACAAATGAATTCTATCAAACATTCAAAGAACAACTAATCCCAATATTATACAAACTATTTGACAGAATAAGCAAAGAAGGAGTTCTACCAAATTCATTTTACAACACAAATATGGTACTGATCCCAAAACCGGGCAGATCAAAAACAGAGAAAGAAAACTATAGAACAATCTCCTTAATGAATACAGATGCAAATATCTTAAGTAGGATACTAGCTAAAAGACTCCAGCAAGTCCGCACAAGGGTCATTCAGTATGACCAGGTAGGATTCATACCAGGAATGCAAGGATGGTTCAATATTAAGAAAACCATCCACATAATTGACCATATCAACAAGCAAACTGACAAAAATCACATGATCATCTCCCTAGATGCAGAAAAAGCCTTTGATAAAATACAACACCCATTCCTAGTGAAAACACTAGAAAGTATAGGAATAGAAGGGCCTTTCCTAAGAATAATAAACAGTATATATTTAAAACCATCATTAAACATCATCTGCAATGGGGATAAACTAGAAGCCTTCCCAATAAGATCAAGAGTGAAACAAGGATGCCCATTATCACCTGTATTATTTAACATTGTACTAGAAACACTAGTGGTAGCAATTAGAGAAATAAAAGACCTTGAAGATATTAAAATTGGCAACGAGGAGACCAAGCTATCACTCTTTGTGGATGATATGATGGTCTACTTAATGAATCCTAGAGAATCAACCAAAAATTTAGTGGAAATAATCAACAACTTTAGCAAAGTTGCAGGATACAAAATAAACCCATATAAGTCATCAGCATTTCTATATATCTCCAACCCATTTCAGCAGCAAGAATTAGAAAGAGAAATTCCATTTAAAATCACCCTAGACAATATAAAATACTTAGGAATCGATCTGCTGAGACAAACACAGGAACTATATGAACACAACTACAAAACACTCTCCACACAATTAAAACTAGATCTAAACAATTGGAAATCATTTATTGCTCATGGGTGGGATGAGCTAACCTAATAAAATGACTATCCTATTGAAATTTATTTACTTATTTAGTGCCATACCCATTGAACTACCAAAAAACCTTTTTACTGAATTAGAAAAAAACCATAACAAAGTTCATTTGGAAGAACAAAAGATCAAAGATATCCAGAGACATCATGAAAAAAAATGCAAAGGAAGGAGGACTTGCAGTCCCAGATCTCAAACTATTATAAAGCAGTGGTTATCAAAACAACTTGGTACTGGCTAAGAGACAGAAAAGAGGATGAGTGGAATAGACTTAGGGTAAATGACCTCAACAAGACAATGCTTAATAAGCCCAAATATCCCAGTTTTGGGTACCAACACACACTACTTGATATAAAGTGCCTAGAAAAGTGGAAGACAGTATGGGAGAGATAAGGTTTGGATCAACATCTCACACCCTACACTAACATAAACTCAGAATGGGTGAATTATTTGAATATAAAGAAGGAAACTATAAGCAAATTATGCGAACACAGAATAGTATACTTGTCAGATATTTGGGAAAGGAAAGATGTTAAGACCAGGCAAGAGCTAGGAAAAAATCACAAAATTTAAAATCAATAATTTTGATTACATCAAATTAAAAAGCTTTTGTACAAAGAAAACTAATGCATCCAAAATTAGAAGAGAAGAAACAAATTGGGAAATAATCTTCATTACAAAAAACTCTGACAAAGGTCTAATTATTCAGATTTATATAGAGCTAAACCAATTGTACAAAATATCAAGCCATTCTCCAATTTATAAATGGGCAAGGGACATGAATGGGCAATTTTCAGTTAAAGAAATTAAAACTCTTAATAAGCACATGAAAAAGTATTCTAAATCTCTTATAATCAGAGAAATGCAAATCAAAACAATTCTGAGGTATCACCTCACATCTAGCAGATTGACTAACATGACAGCAAAGGAAAGTAATGAATGCTGGTGGGGATGTGGCAAAGTCGGGACATTAATGCATTGATGGTGGAGATGTGAATTGATCCAACCATTCTGGAGGGCTATTTGGAAGTATGCTCAAAGGGAGATAAAAGAGAGTCTGCCCTTTGATCCAGTCATACCACTGCTGGGTTTGTGCCCTAAAGAGATAAGGAAAAAGACATGTACAAGAATATTCATAGCTTTGTTCTTTGTGGTGGCAAAAAATTGGAAAATTAGGGGATGTCCTTCAATTGGGGATTGGCTGAACAAATTGTGGTATATGTTGGTGATGGAATACTATTGTGCTCAGAGAAATAATAAAATGGAGGAATTCCATGGGGACTGGAACGACTTCTAGGAATTGATGCTGAGTGAGAGGAGCAGAACCAGGAAAACATTGTACACAGAGACTGATACACTGTGTTACAATCGAATGTAATGGACTTCTCCATTAGTGGTAATGCAATGATCCTGAACAACTTGGAGGAATCTACGAGAAAAACCACTATCCACATTCAGAGGAAACACTGTAGGAGAAGAAACACCAAAGAAAAATAACTGCTTAAATATATGGGTCCAAGGGATTTGGTTGGGGATATAGACTCTAAATGAACATCCTAGTGCAAACATCAACAACATGGAAATTGGTTCTGATCAAGGACAGAAGTAATACCCAATGAAATTGCCTGTTGACTACAGGAAGGGTGGGTGGAGGGGAAGAAGGGAAATAATGTGATTATTGTAACCAAGGAATTATGTTCTAAACTGATGTAATATTTATTGGGAAAGGAAATAGGAAGATTGGAAAACAGGGGGATAATGGGAGGTTTGTATGGGGTATGGAGGAGTTAATGGGAGAGAGGGTATATAGCTTGGTGAGGCAAGGGAGTGAGATGTCCCCTGCTGAGAGGAAACAACAGGGGTCCAATGAGGTCTGTTTGTCTTTGAATGACTGAAACTGAAGTTCAGCTCCCTCTATGACCAGAAATGATAGTCCACTTATCTGACTGTGAATTCAAATAATATAAAGTTTAATAACCAGTTGGTTTGGAGTTTTTTCTCAGCTTCAGACCTGAGGCCAGGTCCCAGAGGCTGGCGGAGGGTTTGTCCCACTCCCGTCTACTCTATATCAGTCCTCTTTTGTTTTTTAGAACCTTAGCAGTAGACAGAAAGCAAACAAGAACAATTCTAACCTTCAGAAGCCTGTGTCTTCCGGCTGAACCAAGAAGAGCATGCCACTCCAGACTGGGCTGAACAAGCTCCTCTCTCCTCCAACACCAGGACCCAAGTCCCACCCAGCAGGAAGGAAGTGCTAGTCACCAGACCCAACTGCCACTCCCAGTTGGCCCCTTCCCCCACAAACTGTCAGTCTAATTTTCTTTCTACACTGACTAAATAAACTAATTCAAATGGGAAAAAAAAATAAGAAACAGGAAATAAGAAATGCCTTTGAGGACCCAAAATATTTGCCAAGTCTAAGCACTGAAGCTTGCCCAAGTCCTTCAGTTCTTCCTTTAGGTGATTTACTATATTCTTAATTTAACCAAACTTTTTTAATAGTTGGTAATCTGGTTTTCCAGGTCACAGCAGATTAGAAACATCAAATTAGGAGAGTGATAATTGATTGAGGAAGCTACTCTGGGAGTCTGATAATGAGAAAGGAGATAAGAAAAACCTACAAAAAGCAACACATGCAACGGAGTCTAGGGTTTCTTAGTGCCAGGATAATTAACTGTTAATAGTCTACCTTAATAGACAATAATGCAAAACTAAATTATAGCATGCTCTAATAGTCAGGATTTAACATTTTCTGTTTAAGAAAGCAAGGAAGTATGTAATATATTTTTTTAAAATTCTTTCAAGAATGGCTAAAAATAAAGTTTTAACATTTAAAAAGGTAAACATTTTTAGCTGTATGGACAACTGAGTAAAATGCCTTTTTTTCCAATGATGCCAAATAAATGAATTATCGTATTGAGGTAGTTAATATTTTAACTACTCTGGACCCAATCTTTAAAAAAAAAAAAAAACTTTTTCTTTCCATCTTAGAATCAATACTATGTATTGCAGACAGACAACTGGTAAGGACTAGGCAATGGGGGTTAAGTGACTTGACCAGGGTCACACAACTAGGAAGTGTATGAGGCTAGATTTGAACCTAGAACTTCCCGTCGCTAAGCCTGGTTCTCAATCCACTAAACTACCCAGCTGTCCCTCATAACCAGTCCTAACAAAAATGAAGCCTAGAGATATCTTTGTTCCTAAAAATGCTGCCTCTCTGCTGACAGTTATTTGTTTGTTTGTATTGAAACAGCATCTGTTGGATGTTAAATGAATATTGCTTAGCTTATAATCACATTCTTCTTAACACCTGTCAACTATTGGATGACTCCAAAACAAATATTGCTATAAGAGTTTATATTTTTTATAATGCTCCCTAGGTTTCAGATATGAAAAGCCTGATTGTTCATACTGAAGAATAGTTTCTTCCTTGAGAATAAATAATCATTTAAGTTATAAGGTACAGTTCCTTTTCTGATCTTGATGAAGAATAACAGTCCTTTTGTACTTAAAAAGGATGTCACATGGAAGAATTAGATTGGTTTTATTTGGCCCCCGAAGACAGAATAAAAAGCAATAAATAAAAATAATAAAAAAAGGTAACTTAGGCTTGAGGTTAGGAAAAAAAAAACCTTTCTAACAATTAAAAAGAACCCAAAGTGTAATACACTGGCCTCAGGAGATGACAGGTTACTCACTAACTGAGCCTTCCTTAAGAAGATTTTTGGCCTCTTGGTCATCTATTGAATCAAGAAATTGTTTACAAGGCAAGCCAGGATTGTAATTCAAACTATCTCTCTTAAAAGTGGCTTTAGGACATGGTCCAAAGGATATGCTAAAACTTTTGTGACATATATAATTTCAAATAGGTGATTAGAATTACAAACACAAAACTTACCTCTAGAGAGAGAACTGATGAACTCTTGAGTGCAAAATGAAACATAGTCTATTTTTATTTTCTTTATTTTTCTTGTTTTTTCCCCTCCACCTGTCTAATATGGAAATATGTTTTGCATGATTTCACCTATACAATGGGTATCATATTGCTGATTTTCTCAAGGAGGTGGGGGGAAGAGCTTGAGGAAGGAAGAGGATTTGGAAATCACAATGAATATTAATGATTAGAAGTACTAGTCTGGCATTATGTAGGTCACTCAAAGTGACTCTGGGAATTATTTTACAATCCTCCCTCTGGTAACACCAATAGGAATTTCTTATTTCTGAACATTCGTGCTATAGAGGACTTGAAAATCTTATTCAAGAAAGAAAATAAGCATCTAAAAAACTCAAATGACTTCTCTCTGAAATGCTTGCTTTTATCAGACTGCTTTCTTTCACTATGATAAAAATGAAGTGCATTTGGTTCCCTCTTCTCTTATTTTGTATACCTACAGACTGTTGGAATACCATAATGAACCAAAACTGTCACCTTCCAGCTCTCCAGGGCTCTGGACTATGTAGAAAAGCTTACCAGCTGTTGGGTATGCCACACTTGACCCCAGCTATAATCTTCCCTGTCCTATCACTATTCCTATAGTGATATTCCTATCACTAATACTTTCTGTTGGCCCTCTCTGATTAATGAGTCTTATTCTATACTTTTGAGAACTCTAGCAGTTAATATCACAGGAACTGAACACAAATCCTTTGCTTCTAAGTAGTCCCTGCCTGTCAACTTGGCTCCCTGGTCACTGCTATCATGGCCATGGATCAAATTGGTTCATGGGACAGGTATAACTCCACACTTTCCGACCCCATTGACTTGTCCTACTTTTGTTCCCACCCCTATGCTACCACCTGCATAGCCCCTGGTTATATCTTTCTCTGTAATTCCACCTGGGGCATCTTTGCATATCCTTGCCTCAGTAATATTAACTTCAATGGATACTGAATGCTGGGACACCTTGTGAATGACACACTCTCTGTCTACCAGATTACCCATGATCCTTCTGCTCCTAAACATCTCCAACAGAAGAGAGCCTTGGGTCTCACCCTAGCAGGCATGGGAGTAGTTATTGTCATGGGAGTAGTTATTGTCATGGCAGTACTGTGGGGTGAGCTTACATACCACCAATCCTCTCTTACATTATGGAGATCCTAGAGATCATTACCCAGGAGTCTGGAGTACCCATTCACAACCTCTGGAAGTCTTTGAACTCCCTTGCCAACTTGGTGCTAGAGAACTATAAGGTCCTAGATTATTTCCTACTGGAGGAAGAAGTATGCACAGTCATCAATTCCTCCTCCTGTTTCATTTGGATCAACAAGACTGGAGAGGTTGAAGAAAGACTCAAAGAGATTTATTCAACAAGCTAGATGGCTCCGTGATGTGAACTGTAACCCAGCATCCTTTTGGGACTCCCTTAAGTCCCTCCTTCCCTTAGTATACCCCCTTTACTATTGCTTCTTTTGCTATTTGACTCTTGCTTCTTTAATTGCTATGCTAAATTTGTGGCTGCTCAACTTTTCTCATTTCTAGTTCCAGATGGTAGTTACTGAGAGATGAATATACCCCTCTCTGCTGCTACCTTCCATTCCCAGAAGCCATGTGATAACCCTCACTCCAGCAAGTAATACAGGACCCTGTGCCCATCCCTGATCCTGAGCCCTTATTCAGCAGGACGCAGTTTCAAAAGACTGACACTTCACTCTGATCCTGGTTCTGGGTTTAGGGTTCTGGGTTCTGGGCCCTGTGTTATTTGGAGCAGGGAAATGATGTGGGTTGCCAAGTAGACATGTTGCACAGGTACAGTGGACTAGAGACTTTCCCTTTGTAGTCAAAATTTGACTGAGAGTTTCCCCAGGGTACTTAACATATCATTAGCTTTTATTTGCTTTGCAGTTTTCATTCCCTCCTACCCCCATAAACAAAGTGAATTATGGTTAAAGCCACATCGACTAAAATGAATCATGAGTGTCTCTTCCTTGGTTACAGTGTCATGACCCTCTATGTACAACAATACCACATTGGGTAAAAAGTATTTTAAAATCACATACCATATTCTAAATTATTTGGGCATGAATTTTTCTTCCAAATTATATTGTAAACCCATTCCAGAAAGAAATCATTCTTATTTTTTCTTTGTGTCTCCAGGAGTGTCTAACCAGTTACTTTGCAAATATTAGGCTTAATGTATGCTGAACAAATGAATTCACTTCAACTTGATTCAACAAGTATCTGTTAAGAATACTATTATGTATGAGGCACTGTGCTAAGCAGTAGAGATACATAGAAAAAAATGAAAAACTCTCTGCTTTCTAAGGGCTTAAGTTCTATTGATGGGAAACAATATGCACGGAGATTAAATAAATAAAAAATAATTTTTGGTGGGCAGGGTAGGAGTGGTAGTGAAGCAGTAACCTCCTGTGGCATCTGGAAAAGCACCATGCAGCAGGTGAACCTGAGATATACCTCAAAGGGAGCAAAGGATTTCAGGAAGTTTGGGTGAGGATAAATGTATGAATTGTTGGCTGAATGAATGAATGTGAAAGATAGAAAATCAAATTTTCAAATTTAGAGCATATTAAATGTGCATACACTCCTTGTTCCTGAAATGTCAAATCTTTACCTCTGGGGCAATGTAATCTGGAGTCCCACAAAATGTCCTGGTTGTGACTCCATCTATCATATGTTCCTTGCACATTCCAAAATCAGCAATCTTGATATGTCCTTCTGAATCCAACATGACATTGTCTAATTTCAAATCTCTGAAAGGAAATAGATTAACATCATTAATTGATTCCAGAATAAAATAGATTTCTTTTGGATCTGTTTCACTGTAACTCAGTTTCGGCACTTTTGAAATAGTAAGTACTCTACCATGACAAGAGGTTGTGCCCCACTCCATTTTGTCCAGGGAATAAGGGACATGTGTTTTCTTAGGGAACTCAAGATAACAATTAAATTATTTTAAATTATTGGAAAGAACCATTCTGTAGTTGTGGAATTGTCCTTATAATCTACATATGAAATAAGAATCAAGAGCATTCATCCACAAACCTTGAAACAATCCTATATTTTGTTACCAAAAGTTAGGATAATGACTGAACCCATGATAGAAAATTCCTCTTTTAATTCAGGTCAGCACCTTCTCTACAAATTAAAAGTCTTGAATTACCTAGAGCACTGGGAAGTTTAGTGAGATTCCAAGGGTCACAGAGTCAGTATGTCTGAGGCAGGACTTGAATCTAGATCCTCCTGGCTTCAACATTGCCTCTAGTCTCCTTATCTGAGTTGTCAACCCTGTGGTCCATGGGTCATATACTTCCTACAACACTCTCAAACGTGGTCCAAAACAGATTAAAATGTAATTGGGAAATGTTTCAGTCATGTCCTACTCTTCAGGACTCTATTTGGAGTTTTCTTGGCAAAGATATTGGAGTGATTGGCTATTTCCTTCTCCATCTCATTTTACAGGAGAGGAAACTCAGGTAAACAGATTTAAGTGCTTTGCCTGGGATCACACAGCTAGTCTTTGTCTGAGACTAGATTTGAACTCAGGAAGATAAATCTTCCTGACTCCAGGACCATCACTCTTTCCACTGTGCCACCTATCTGCTCCAATTGTGAAATATTTAATAATAAATAAAATACAATAAAATATAAATAATATTTCATTTTTTTTAAAAAAGTCAATCGGTGGTCTGTAGGATCCTTATGTACAGGTTAGTGACCTCTCTTTTAGGTTGAATTTGACACAATGGCTCTATATCACACTGCCTACCCCTCTTCAGAAGCATACACAATTGAAGACATAGGATTTTGGTTTCCACTGTTTGCTGTGAGCTCATTTCCAAGAAAAAAGAGGAGAGAAAGATATTGTTGGTGGACTTAAACATGTTTTCTTATGAAGGCAGAAATCAAATAAGTCTCTGAAGTTGCAAAATGGAACTAAAGATGTTTCTTGCTTCCCTGATGGCCAAACTGAATGTGAGATCAAAGGGCATCTCCATTAATAACCACATTTAAGTAATAGGTTACCATTTACAAACGTCACACTGAGAGTTCAGTTATTATCTCTATTTTACAGATAGGGAAGCTGAGACTAGGAGGTGCAATGTTTACCCTAAGATCACAAAGCATAAAGGTTTCTGTCCCCTTGTCCCACTTTCTGTCTTCTACCTACTTCATTTTTCAGCATGTTTTACAAAATAATCTACCTTCTAATTATCCAGTAAAACTATCAAATGAATAGCTAAGAAAAAGAACTTCAGCCCTTACCTATAAATGATCCCTTGTTTATGAAGGAAGAATAATCCAATTGAAATTTCTGCTGCATAGAACCTGGAAAAGAAATATTACTTGAGATTCACAGCATTCTAGTTGCTACTCCTCTAACCTTCCCTTTCTCCACCCCTGATATTATAAACACAAAACATCAAAGAATGTAAAAGTGATTTTGAAACTTGGTATCAAGGCATGTACAGTTCACATTCTGTTATTTATTGTACAAAGTCATCTTACAAACTTCCCTCTCAATTTACACGCCTCATAGGAAATTAATGGACAACTAGGACACCCCCCTTTTGTTGGCACTTTAAGGTTTACAAATTCTCTGCCCAAAATGAACAGGTTGAACAGGTATAATTTGATTTTATAAGAAGATTGAAGTTTTGAGAAGTGAAAAAACTTGCCAATAGTTACATGTGTCAGAGCCAGGACTCAAACCCAAGTTTACTAACCCATTCTACTATCTATGATTTCTCTCATTTAGAAAGTCTGTTACTTGTTCATAGAAAAATAGAATGTTGTGCTAAAAGGAATTTTAAGAGATCTTCAGACTCAGAAAAGTTAAGTAAAAGTAAGATAAAAAAAACCCTACTATGTAAGAGAGCCATGATTTGAATCCAGGTTATCTGACTCCAAATCCAGCACTTAAAAAATTTCAATGTGATGCCTATTCAATGTCAATAGATACTTACCTGTTTCAATAAATGAGTGTTCCTTTTTATAAAGTGGCTCCACATAGATTCTCTGAAAGCCTTTAAGAGGATATTTTTGATGCAAATTGGATAACAGATTTATTTATCCATATGATATCAAGGGGATAAAATCACCATTTCACGTCCACGTATTATTTTAGGGAAAACACAGTGGTCAACTGGATTGCAATTAATGCCTTTCCCAAAGTAGAGTATAGTATATAATGAAACATGTAGTTTATAGTCATCTTTCCTGGAAGAAATGGGCCATGCATGGATTCATATGGAGCTATTGTCCCTCTTAAAGTCATGTGGTAGATCTAATATAGTTGTTACTCCGAAATTGTTAGTAAATTTTGTGAAGCACAGGTAAAATGCTGATAGATGGGTTAAAATCCACAAGGCATCTAGAATTCTTTGCACAGATAATCTAAATCAACTTTGAATAGTTGTGACAGTCAAAATATGGCAAAAAAGGATCTCTAAAATAAATGCTTTCCACTAGTTTGAATTTAATAAAAGGAAAAGATTCAAGAAGCTTTTAAGTATTATTTCAGAACTGTCCTTAGCAATTTTGACATGTTCTCTCTGGTGGATTGAGTTGCCATAGCATTAGCTTTTCATCTCTGTGTGTGTTAAAGTTTATGACACTCATACATACAGGTAGAATGAGAACAGATGTCTTTCCTTTTAAGGATAAAAATCAGAAGTGAGCAAAATTTCCATAACATGTATCTAAAATGCATTGTCCACACAACCTTCTATGAGCCTTCAATTAGTCATCTCTTTGGTCCTGTGCATTTAAGATTACAGGACTGAAGATTTAAAGATAGAATAATCAGAGATCATGTATTTATACCTAGAAGGGGAACCTTAGAGGACATCTAGTCTAATTCCTTATCTTACGGATGAGGAACATGGGAGATTCATCTAGGTTATGGGAGATGATGTAGGTTAGAAAGGTACTATGTATGTATCTGTGATCCTATGAATGCAAGCACCCTCTTCTACCAATAAAGATTACAACACAGTTCACAGCAGGATTTATTGTGAGTTTCTTAGGAAGTGTCCGCTGTGAAAAAAAAAATTAAAAATATTGTTTATAATAAGAAAAAAAAAAGTAAATCAATAACCAAAATAGGCAACCAAGAGAATATCAGTGAGGTAGCCCAGCGAGTAGAAAGAACCGGATCTGGAGTCAGAGGAGCTAGGTTCAAATTCCTTTGTGACTCCTCCATACATTCTCTTCCCCTACAAATGTCTTTCTACCATTTCTTAACAGAGGAGCTGCCCAACTGATTGGCTTCCTTTAGTTCTTCCAGATCCTGGGGATACCAACATGACACCTGTAATGTCCACATATTTTCTTATATTCTTGATAAATGCCTAGTCTGTTTTGGCTTTCAGTTCCAGATCACTAGATTATTTATTAATTGTCAGGACAGACTCATTCCATATATATTATATGTTCCTCTTCTGATAGATTTTGTTAAAAATCTATATTTTTGCTGTTGCCTTTTGTTTTTTTTTTTTTATCAGTTGTTTCTACTTAACGTCCTCTCCAATGCAGAACACTCTCTTAAAACAATGAAAAATACTTAAGCAAAATTAATTGACATAATGACTCAAGTTTGATAATGTATAACTCTTTTCACAACCATAGTCCTTACCTCTTTACTGAAAGGAGATGGGTCAATTTTTTTTTATCAGTTCTGCAGGACTGAGATTGTATCTGATTTTAAGAATGAAATACCAACCAATGTTCTCCCTAAACCTTCTAAATGTGAATAGTAAGGATCACTAAAATTAGGGAATGAAAATAATTCCCTCTCCCTACTTTCTTTAGCTTAGTTTCAAATCTTCTTGTCTCTAAGAAAAGCCAGTTCTTTAGGTGTTAAAAGGAAATAACACCTACATTTAGAAGTGTGAAACTGGGTATGTGAGAGACAAGGGAGTCATTGGCAATAGACAAGTCATGGTAACATAGCATGCTTACAGCACTCAATTACAAAAAAAAGAGACTCCAAGATGATGATGGTACTTAGAAGGGGCATGAAAGTCAGTAATTTTGATTTAGGTAATTAAAATAATAGTAGCTAAGGTGTTTTAAGATGTACAAAATGCTTTACATACATTACTTCATTGTTCTCTAACCAGTAGGCAACATTATTTCCATAAAGACTCAGTCACTCAATCTGTAGGTTTCTCCATTTGTACATTTAAATTAAAATTGCAGAAATAAAATAATACTCACACTGCTTGTGGCTCCTTAAATTTTCCTACTTGCTGGATGTGGTACATGAGGTCTCCACCATTGACATATTCCATGACAAAATAAAGACGATCCTAAGAACCAAATATTAACCAAAAGGAGGGAGAGGGGGAAAAAAAGAATATATTTGGAATTATATCTATTACAATTTTTAAAGTGTTGATTAAATTTAGCAAGAGTGGAACAAAATTACCCTGCTTGCCCTATTGTACTTTCTTCTGCTCTCTTTAGTATATATTTTTAGAAATATTTTATTTGTATGCTTTTCTTCTTTTTTTGATCTCCTATTACTACCCACCAAATCCCTCTTCTACTCCAGAACTCCCCTTTTATAGTAAATAAATATAGTTTAGCAAAACAAGTCAACCCAGTAATTGTGTCTGAAAATGTACATCTTATTCTATATTATAGTCTATCAGTTCTCTGCCAGGAGGTGGGTAACAGGTCTATGAGAGTTATTACACTGACTAGTTGTTGTCTTTCAGAGTTCTTTTACTTTACATCATTGCAGTCATTGTATAAATGGTTCACCTGGTTATCCTCACTTCATTATGCAGTTTATAGAAATTTTTAAAGATTTCTTTCCATTCATTCCTTTCATCATTTCTATAACTCAAAATAATCTATAAATTCATGTCATAATTTGTATATAAATTTTTCACTTGATAGGGTATCACTTTGTTTCCAGTTTTTTTTTCTTAAAAACAAAAAGTACTGGACTTCACTGACATATATTTCTAGTAGTGGTCACTGGGCCAAAAGTTTGCCTATAATTTAGTGACTTTTTGGACTTTCTAGAATGGATGAAATTCTGATCTATAACCATAGTTCTTGTTCTTCTAGTGCTACTCCAACAACTATCATTTTCTTTCTTTTTTTTTTTATATACACCAATCTGGTCAATCAACCTACAAATATTTAGGTGCTTATTATACTGAAGGCTGTAAGGTAGAATGCCAGTTATTTTAATGTGATTTTCTCTTATTATTTGTGATTTAGGACATATTTCTATATAGTTGAGGATAGCTTGTGTTACTCTTTTTAAAATCTCCCTGCTTTGACAATTTATAATTATGATGATCTGTCATATTTGTATCAATTCAATACTTTACAGATATATTTACTGACAAGATTTTTTCACAGCTAACTTGTTTCTCTTCTAATTCTAACAATTGATTTTTTTCTTTTTCTCTTACTTTACAAAGAAAAAGTAAGTTGGGAAATAAAGGAATGGAATCAACACTAAGAATCTATAACTGGTCTTATTCCACTCTTTTCTTTGCCATGCCCAGGCATGATTGCTAGTTCTGACCTTATTCTTGTCTTTTCAAATTTAAATTTTCTTGTCCTTTTAAGTTTGCACTTTGATCAATCAAGTCAATACATGTTTATTAAGCACTTAATATGGATGTATCCTTAATACTTCAGGTGGTCAAACCTTTAAGAGGTACTTTCTTCATGCCAGGCACTGTGATAAACACTGGATGATAATAGTTAACATTTCTATAAGGTTTGCAAAGTGCTTTTCATATATGTTTTCCCCCATTGTACCCTCCCTCCCACAAGAACTCTTCAAGATAGTCATTACTGTCAACCAATTCTATGAATTTTGAAAAACTTCTTAGGGAGGCTAAGAAACTTGGTCAGTATCACACAGCTTTCTGAGGCAAAATTAAACTTTATATACACTAGACCACAAAATGGAAATCTTTCTGGTTATTTGTATTATTTTTTCTTTATTCTTTGAAGCTTTGGATTTTTAAGTATCTGGTTTTTTTCAACTTGAAATTTATTTTAGGATTACTAATGGATTCGATTTCATTCGATTTCCAGCCCTCTGACTCTAAAAGATCTGGGCAGTTTTCTTTTGTGATTCCTTGAAATATAGTATCCAGGTCATGGTTTTTATGAGTCTAATTATCAATATCATTGACTTGTTTTCCAGGTTAGTTGTTTTTAGGAGTAGGTATCTCAAATAGTCTTCTAATTTTCCCACTATTTCAACTTGGAACATTTTTTGTTGACTGAGTTTTGTTTGTTCCTTTTTATATTTCATGGAGTCCACTAATCAAATTTATTTTCCATCATTTATTCCAATCTGCTTTCCAAAATTTTCCAAGTTTTTCCTTTATGAGTTCTAATTTTATTTATTTTAATGAGTTCCTTCCTTCTACTCTAGGAGTGTGATCAAGTCATGGATAGCCATTTTTTTCCTTAATAGAAATTTTATTCAGAGCATGTGTATAAATGTATCTATATACACATATGGGACATAATTCATGCCTCTTTTGTACATGACAGATAACTGCCTATCTAGAGATGCTCCACCCAGCTTCACAGCACAAGATTCAACAAGGATGAATGCACATAAATAAGACATATCATGCAACTCAATGCCAAGACTCCCACTTTCTCTCATGCAACAGATAAGCTAAACGGAGAGAGTGTTAGACAAAAAGTCATGGAGACATGAGTTCAAATCTTGTCTCAGATACTTTTTAGTTGTGTTCAAGCCACTTGATTTTCTTTGTTCCTTATTTTTTAAATGGAGATAATAACAGCACCTATCTCAGAGAGCTGATGTGAGGATCAAATGAGATAAGATATATAAAGCACTTTGCAAACCTAAAAGCTACATAAATATTAGCTGTTATTTTTTTTTCCTGAGACTCTGCTTGTTATATCTCCACTTACTGTGGAGTTACTCTCTTCTATATTTTTCTTTTATGGCTCCTTTTTACCAATATTTCATCATTGTGCTCAGAATTTTTATTTGTTTACTCATATTTCTAGCAATGATTCCTGTATTGAGTACTTATGCCAGGGCCATGCTTCAAAGCCTTTTTTCCTTCTTGGATTGAGTGGGCAAGCCCTTCCTGGTTTTGTCGATGCTGCAGTCTCACTGCTGTTACCACTACTTTGCTGTAGTCTGAATGAGGCAGTTAGTTTCTGATTATCCTCCTCCACCTCTTCTGCAGCTTGAGCCTTGGACAGAGAACCCAGCTCTAGCTGGGAAAAGACAGCCCTTTGTTACAATTCCTGGTTTTGTTTTTCTCCTAGTGATCCAATATAGATGCTCCTCCTCCTTGCACAATCACCAATAAGGAGTTGCATTTGTCTCTTGCTGAGGCTTTAACTAATAGTCATAAGAGATTATACTGGTTTTTTGAATCCTCTAGGGCTCTGGGGCCCCTCTGGGTGCCTCATCACCATCCCCATGACTTGGATCCCTTGATGCAGACAATGAATATTAGAGATCACATTAGTTATGGGATCCTTGGACTTTCCCTATTCTGGCTGCTGTGTCTCTCTTTCCCTGGGTAGATCTAAACAGAGAGAGCTTGATTTATCTTCTATTGTGGTTCTGACAGGATATTGGATGTCTTGCTGGCTTCAGGCCTCTTTGAGGACTTCAAGCAGTCATTTCATTCTCTTTGTACAGTGACCTGCTAGAATTTTTGTCTCTTGCTTCAGTTCCAGCCTGGGCCATGTGCTGGCATCCTCCCCTGTCCTCATCTGAGCATATATAAGTTTCTGACCATTTTTACATACAGAACCTTACCTGATGCTCTTTTAAATCTTTTCCTAGGGTATTTGGGTTAATTTTATCAGGAGTCTGCTTCTGCATTTTTCAAAAGAAGAAACTGAGGCACAGAAAAATTAGGAGAAATAGACGGGTCCCATCATACAATGATGGTTTACTTTATTCTTTTATCACTTATAAAGACTTAATTTCTTAGCCTCAATGTTATGATGATTCCATATCTTTGTTGACCTGCAATATTGGGTGATAATTTGTTTTAACTAACACCCTGGGATGGCATGAGAGTTTATAGGAGGGTTTGAAATGCCTGAGAGGCATCTAGTCACTGGTGTGATAAAATCTATTTCTCTTTTATGCCACCAACACTTGTAAAAGGCTCCACAGAATCAGTCACAGATGTCTGAGTAATTAGCAGCACATTGGGCAGGATGGTGGGGGAAGTTAGTGGTAGGCAAGGCAAATTAGGTGGTTTTAGAGTAGAAAAGCTAAAGCCAAAGCCTACAGAGGCAGAAGCTAAAGTTGTCTCTCTCTTTGACATCATCACTTCACTGAAGTTCATCATTAAAGAGATGCACAGTGGGTAGGCTTGGGGGTGGGTAGGCAGAGATGATGGCATTAATGCTAATTGCCAAGAAGAGGCCATCAGCATATCACATTTGATTTTTTTATATACTTTAATTTGATGTTTTCTGTGCTTAATATATATTCTTTCTCTAGCTTCATGAGTGTAACAAGGTTTATATGATTTCTTCAAGGATGTGGAGACAAAGTGTACAGGGGGGGTCTTTTTCTTTAACACAGACAGGTTCTTTTCCCTCTTGCTGATCCCACCTAACACACATTATGCAAATAATTCCCTTGTAGAAATGAGATTAGCAATGATGGATGACAAAGCTAGGAACTCTCCCGAAACAAGGATTAGAGAAACATGGCTTATAGCCAAGATAAGACTGACACATAGTGGCTGGAGAATGGTGAATATAATTTTTCATTTCAACCTCAGTCTTTATTAGAGTATGGTAATGATTCTCTCTCTTAGGATTTTGAAATTAAAAGCAGAGGATTATTGGTAAAGATTGCTGGGTTCTTGAACACAGCATACTTCCTTACCTCTGAGCAGTAACTAGTAAAGTGTAGCTTGACATGTTTCAAATAGAGTTAAAATTGACAAGAGAATGGAAATGATTTGTTTGAGAACTATTGATTAGGATACTTACAAACTACAGAATTTCTGAGATGATGTAATGGGGAGACTGGTAGGATGGTGAGGTCCTGAAATTTAGTTCCTGTGCTATTGGTTCCTTCATTGATTACTGCTATGAAGAATAGTCATGTCCTCTGTTTTGGTTATACTCTAAGTATACAACAGGAATACACACAACACTCTACATTCTCCCTGTTCTCTTGCCCCAGGAAAGGAATTGCCCATAGTTTGTAGCCACCATTTACGGTATTAAAATCCTACCGAGTATTTCTGACATAATAGAGAGTACCTTATGAAATATCATAATCAGCAGATACTCCCTTAATTTCAAGTTTTTTGCAACTAGACACAAAGAGCCCAGAGGACTCAGAAGTTGAATAAAATAACTGTTGCCTTAATGTAACAAATCAGAGAACTATTTGAAAAAGCACACAAGGTTAAGTAAGGAAAACTTACAACTGTTTGGAAGCAGGAGTGCAGTTGTGTTAAGAAAGGAGGCTTGTCTAAGAGAGCTAGTACTCTCTTTTCTACCATTGTGCACTCCACATCATCATCTTGTATCACCACATCTTTTTTCAAAATTTTGATGGCATATAGTTCTTCTGTCCCCTTCCGATCAGCCAACATCACCTAAATAAGGAAAATTAATAGCTTGGATATCTCTGCTGGAAAAAAACAATGACTTTGTTGTTATGGATTTGACTGACATTTTTATAGCTAGTCTAAAGCTAAGAACAAGTCTATTTGCCAATTATACTATAATTCTATCTCTATATAAAATGTGATAGCATTCTAAAGTATCAAGTGCTTTAAGCCTAAACCTCGTAACAGAGGTTGGGGAGGTGGGATGGTGGAATGGTATTTAAGGGATGTTATTAGAAAAATCTAATCTTTGAGAAGCCTGGCATGAAAAAGAAAAACTAAACTATAAGTATAGCAAAAAAAGACAACAAGCAATGTAATGGCCCAATAAAGAAATTATCAAGTTTGAAAGGCATGTGAGGCCTTATCCTTGAAAGGACTGTCTTACATCTAAACAATCTGATCATGTGGTAGACACCACCAAATCTTTAAAGTTCACAGTTGGTGTCCTGGTATGGTGAGGCAATGTAAACCAGGAGTACTGCCAGAACTACAGAAAAAAAAAGTAATGATAAATTGTTTTTTTCTTTTCAAACTTTTTGCTTCCTCTATATTAGGGTTGTCCAATAGCATACATTTAAGTGGTGGATAAGAACTTGTCACTAAGGAGGATGGGGTATAGTAGTAGAAATATTGATCAGATATTTTGTCTATTGATGATTATTTGGTTCAGTGCCCTGGATTCAGAGTTATGTGATCTGAATCCAGGGCCAAGCTCTGTCATTTTTCTAGCTGTGTAATCTTGAGCAAATTCCTTTGCTAATCTGAACTTCAGTTTTTTCATGTGCTAAATAGGAATAATAGAATTATACTAATTATTTCAAAGAATTAGTATGAGAAAAGTATTTTTGTAAATGTGCTAAAGAAATGTGATTTACTTTCATTATAAAAAAAGAAATACCTATCAGAGTCCTTCATGTTAGGGTGAAGTAGGCTTAAATTTTTTTTTTTTATTAAAAGTATCCTTGATTCAGGAGACTAAAGCTCTTACAATAATTGTTTTTTGGTCACCGTAGTATAAGAAGGAATGAAAAGGCACTGTGACCTCAGATCAGCAGCATAGCGAACACTAAGAAACTGTATATATTTAGCTGAATCAACTATTACTTGCCTGTGGATATATCAAAATTGTGAAAGTTTCATTGGGGACACTACAATCTAGATATCATCTTCAATTTCTGCTCTCTGTTTTCCCCATATCCATCCTATTGCCAAGTGCTTTCAATATCTATCTTCATAATATCTCTTTATTCTACCTGTATAAAACTCCTCTAGTATGCCTCCTTGTATCCTCTGGTACTTTCACTATTCTAATTATAGATTTCTTAGCACCTCATGCCCAGGTTATTGAAATAACCTTCAAATTGGTCTTCCTATCCCAAATCTCTTTCCACTCTAGCCCATTCTCCACCCAGCTTTCAAACTGATTTTCCTAATGCATTGATCCTCCTATTCAATAAACTTCAGTAGCTCCTTGCTTCTAGATCAAATATAAAATCTTCTGGTTAGCTTTTAAAGCCCATTGGTTGCCCTCTATTCTTTCTTCCCCTTTAGGTACTTTAGAATTCAATGATATTGGCTTCTTTACTACTGCATCTTCAAGTTGGAAGAACAATGAGAAGTAAAAAAAAAATTCTTCTTACCATTTCCTATGAAAGGAAATTGTCAAAGGAAGGATAAAAAATGTAACTTTAACTGATGAATATATGGATATATGGAAAAGCAGATTGATGAATATATTAATAGAGAGAGAATATTTAATTCAGGAATTAAAGAAATTCCCAAATGGGAATGGAATATTTATAATAGAACCAAAGATATAGAGCTATAAGGGATAGACATCTAATAATCTAAGACACCCCCTCTTTTTTATAGATGAAGATACTGATGCTTAGGCAATCTATCACTTTCAGGATCAAATATAAAACACTGTTTGACTTTTAAAGTGCTAATTTGATATTTTCATATCTTTCCGGTATTTTACAATTCAGTGACGCTGGATTATTTGCTGTCCCTCATACATAACATTATATTTTCCATGCATTTTCACTTGCTAGCCACAATGTTTGGAATATTCTTCTTGTCTCTGCTTCTTGACTTCTCAGGCTTCTTTCAAGTCTCAGCTAAATTCCACCTTCTGTAAGCAGCATTTCTTGGTTAAATAACTTACACAGAATCATACAGCTAGTAAGTATCTAAGAAAGGACTTGAATGAGGGTTTTGTAACTCTGAATGAAGTGCCCTCTCTACTAAGCCACACTGTGGTGGATTAGAGAGAGTAAATAAAAAAGTATCAGAATAATCCAAAATTGCAAACCTGGGTACTGGTGATGCCCTCACCAGAAAGGGGGAAGATAAAAATAAGGATGAGAGAAGATTAAAATTGATATTGTATCATTTTCTTATTGATCTTAATTATGATTAATTGATTCTATACTGTCTGAGTTTATTCTTCTGTAGCTGCTTAAGTCATGATTCTTTGTTTCTGAATTTCATTCAGAATCCAGCTAGTCTAAAATGGGTTAACTTTAGAAATCCAGCTTTTCTGCTAATAATTTTATGGCTTCTGAGAGTGTGTGAGAAGAAGGGAGTTGGGCCTAATATCTTTAGCCACCAAGGATGTCTGATTTACCATCCAAAAATCTTTATCTTGCATTATCTTGCATCTGGACTGCAATAATGAACTCGTTAGTTTCAGGGGGAAAAAAGGAGTGCTGTTGTTAGCCCTAATTATTAAAGTTCCAACCAATCATGTTGCTTCTTATACCTCAGTTCTGTAACCAATCACTTTATATTTAATCCTACAATATCGTCTATCCTATTTGCATTTTGTTCTGTATTCACCAAAACCCTATAAAAAGGGAACTGTCTGTCTGCTCAG
This sequence comes from Monodelphis domestica, assembly GCF_027887165.1. Taxonomy (NCBI): domain Eukaryota; kingdom Metazoa; phylum Chordata; class Mammalia; order Didelphimorphia; family Didelphidae; genus Monodelphis; species Monodelphis domestica. The sequence goes on along the minus strand of NC_077228.1, from coordinate 226,720,039 downwards.
GGTCTTTAATATGAATGGAGGCATCCACTGACACATTATTGACAAGTAGCATGCTTCTTTTAATCAGTGTCATTTTGCTGGGAGATTGGCAACCCTTTTGTTATAATTCAATTCATCTGCATATAGGTGACAACTTATGGAAGTTGACAAGGATATCAAGTGAGAATAAAGAAAGCCATAACATTTACAAACCCAAGGAATGAATCCTTTTCCAGTGGAACATTGCAACTTAGACCTCAAGGAATCAGAGCTCTCTTCTTAACTCTTTGCTATAATCACTTGGTAAGCAGGTTTTTACTCTGATGCAACATGGAAAGATAGATTTTAAAAAAAACCTTTCAATTCATAAGGAAACAAACAGAAAACTTGATTGAAGACATCTTAACACTTTTTTATTATAAACTGATTTTGTTGATTGAAACTTCTTGAAGGTAATAGAAAATGAAACTGAATTACACTTAGTTCTTTGGAAATGCTATTATATTATGAAATTAGGTAATGGTTTGGGAAGTTTATAGGACATTAGGGAAAATGAAGTGGCATTTTGCTATAACCTTGTGCATCATTTTCTGTTCTCAAGTATAAATTTCTGTTTGGAGGAGAACGGAAGAAAAACTGTTTAACATTTTCCCCTTCCTTTCTCATTGATATGTAGTATTAGAAATGTACAGCCTTACTTACCTTTCCAAAACTGCCCTTCCCCAGGACCATGAGAAAATTAAAATCTGTGAGTTTGACTCTGTCAAGGTTGTTGGTTGGTTTTCTGTCATCTGAAGAACTGATCACTTTATTACCAACAGGGCCAAGTTTAGCTTTCTAAACAAAAAACAAATACAAGAAAATTAATTTTATTTCTAGTAAAAAAGATATAACTACTGTAAAAGATTATTGTAACTAAGGTTGACTGCTTTGAGGAAAGAATAAATGGTCACAGGTAGAGGAAGTGACATCAATTCAGATGCCAATGGATATATTCACTCATGAAGGCACTCTTCTTCCTTAAGCATATATGGAGTTCAATTTTCCAATAAGACAATCCCACAAATATTTATCTCCTTAAGCATTTGAGTAATAAAACAATCTATCACCTAATGATCCTACAGGCAGTCTTGTTCTTAGCCCAAAGATATTTTTTCTAAAGAAAAAAAAACACGCTTTTGGGTTCTTATCCAAATTAAAGGGTAAAGAAAAGGCCCTAAATTTGTGATTTCATTAATACTGTGAATTCCTGAGTAAGGAAACTCCCTTAATCAAAGCATATTAACTTTCTCTTGGTTACCACAAACACTAAGAAGTTAAGTGACTTGCCCAATATCATATATCCATTATATGTCAGACAAGAGGAGAGGGATTTTAACTCAGGTTTTCCTGGTTTCCAGACTGGTTCTCTAACATGGGGCTATCTTCCTTTTCATGATTAAGGAAATAGAGAAGTACACTGAAATTTTTCTTATTGACGTATTTTGAAATTTGATTTGTGTAAAGAACATTCTGACAGTTGGTACCATTTGAAAAGGGGAGATCTTGTCACTTGGAAAAGCATTGTTTAAAGTTATACTATGTAGATGATTTTTGGCCATTGCCCAATTTCAACCTTTGAGTGATAGGAGGAACCGTGAAATATATATCTATATATCCATACATATCTCTACATTTATACAAACATAAACACATTTATATTTAATGAAAGATTGAGCTCAAGAAAATTGTAATTCTGGAATTGAACTTAAGAATATTGTTGGTCTTCCACAAAGCAAGGACACTGAGACTAAAAGGATCTAAATTCTGAAATGTCAACTAAGTTTTAAGAAAGTAGGAACAAGATAGATCCTATATAAATCAACCTCTTAATTCTTTTGCTTGCTAGATCACAGTTAAATCAGGATCATTATATCTATTCTGCTCTATTCCAAAGACAAAGGCAAAGTGTAATTGGGCATCATCATATATGCTAGGGAAAAAAAATCAGACATGGCCTAAGACTAAGATCTTATAAACTCTACCAAAACGAGGAAGGCCTGAAGATTGAGGCACAAGAGAGTCAAAGCAACTGATTCACCACAGTCACAATTAAAGAGGTGAAAACTAGATTTTAAAAATACCGTGTTTCATGTGAAGAGGTAGATTTTATGTGCAAATAGCTGCCAAATTCACAATCCTAGAAGGATTATTACTGAGTTGGCCACTGAAAGATGAAGAGTTGTTAAAAAACCATGTGTAGAACCTTCCAAATACATAATGTGCTCCTAATAAAGATGTTGACGTTTTTCCAATATAACATTTCTAATCTGCTCTTGCCTAGACTAATGCAAGGTTGAGTTAGGGGCACCAGTGTCTTAGTGAGTATAGAATTTTTTAAAGTTTATATAGGGTGAAGAAAATGTAACCGTTTTGCAGTCAAAAACAGTCTTTTGCCCTTCGCTCTTTGAGGAGGGCACTGCCAAATGTCAAGGACCAGTGATTTCCAGGTTTGAGAACTCTTCCAATGCAGATAACAACCCATCTATAACTTATTTAGTGATTATAAAATTTAAGTGACTTATTAATAGCTTACAAAGCTAGCATCAGAGGTGAGATATGAACCCAGATCTTCCTGAGTCCAATGCTAGTGTGGTGGCTGTGTGAGTAGAGACAGGGGTTGTGTAGGACAAATACTATGAGGATAGAATAAACAAGAATTGACAAAGAATGGTATACATGACATGAACAAGAAGGAAGAGTTAAAGATGATCCTAAGATTACTAAGCAGCTCCCATGAAGAGGAAATAACCAAGGGGAAGATATAGAAGCATGATGGTTGCTACAATGGCCAGCCAGAATAAGGACAAAATCTGTAACCATGGAACACAGATTTTCTCTGTGAAAAACTAATTGTATGAATGAGGATCTCATATATATACTTGACCTCATTAGTACTACAAGTTAAAATGATGTAAATTAACAAGTCCCAAATAAGAAGACATTTATGGCTACTTGTGAAAGAGGAGCCTCACTGGTTTCCTTTTCCAATTGCTCTGGTGACTGAAACTTTTTATTACTAATAATAATAGCTGACATTTACATGTCACTCAATGCTTGATCTGAATTGTGAAACTTTGGTACTTAATAGTGTTTCATGTCTTTATAATTTTAAGGAAACTGGAATCAAAATCCCTCTACTGGCTTTTGCTATGTACTAGATGGCCAAGAAAAACAGAACACTTGCCACTGTTTAATACTGAAGTCTTAGCCCTTGCAACCATCTCTGAAAATCACAAATCCATTCTATCATCAATGCCAATAACCAATCAACTGCTACTAACAGGCAGGTAAGACAAAGAGGTTTTAGAACAAAAACATTCCCTGGAACCCTACTTCTGGCTTGGTCCATAAACCACCAGCGCCACATTTGTGTGTGATATGACCTAGTAAATCTTTCTGTAGGAACTGTAGGTCCCGTTCCTCCATTATATTGTAAGCACCTTGAAGACAATGATCATCTTTCCTTTCTGTGTTTGCATCCATAGCACTTAGCACAGTACCTGGCAGACAGCAGGTGCTTAACAAATGTTGATTATGATTGATTGACTTGCACAGCAACTGAAAACCTTAAAAGAGTTCCTGCCATCAAAGTCCTTTGCACTGATCAATCATCAAATTGTTCAATGTCAGCTATGGGACAAAATATGGAAGGCAACTGACAGATGGGGAAGACTCGGAAAGGTTTGGTGGAAATAATATTAAAGAACATGCCTCTTTCCCTATAGGGAAGTTTTAAGAAGGGAGGAGGAAGAAAAGGGGGAGATAGACAAAAGGGAGGGTGAACTTGGGGACTATCCATTGCTATAGAAAGAGCTGACAGACTCTGAATGCAAATTGAGCCATGCCATTCTTCACTCTATTTCCTACATGAATTTTCCTCTAGTTATAATATTATATATATTATGTTATATATATATATATAATATAGTTAACTACATGTTTCTTCTTTCACATGATGAACATAGAAATATATGTTGTATAACAACTAATGTACAACCTATATCATATTACCTGCCATTTTGAGGAGGGGGAAGAGGTGGGAGGGAGGTAGAGAACATGGACTTTCTATTTGACTTATAGCTGAAATCTCTTATAAGGGTTGTCTTTTCCTATTAGAATATGAGCTTCTTGAATGCAGGAAATGTTGAGTTTTTCTATTTGTATTTCCAGAGTTCATTATTTTCTATATAGTATGCACTTCATAAATGCATTTTCATTCATTCCTTAAAAATGACAATCAAATTTTAAAATCCATTATCTTTCATCTAGGTGTTTTCAGTTATGTTGCACAGTAAAACATTGTATATATAGAAAAATGAATGCAAAAGTAAATAAAAATAAATATATAATAGTTTAGGATGAGGGGAGAGTCCTAACCAATTCAGTTCTGATACCCTTCCAAGATGAAGGAATCTCAGGTTCCAAACTAAGGACCCATAATGTAGGTATCAGACAAACTGGAAAAGACCTCAGTGAAACATAATTATGTCTACTAGAAAACTCCTCCCTCTCCCTAAGATATCTTCTCTCTTTGAACATCTTTATATATTAAAAAATAAAAAGGTATCATTTCCTGAAGATAAGACATAAAGAAAAAGATAACTTAAGCTGTTGCTTTTTCTTCAAATAAGAACAGTTTATGAGGAAACACTTGGGAATTTTGTGTTCCAGTATTCAAATATTCAACATGCTACTCTTTTTTGCCCTCTAAAAGTCTAGATAAGAAATGATCCAAAAAATGTCTGACAGAATAAATTTATTTTGTTATAAAGTGGTGCATAAGAGCAACAAGAAAAATCCAAATAAAGTGATTTGGGGTTTCAAGGCCCTAAGAACAGTTGGACAGACTTTAGAAGCATTAATTCATTGTCAATGGTAACTAGAAGGCCAGCATGTATAAGACTGATGAGTCATCACTGAATCATGTTGTTCAGTGAACAGTCATTTAATCCCTTTGCTACTTCATTGCTATAAACAGTGCAGGAGGTGTGAATTGGTATAAAGGAGACAGAATGTTGCTCTGTGTTGAGTCAGGAAGAACTATGTTCAAATTCCGCCTCTGACATTTACTAGTTATTTGAAATTAGGGAAATCATTTAACGTCTCCTGAGTTTCTGCTTCTTAATCTATAAAATGGAGATTAAAAATACCTGTCAGTTTTTAGGGCTTTTATAAGACTGAAATGAAGTAATATGTGTAAAGTGATTGGAAATATTTAAGCACTAAATGATATGATTATTATAAGTTAATAATACTATAGATTTCATTTTTGCACTATGTACTGGGCTTAACTGAAAAGGCCACATAATTGCTTTTAGATAAAAGACTTAAAACAAAGGCATTTGGGTGAGGGAGAACTGGGGGAGGAAAGAACTGAACATCTTACATCTGATAGCTTCTATATACAGTGTAATTCTATATACATTTTAATATGTTTTATATACTCCCCTCATTACTATAAACACCAGGAGTGGGGCAGCTAGATGGTTCAGTGGATTGATGGCCAGACCTAGAGAGGTGAGGCCATGAAGTCCAATCTGGTCTCAGACACTTTCTAGCTCTGTGTCCATGGGCAAGCCCAGTTGCCTAAACCTTATCAGTCTTCTGCCTTGTAATCAATTCTCAGTACTGATTCTAAGATGGAAGGTAAGGGTTAAAAAGAAAAACAACAAAGAAAGAAGAGATGACTTGCTACAGGAGAGACAGCATGGATTAGTAGATGGAATAGTGGATGTGGAGTAAGAAAGACTGAGGTCCACATACCACCTCTGATATGAGCATAGCACAGCTGGAGGGATGAGGAAAGGTCTCCTTAGAAAGTGGCTGTGAGCTGAGTCTTGAGGGAAATTAGGAAAGCCAGGAAGTAGAGGTAGGGGGCAAATTTTGGTCATATGATAAAAAATTTTGAGAGACTAGCTTCTGAGTAAAATGTTAATTTATTACTTAGGCTAACATTAACCAATAAATTAATGGTTAGTCTCTCTCAGTGATCAAAGACCAAGAAGCCTCCTTGCTCAGATATATAATTACAATTTGGGAGCTCATTATTCAGCTCCTCCTTTGGATATCCCAAATCACCACTTGGATATCACTAAGTTACCTCTAATTAGTAAATAGCTAAAGGGAGGTAGTCCATCAAAACTCTCAGTTCTTTGTCACCCCCTGGGGGTGTTCAGCCACTGAGCCTAAGTTTTATTATTTCCCTTCTCTATTAACCAAGGGAAAACCTTCCCTGAAGTCCTGAGGAACAAAGGCAATGTGTACAAAGGCTAAAGCACTAATTTGAACCTCTTATTCAAAATTCAGATATAGATATAATTCACTATATAATAAAAATAAATCTCCTTAGACAACTAAGGCAAAAGTAATTTTATTCTCCCGACACCTAAAGTCTTTTATATGTATTGTCTCCCTATTTAAAATTTCAACTCCTTGAGAACAGGAACTCTTATGTTTTTATATTTATATCTCTAGTACTAGCCCAGTGCTTGGCACATAGTAAGCACTTACTTAAAAACATTAATTTTTTATTTGTTCATATAAGAAGTAGGTGGGAGAGCCAGAAATCATATTCTGGTCTCTTGACTGAAAATCCAATACCTTTCCCATTATGAATCACTATCTCATAAAACTTTCTAATAACAAAAAATGCCTCAAAGATACCAAGTTTAAATCTTTTATCATAAAATGACTTTTGGAATGGAAATGACCTAGGTTACTTAGGGAACTTCTTTTTTTCCCCTATACCTCAGTTTCCTAAAGTTGCAAATAGGGATGATGGTTTTGGTATCATCTATAAGGTTGCATCCTGTTCAAACAATTCCATGACTCTACGTGCAAATCATTAATAATAGGAGAGTTTCTTCCTTCCTCTTTTCTCCTTCCCCCTTCCTCATAAACAGATGCTATTGAGATGGGGTAACTGAAAGCTGGGAAACCAGAAGAACCTTTTTAAGGATCCATTGAAATATTGACCTAAACAATATAGCATATTTATAACTGACTAATGTGTGTGTACACATAATACATAAATTTTGAATTATATGTATCAAGAGAATATTCACTTCTACTGCATGCTCCATAATACAATGATTTATAAAAATAATGATTTGTTTATAAATAGTGATTTATGAATTACACATTAGCACCAAAACTAGTTTAGTCTCAGGACAACGCTATGATGGGAATAGAGGTCTCAATAAAGAATACTCTGACCCTGATTTCACATCAGATAAGAAAGAAAGAAAGAAAGAAAGAAAGAAAGAAAGAAAGAAAGAAAGAAAGAAAGAAAGAAAGAAAGAAAGAAAGAAAGAAAGAAAGAAAGAAAGAAAGGAAGGAAGGAAGGAAGGAAGGAAGGAAGGAAGGAAGGAAGAAAAGTACCCTGTAGGATGTTATCATCCCTACAAACAGATACCCTCAAGTTGAAAGAGTTGTAAGAGTTGAAAAGTGAACCTAGAAGAAATCTAATCCAACTGTTTATGTTACTGATAAAAAACACTGAGGGTCAGAAGACTCAAATCATGTGCCAAAAGTTACATGGCTAATTGTTGGCAAAGATGGGACTAGAACTCAGGTCCTGTGTTTCTGGACTAACTTCTAGACTTTCATTCTTTCCAATGTACCTCAATGCTAGATTCTTTGTAGTGTCAGTTGATATAGGATCTAAAACAGCTAAAATAGTCCTTTTGGACTGCTTGTTCTTCAAAATCTCTAGAAATAATAAGCTGATTGATATCACCATTGTCATCCAATTGATCTCTCAGTGGGGCAGAGTAAGCAAGAACTTTCCCTTTCTCCTATGTTGTTTGACATAATTCTCACTGGCATAAATGTAGCTTCTGACAACTTTAACTGCAGTGAAAATGAAACAAACATATGTTTAGGGATAAAGCTGATGTGGACAGAACCCAGCAATGGAGATCTTGGAAAACAAAGCAGCAGAAGGCTAACTAACTGCTGATACCATTTATGCACGCAAATGAGAGAAACCTCAGGGTGTTACCTGACAGTATGTAATTTAAGTAGCAAAAGAAGAAAAGGCAGTTTATGTCCTAGAAATGAATAAGGAGAAAAGAAAAGAGAGCAAATCCATAAAATCAGAATAGTTACTAATACTTCGATAATGCTCTAATACATAATGAATCCTGGAAAAATAGATTTTTCTTCTCAATTTCATGGCTATTTTAACTGAATAAATAAGGAAGTTGTACCATGAGAAGAAGTCAATTTATTTTTAAAAAGACTCTAAGCTGGGATTCCTTCATAATACTATTCAGCTAAAACAAGATATATGAATCTCAAAATGGTGGTTTAATAAGAAAGAGTAAATCAAAATCTTTTAATGCAAAATTCCCATCTGTGACCACAGTCTCCTTATTTTCCTCCTCTTCTACTCTATCACATCTATGGATCTTGGTCTTTATCCTCATTATGGCTTCTGGTTCCTAAACCTCTCCTTATACTTTCAGTCCATTAGCTCTCTCCTGGCTTTGACTGCTTCTCTACCAAATCTGGACTCGTTGGTTAGTTTTCATAAAGATGTTCTGGTCAGTTTTCATAAAGATGTTCTGGTCAGGACTCTAGATTCCTTCAACTCCTTGATGTTCTGTTGTATCCCCATCATCTAAGTTTTTGCTATAGCTCCCATGCTGCCAGATACTTATGAAAAAAGTCACAAAACTAGGCTGACTAGTTCCAGCACAAAATTCAAGTGATCTGTTCTTAGCTGGATCCTTGCTACTGCCCTGAAACCCTCATTATCATCTTCTTTTCTGGCCATCTCTATAGTCTCCAATCACCCTTGCTGCCCATACCAGAGATCATGTCCTAGAGAAACTCCTGCCCTGGAATTCTGCTATTCTGATTAATGACTTCTTCAATAGATTTTCTTTCTTTCTTTCCCTTCCTTCCTTCCTTCCTTCCTTCCTTCCTTCCTTCCTTCCTTCCTTCCTTCCTTCCTTCCTTCCTTCCTTCCTTCCTTCCTTCCTTCCTCCTTCTTTCTTTCTTTCTTTCTTTCTTTCTTTCTTTCTTTCTTTCTTTCTTTCTTTCTTTCTTTCTTTCTTTCTTTCTTTCTTTCTTTTTTTCTTGTTTTTTAAAGGAAAGCCTCATCTATGCTCACCTCTTATTCTCTAGTCACCTTTTGCAGAGTCTCACCAACTAATGAACCACTGCACTTCTAACATTTTTTCTTCCTTCTAGATCTGGAGGCATAATCAAATCAACTCTGCTATAGCTATTTGATAGGGGATGTCAATCTACTTTCCTATTGCCTCACTCACTATGCCTATCATTTCCTTAAAACAACAACAACAACAACAACAACAAAAAAAAAAAAAACCTTACCTTCTACCTTTGAATTAATACTAAGTATTGGTTCCAAGGCAGAAGAGTGATGGTTAGGTGATGGGGGTTAAGTGGCTTGCCTAGGGTCCCATATCTAGGAAATGAATGGGGCCAGATTTGAACCTAGGACTTCAGGTCTCTAGACCTGGCTCTCAATCCACTGAGCCAATGGACTGCCCCCATTACCCATTATTTCTTGGACCAAAGTATCCCTACTTGGCTTCCACTTCTTCATTCCTATTGTCACTCCTGTTAAGATGTTAAGCTCCTTGAGGGCATGGATTGTTTTTACTTTTACTTTCCCAGTACTTAATATACAGTATTTGACATAGTAAGTCCATTAATAAATGTTTTTTCATTCTTATAATTCTCTATTCTTATAAATGTCCTATTGAATTATTCATTCAGTTACACGCCAAAAAAGAGGAGTTGGAAGAGGGGCATGACATGTTTAGATCTATAGGTTTATACTTCGGCAGCTGATTGAGGGATGGATTGTTATAAGGAAAGACTTGAGGTAGGGAGGAACTTTAAAAGGCTATTGCAAAGTGAAGTGAGCAGAACCAGAAGAAAGTTGTGTATAGTAACAACAATAATGTATGATGATCAACAGTGAATGACAACTATTATTAGTAAAGCAAGGATCCAGGATGACTCTAAGGGACTCATGATGAAAAAAGATATCCACAGCTACAGAAGAAACAGAGTCCCAGTGCAGATTTAAACATACCATTCTTCACTTTATTTCCTCCACGAACTTTTCTCTAGTGTAAGCAATATGTCTTTTACAACATGATGAACAGAGAAATATGAATTATATGATAACATATGTATAGCATATTTCTTGCCTTTTGTGATAGGGGAAAAGACTGGGAGAGGAGAGAAAAGAATGAGATACAGATTTTTAGACATATCTAATATGAGAATTTCTTCTTCTTGGATAAACATATTTATTATACTTTGTTATTTGCATAGCAAATCATATGTATTACATTACTGTTTTATTGCATTATATATATATATATATACACACACACACATATATATATATATATATATATAATTAGTAACCAAAAAAAGAAGTAAATTTTTGCAATAGTGATATTGCAGGTGAGAGGTGAAAAAGACCTGGCCAAGAGAGGTGGTTGAGTGAGTCGAGAGAAAGAAAGGTATTAAAAAAGATGTTTTTAAGGTAAAAACAGCAAAATTTAGTGATGGATTGAATAAGTGAGGTGAGAGTGAGGAGTTGAGGTTATGAGAGGGGAGACCTCAAGGTGGATTTAATTTGATGAAAGAAGACTTCACTGAGAGTATTATGCCTCTATGGATAACATTTTGCCCAGAAGAGTGGATGTGTGAGATCCTAGGGGAATCCAGTACCCAAAACAGTAGTGAGGTGGTATTTTGGGTGGGGAGAAAAACACAGAACCATAGTTCGGATCACAGAGTTAGCTGGACAATGCTGGCTCAGACCAGGGACTTGGTTTAGTCTGTAATAAAATAAAACATGTAACATTTAACAAAAGAAGGTTTGCCAAGAATGAAAAGGGCATTCGGAGTAGGGAAAGAATATTCAGTGAAGCTATAGCTTTGGTTCAATTAAGTGCATTCTTCTTGCCCCTTTGCTGATCATGGTAGTCTACAAGTCAAGCCTTTGGGAGAAACTGGAGCTTCTTATGACTTTTTTGTAATGAGGTGACCAGGAAGCTAAATCAAGAGCCAGAGTCTAATTTAGTACTCTGAGCCAATTAAATCTCAAGGATGTTTTTAATACTTTTTAAGAAAAAGAATTGACCTCATACACATGGTGGGAAACTAGTAGTAGAAAAATTTCCAAATAGGATAGAGAACAATCAAGATGAGGGCAGGCAGTTGGGCCAGGCTTCATAATTTGGACAGAGTAACTAACTTGCGTCATATAATACTTATTCCATCTGTCATTGCTTCCTCGATGAATTCATATTTCTAAGAATGAAACACATGCTTGTCATGGGAGCAAATAACCCAGTGAAGGATACCAGAGTGAGTAGGTAATAAGCCTTGGGAGTAGTTGTGTGGGCTTCAGCCTAATGCTAGAGATTCTTATCCACTCACAGCTTGGGACTTGGAAGATACCTGAAGAAGGACTTCAGGGGCACAGGTTCATTGACCAGACACTTCTTCTTCCCAAGCTACAGGTTCAGAAGAGGAGGAGTGAGGAAGTAGTGCTCACTGATGCATGTGGTTGCTGAGGGGCAAGGGCCTTTGGCTGTTATTATCCAAAGGAGGGTGGATACCCTCACTGCCTTTTCAGAGGGAAGTGAGCAGGTGCTTCTAGACAGCTGGAGACCAGAGAGAGTGGATCTGTCTGTTTGCAGTGGCAGAACTCCAGCGGAGGGGGAGTGAAATGAGGCCTGGTTGGAGCACCTGAGGTTAATCATAGATTGGGGTATGAGACAGGGGATGTAGGGACCATACCTGGCCCTAGAATATAGAATTATAGAAATTGGAAGAACTAAGTAAGGCTCAGGAAATAACAAGCAAAACCTCCCCCATCTTCATAAAACTCGAGGCATCATACTCCTCATCATGGGAACAGAGCCTAATTAAGCCTATTGGCTGCTAACATTTTAAAAATATTGATAAGCAAAAGAGAAGGGAACTAACTATAGATTGCTACTATGGGGACAAAGAAGACCAAGGTTAAAATTCATAGGACAGTGAAATTAAAAACACAAAGAAAAATGTCAAATATTCATAAAATGAAAAATAGTTTTTGGAAGACTGTAAAAAAGATTTCAAAAAACAAATGAGACAGATTGAGGAAAAATTATGAAAAATAAAAGCAATGCAAGAAAATTATAAAAGAAAGGTCACCCAAATGGAAAAAAATCTAAAAACCCACAGAAAAAATAACATTAAAAATTAGAATTGGACAAGGACAAGCTAGTGACTTACTAAGGCAACAAGAAATTAGAAAGCAAAACCAAAAGAATGAAAAAATAGAAGAGTAATGAAATGTCTTATTATGAAAACACTGACCTAGAAAACAGATTTGAGGAGAGGAAAAACAATATAATAACTATTGGACTACCAGAAAGTTATGACAAAAAAAAAAAAAAGCTTAAGCATTATGCTCCAAGAAATTATTAAGAAAAATTGCCCAGACATTTTGGAACTATAGGGTAAGATAGAAGTTGGAAGGGTCCACTAATCACCAGCTGATACAGATCTCAAGAAAAAAATGCATAGGCATTGATAAGATACAATCGGAATAACACAAGACTTAGCAGCTTTGACATTAAAAGAATAAAAGATAAGGAACAGTATTTTGAAGAGCAAAGGAGCTAGATTTACAACCAAGGATAAGATACCCAACAAAGCTAAGCATAATTACATAAGGAAAGAAATAGACATTTAATGAATGAAAAGACTTTCAACTATTCTTGGGAGAAAACACTAGAACTCAGTAGAAAATTTGATTTACAAGAACCATAAGAAGATCAGCATGAAAGAATGATTATAAGGTATTTGACAAAGTCAAATTGTTTAATTTTTATATGGAAAAATTTTATCTATGTCTTAAGAATGAAGTCATTATTTGAGTAGTTTGAAAGAGTATATATAGATAGAAGATTTGAGGTTAAGTTGAATATAATAGAATGAGCTGAAAATAATAAAATAGGGTAGGAAGAGGTAAAATGGAACAATTATCTCATGCAAAAAAAGACATGAATGGAAGAACTTTCACAAAGAAGGGGAGGAAAGTGTGGAGGGCTAGTAGTACTAGAATATTATTCTCATCAGATCTGGTTTAAAGAGGGAACAATATATACAACTAGAAGGGTAAAAATCTTAACTTACAAAGGAAATAGAAGAATGAAGGGATAGGATTAAGGAGGGTCTAAGAGAAGAGAATGTAGATTAAGAGAAAAGAGGGCAAGGGGATAAGGTGAGGAAGCAATTCCTAGAAAGGAGTCCATATCAAGAAATAGTATGGGATAAGGGAGAGACTTAGGATAAGATAAGAGAAGAATTTTTAGAAGGGAGTTCATATCAAGAAATAGGAGGGTACACAATAAAGGAGGAACTTTTGGAGGAGTGGATAGAATAAGAACTAGGATGAAAAGAGGAAGGAACTCTTAGAAGGGTAGGTTGATTTTTTTGTACCTAGGAAGGCAAAGAGAGGAAACAGGGAAGGGGTGAGTAGGGAAGAGAAAACTCTTAGAAGGGGTGAAGATTGGAGAGGTAGTCATCAGAAGAAATTGAACTACTGGGGAGGAATAGGGCAGAAGGAAAGGGAGAAGAGAGTAAAGAAAAGTAGAATAGAGAGAATATGCAACAAGTTATAACTTGAAATGCAAATGGGATGAATTGCACCCATAAATTGGAAATGGATAGTGAAATGGATCAAAAACCAAAACATGACAATATACCATTTACAACAAACACATTTTAAAATGAGATAAATAGAGTAAAAATAAAAGTCTGTACCAGAATATACTATACTTCAATTGATACATAATAAAGTAGGAGTAGCAATCATGGACCCCTGACAAAGTTATAGTTAAAATAGATGTACTCAAAAGAGATAAACAGGGAAACTATATTATTTTAAAATGTTTCATAATGAATAATTATCAATATTAAACCTGTAAAAACCAAATATTGTAGCATCCAAATTTTTAAAGGAAAAGCAATATGAGATACAGGTGGAAATAGATCACAAAACAATAATAATAGGGTAATTCAATTTTCCCCTCTAAGAACTAGATAAATCTAACCAAAAAATAAATAGGAAAGAAGTCAAATAGAATCTTAAATAAGTTAAACATGGTAGATATATGGAGGGAATTGAATGACAATAGAAAGGAATACATCTTCTATTCAGTGGTATATAGTACCTTTACAAAAACTGACCATATATTAGGGCACAAATACAAATACATTATCGTTAAATGTAGAAAAGCAGAAATATTAAATAATTTTCAGACCATAATGAAATAAAACTTTAAATAATAAGAGACCATGGAAACAAAAGCTAAAAATTAATTGGGAACTAAATAATTTAATGCTAAAGAATGAGTAGGTTAAAGAATAAGCCATAAAAACAATGAATAATTTCATCAAAGAGAATGAAATAAAATGCTAATGCTTCATTATTACCTTTTAACATAATATAGTTTCCCTGTTTATCTCTTTTAATAAACTTGTGAATGACCACCTCCATAGAATGAACTGAAAAACAAAAACTACAACACATCTATCTATCTATCTATCTATCTATCTATCTATCTATCTATCTATCTATCTATCTATCTTTCTTTCTGCTAGCTGATACCTTCTTTGGTGTGGGGAGAGGAGGGAGAAAATGAAATACTTAGGAATAAATTCTGATAAATAACTAAATAAAAAAGAATAAGACATCAGAAAAAAAAGGACAAAAGCTCTAAAGGAGTAATAGTAGAAATTGTTTAGAATGAGCTCAAGTCTGTACTTTAGCAGCTTATCCCTTCCATAGTAGTTAAAGAAATATATTTTTTTGTCAGAGCAAAGGACTAGAAATAAAGTAGACATCTTTAATTGGTTAATGGTTAAACAAACTTTGGTACAAGAATGCAAGGGAAAATTATTATACTAGAAAAAATTATGAGTGTAAAGAATATAGAGAAGCTTGGGAAAATTTATGTGAACTGATAGAAAGTTAAGAAAACAGAGCCAGGAAAAATGTATATGAATATATACACACACATTCACACATGCATGTACAATAATTACAACAATGCAAATGAATGGGGCAGAGCCAAAATGGCAGAATAGAGGCAGCAAAAGTTCAGCCCCCTGAAAACCTTTCCTTAACAATTACAAACTAAATGCTCCTAGAGGACTGAAAATCAAACCTAACAAGACATAGCCAAGGAACCCTCCTGTTGGACTCAATTCAAAAGGCATGCCCCCAAAAGCCAGAATTTGAGAACACTCGGGTTTAAGGGGAAGGAAGAAGGAAGGTCCCAGAACCCTTCCCCAACCTAGAGTGCTAAGCCTCCAGCAGCAGCGGGAAGCTCTGGCTGGGCAAAGGCACTGGCCAGGAGGGAGTACCTTGCAGGCAGGGCTGTGCCAGGCTCAGAGCATCAAACACAGGTGGTGGGGAAGGAGCTAGAGAGGGAGTGCAGAGCTGGCAGCCTGGTCCCAGCAGCAGAGACCCTCCCTATTGCTCCAGCCTTCCAGGAGGTTTTTGCCTCAGGGCACATTCAGCCCAGTCCAGCTGAACTTAATCCCATCAAAAGTCTTCAGAGGTCAGGGAAGCTCAAGTTCCAACACCCCTCCTCCACAGACTGCTCCACATTAATCCAATCAAAGCCTCTAAAGACAGGGAAGCTCAAGCTCCAATACCCCTCCCCCACATACTGCACTGAGAGATCTCCTGATAAAGGTCCAAGAGGGGAGATCGACAGGAAACCCCCAAAACAAAAAACAAATGAAAGGAGCAAGAGCACAGACATCTGCAAGGAGTAAAGAAGAGGTAAATATGAGCAAACAACAGAAAAAGAAAATAGAAATTACAATGGACAGCTTCTATACAGGCAATGAACAAAGAGCAAATGGAAAAGAGGACGAGGGAACAATAAGCAATGAAACAGAAAACCCAGTGAATTAGATGCAGGCTTTGGAAGAACTCAAAATACAATTCAAAACACAATTAAGAGAGGCTGCAGACAATTGGGAAAAGAACTTTAAAACTAAGATAAGTCATCTGGAAACAGAAAATAGTGTCTTGAAAGCCAAAATCAACCAGCTTGAAAACGAGGCAAAGGAGATGAACGATGAGGCAAAGAAGATGAAAGATGAGGCAAAGGAGATGAGATGTGAGACAAAGAGAATGAAAGATGACCTCCAAAGAAAATAAAACAAGAAGGAGGATGACCAAAAAGCCAGGGATAAAATCCAGTCTTTAAGAACCAGAATACAATGACTAGAATCAAGTGACCTCATTAGGCAGCAGGATACTATAAAACAAAATCAAAAAAATGAAAAAAATGAGGAAAATATGAAGCACCTCATTCACAAAACAGAAGATCTAGAAAATCATTCGAGGAGAGACAATTTAAGAATCATTGGTCTACCAGAAGACCATGAAAAAAGAAAAAACCTGGAAGTGATACTATAGGAAATTATCCAAGAAAACTGCCCGATATTTTATAACAAGAGGGAAAAGTGGAGATTGAAAGAATCCACAGATCACCTCCTGTATTTAGTCCCCAACTGACACCCTATAGGGGAGTAGAAGGGTAACAAACCAACTGGTGGGGAGGGATGTAGAACAAGGGAGGAAGAGGATGGGGGTAGTATAAAAAGGCTGTAAATAAAATAATGGGGGAATTAGAAGGGAGGGGATAGAAAGGGCAGTAAAATAAGGGTGGGACCTAGGGGGACTGGTTAAAAACAAACATTGGTTTAGAAGGAAATAGAGAAAGAAGGAAAGGCAGGACTAGGAGTAGAAATAAATATGCTGGGCAATACACAGCTGGTTATCATAACACAGAATGTGAACTCACCCATAAAATGCAAGTGAATTAGCAGAATAGATTAGAATCCAAAATCCTACCATATAATGTCTACAAGAAACACACATGAGGAAGGTATATATGCATAGGGTGAAAGTAAGAGGATGGAGCCAAATCTATTGGGCATCAACTGAAAAAAAGAAGGCAGGAGTCGCAATCATGATATCTGACAAAGCCAAAGTAAAAATAAATCTAGTAAAAAGAGAGAGGGAAAGTAATTATATCCTGATAAAAGACAGTATAGACAATGAGGAGATATCAGCACTCAACATGTATGCATCAAATGACATAACATCCAAATTTCTAAAGGAGAAACTAGTGAAACTCAAGGACAAAATAGATTAAAAAAAACCTATATTAGTGGGAAAACTGAACCTTCCTCTATCAGAACTAGATAAATCAAACCAAAAAAAAATAAATAAGAGGTACAAAAGTGAATGAAATCTTAGAAAAATTAGAGTTAGTAGATATGTGGGGAAAATATATGGGGACAAAAAAGAATACACCTTCCTTTCAGCAGCACATGGTAAATTCACAAAAATTGACCATGTATTAGGGTATAAAAACATTCCAAACAAGTGCAAAAGAGCAGAAATTATAAATGCAACCTTATCAAATCCCAATGCAATGAAAATAATAATTAGTAAGGGTACATGGAGAAGTATATAAAAATTAATTGGAAATTAAACAATACGATTCTCCAAAACTGGTTAGTCAAAGAATAAATCATAGAAACAATTAATAATTTCATTGAAGAAAATGACAATGATGAGATATCCTTTCAAAACCTATGGGATTCAGCCAAAGCAGTACTCAGGGGGCAATTTATATCATTGAGTTGATATATTAACAAATTAGTGAGGGCAGAGGTCAATGAATTGGGCATGTAAATTAAAAAACTACAAAGTAAACAAATTAAAAATCCTCAGATGAAGACTAAATTAGAGATCCTAAAAATCAAAGGTGAAATTAATAAAATTAAAAGTCAAAGAAGTATTGATTTAATAAATAAGAACTAGAACCTGGTACTTTGAAAAAAACAAATCAAATAGACAAAATACTGGTCAATCTGATTAAAAAAAGTAAAGAAGAAAACCAATTTGACAGTATCCAAGATGAAAAGGGAGACCTCACCTCTAATGAAAAGGAAATTAAGGCAATCATTAAAAACTATTATGCCCTATTACAGGGCAACAAATGTGACAATCTAGGTGATATTGATGAATATTTACAAAAATATAAATTGCCTAGGCTAACAGAGGAAGAAATAGACTCCCTAAAATAAACAACTACATATCAGAAAAAGAAATTGAACAAGACATCAAAGAACTCCCTAAGAAAAAACCCCCAGGTCCAGATGGATTCACAACTGAATTCTATCAAACATTCAAAGAACAACTAATCACAATCTTTTACAAAATATTTGACAGAATAAGCCAAGAAGGGGTTCTACCAAATTCCTTTTACGACAAAAATATGGTACTGATTTTAAAGCCAGGCAGGTCAAAAACAGAGAAAGAAAACTATAGACCAATCTCCTTAATGAATATAGATGCAAAAATCTTAAATACAAGCAAAAAGACTCTAGGAAGTCATCAGAAGGATTACTCACTCTGACCAGGTAGGATTCATAATAGGAATGCAAGTATGATTCAATATTAGGAAAACCATCCACATAATTGACCATATTATCAAGCAAACCAACAAAAATTATATGATTATCTCAATAGATGCAGAAAAAGCCTTTGACAAAATACAATCATTCCTATTGAAAACACATGAAAGTATAGGAATAGAATGGCCTTTTCTAAGAATAATAAACAGTATATATTTAAAACCATCAGCAAATATCTAAAAATATCATCTGCAATGGGGATAAACTAGAAACCTTCCCAATAAGATCAGGAGTGAAACAAGGATGCTCGTTATCACCTCTATTATTTAACATTGTTTTAGAAACACTAGCAGTAGCAATTAGAGAAGAAAAATAAATTGAAGGTATCAAAATTGGCAATGAGGAGACCAAGCTATCACTCTTTGCAGATGATATGATCATCTACTTAAAGAATCCTAGAGAATCAACCAAAAAGCTCGTTGAAATAATCAACAGCTTTAGAAAAGTTGCAGGATACAAAATAAACCCACATAAATCATCAGCATTTCTATATATTTCCAACACAACTCAACAGCAAGAATTAGAAAGAGAAATTCAATTTAAAACCACTGTAGATAATATAAAATATTTAGGAATCTATTTGCCAAGACAAACACAGTAATTATATGAACACAACTATAGAACACTTTCCACTGTTGAAGAGGCATGCATGCAAGGGACAGAAATAGCTGAGGATGGATTATCTGCCAGTCGAAAGGAACATGTTACCGGGAAAGACGGTTGGAGTCAAGCCAACGGTGAACTGGGATTCTGAGCTTTTGGTTTTGACTGGTGTAGCTGATGATAATGAAAAAGCTAATTGTGTCTCTGGACTTGAATTAATCAAGTTAGAGGTTATCTGGCCGATTGACAGAAGAAGAAAGAAGACAGACAGTTGTCCTCATATCTCTCTGATTGACATTTCACAATTGTGGCAGAATTGTCATTTTCCTTAATAGCCTCCTAATCCTCATTTTAGAGAATAAGGAACCCTATCCCTCTACTTTATCCTCTATCCTTTCCTGTATTCCCCAATAAACTTGTGTTAAAGAAGACAAAAGAGTATTTTCTCTAAAGTATCCTAGTTCATTCTGAGTGATAAGAAGAGAAAGAAGTGAGAGGGGAAGCTGAAAGGCTTCTGAAGAAGGGAGGAAGGGAGATTGAAGAGGGAGACAAATGCGAGGTATAGGGAAGAAGGGTAGGCAAAACTTGATCCATTAGTTATACAGAATCAATCAATATACACCCTCTATCTATTAGTATCTACAATATCTAGTATCTACAATACTATCTATTACACCACACAATTAAAACTAGATATAAACAATTAGAAAAATGTTAATTGCTCATGGGTAGGACAAGCTAAAATAATAAAAATGACAATCTTACCCAAATTAATTTACTTATTCAGTACCATAACTATCAAACTACCAAAAAACTTTTTTACTTAATTAGAATTAGAAAAAAAGTATAATGAAGTTCATTTGGAAGAACAAAAGATCAAGGATATCAAGGGAAATAATGAAAAAAAAAATGTGAAGGATGGGGACCTAGCAGTATCATATCTTAAACTGCACTATAAAGTCGCAGTCATCAAAACAATATGGTACTGGCTAAGAGACAAAAGGGAGGATCAATGGAATAGACTTGGGGTAAATGACCTCAGCAAGACAATGTATGATAAAACCAAAGATCCCAGCATTTGGGATAAAACCTCACAATTTGACAAAAACTGCTGGGAAAATTGGAAAACAGTATGGGAGAGATTAGGTTTAGATCAACATCTCACACCTTACATGAACATTAATTCAGAATGGGTTAAATATAAAGAAGGAAACTATAAGTAAATTAGGTGAAACAGAAAATTAGGTGAAAGATTTTAAAACTAAGCAAGTGATAGAGAATATTACAAAATGTAAAATCAATACTTTTGATTACATTAAATTAAAAAGTTTCTGTACAAACAAAACCATTCCAACCAAAATTAGAAGGGAAGCAACAAATTGGGAAAAAATCTTCATGAGAAAAACCTCTGACAATGATCTAATTACTCAGATTTGTAAGGAGCTAAATCAGTTGTACAAAAAAAGCAAGCCATTCTCCAATTGATAAATGGCAAGGCAAATGAAGAGGAAATTTTCAGATAAAGAAATCAAAACTATCAATAAGCACATGAAAAAGTGTTCTAAATCTCTTATAATCAGAGAAGTGCAAATCAAAACAACTTTGAGGTACCACCTCACACCTAGCAGATTGGCTAATATGACAGCTAGCAGATTGGCTAATATGACAGCAGAGGAAAATAATAAATGTTGAAGGGAATGTGGCAAAATTGGGACACTAATCGTTTGCTGGTGGAGTTGCAAATTGATGCAACCGTTCTGGAAAGTAATTTGGAATTAAGCCCAAAGGCCTTTAAAAGACTGCCTGCCCTTTGATCCAGCCATACCACTGCTGGGTTTATACCCCAAAGAGATAATAAGGAAAAAGACTTGTACAAAAATATTTATAGCCCCTCTCTTTGTGGTGGCAAAAAATTGGAAAGTGAAAGGTTGCCCTTCGATTGTGGAATGGCTGAACAAATCGTGGTATCTGTTGGTGATGAAATACTATTGTGCTCAAAGGAATAATGAACTGGAGGAATTCTGTGTGAACTGGAATGACCTCCAGGAATTGATGTAGAGCGAAAGGAGCAGAACCAGGAGAATATTGTACACAGAGACAGATGCACTGTGGCACAATACTACTACTAGTAGTAATGCAATGATCCAGGATAATTCTGAGGGACTTATAAGAGAGAACACTATCCACACCCAGAGAAAGAACTGTGGGAATATAAACACAGAAGAAAAACAACTGCTTGATCACCTGGTTTGATGGGAATAAGATTGGTGATGTAGACTCTAAAAAATCACTCTAGTGCCAATATTAATAATATGGAAATAGGTCTTGATCAATGACACATGCAATTGCTTGTTGGCTACTGGAGGGGTTTGGCAGGAGGGGAGGGAAAGAACATGAATCATGTAACCATGGAAAAATATTCAAAATTAATTAATTAAAATTAATTAAATGTTGTTTTATATAAATACAATATATTTATATAAATATAAAATATATAATGTTTTATAATTGTAAAAATTAAATTAGTATCTCTACTAAAAGTATTATATTTTAGAGGTTTATTAAAGATTATTAGAAATCAAAGATACAAATCAATAAGCCACATTTCTAGGGCTGATAAGCCCGGTCATTTTCACTTACTACATCCTGAGAGATTGGTGTGCTTAGAAGCGGAAGCAGAGAGGCCCGAAGTAGGCGGAGAGCCCCTTTAAATAATAGTTTGTGATCTCATACTCAGGTGAGGACTCAGGTGAGATTATAGGGAATTCTGGGAAGTGCCAAGGACTTCTGGGGATTGAAGTCTGGGTTTTTATATAATTTATAATAATTATTTTTATAATTATTTTATAAATTATAATAATAAATATAAAATAAATAAAATTAAATAACCAAAATTAATTAATTAAATAAACTTAATTTTTTTAAAACCCTTACCTTCCGTCTTGGAGTCAGTACTGTGTATTGGCTCCAAGACAGAAGAGTGGTAAGTGCTCGGCAATGGGGGTGACTTGCCCAGGGTCACAAAACTGGGAAGTGTCCGAAGCCAGATTTGAACCTAGGACCTCCCGTCTCTAGGCCTAGCTCTCAATCCACTGAGCTACCCAGCTGCCCCCTAAACTGAATTTTTAAAAAAATATGCTGGGCGATCGGTGAAAAAAGGATTAAAGAAGGGATAAAACCCCTGCTTAGGGTAGATGGGATAATGATTTCAAGAACAGATCACACTGGAACAATCTCATATTCTTTTTCTATTAATCTGATTTCCTTTTAAACTAATATGTGAGGGGAATGCTATGGTTTCAGTTTACTTAGATTTTAGCAAAGTGTCACATGTCATTCTTATAGTTAACATGGAAAAACAGGTATTAGGCAATAAGAGACTTAGATGGATTCAGAAAGAGCTGAATGACTAGACTTAAAGAACAGTTATTAATGTTTTAATATCAATGTGGAAGGTCTCCAGGGAAGTAGCTCAGGAATCTATGATTGGTCCTATGTTGTTTACCATTTTTATTAATGACTTGTATAAAGGCACAGGAAAGTACAGGATGTACTTGGTCTCTAACAAATTTTATTCATCCAGACCAAGTAAAATATAATACATGGATACAAAATCAATTTCTCAAGTACAGGATGGAGGTATGCAGTTAAAATAGAAATGTGAAAAAGTTCTAGATGTCTGAGCGGATGTCAAAGTCAATGTGACAGCACTGAGTGGTAAGACTAAGGAGGCAATGATCTCTCTGTGTTCTGCTCTGATAAGACTTTACCTGGAACATGATGCTCAGTTGTAGGTGCCAGAGTTTAAGAAGAATACTGCTAAGCAAAGGAAAATTCAATTCAGAGAATGGCAATGAGCTAGCAAAGAGCTTAGAATCCATATCATATGAGGATCAGATGAAAGAACTGGGGATATTTAGACTGGGTAAAAGAAGACTGAGAATAGCTCTTTTTAGGTCATTGCTGGAGACATCCAAGTTCCATTTTAAGCATGAAATAATGTAACTACAAATAAATAAATAAATGCAGAAAGAATCAATTTGATTCAAGAAGGATCAAAGGATCTTTTTACTAACATTAAGTAAATAGGATTCACTTCTTACTTCTCAGTTCTTGTAGCTAAATACAGACTGAAGAAGGCTATAAATCTAAGTAGACATCCACTTCTATTTTGCTTATGCAATAAAAACAAAAGCTTTGAAATATGTGTAGAACAGAGAGATTTTAGTTTCTATATTGTGTGGGTAAGAGTCACGTACATAACGACTATGGGAGTTATGAGACTTTGTATATAGAAAGAGAGTAGTGACGGAGAAGCCTTCCTAAATCACTAATAGAATGCAAAGTTCTCAAACATTACAATATTTTGAAAGTGGTTTTTATAAAGCTGTATGGGCCAAAACCAGAAAAAAACATATGCCCTTCAAATCATGTGACAAGTTAGGGCTATACTTGAGAAAGTAATGTTTTTGTAGAATAAATTTCTACAAAGGACATTTCTTTCAGAAAATATAGATGAAAGAAATGCTACATATTAGAACTGTAAACTCCACAAAAAATGAATTCTAATTATGCTTTGAAAAAAACTATTCAGACAACAGTAACTTATCATGTTGGATAAGAGTTTTGATTCTATTCTCCTCTTTTAAACTTCATAACAAGATTGCACAGTTATATTTTTTTATCAAATACATTTTTGAAAAGCCATTTTAGTAACATATAATATTTAGTAAATAATAATATTCATATAGCACTTTGAGATTTGCAAAGCTTTACATAATATATCATTTGGTCTCCATAATGACTCTATGAAATAGATGCTATTTTTTCCTTCATTTTTTACATGAGGAAACTGGGGCAGGGAGAGGATAAGTGACTTCTCCAGGGTCACACAGTTAATAAGTATGTAATGTAGGATTTGAACATGGATTTTCCTGACAACAGGTTCATTACTCTATCTACTTTATCACCTAGCTACAAGATCTCATACATGTCTAGGATTCATGAAAAGGAAACAAATACATACATGTACATATACATGTGTGTATAACTATACATACAGGGTGTATGGGGTGTTCAGGGAGGGGTAGCACCTTGGTATGGAGGGCTTGTCATGCCCTTTTAGGGTAGCTCTCCAGCTTCTGACCCCTACCTGACACCCAGCTCTCACTTGTGGCTCCCAGTAGCTGCTAGCATGCGGCAGTGGCCACACCCCGGGCAACGGCGTCGCCAGGCCAGCCAAACCTTGTGAGGGTAGACAACGGGTTGTTGTCATTGACCCCTGGTGAACTAAGGCTTTGCTCACCCAGCATATGAAGACTGTTTCGGCGGAACAGGCAGAAGAAACCAACAAGAAGGTTCAACGGCTGAGATGGCGACACAGCAAGGCACTGTGGAGTGCTTAGGGCGTGTTGGAGCACAAAAAACAACACGGCCATCCAATGCAGCTGAGGAAGTCTCCAGGTATAACAATTTTTCGTGCCACTGGACCCAGGCTTCCAACGCCGAGAGAGTGGGACTGTCTCTGTGCACCGACTTTTCCACTTAAATCTCTTTCACACACAAGTATCTTTGTGCACACTCATCTATCCCATAGATGATAATGCACAAAGACAATCATCATTCTTGGCTTCCGAGAGGCTACTACTATAACTACAAATATTGCATAATCATATTTATTTTTAAGCTATAATTCCATATAAAGGTTTTCCTTTGTATCAGGGAATTAAATGACTTCCTAGTTTATTACAGCAAGAGAAATTAAAGAGTAAAAGGAATTGAAAAGATAGCCACAGACAGGTTAATTATAAATAACTTAATAACTCCTAATGAATCTAAAATGTGAGGTAAGTAGAGAAACTAGAAAAAACAAAAGGGTTGCCCTGGCCACAAAGATATACCTTAGAGAGAAAGAATTTATTTAATACCAGTCCCTACTCCATACCAAAGGAAATAATCTAATAAGGAAAGAGAAGGTAGAGGAATGAAGAAGACAGATTAATAGATATTCGGAATGAGGTTGGAAATATAGATGAACTTATTAACTGAGGTGACTGAGAAATCAACAGAACTGTTTGTTTTACAAAGTTGTGTTTTACTTAAAGACTGACCTGATGATCAAAATAAGAAGTCTGTCTGAGAGCAATGAAAAGGCAGAGTGATATCTGCTTAGAAGGGCTTTCACTACAATAGTCATATACCCATTATGTTTTGTAGGAGAAAAACATATGTGTTTTTCTTCTCAAGATTAGAGACCCAAAGTGCTTCTTTTCTCCCCTATGGTAGAGAAAAACTACTTCCTTATAAAATCTGAATATTGAGACTTTTTTGGTAGATTGTTGTTGTTCAGTCCTTTGAGTTGTATCCAACTCTTTGTAAATGCATAAAAGATTTCTTGGCAAAGATATTGGAGTGACTTACAAGTTTCTTCTCTACTTCATTTTTTAAATGAGAAAACTTAGACAAATTAGGTTAAGTGACTTACCTGACACTATAGTCACTGCATCACATAGCTATCTTTTTCTATATTTTCAAGAAACTATTTTTTCTTAAACAATTCTTCCTTATCTGCTCTATTAGATTTCCAGTTTTCATTGATCAAATAATAAATGACAATGAAGAATAGAACTTAAAAAAAGAAATATACTCTTAGAAAAAGATTCTGTGATTTTGTTAGCAGAAAGAACCTTGGTTGTGGGAATTCCCTTTGCCAGTAGATTCCACAACCCATTCATGACTTTTAATAACTATGTCCTAGACAGTTAGCTGAATTAAACAACAATAAAATTACTAGTCCATAATCACAGTTATTAAGTATCACAGGATTTAAATTCATATCTTCCTCCCTAACCCAAGAACTAGAAAAACTGGACCATACAGCCTTAAATCAAAATTCTAAATTACTGGCTAAATAATATAGCAACTATATTTTAAACAAAATAGCTAATGAACATTTTTGAGCATTGGAAAGTACAGATTAGTTGTTTGAGGTATTGCTTAGTCAGAGGAAGGTATTCAAACTATTTTGTTTTCATCCTTACTTCAAATTTCTGCCTGAGTTCCATATTTCCTTCTTCATCTCCTTCTGGAATGGGAACATTGTAGTATTCACCCTCTTCTTGATTAAGCAACTTATACCTTTCAAAGAAATGGGGGAAAAAAAACTATAAGTTCATTAATTTTCACATGAATACCAAGAGTTTATGCAACTCCTCTTCTTTAGCCATAACTCCTTTTATTTAGTATAAGGTAGTGCTTGATTAGATACAGTAAAATGAAGAGAGTTCTGTCCAGTCACTTTGAAGAAGTTAACTGGGCCTTTTGATAAACAAAAAGTATTCTAATTCCCTATGTAAATAAAGCTGTAAGTCAAATAACTTTATTCGCAGATATATTTGACTATACCAAATCTTACCATCCACTTGCTGGCATTTTCATAAGCTCTGATACCCCAAATGAAAGTGAACCCATAAAATCATTTCTTGTTGTTCGATCCCAGTCCCAGATCTCGACAGATAACCTTCTATCTTTGTCTGTAGGTTTTAATTTGCTAGAAAGAATGAAAGAGAGGAAAAAAAGCACATATTCATCATCTCAGCATGAATCAGGGAGAAAATGGTCCCAATGATACCCCCAATCTCACTGCATAACTTCTTTTCTTTCTTTTTTATTTTTTTTTCACTGCATAACTTCTCAGGAAATAGTTTTTCTCTCTAGAGGACAGAGAAAATAACAGTGACATTCTGTTTATACATTAATCTGAGAAGAGAGCCACAAGCAGAAAGGCATAAGGATAATCTAAATATATAATATTAATTGTTATAAAAGTACCTCATTAAGGGCAGGAATAGATCACATACAGAAGGGTACATTATTACATAAGAAGAGGCTTCTACTTACAATGTGAATGATTCATTCCACTGTGGGTTTAGCGTGGAGCGGATTGTTTTGGTTTTCTGTTTACTTTCATTTTTAGGGTCAGGAATAAGTTTCAGCTTCACATAGGGATCTGAAAGTCCATTTGGATCCATAGGGATTAAGTTTTTTGCATCTCGCACTATAGAAAGAGAAGAAGGAAAAAAAGACAAATGTTAATAAGAGAGGACCAATTGATATACACAAATCTGATGAGGGAAATCCAAGCCAGACTGAAAAAATGTCACCTTGGGTTGGGAGTAGGCAACAAATATAATGAACCTGTAAAACACCAATGAGGAAGATGTACTATTCAGTTCCATAGTCAGAGCTTGTTTATACTGATATTGGCTTTTAACAAATGACATAAAAACCAGACTTCCCTGTCTCCATTCTTTCCCCACATCCAAGATCTCCCTTCCTCTCCCCAGAGAGCTATAACTAACACTAAATATATAACTATAACTACTTCTTAAGTAGATTTAACTACCACAAAATAGACTCAGGGAAAAAAGTACAAAAACACGGTCAAGTCAACATTAAAACAGGATTACACAAGACATGGCAGCTCTTACATTAAACAAAAAGAAGGCATGAGATATGACATTTTGAAAGGCAAAGGTTTTAGACCTACAACTAAGAATCACATACACAGTGAAATAGCACAACATTCTATGGGGGGGGGATATGATATTCAATTAAATAGAGAACCTCCAGATATTCCTGACAAAGAAACTAGAATTGAAAAGGAATTTGGATGACCAAATTCAATATTCTAGGGAAGCATAAAAAGGTTATAGAAAAGTAAAAACTTAAGGGTTACAATAAGGTTGAATTGAGTACATTCATATCTGAGAATTAAGACACTTAAAAGTATATATTATACTTAAGATATTTAAAGCACTGAAATAATCCAAGATATTTAAGAAATTTATCACTATTAGGACAATGAGAAGGAATATACATAGAAAGAAGAAAGAGAGTAAGCAGAATAAGATGGATTAATATTTTTAAAAATCATGGGACAGGAAAGGAGCACATGAGGAGAAAAGAATAGGCAAGATAGAAAAGTGTAAATTACTTCACAGGAAGTGGTGTCCAAAAGTCAATAAGTGGAAGAGAAGATGGAGTTGTGTGGCGGGCAATGCTTGAACTTCACTCTCATGGGAGTTAGCTCAAAGTGGGAATAACACACACATTCAGTCAGCTATAGAAGCATATTACCTTACAGGAAATTTGGAGGAAAAGAGGAATAAGAAAAGAGATGTACAAAAATGAGGGTGATATAGGGGAGGTCTCATGGGAAGCAAAAATTTTAAATAAAACACTAGCAAAGAGATTACAGCATATACCATGACCAGGTGAGTTTTATACCAGGAATCAAGGATGGTTCAATATTAGGAAAACTATCAGTATAAGTGACCATTTCAATAATACAACTAATCAAAACCAATAGAAGTCTCAAAAGATGCAAGAAAAGCCTTTGAGAAAATACAATTCTCATTCCTTATAAAAGCATTAGAAAACATTGGAATAAAATGAGCTTTCCTTAAAGTAATAAAGGGCATCTACCTAAAACCACCAGCAAGCATTATCTGTAATGGGGATAAACTAGAATCCTGCCCAGTATGGTCATGGATAAAACAAGGATGTCTATTATCACCATTACTAAATAATATTATGCTAGAAAAACTAACTATATCAATAAGATCAGAAAAACAAATAGAAGGAATTAGAACAGTTATGAAGGAAAGAAAACCATTACTGGTATTAACTAAGAAGTAGTGTAATAGATGAGTGGAATAATTTAGAAAATCACAAATAGCAATTTATGACCATAGTAACCTAGTATTCAATAAACTCAAAGACTCACTCTTCTGGGGGAAGAACTATTTGACTAGAACTGCTGGGAAAATTTGAAAAAAAAAAATGTAGCAGAAACTAGGCATAAACTAACATCTCACACCATACATTGAGATAAAGTCAAAATGTATACTTGATCTAGAAATAAAGGGGGATTCTATAAAAAAATTAGGGGAACATGGAAAAGTTTACCTGTGAGATTTATGAATAAGGGAAGAATTTATGACAAATGACATAGAGAACATGGATAATTTTGATTAAATTAATTAACAGGATTCTGTACAAACAAAACCAATGTAACCAAGATAAGAAGGGAAACAAGAAATTGGCGGGGGGTGATTTATAGAGAGTGGTTCTGACAAAGGCCTCATTTCCCAACTATATAGAGAAATGAGTAAAATTTAGAAGATTACAAAGCATTTGCCAACTGATAAATGGTCAAAGGATATGAGCAGGAAGTTCTCAGATGAAGATATTAAAACTGTCTATAGTCATATGAGGAAATGCTCCAAATCATTACTGATTAGAGAACTGCAAATTAAAACAACTCTGAGATATTACCTAACACCTATAAGAATGGCTAATAGGACCAAAAGGGAAAATGATAAGTGTTGGAGGGATATTGGAAAATTGGGACACTAACAGACTATTGGTAGAACTATGAATTGATACAATTTTATTAATTTCTCTTTTCATTTTTAGGATCTCCAATTTAGTCTTTATCTGAGGATTTTTAATTTGTTCACTTTCTAGTTTTTTAATTTGCATGCTCAATACATTGCCCTCCCTAATTTGTTAATATATGAACTCAAGGATATATATTTTCCCCTGAGTACTGCTTTGGCTGCATCCCATAGGTTTTGAAAGGATGTCTCATCATTGTCATTTTCTTCAATGAAGTTATTAATTGTTTCTATGATTTGTTCTTTAAATAACTGGTTTTGGAGTATCATATTGTTTAATTTCCAATTAATTTTTTATTTACCTCTCCATGTACCCATACTAATTTTCATTTTCATTGCATTGTAATCTGAGAAGGTTGAATTTATTATTTCTGCTCTTTTGCACTTGTTTGCAATGTTTTTGTGCCCTAATATATGGTCAATTTTTGTGAATTTACCATGTGCTGCTGAAAAGAAGGTGTATTCCTTTTTGTCCCTATTTATTTTTCTCCACACATCTACTAACTCTAATTTTTCTAAGATTTCATTCACTTCTCTTACCTCTTTCTTATTTATTTTTGGGTTGATTTATCTAGTTTGGATAGAGGAATGTTCAGTTCTCCTACTAGTATAGTTTTTCTATCTATTTCATCCTTGAGCTCCACTAATTTCTTCTTTAGAAATTTGGATGTTATGTCATTTGGTGCATACATGTTGAGTACTGATATTTCCTCATTGTCTATACTGCTTTTTATCAGGATGTAATTACCTTCTCTATCTCTTTTAACTAGATTTATTTTTGCTTTGGCTTTGTCAGATATCATGATTGTGACTCCTGCCTTCTTTTTTTCAGTTGATGCCCAATAGATTTGGCTCCATCCTCTTACTTTCACCCTATGCATATATACCTTCCTCATGTATGTTTTTTGCAGACAGCATATGGTAGGGTTTTGGATTCTAATCCGCACTGTTATTTGCTTGCATTTTATGGGTGAGTTCATTCCATTCACATTCAGAGTTATAATTCCCAGCTGTGTATTTTCCAGCATTTTGATTCCTACTCCTAGTCCTGCCTTTTCTTCTTTCACTATTTCTTTCTACACCAATGTTTGTTTTTAATCAGTCCCCCTAGTTCCCACACTTATTTTAATTCCCTTTCTACCCCCTCCCTTCTTATTCCCCTCCTTATTTTTCCTGCAGTCTTTTTAAACTACCCCTCCCTCTCCCTCCTTTATACTGCTTCCCTCCCCACCAGTTGGTTTGTTACCCTTCTACTTCCCTATAGGGAGCAAATCTATTCTCTGCCCCAATGGTTTGGATTGTTCTTCCCTCTTTGGGTCAATTTCAATGCACGTAAGAGTTGAGTATTTCCTATCTCCAAACTCTTTACCCTTTCAGTGTATTGATGTTCTCCCCCCCTCCCACCATGAGCTCCTTTTTGATATATAAATTCATCCCTTTTTTTTCTTTTCCCATTTCTTTTAGTATTAACCTCTTTTTTTTAGCTCTAGTTATATATATTTACATATATATACACATTTATATGTATTTATGCATACATATATCTATATAGCTATTTATGTCTTGTTATTTCAACCTATACAGTTTGTCACTATTCCCTCTAAGTGTAATTCTTCTAGCTGCCCAGTTGATAACAACAATTTTTAAGGTTTGCCAATGACCTCTTTTCTTATAGGGATACATATCGTTTTAACTTATTGAGTCTCTTAAAAGAAGGTTTTATTTTTGCTTTGTTTTTCTTTTTCCCCTCTTTTTAAATTGCCTTTTGATGATTCTCTTGAGTTCTGTGCTTGGACATCAAATTTTCTGTTCTGGTCTGGTCTTTTCTTTACAACTTCTTGGAATTCTTCTATTTTGTTGAATGACCATATGTTCCCCTGTAAGAATATAGTCAGTTTTGCTGGGTAGTTGATTCTTGATTGTAGAACTAGTTCCCTTGATTTCTGGAATATCATATTCTATGCCTTTCGGTCATTCAGTGTAGATGCAGTCAGATCCTGTATTATCCTCACTGTGGTTCCATGGTATCTTAACAACTTCTTCTTGGTAGCTTGTAATATTTTTTCTTTGGTCTGATAGGTCTTGAATTTGCCTATAACATTCCTGGGTGTTGTCAGTTGGGGATTAAATATAGGAGGTGATCTGTGGATTCTTTCAATCTCCACTTTTTCCTCTTGTTCTAGAATATCGGGGCAGTTTTCTTGAATAATTTCCTGTAGCATTATGTCCAGGCTTTTTCTTTTGTCATGGACTTCTGGTAGACCAATGATTCTTAAATTGTCTCTCCTCGAATGATTTACTAGATCTTCTGTTTTGTGAATGAGGTGCTTCATATTTTCCTCAATTTTTTTTTGTTCTTTTGGTTTTGTTTCATAGTGTCCTATTGCCTGGTGAGGTCACTTAATTCTAGTTGTTGTATTCTGGTTCTTAAAGACTGGATTCTATTCCTGGCTTTTTGGTCTTCTCCTTCTTTCTCCTTCTGGTCTGATTTTCTTTGGAGGTCATCTTTCATCCTCTTTGCCTCATCGTTCATCTCCTTTGCCTCATTTTTCAGCTGGTTGATTTTGGCTTTTAAGACACTATTTTCTGTTTCCAGATGACTTATCTTAGTTTTTAAGTTCTTTTCCCAATTGTCTTCAGCCTCTCTTAATTGTGTTTTGAATTGTATTTTGAGTTCTTCCAAAGCCTGTATCCAATTTGCTCGATTTCTGATTAATTTCTTGCTGATCCCTTCTTCTCTGTTCTGTTTGCTCTTTGTTCATTGCCTGTTCATTGTTCATTTGCTCATATTTACTCCTTCTTTACTCCCCGTACTTGTTTGTGCTCTTGCTCCTCTCATTTTTTTGGTTTTGTGTTTTTCTAGCAGTCTCCCCTTTTGGAGGTTTGACAGAAGATCTCTCTGTGCAGTCTATGGGGGAGTGGTGTTGGAGTTTGAGCTTCCCTGTCCTCTGGAGGCTTTTGTTTGGATTAAAGTCCAGTAGTCTGTGGGGGAGGGGTGTTGTTGAACTTCCCTGATCTGTGAAGACTTCTTATGGGATTAAGTTTAGCTGGGTTGGACTGGCTGTGCTTCTGGAAGGCTGGAGCAATATGGAGGATTCTCTGCCACCCTGGTCAGGCTGCCTGCTCTGTGCTCCCTCTCCTGCTCCTTCCCCAGCACCAGTGTTCAACTCTCTGGGTCTGGCATAGCCCTACCCGTAAGGTATGACCTCTTGACAGGTGTCTTTGCTTGCCCAGAGGTTCCTGCTGCCGCTAGAGACTTAGTGCTCTAGGTGGAAGGGGGGAGGGGTTCTGGGATCTTCCTTCTTTCTTCTCTTTAAACCTGAGTGTTCTCAAATTCTGGTGTTGGGGGGGGGCATACCTTTTGGATTGAGTCCAGCAGAAGGGTTTATTGGCTCTGTCTTGTTAGTTTTGCTTTTTTAGTCCCCTAGGAGCATTCAGTTTGTGATTGGTAAGGAAGGGTTTTCAGAGGTCTGAACTTTCACTACCTCTAAGCCACCATCTTGACTCTGGCTCCCTGAACCACTTTAAAGTACTTGAGTCATGAAGATGTGAGATGAAATTGTATTTCTAATATTTACTAGCTATGTGACCCTGAGCAATTCCTTCACTTCTATCAACTTCATTTTACCCATCTGGAAAATGGGGTACTACTTGCACTATTCCATATGGTGGTTATCAGAATCAAAAATGAAAATATATTTAAGACTCTTTGCAAAACAGGAAGTACTAAATAAATAACAGAATATTAACACATTTCTTCAAATAACTCTTTAAAAAACTGAAATCTTCTAAGGAAGCAAATGTCATTGTGCTTTACTTTTAAAAACCAAAGTTCATTCTGTACTTTCTAATTTCATAGTTTCAGATGTCACAGACTGAAGATTCATCTGCCAGTTGGGTACACACATGGATTAACTTTAATGCTGGCACTCAGAAGCCTTAAAAAAAAAATAAAACAAAACTGCTTTGTGTACCATTCTGCAAATTAATAAATTCCTTCAATCCATTTTGGTCATCAAAAAGACCCAAATTCTATCAGAGAACATATTAGTAGTAATAACAGGAATGACAACAATATCAGCTAGCATTTATATAGTGTCTTAAGCTTAGCAAAGTACAGTACATAATAGTATCTTTTAATCCTTACTTAATTATTATTCATAATGTAGATACTAAATAATAATCTCCATTTTATAGAAGCATAGAGGTCAAATGACTTATCCAGAGTCACATGTGTAGGAAATACCTGTGTCTAGGTTTGAACTTGTCTTCCTGACTTTGTCAGTCAATAAACAATTAATGTTTCCTATGTGCCGGAAACTGTGCTAAGCACTGGAGATACCTAGAAATACAAAAGATAGTCTCTGCTACAAAGCATTTCACATTATAAAGAGGAGAAACCGAATGTAAATAGCCATGTACATAGAAGAAGTATGCAGGATAAATAGAAAATATTGAACAGAAGATATCTCAAAGTTTTTTTTTATTGTGTACCTCAATCAATAATGTGTGTGTGTGTGTGTGTGTGTGTGTGTGTGTGTGTGTGTGTGTGTGAAAGAGAGAGAGAGATTCTGAGCAAGGCTCTAAATTTTTAATGCTCTAGGCAACCCTCTAAACAGGGATTTTTAGCCTTTTTGTGTGTGTGACCCCCTTTCTAAATGATGTTTCTAAATGTATAAAACAAAAGGCAAGGGATTACAAAAGAAAAATAGAGTTATTAACATATATTAAGAGTTCACAGAACCCAGGTGAATCTGCTCTAAGACTACAAAATGCAGAATATGTGCCAGACTACCTTGGTAGAGTTTTTTTATCCAATAGTTCCTATGCCAGTGGAATTACTAATCCAGTAATTATTCCTATTCTATATATTATACACATCTATTACTATACCAGTAGATTATGAACCAGTGAATACTATAAGAATACAAAAAATAGACATTAAAAAGATGAAATATAAAATAATTTAACATTTTATTTTACTTACTATAACTCCTCTTTTTTTGCTCTCTATAATTGTTGTACTTTTGAATGAACACATGTTTGAATACTTTGCTTATTTAAAAAAAACCCATACCTTCTGTCTTATAATCAACACTGTCTATTGATTCTAATGCAGAAGAGTGGTACATACTAGGCAATAGGGATTAAATGACTTGCTCAGAGTCACTCAGCTAGAAAGTATCTGAGATTAATTTGAATCCAGGACCTCCCATCTCTAGACATGGCTCTCAAATCTATTAAACAAGAATGACAACAATAATAGCAGCTATCATTTATAGACTGTCTTAAGCTTAGTAAAGTACAACACATAATTGTATCATTTAATCCTTACTGGCTCTTAATCTATTAAGATATGAGCTGCCTGCAGCTCATTAGTTTTTAAAACCTAACTTTAACACTTTCTGATAGAGTCAAAAGTTTGGTTTTAACTTACATTCATTTTTATACTTGGTTTTAACAGCTAAAAAAGATACCTCACCAAAGGAAAGAAATGAATCATTTATTAAGCAAACTAAATTGTGATACTTTTTCATCCCATCCAGGAATTATGCAAAGCTTTTGTTTAAATTTGACTATATATTTCCATCTAAAAGCTCTAATAGTTTCTTCCTGCATACTCCCCCCATGGAAACCACTGGTATAGAGAACCAGTCTCTTCATTCAAAAATCATTCAAACAGCTTCAAGAAGATCTATGAAACACAAGGGTTAAACATAGTATCTTGAGAGAATGCTGTACTTAAGAGTCAGAAAAATGTTATTTCCTGTCCCACTTGATAAACCCTGAGCAAGTCACCCAACCCTTTTAGGACCTTATTCAGCCCTTTAGGATCTATCTATTAAAGCTTAGACCAGTTTAGATATGCTTCTGTATAGGACACCCCTGTCAAAAGTGTTTTCCTGTATTCATATATGGTACCAAGGGCAGTACAATGCAACATAGAGTCAGGAAAGTTGTATTCAGAATTATGGCTGCAAAGTTATATAAATTTGTGCCTTGGTTTCCTGATATACAAAATAGATATCATGCTATTTATAGTACCAGCTGTGGAAAAATCATTTTGTAAATCTCAAAGTGCTATATAAATATGAGTCCTTGTTATTGTTGTTATATACAAATTCAAGCCACTTACTGAGAAGGTCATTTGTATAAACCATGTCATTTAAGTAACTGAACTAAGGTCATATAGGATCTGGTAGCAATAACAGTAAAATAACAAGTAGTATTTATAGAGTAAGCTAAGTATTTTATAATGATTAATTTATTTGATCCTGTCAACAACTCTGAAAGATAAGTTTCTCATTTTTACAATTGAGAAAAATGAGGCAAACAAAGGTTAAGTGACTCGCCCAAAGTCACCCTGCTAGTAAGTGTCTGAGGTCACATTTGAACTCAGATCTTTTTCTTTCATGATGAAGACCAAGATCTGGAACTAGATCCTCCCTCCCTCCCTCTCTGTCTCTCTCTGTCTCTCTGTCTCCCTCCCTCCCTCTCTCTCTCTCTCTCTCTCTCTCTCTCTCTCTCTCTCTCTCTCTCTCCTCCTCCTCCTCCTCCTCCTCCTCCTCCTCCTCCTCCCCTCCCCTTATCTTCTGACTTGGAATTGATTGGTTCCAAGGCAGAAGAATGGTAAGGGCTAGGCAATGGGGGGGGGGGTAAGTGACTTGCCCAGGGTCACATAGCTAGAAAGTGTCTGAAGCAAGATTTAAACCCATATCATTCTGCCTCTAGGTCTGGAGCTTTATCTACTCTGTAACCTAGCTTCCCTGACTCCTTATTACTCTCAGATCAAATATGAACTCCTCTGTTTGACATTTCTAGGTCCTTACAAGAGGATGCCCACATTTCTTTCTCACCTTATTATATACACTCTTCTCTCCAGCCAAACTGGCCTTCTTGTTATTTATCATATATGTTATTTCATCTACCATCTCTTTGTTTTTGCATAGACTCCACCATTTGTTTATGTTTATAATGTTATAATGTTTATAATGTTTTACCTCTGCCTCTTCTTCTACCTTTTATCTTAGGCCTTTTCTGTTTTCCTCATCTTCTCTTGTCTCTTTTCAAAATTATCTCTTATTTGTTATATATCAACTTATATATTGCCTAATTGAACATAAACTCCTTAAGGTATGGCAAGGACTTTTTCATTTTTGCTTTGGTATCTCCTGTTCTTATCATAAGGTCTAAAAAGTGCTACTTATTATTGACTGATTAAAGCATGCTGTACTACAGTAATACCTAAGGATGCTTGGCTTTAATTTGCATTTTCAAAGTTTTCCACTACATCATCCATGATTTATAACTTTTTTTGCTAACCTAAAATATGATTTTTGGATCCTTAAAGAGATTGCCTTTCCAACTAACCAGATTTTATGTGATTGCTTTGAAATTAGAATTTATATGGACAGATTACATTCAATCCCCTGGTGAATCCTTCTTAGAATGACTCTGGCTCATAGCTTCTCTCCATTCTACCTGGATGGTACACTTATTATGATGATGATACTAGAAAGCAAAGGAAGATCTAGGCTTAATCAAAAAGATTAGATTTATTCTGTTCAAGAGGCAAAACCAGGTCTAATTCTATAAGCATTTACTACTATAGAGAACTATGCTAGGTGCTAGGGGAAATAGAATAATTAGGTAAGACAATCCCTATTCTTATCAAGTGGGTGTAGTATAGTAGAGGGATAAGACACATGCATAATTGCATATACATTGTTTGGTAAGTACATTTGAATGTGGCAAAATTAAACACTATCCAAGTCAAATGGTGATTATAGATGGGGGGCTGAAGGGTAGGGGTGAGATTAGAAAGTCTTCACAGCTGAAGCAATATCTGAGTTGGGTTTTGATGAATGACATTTTATTCACAGACACAGCAAATACCACCAGTAAAGAAAGGCATCAGAGCCTCAGTTTGGTTTCCAGCTCTGCTACTAACTAGCTTCATAAATTTGGGCAAACTAAGTCTTTCTGGTGCTTAAATTCTTCATTTGTGCAATGGCAATAATAAGCCTTGCATACTTTAAAGGACAAAAAATTACTCCTACATAAAGTGAAAATTCATCAGCTTTCCATTCAAGACCCTCCACAATCTGGAACCAGCATACCTTTGGAGTTTTATCTAACTACTCTCTTATCCTGAACCTTTCCAGGTTTATTTCATATTTCTTCCCTTTCATGTACTTATCAGTGGGTTACAGTCAACCTGTCTATTAAAACTTCCTCAATGTATGACAATTCATCTTCAGAGCTTTTTATTGGGGGGGGGGAGGTAATGTCATTGTATATAGGCTATAATCTCAGATATGGATGAAATCCACTGTCCCTCTCACTTCCAACTTTTGGAATCTCTTTCTCTATTCAAAGTACCTCTCAGGAGCTACCCTCAACTTGCACATAGCAGAGGCTTAATAAAATGTTACTTAAGTTCAATTTTTTTTTACTATAACCAAACTAGAAGTTAAATTTGTTGAATAATATCAATGATGTACCAATTTTCTAATGAGACTTGTACTAATTTGCTGAAATAAGGTCCCAGTTTGGCATGGTCTTTCTTCTTTATACACGGTATCATAAAAAGATAAAAGATTCTGCTACAATCAGTAACTGAGGATGAAGATACAATTTAACAAAAGAAAACACAGAATATTATGGAGAAATAGTATAGGTCAAGACATGCTCAAGAGGTAAACCCAGAAGAAGAGGATAATATGAGAACCATAAGAAAGATCTCAGAGGAAAAAAATAATAAGAGTACCTGGGATAAATGAAGCATGAGATTATAAGTAAAATGAAAGCTATGGAGAAAAGGGAAATTGCTTAAACTCAACAGCAAATAGAGTGAGAGAAAGGAGAGAGTAGATTTTAAAAGGGAAGAGTAGAATTGATTCAGGGCAAGCAAATCAAAATTTAAACTTAGAAGGTGGCTTTTAAAAGGGGGATTCAAAGGAAAGAGAGAAAGGGTGAGAATCAGTGAATGGATTCTGGGCTTGGTGAAGAAATAATGGGCAGCAGAATAGAAGATTGCTGTAATTATAGTTCTAGGAATGCTAGCTTTAGAACATAGGCAAGAAAAAAAAAACCTGAGGGACTAATCATATGTGAGAAAATCAAACAATGATTTGGTACTTTATATTTGATTCCATCCTGTAATTGATTCCATTTTGTAACTCTATTCTGTATTTTATATAACAACCTAAGTCTTTTTCTGTCTCTGAATCAAGTTCAAAAGTTCATTCTTCCTTTGTTAAGTTAGATGCAAAAGTTTAGTATTTCTATCGATTATTTTAATTAAAGAAAAATTGAGCTAAGAATAGAAGTTCAGTGTGCTTATAAAACAATTTAATTCTAAAGGAATTGTTATCTTAGCACCACCTGCAGATCACTTTATGTCAAGAAAACTTGTTATCCCTTATAACTTCATCTCCTGAAAAACTTCATGACATCTGTTTGCTATATTTGAAGACATACAATTTGTCCTGGTACATTTCTGCAAGATACATTGTCCATCCAGGACCTACTAAAACGGGTTTTATCTCCCTCCAAGGAACCACAGCCTGGTTCCTTGGACCACTATCAATAGACTCAGGATGCAGATGGGTCCAATAAATCAATAGATTATTCCTTTAAGACAGAGAGGGGTGGTTACTGGCCCTACATGAGTGTTAGCCTACCTTTCTTAAGGAATCAGTCATGTTGTCTTTACCCACATGATGCTGTAAAACCTATAACCAATTGTATTATTTTCCTCACCTAACTTGTTCTGTTCTTTGTTCTGTGTTTATAAAAAGGAGTTACTCCCCCTCCTTTCCGTCTTTTAGCTTAACTGGGGTAGCTATTTGACCCATTTTATTAACAGGTTCATGCCCTGCTAATAAACTGTTATTTTGATTGGAGAAAACATGTCTTGGTTTACCTTTGTTGAATTTCACTTGTGACATAGACCAAGGGAAAAAAACCACCACATTTATCAAAGATGATTGTGCTCACCTTTTAGAAACCTAGGAATTCAACTAAAATACTGGAATAGCTTCAACAGAGTAGCAGGATATACAAATACTGTATATGTATCATCTCAATATTAACATATAACATATCACTGTATATTAATAAAACCGGAGGAAAGATAAGAAAGTCTATAAAAAACTATGTAATGTGTAAAATATTTGGGTGTTTACATATATATAGGAATTATATGGTTATAATGAAAAAATAGTTATTACTGAAATCAAGATGAATCTAAAAACTTGACAAGATATTAAATGCTCATTGTTGGGACATGTCACCATAAGAAAAATAAAATCCTACCTAAATATATTTATTCAGTATCATGACATTTGAAATACCAAAGGTTTATTTTATATAATTAACAAATATGATACAAAATTAATATGTAGAATCAAGGCTCAAGAATCTCAAGAGAAATAATGGGGGAAAAAAACAGAAAGGTAGTTTAACAGTACTAATCTCTATATTATATTACTCCCTTTGACTACAGAGATTTTGGCCTCAAACTATTTCTACCTTTACCTTTCATAAAGGCTTGAGAATAGGCAATTCAATGTTTCTTAGAAGAAAACAAAAGAAAAACTGAATATTACAATTCAGGAAAAATACAGGAAAATCGTCTAGCACTTCTGAATTTAGACAACAAAACATCAATCAAGAGAATCTAACTGATACAAAAAAAAATTCCAAATTACAGTGTTTAAATTTAACAAAGTCAATAATGAACAAAAATTTTTGCCAATAGCCAAAAAAAAAAAAGACATGAATATGAAGGAAAGGACATTTGAATAACACAGGATTATTCCTCATTCTTGAAAACCTGTAAGAAGAGAACAGAACAGTATATATTCCAAGAAAAGAAAGGAATTTAAACTGCAACCCAAAATGGCATACATATACCTAAATCATCAACAAAAAGTCTAAGAAAAGTGAGGTGTTCTGAAACAGAGAGAGAGAAAGAGAGAGAGAGAGAGAGAGAGAGAGAGAGAGAGAGAGAGAGAGAGAGAGAGAGAGAGAGAGAGAGAGAGAGAGAGAGAGAGAGAGAGAAGGAAGGAAGGAAATGAAAACTTCAAACCATATATAACAACTAAAACAATGTCATGTGAAAGACCACCACCACAGTCAAAAATAGCAACAATAACAAAAGAAACTGCTCTGAACATTAAATGATCAAATTTGTTCATGAAGAAAAGATTAGAATGTATCTCCTTCTCTCCTTTGCAGAGATAGACAATTATGGTCATATAACTGCATGGAGTAGTATGTAAAACTTGGTTACTAAATGTGTTAGTTTTGTTGAACTGCTTTGCTATAATCTTTTTTTTTTTTACTTTATAGTTTGATAGAAGATATTATGTGGTAAGAATGAAAAGGAAAAGATAGATTAGTAAATCAAGATGATGTAAAAACCAAAGGTATCAATAAAGTTTTTCTTTTATTTTGTTTTTAATTGATTCTTTTCAATTGCCAAGCATTTATTTTCTCTCTATCTTGCCCAAAGAAAAAGAAAAACCACTATAACACATAGGCAGTCAAGAAAAACAGATTAATGATGAAAAAAATTAAAATACTTTTAAAAGCACATGTTTTTATTGCACCTGAAAAACCACTGATAATTTTTCTGGAATCTAAGCATGACAAGGACAACAAATCTGCAGACCAAAATATCTCCCTCTGTTTTATGTTTTTGTTTCAGAAAAGAAAAAGTACTCAGTTTCCTAACTGTTATGCAGATATGGCACATTTTTTGTGTGTGTTAAGATGTTTCCCTTTGCAATTATCAACTGTCAAATCCAGATTAAAGTAAAGCCAGATCGAAGCTGAAGGGTTACATAATTTCTTGATTAAAACACCATGAAATTTTTGTATAATATTCAGTGAGACAATATATTGGAAAATGATTATGTAAGGCAAGGGCCCAGGCTTGGCAGAGACAGAGCAAACATAACCATTTCAAAATGAATCCCACTTGGAGAATAATTGTATCCTGTGACCTAAAATAGCATATTTTTTCCTATTCAACATCTTTCTGGGCACTGTTACCTTAGAATCCCCAGAGTGTGGAGATAGTGTGGAAGATAAAAAGGACACTCACTAGTTGTGATGCACTGGGGGACATTTTTTTATTTAACTCCAAAATGAGTTGAACTCAATGTTCTAAGTGAGGTTCTGCTGCCATCTCTCAAAAGTTCCAACATGGTTTTTGCATTTTGAGCCTCAAGATGGGGTAGTGGTAGAACCAGTAATCATGAACCTTGGCTAGCAGCCTGATGGAATGGGAAGAACATCAAGTCTAAATGAGGACATCTAGATTCAAGTCTTAGGTCCCCACTTATTAGCTTTGTGACTTGGAGCAATCACTTAAATAATAAAGTTTAAGGGGAGTAAATTGTTTTTAATGTCCCTCCAAGTTCCAAAAGTTCGTGATTAAGGAGGGAAAATGGAATTTTTAAACAGTGGAAAT
The DNA here is from genome assembly GCF_027887165.1 of Monodelphis domestica. Lineage (NCBI taxonomy): Eukaryota > Metazoa > Chordata > Mammalia > Didelphimorphia > Didelphidae > Monodelphis > Monodelphis domestica. Next base: position 226,677,910 of record NC_077228.1, on the reverse strand, counting down.
AACATTGAATTTGTAGCCAAATAATTTGTGTCCAAATTGCATTTAAACTACTTACTACCTGTGTAACTCAACACTTAGCTTTTCTGGGCCTCAATTCTGTCAGATGACTTCTGAGATCTCATATAGCCCAAAATATTTGGTCAATAATACCTAGCATTTATATAATGCTTTTAAGTTTCTAACATACTTAACAAATATTATCACATGTTAACCTCATTACCATCCTGTGAAGTAGGTGTTATTATTATCCCCATTTTATTTATCTATATAACCCTTACCTTCTGTCTTAGAATCAATACTATGTATTGATTCTAAGGCAGAAGAGCAGTAAGGGCTAGGTAACAGGGGTTAGATGACTTGTCCAGGGTCATAGATACAGGAAGTATCTAAAGTCAGATTTGAACCTAGGACCTTTTCTCTTGAAGTCTGGCTCTCAATCACCTGAGCCACTCGGCTACCCCTATTATCTCCATTTTACAGATGAGAAAATTCAGGTAAATAGATGTTTAGTGAGTCACCCAAGGTCACACAACTAGTAAGAGTCTGAGTCTGAATTTGAATTCATGTCTCCTTGATCTCAGGTCCAATGCTCTGTGTCCGCTTGCAACCTCTATAAAACATGGGTTTTATTTCAAATTTCCACTAATGTCCCTTTTTTTAGTTTATGTCTACTTTCTCTACTGATTTAAAATTAGTCTATTTCAGGGTATTTTTTGTGTCATGGTCACCTTTGGTAGCCTATTGAAACCTATAGATCCCTTCTCAGAATCACATAGAAGAAGAAATCCAAAGTCTTTTGGACTCTTTGAGCACAATATTCATTTCATTATGCCAAAGTGCTACTCAAATTATTTCAGTGGAATATTCTTTACGATTATCTATCTCTATAGGAGAAAAAAAAGATGATTTCTATGGCCACAGTTATTAGTAGCAAGAAGGAGATATGAATTAAGGAACAGTATTAGAGTAATAAGCAAAAGATACCATTAGTGTTTAAAATATGCCTCAATGGTGCCTTTTGCCTATTCCCTTTCAAGGCAACACATGGTAAAACAGACACTGATATTTTATATTTAACGTAATCATTTTACTTCTCTCCCTACAAAAAGTAAAGTTAGACAAGAAGAACCATGAAAGTATTAACTATTTACTATTAAACTAACAAAACACTTTTCCTCCAGAAAGCTCCTGTAAATACGAGGGTTTCCTAGGAAATTTTCATGTGAATTTAGAGCTCATGAAAATCCAAGATTATGTAATTTCTCAAGACATAGCATGGGCTTTCAAGTTTAAAAAGCACAGGTGAAAAGCACTTCCCCTCTAGTAAATGAGATAGTCAGACACAATAGAGTTGTCTGTACCAAGCTAGAAAAGCTTTGAATATGGGACTAGTAATCAATTGTGATTCTGTAGTCAGCTTAAATATGTTCAAGAGAGGCTCATTATCAAAACAATTGTAATCAGGGAATGATCGATGAATTAACTGATTTTCTGCAAAAGTTTATGAAAACCATCTTTGTAGACTGATTTCCACTGGTGGAAGGAACATTGGTGCTTTTCAAATTTTAAAGCAACAAATGAATGCCTTCTACTATTATCATAATCATCAAAGATCTCAGTGGTATAGAAGGACTTAAAAAATCTCTCTTTCAGGCCCATTTAATCTTTAGATTCTCTGTTGAGACTGGCCAAGGATCATTGATTTTTAATATCAACCTGTGTTAACAAGGCAAGAGACCATGTTAGAAAAAATCTAAGACCAGAATATCATCTCAGCAAGCTTCTGAAAATATTTGCCACCAATGTCACTGATGTTTTATGGGTTATAGCTGAAGGCTGTGCTGATTCAGGCTCTAAAATGGTACTCTCAGTCCTCTTTTTGTTTGTAAACATGCTGATATATTACAAATGGCCAATTAAGAAACAAATTAAAAAAGGGAAATTAAGAGTCAGTATGAAATGAAATGGAATGACTGCATTTTAGGCACAGATTTTATACCGAGGAACACATGGATCTCACAAAATCGCATGGCTGTTTCAATATTCTGTATCATTTTAAATTTTTCCCCAATATAACAGTAAAATTGTTGACTGAATGGATAGCATGTGTGTCTTGGGACACTGTGTGTGTGATTTGAAGACATGTGATATCTTCAACTAACCTGAAAAAAAAAAAAGTAAAATGATTAGAACACAATGCACTCAATTGGGCCAGAAATAGGAAGTTTGGTTTGTGTTCTTTATGCTTTCCTTAATTTGTATGAATAGATTTTCAGGTAAGCCTGGCCTTTCTGCCAAAATCAGCTGCTGTTACCACTTGTAGCCTTTGTGGCTCCCAGAACATATATGCCAAAAAACATGTTCATTGACACCTAGGCAAGGCATGGTCCCAAGCAGAAGACAGCTTAGTCTCTGTCCTTAAATGAATGGCCATAAAACTGATATATCTAAGTATGCATTTATTGTATATGATGTTTCTTCTATAAAGATGATAGATATCTCAGAGTGATCTCTAACCTGAGCCCTTTATTTTATAGAAAAGAAGATGGAAAGAATAAATGATTTGCCCCCAAATAGGCAGGAAACCAGTGGTGCTGTTGGGGTTAGGTCCTCTGAGTCCAAATAAAGCTATTCTATTGGATGCCAGAATTTTATCCTGGTGTTTTCCATTTGGAATCTTTTTTCTTCCTTTACTTTGGTTCAGTTCAATTTGACCTGGAGTCAGAGACCTGTATTCAAATTTGCCTCAAGACATCTCCTAGTTGTGTGACCCTGAGCAAGTCACAAACTCTCTTTGTGCCTCAATTTCCACATTGTAAAATGGGAGAAATAATAGTACCTATCTTTCAGGGTTGCTATGAGGATAAAACAAGATATTACATATAAAATACATCAAAAACATTGAAGCTATACTAGTTTTATAAATATAAATGCTAACTATAATAATTATTATTTTTGATAGTCAGATCACTAATGCTAGTGTATAAAGTGGAACTGATATTGTTATGTCTTTTATTGCATAATTCTACATTGCCTTTCAAAACCAAGGGAACAATTCATAGCTTTAATAGCAGTAAATTGGTATGCCTCCTTTCATGCAGCATACCAACACTTAGCTTTTTCATTTTTTAATTATCTTTGCCAAGATCATTGCATTGATAAGAGTTTTAAGTCTTTCCAAGTCTTTTTTTTTCTTTTCAATATTATAGTTATTGCATAAATTGTTCTCTTGGTTCTATTATACAATAAACAGTGGCTCTATAAATATATTTGTATATCCGAGGTTCCTACTGAATTCCATATCCATTTTGTCTGAACCCTAAACACTGAAATCCAGGCTTTTTACTCAGAAATTTTTTTCTAGTTGGTACCATATACTTTGAGACTCATCTGCCGACTTTCCTTTCAAATTTATGTTAATTGCATGTCTTTGACTAAAAATAAAGGGGCTAGATTGCACTCCAGTCTTTCTCTGCCATGCTCCATAAACCTCTTCATTTTGGAAGCTTGCTCCAGGCCTGGAATTCACAAATTGAAAATAACCTGTCCCTGTTACCTCTCCTTCTCAGAATTTGGAATTGCAGAAGTATCCCCTGTCTCTTCTCCCTTCTCTCAGAAATAGGAGGTTCAGAAGTATCCTCTGCCCCCCTCCCCTCTCCATCCTTTCAGAAGTGAGAGGTTCAGAATTATCCTCCGTTCTTGTCACCCTTTTAAAGAGGGTGTCCAGGCCAGTTATGTCTCATTTTTCTCCAGGTTACACTCTAGTTTTCTTCTACAATGCCCTCCCTGAGCCAAGTACTTTTGTCAGTCTCCTTTCTCTTTTTTTCAGATTCTTTTCATGTATTGTCTCCTTCTGCCCCCAATTAGAATGTAAGAACCTTGAGGGTAAGAACTGTTCTTTTTTTCTGTCTTACTTTTGTATTCCAACAAGTCAATACTTGTTGACTGTTGGTCTAGATGGCCTCAGAGGTCATTTGCAGCTCTATATTCAGGATTACATGTATGATTCCCCTCTGTAGAACATTTTATTTCTTGGATATACATATTTGCCTTGTAATCTTACTTTTTGTATTCACCAACCTAACAATTCTTAGCCCATACAATCTAATTTGTTCCATCTTGTCCTAATAAAAAAAAGTCAAACAGAGTGAAGGAAGGAATTAATAGAAAAGAAGGCTCAACTATGTGATCATCTACAGAAGGATGTGAATTATTTTAAGGAAACGATGATCTGAAAGATGAGTCTTCATTGTATGATGAGATTAGTTGAACTTTAATGACTAGTTGATTGCATTTCCAAATCTGGGTAGTGGTAAAATGTTTGGCATGCTAAGCATTTTTCTTTTTCCTTCTTCACAGAAGACTGGTTCAAAGATTGAGCTGTAACGTTTGGCCACATCTCAAAAGGCAGTTAGGTGGAACCATATGGGGAAAAAATGAGCTAGATTAACATGGTTGAATTGGGCCAGACTGTGAAGTTCTCTTGTTTTCTTTATATTACATTTTCCCTGTTACTTCATGAAGAACATGTTGTCCTCAAGTTTGTTTTTGCCCTTAACTTTCAGGTTTTCTTCGATATTTCTGCAAGTAGGAATGTGTGTAGAGGCATCTGTCAGTTCTTCCTTATGTTGTCACAAGTCTATTCTGCACCATAAATTGGTAAGTGGAACCCATTAGCAAACATTCTTTGGGAAATTGGAACAGCAGATTGTTTCCAGAACAGGATTTACCATATACCCGTAAAAGAGCTATTATTGACGTGGGAAGTGGGGTCAAGCTGTCTAGCAATTAGGAAAGAGTCTTTTATAAGAGAATCTAAGTTTGTGACCACTCTGTAGCAACTAAGCATGGAGAATATGTCGCAGGGTATAGTGGCACAATTAAAGGCTATTAAATTCTTGTGGGTCATGATCAATAGAACAGGAGTTGGCAGAATCCAAATCAGATAATCCAGTGTTGTAAAGGCTGCAAGGTGATGACAGGACTGCATCACTAAGTCGGGGCTGCAGAGTAAAGTCTAGACAAGATATAATACCTAGGCAAATATCAAGAAAGTCATGGGAAGATGTAAAAGATTCAAACAGGGGTAGGTAGGAAACACACCCAAGAAGTTGTTCCTTAAGGGGAGGAGACGGGGTTGTAGAACTCTGATAATAGTGGTATTTTATCATTCTCTAGTACTTAAAGGGTCTTTATTTGTTATAGAAATTCATCTTCTTGCCTAATGTGAATGAGTGAATAAATAATTAATTAAAAAAAAACTATTAAGCCTTACTATATATCAAACCTTCTGTCAAACACTTACAAATACAACAGTCCCTGCCTTCAAAGAACTTATATTCTAATAAGGGAGTACAAAACACATCGGTAAGTGATGGCCAGGGAAAGGGTACTTTGGTGCAGAAAAATTATAGGTATGGTGAGGGGGGAGTCAAAGAGATTGACTGACCTATCTTACCTAGAAACAATGGCAGAGTTGGTTTGAGAAACAATGGCAGAGTTGGTTTGATCAAGGTTCCTCTATTGGGATCGAGTCAGATAGGACAGTGAAGATTTTGTCAATCTATTCATCTATGGCTCTATTTACCATTCCTATAAGCTTCAGAACCAAAGAGCTCGTCTCTAGTTAGAGTGTGGATGTGATTTTGGTAAAGTAGAGAATGAAGTGAAGCTTTGTTGGCTTTCCTGAAACAGTGGACCAGAAGAGGTAGTCAACAATTAGGACAGTGGGTTTCCAAAGACAACAGGATTAGAAACTCTGCACTGTCTTTGGTAGGCAGCAATATATTAGTCATCAAGAATATGCAAGAGGTGACTACAAAGTATCTAAAAGAGTTACACTCTTATGTGGGCCCAAGATTCATTTAGAGGATCTCCAAGAGGTCAGTGTATAAATTTAATTTATTTTGGTAGATTAAAAAAATTAGTTTATAGACCTCTACAGCTTGCCAAAGGCAATCATAACACAAAAAAAGATTAAGAACCCCTGGTGTCTGTAGGGTTGAAACACAGGGTGAGTAATGTCAGTCTAGTGGAGGAAATCCTTGATTTAAAATCCATAGTGACTTCCTCAGGGTCTGAAGTAGGGATATTGGTTGTAGGTATCCTGAATGGAAATTGAACCTAATGGAGTCTAGACTATGAGGCATAAGTTTGACTCCAGCAGTAATTCCATCCTGTGTCTACTCCAGAGAATCAAGCAATGAAGAAAGCTGTAAAGACTCTTTTTTGATATGATCAAAATGATTCTGGGACCAGAAGTGGACTAAGAAATACTTCCAGAATTCAACAGATATTTATAGTTATCACATTTAACTTTAACAGACTGATTTAGTAAAAGATACCATTTTTTAGTAAGAAGAAAGTTCAGTTTCTCTTCCCACAATCTGAAGGGAAATAGCTTGTGGTTTCACAAACATAAATTTCTCCAATTGATTATAAGATACTCTGGTTCTTCCCTGACTATCTAATCTTATTTCTCACTAAGGTTCCTATTTACAGAATGTATTAAGGTTTTATAAGCACTTTCCTCATAACAACCCAAAGACAGACAATGCAAATATGATTCCCATTCTATACTCAGAGAAGCCCAGTAACTGATCAAGCTAAAATGGTAGAGTAGAAATCATCTAATTCAGTGAAGCTGGTCTCTTCCCAAGTCTCCATTTATCTATAAACATTTTAAATTATCTATTATGTGCTTGTGCTGGATGCTAGGGAATACAAATAAAAAAGTGAACCATTCTTCAATTAGGGAGATTCCACATGTATAGATATATGTCCCAGGTGTCTGGCCAATGAGATCCCAGTTTTTATGAGTTTACATAGGTGTTCAGCGATACAGGTATACTGTGATCACCTGGCCCAATTATATTTAGGGATTTTTGACTCACTTCTGAACCAGAACTGAACATGTATTAAAAAAGGTTCCAGTAACTTGACCTTATGCTCTTTCTTGCCTGGCTGCATTTAAGTAAGGAGGATGAACAATTGTAGGCATTGAGATGGGGAAGTGTCCTTGGCCCCTTCTCACTTGGATGGAAACCCTGAGGACACAGCCTGGGTGTTCCCTTTATTACTGCTGTTGTAGTAGTTTTCCTGCATTAGGTGAAAGAGTACTGTGGTCCTAGGCTCCAATTTAATGGGTTGGTCTAGGAATTGAAGTTCATGTCAGAATTTGTGGGCAGCCATGCATGGTGAAGAACAATACTCTAATAGGTAGCCTGACTGACTCAAACACAGCAATAGATCAGCATGAGGTGCTAGCTTCTTTAAGGAAAGGAGAGTCTTTGTCCACTGGCTATGCCACATTTGGAAGTTTTGAATTTGATGAGCCAAATGCATTGTAGCAACTCCTTTATGTTTGAGACCATTTTTAGTAGAAGCTAGGTGGATAGGGAGAGAGCCAGATTGGAGAAACCTGGGAGATCCTGGTTTCAAATTTTGCCTCAGACACTTCTTAGTTTTGTGTCCCTGGCCAAGTCACTTAACCAACTGCCTAGCCTTTGCTTCCTTCTGCCTTGGAACTGATACTTAGAATCAATTCTAAGATGGATGGTAAGGGTTTAAAAAAAGGTTTGAGACCACTTTCTCAAGAGAATGAGGTGGTATTGGGGAGAACGTGCATGTTTGTACTTCTGTTCTTGTTATCTCTTTTCAGTGAAAATCCCTTACCCAATTTAGGTTGGATGATTAAATGTTATTGGGATGTTAATCAATGATGACTGAAGGTAGGGAGAAACCACCAGAATAAGGGCTTGGGCAGACAATATTCTGAATAACACTTTGTTCATGATGTTCATGAGAGTGGGAATTGGGACAAAGACATGCAACGCCTCTATTTACTACATAGTTCTATACAAAATTAATAGAAGATAATTTTGATGAAGGAAAACACTAGTAGCTTGGAAGGATCAGGAAAAGCTTCATGTAGAAGCTGGCACTTTAGGTAAGTTTTTGAGTTATCTAGGTAGTACAATAAATAGAACTCTAGACCTAGAATAAGTAAGTCCTGAGTTCACATCAGATCTCAGACACTTACCATCTCTGTGCCTTTGAGAAAACTTATTTAACACTGTCTGTCTCACTTTCCTTATGTTCAAAATAGAGATAATAATAACTACTACCTAGAATTTTTTATGAGGAGAAAATATAAATCATATTTGTAAAGTCCTTTGTAAACTTTGAAGTGATATATAAATGCTATTTCTTACTGACAATACTAATTAACATGCTATTAATTAAGTGATCTTTTTTCACCCATTTCCTCCATTTGGAATACCTTTCCACCCCATCTATAATATAACTAAATCCTACTCACCTTCTAAGGTTAATATACAAGGTTTTGTGTATGTTGGTTTTCTCTTCCATCTATAGAGTCAGTTATCTAAGCACAAGGATATTGCTCTGTATTCTTTACTCATATGGCACACACATACACATGAACATGCATACATATTATATGAGGTCCATAATAGGCACTCTATTCCTTACTGGCTGATATTAGTTCATGTATAGATAAAGTTATTAATAAGAAAGTTTCAAAATACCTTTAGGTACTCTGAATGTAGTACATGAAGTGTCCATTTGGGGGAACTATAAGATTACAGTAAAACCTAATCTAGCTCTTCAATGGGAAACCATGAGATGTCTAAAAAGGAAACTAACCTTTTCTAAACATTAAATGCTTTAATAATATATGTCTCTAGCTTACACAGAGGACATATTACAAATGTCCTTTTTGTTGGCCATTCCTCTGAAGACTTTTTGAGAAATATATTCCATTACTGGAATTCAGAAAAAAAAATACAAAGCCTCATAAAGTACATAGAATGATTACTAATCTCCTAATTACTTACTAATTACTAATCAGAACAGATGAAGACCCTGCATACATATAGAGGTGGTAAGGTGTGTCTTGGTGCTATCATATGAGTAAATTGTAATTTTTGAGTCATAGACCACATTTCAAATGTATTTTATTCTGTACTCTAAGAAAATAACAAATAGGAGTTATTTTTTTCTTTTCCTAATCACAATAAGAAACAGAATTGGAGTAGGATGCAAGATAGCTTCTAACCAAATGTATAATTCCCCTACTTCTTAAAAGTCCTTTATAATTTGGCCACTTCCTACATTTCCAGTCTTCTTACTCCTTACACCTTGGCACATATTCTGGGTAACAGTGACAGTGGCCTCACTGTTAAAACTCTCTGAATTTTCACTTGTTCCTCAGCCCTGGAATTATCATTCCCTCCTCATTTACTTGTTTCTTTCAAATCTTAGCTAAAATCCTACCTTCTGAAAGAAACTTTTCCTGAGCCTCCTTAATGTTTGGAAATTTGTGCATTTCCCTCAGTTTATCCTGTATATGTTTTTTTCAGACATGATTACTTGCATACTTGTCTCCTTATTAGACTCTGAGTTCCTTGAGATCAGGGACTACTTTTTTTATCTTTCTTTGTATCTCCAGCACTAAATACCACTTCAGTATGTGCCATACTGTCACATAGTAGATGCTTAATAAATGCTTGTTGACTGACTAATGATTACTTCATACCCACTAAAAACTCCAAATTCCAGCCTGGAATCATGATCATAAGAAACCATACTATACAGCCCAAAAAGATTATAATGAGGACCAAAATCAAGTGAAATTTTTAAAAGCATTTAAGAAAATGACTTTAAACTTAAAAAAAAAACCATCACACATAAGGGATTATTGTTAATGTTATTACTATTATTTCAAACAAATTCAAAAACATTTATTCTACACTATTTCATTAGCATTACTCAATGACTGGTAATAAGGAAATAACTTCTACCTTCACAAATCCAGGAGGGAATAATAGAATAATAAACTTGAGATAGAATACACTCATCAAATGTTTCAGAGTAATAAAAGTGACAGAAGAAGGATGGGGAAGAATATCAAATGTGATACTGATAGAGATTAGTGTTTGGTCCTTGGAAAGGGGCCATATAAGCTCCATTATCATAAAGAGAAATCAGTAGAGAATAAAATATTATATTAAAGTAATACAATAATAATGTTCCAGGTGGGTATGGAGATTCTGTTATATGACAACTGGGGTTATGGCAAAAATAATAATGTTTCTCAAATTATACCCCCTTGTTGAAAAAAGATTAAAATGATTCCACATGTATTCTGAATATAATAGATATTTTTCCAGCAATTTTCATGAAGCCTAATTATATTCAATCTGTATGTTGTAGAGCATCATATTAGAGAAATCCTTTATCTTCAACTATAGTTTTGAGAAAGATAAGGAAACTTCAGAATGGACTTAAGTGGTAGCAGAGAAAGAGCACTGAGCTAGGAGGAGGAAGACTTAGCTTCTATCTAGGTATTATGGTGGGCAGCTAGGTGGCATGGTGGATAGGGTGTTAGGCCTGGAGTCAGGAAGATGAATCTTCCTGAGTTCAAATCTAGCCTCAGACACTTACAAGCTGTGTGACCCTGAATAAATCACTTAACTCTGTTTGGCTCAGTTTCCTCATGTATAAAATGAAGTGGAGAAAGAAATGGCAAACTACTTCAGTATCTGCCAAGAAAACCACAAATGGAGTCATGAAGAGTTGGAAATGATTGAAAAAGACTGAACAACTACAGATATCATGTTATAATGGCAAGAATATTGGATTTGGGGGCAAAGTAAACACATTCATTGATAATTAAATTAAATCCGTTTTTTAAAAACCCTTACTTTTTGTCATAGAATTAATCCCTTGTATTGGCTCCAAGGTAGTAGAACAGTAAAGGCTAAGCAATGGGAGTTAAGTAACTTGCCCAGGGTTACACAGATGGAAGTGTCTACCTAGGTGTCCCCAAGTCCAATCACTTTTTGCTAATAGTTAAATCTATTAAATTATAAATTCCTTGAGATCAAGATCTCATTTATATCTATCTTAGAATATGATAGATTCATATCTATCATATGGATAGTATGTACAGTGGATGACATATCCTAGGTGCTTAAGAACTATTTGAAAAATTAAATTGAACTCACATTGCTAACTCGTTAATCATTCTTGGACTTAATGTAAATGATGGAGTGGGAAAGACTGAATAAAATCATGGACTTCTTTTGCAAACTGATATAAAGCTTATAGACCCCTTCTTAGAACAATGCTGTTAAATACATAGTGTAAAAATGAGTATATATATATATATATATATATATATATATATATATATATATATAAGTCTAGTAACCCAAATGTTTTAAAAAACAAATTCATGGATCTCAAGTTAAGAACCTCTGAATTAGAGGATCTCTAAAGTCTTTTCTAGCTTCAACATTCTATGGTTCTGTTTAATTCAAGGATAAAACTTGAGGAATGTAGGAGGAACAAACAGTGAAGATGACCAGTAGGTTCCCTAAAAATCTCAGCTGCACTGGTATAATCCATATTAGACTATTTACTGCCTTGGGCAGGGGGAGGAAAGGAGAGCAAATGAAACTCTGAATCCTAAAATGTCATTAAACAATTATCAAAAATTATTTTTATGTGCAACTGATTTTTTTTAATTTCAGCTGCTCTAAGGGAATTTTGAATAGTTGTTAGATTTCATTCAATTATGAGCCAAACCCTTTTCAATATATGTAGGCACAATAGTTTGTACTTTGGAGAAAAGCAAGAATCATGAGCTTGAGATACCATAAATAAGACAGATAATTTTGATATCCTATTAGGGAAATTTAAGAATCATCCTCATATTTTGGCCAGACAGAAGGCTACCCTATCTTGGAGTATGGGCAGTTGTTTTCTTTTTTTTAATTTTCAGGAAGAAGATTTGGATCTTCTCAAACTCTCCAATAAATAATTAACTGAGAATACAAAGCTTTTTTGCAATCTAACAAGGAAGAGACTCACTTGAAAATATTAAGGGCAGGTGTTTTACTTCAGTATGAGCTCCACATCCTTTTTGGCCTGGTGAGATAAGCTATTATATAAAATATAATAATCCTAAATAATGAGATAATTTAACATATTGCATATGGTTTAGAGTAACTCTTTAAATCTTGGTAAATAGCTGTTAGATATCATTAGCAAATACTTTTGATTGGCTTTTTATTAGACATTTCAAGGTATTTTCATTTGGTTATGAAAAAAAATGTTTTGTGGGGAATTCTGAAGAACCTATAATTTATCTGTACTGTCTGCCTCCTAGATCCTGAGATGTGAGTCTAATTTTTATGTTTTTTTATTTTGTTTTGGATGTAGACTCTGTCAGAACTTTGAGTAGAAATAGCCATAGTAATCAAGAAACAATCAAAAGAGTTTTTGATAGGAATTTTTTGTTATAAACTAGTACATGATGCAGAGTGAAATATTATCATCCCCATTTTACCATCAGTTGAGAAAACTGATTGTGAGGTTAAGTTGCTTGCTTCAGGTCATACAGCTAGTAAATTTAGGAGTCAGGTATTCTGACTATAGCATATTTTGTTTTAGAACATATGGTTACAGAAGATAGCATTTCCTTCTCAAATTGTTGATTTACTTAAAATATATCAGTATATTCTACAATGGTTGAAAATTGGAAATGATATGATAATTTTCTTTCATTAAGAAAATTCAGTTTTGAAATCCATATAATAAAGTAGTATCAAAAGGAAATAAAATTGGAGAAAGTAAAATGAGCTGTTTTACTTGATTCTTTTGGTGGTTTCAATACTGCAGGATGATAAGGATGGGTTTGAGATCACTATTATGACAGGGCCATGACAACAAAAGATTGATAGAGTAGTGTACAGTCTTATTGGGAAACTTATTCTCTTCTTATTCAATACTGTATTATAAGGCTCTGGCCAGTGTTGCTTTTTAAAAGTTCTATTTCAACTATGTGATTCTTTTAGGTTTAGGGTTTACATGTAAAAAGAGATGTCAACAAAATCAAAACTAGAACTCCTTACTTGACAGCGATCTCTGCTTTCTCAAATTTTCCTAGAGAACTTTGTTTCTCCTTTTTCTCCTCCTTCCTACAACACTTTGTTTCGTACTTACTCGTATATCTGTTGTATCCTTTCCCATCATAAGTAAATAGGATAGGTTCTTTGTCATCTTCACGTTTCCTAGTTCAGTGTCTGGTAGGTCTGAGACATTTATGTTGAAGTCATCCTTTACTATTTATCTCAGTACTAATCACCACACCAGATCCTCCTTCCTGTGTCTTCTGCAGGAACTTCTGCCTGACATGGTTGTGTACAAAATTGTCTCTTTAATGCCCACTTTTCAGTCATTTACTACAACTTTCCTTACCATAACAGAGCATAAAAAAAGCCAAAGAGAGACTTCATGTTGGAGTAGAGTAGTAAAAAGGAAGGAACAACTGGATAAATGCAGTTTCCTCTAAAGAAAGAAGAAAAAACTGAAAGGTGCCATTATTCAGGCCCCTCTTATTATCAGAGATCTGTGCTATTTATATTTCTGACTATATAATTAGTATTCCCTGACATTTATTACCACCCTCATCCCCTTTCCCAAAAGGAGGTATTCTTTTCTTGAGCATCACAAAATGATGATACTGTAGGTGAATACAGCTCGGGGAAGAAGTAGGTCTTGTTGACCCACCTCTTTGCCAGCAGGTTCTGCTCATATAACCGGGTGAAGAGCCAAAAGGTATCTCCTAGCCCTCCCCTTCCCCCATCTCTGATTACTTCCCTTGCCTTTGTGCTTAAAATAGAAGAAGCAGAACTGAAAATAACCAAGGTGATTATATTAAATTGAATTAAATCAGGACTGGTTCTGAGGCAGTTACTAATAGAATCACAAATATTCACATCAGCCTGGAAGATAGAGACAAAAATAGGCACTGGACAACATTTTTGTTGTTGGCTGGAGGTGGGGAAGAGAAGTTCACCCTTCAGGAGAGACAGTTGCATCAAATCAATTAATCATAGCTGACATGGATCTAGCACTTTAAGCACTTTGCAAAAGGCACTTTACATAAATTATCTCTCTGAGAACTCCAGCAACCTTATGAAAAACAAAGAAATAACACAGGTGGTTTTCCCCCCCATTTTACAGAGCAGAAAACCAAGGACTAGAAAGATGAAGGGATTTGTCCACAGTCACGCCGATGTGAAAGAATGAATGAAGGAGCGGAACATATATTAAGCATTTAAAATGTGCCAGGCACTATGCTAAGGGCTTGGGATACAGATACAAAAAGAAAGACAGTCCCTGCCCTCAAGGAGTTAATTCCCTAATTAGGAACAAAAGCACACATTAAGGAGCAGCAGACAGGGATGAGAGTTTTGGTCTGGAGGGGTTTATAGAGATGCTGAGTTGCCACAAAGGGCAATCAACTGACAAGCCCTTTTCAGAAGAGAATTGATTTGATTACATTGCTCAGTGCACTGCAACAGAAAGATGGTAAGACGACCCAGATGAATGACTAGATGGTGAGAGAGAAGTACTGTCTGATGTCAGGGGCAATTAATGTATATAATGGACTAAGTGGATTGATTTGTATTGCCACCAATCAATTTTGCTCAGTCTTTGGGTGGGAGCTCCAGAGATGAGTGAACTAATATCCCCAGAGATTGGGAAGACTGAGTCTGGAGTAGAAGGTGTTAATTTGAGCCCAAATCTCCCCTAACTCTACAGCACTCTACTGCCACTTCATATAGGTAATGAATTGAAATATGTAACAAATGGATTTATATAAGGCTGGTCAAAACCATAACTTTGAAATTAAAAATAACACCTAAAGAAGCTGCATCTTCTCTCTTCTTGATTTTTATGTAGGCAACTGCATTTCAAAGATGATAGAAAATTATTTTATTGCTCATTAGAAGATCTCTTCTATTAGGAGAGGAGAAACTAGGTTTAATACTTTAGTGAAATGAGAGACTCATCGGTCAATTAACAAGTTAAAAGAAGGTTGATTTATCCATAGCATTGAAGAGATATTAAAAAATGATCCTGTAGCACCTATTTTAGGAAGACATGCTGCTACTTTCATCTCATCCCACCCACAGCTTCCATCAGAAACTAGTCTGTTTGGTAGGGCAGGATGTGATAACTTGTACGGTCATGGGAAGTCCTCCAAGTCCGAAGAGATTGCTATTCCATGTTATTTGGTATTTTTATGCCCTAAGGCTGTTGGAGAACTGATGGAACACATGCTGGCATGTGTCAGAGGGGGCTTCTTCCTTCTCCAACTCTATGTGGGCCTGAGGACTTTTTTCATATGACCTGCTCCTCTGCCCAGCAGCCCAATGGGAGCACTTCCTCCCTCCCTTGTCTGGGTTAAGGCAAGAAGATCACATACAGAGTGAAGGTTGCAGTTTGGGCACTCAGTCTCTGTCTCTAAAAGGTTCGCCATCACTCCCCTAAGGTTACCAGAAAGTTATGTTAGTATGGCCAGTTGCTACTAGAAAGCTGGGTCAATGAAGACGTGACTTGTTTGGGTTAGTCTCTTGAAGATGGCTTCCTTCCTTTTTTGGGTAGGGAAAGAGAGAGAACTGAGCCTAATCAATATGGTGAGTGTGATAACCCTGGTAGATATTGATTCTATAAAAATCCTTTATGGCTCCATACAAATCCTGCTCCTAAAATTTGCATGCCTTCTCCCCACTCACAGACATACACTTTCAATCAATAAGAATGATTCCATCAATCAGTTAGCATTTATTCAATACTTACTATATGAAAGAAAGTTGACTTTTCACTTTCAATGAGTGAGAATAGGCTAGATGTCCAAGGGATTAACCCCACTGAGATAACTGTTCCCATCCCCAAATATGCACTTCAGATCTCTTGGTGAATGACTTACCACAGGTTCAAGTTATTCTTTAGAGTTGGCTTTCCTAAAAACTTTATCTTGCAAGCCAATACCATTTCAGTGTGCTTACCATTAGTAATCAGGTAGGGGACACAATTATCTCAAAACCAAAGGATTTACTGAGTTGGAATCATAAAAACATTAACTACAAAACATTTCCATCTCATTTAAACCTACACTGTCTTCTTTCGAAAATACATAGCATTTGGTGGGAAGAACAGGTGCTCACAGAGTATGTGATTAGTAAGGTATACCCTAAGGGGATATATGTGGCCAACAAAACTCATATGTCTAATGCTTGCAGGGCCTCGGTTTCCTTTCTTTTCTTGTAGGATCCTCATGTTAATCCTCAATGGCATAGCACCTCTGATGGGCATATTGCTCTTCTAAACGCTGGAAGCCTGTTCCCTGCTAGGTGTGATGTCTTCTACTGAGGGGGCAGCTCCATTATAAAACTCCATGACTGATGAGATTAGAGGATGAAGAGAAAGAAAACCCTTTTCCCTAACAGGTAAAATACAATTCTCCCTCAAGAACTAGGTTCTTTTTCTGAAGTTGGCTCTTTTTTAGATTCCCAGAGTTCACAGTCCTATCTCTTGCCTTGACTTCAATTTAGAGATTATTGTCTGTCCTGCTTTTTAAAGGTCACCAGGGGTGCTGTACAAGTTCGAGCCAATCAATAATTAGTTGTTCTATAATTCTATCAAGTTTTATTGAAGAAATATTTCATTCCTCCTAAAGGAGTAAGAAAGCCTGCCATCTCTTTACGTTTCCATTAACAATTTACCACCTGATATTGTCTCAGGCACCTGCCAAAGTTATTCTGTAATTTATTCAACATTTCATTGTATTAGTTTACATTCTGTAGTTTCCTCGAGTTGGGGAGAGGGTAAATTCAGCTGATCAGTGTCCCTTGATTCATCACCCACACCCTGAACCATGAACACACACAGTAGTAAAGGTGATAAATTTGATGCCTCTCCTTTAGAATGTTACAGAGGTAGCTAGATGGCACAAGTCAAGAAGACCAGAGTTCAGATGCAGTCTTAAGATATTTACTAGCTGTGTGACTCTAGGTAAGTCACTTAACCTCTGTCTATTTCCTCAACTATAAAATGGCAATCATAATAGAATCCACCTCTCAGAGCTGTTATACTTAGCACAGTGACTGGCACATAGTAGATGCTATATAAATACTTATTCTCCTTTTCCTTACAGTCCTCATTATGGGAAACAATTGGACATTTTTTTCTACTGTTCTACTTTGTTACATTTTTAATTTGAGGATCACAACAAACACCAAATAGCTAGTGATGCAAAGAGCCAAGAGGATTTTACCTGCCAAAGCGTCTTATTCATTTCAACAAGAGTCAGAAAGTCTGGACATTCACACTGTAGTGGGGATATCACTTTCTACTGGTCTCCTCAAATCTATCAGTCAAAATCAGCACAGAGAAATCTGGCCACTGAGAATCAACTAATGTCAAAGTGTTTATTGTTTTCCTATATTAAAATCAACTCAAAAAAAAAAAAACTATTTTAAAGCACATGCCATGTGCCCTCTATGGCTTGAGAGATTGAAAATACAAAGATTAAAAACATAGAAGAAAGTTCCTTTCCACAGTAAGTGAGATATGACAGGTACACAGATAAATAGATGTATGTTAAGATATGAAGGGGTGCAAGAAAAGATAGAAAAAGAAATCTCATTCACAATAAGCACAGAATGCACAAAATATTTGATAGTCCAGCTAATAAGACACACCTAGGACTTGAATTAATACAACTATAGAATACCATTTTTTGTAGAATTTTTGTATTTTTTGTGTTTGTAATTATTTGTAGAAATAAAGAAAAACAGGCAAGCTTGGTGACTCACTGGTAGAGCATCAGGCCTAGAGATGGGAGGACTTGTGTTCAAATCTGGCCTCAGACAATTTCTAGTTGTGTGTCCCTGGGCAATTCACTTAACCCCCATTGCTGCTCTTCTGCCTTGGAACTGATACTTAATATTGATATACAGAAGGTATGGATTTAAAAAAAAAGATAAGAAAGACAAATAACTGGAATGGCATTAATAAGTCACAATTGTTCTGTTCCAATATAACAAAAATATAATAGCTAGTAATATCTTATATTTATATAATAATGCTTCAGACTTTCAAAGCACTTTACATAGGTTATCTCATTTGATTATCACCTTACTAATCCAAATTGCAAACAATAAAAGAAATGTCAATGAAAACAACTCAGAGGTTTTACATTACCTTAATCAGATTGATAATGATAACAAGAGTGTAAAAGAGTAATTGTTGGAGAGAATGAATGAGGACAAGCATAATATACTATTAGTGGAAACATAAATCAGTTCAAACATTCAGGAAAATAATTAGGGACTATGCCCCCCCCAAAAAAAAACTCTCTCCTCACTAAACTATACATACTCTTTGACCTAGCAATATTGCCACTAGTCATGTACTCAAATGAGGTCAAAGAGAAGGAGAGGATCAGCATATTCAAGGATATTTATAGCAGCATTTCCTGTTGTAGCAAAGAAAAAAAATAGCTGGCCACTGATTAAGGAATTGTTGAATAAAAACTATGATATGTGAATTTAATGGAATTTTATTCTTCTATAAGAAATGATGATAGGGTTAGAATCAGAGAAACCTGGGAAGACTTGGATAAATGAATAGAAGCTAAATAGAGCTAAACAAATAGAACAATTTATGATATTACTATAATAATCATATAAAGAAAAATAATTTAATAGACCTCAGAATTCTGAAAAAGCAGCAACCAATCATGACTTCAAAAGACTGAGGTGATGAAATATAATTTCCATCTCTTGGGAGGAAGGTGATAGACTAGAAACAGTCATGAATTCTTAGGCATAGCCAATATTTTGAATTATTTTTAAAACCTATAACCTTCTGTTTTACAATCAATACTGTGTATTGTTTCTAAGGCAGAAGAGTGAGGCAGAAGAGTGGTAAGGGCTAAGAAATGGGTGTTAAGTGATGTGCCAGGGTCACACAGTTAGGATGTGTTTGAGGCCAGATTTGAACTTAGGACCTCCCATTTCTAAGCCTGGTTTTCAATCTACTGAGCTACCCAGTTGCCCTCAATGAATTTTTTCTTGAATAAGTATAGTTGTTAAAAGGGATGGCTTCTAGTAGGAAAGAGGATGTAGGTTACTAGGTAATACTAGGTACGCAGAAATGAACATTAATACAACATTTTTAAAATATACTGGGGAAAAGGGTATCTTAGGAGTCACAAACAGAGCAGTTTTGTTACTGTTTTAAACTTTTGTATAATTCTTTTTAAAAAGCTACACATGACAGAAGAGAATAATTTCTTATATAATCCTCTTTTCTGGTCCTTTCATTTAAGAATGTGATTTTTGATAATTGTTAGATTCAAAGCACCAAAACAAGTTATAAAAAAGATGTGATGAAGGCGAAAAAGATTCATACTAACTGCTCTGAGATAATATAAGAAGGAAAAGATCCCGTTAAGGGAGAAAAGGGAATTTTTCATAGAGTATGCTGGCAAATGAGTTTGGGCCTTGAAGGAAGAGAAAAGACTTCAATATTAAATTAAAGAAGCACATTGCAAGAAGAAAGAATAGCCTATACAGATGAACAGACACAGGAAAGGGCAGGATGAGATTGGGAAATCAGTATAGTTCTGCTGGAACATTAAAAACATAGAAAACCCATGGAAGGCAAGTCTGAAAAGGAGTGTGGAATGCTTTAAATGGGTGACTAAGGAGTTTGTATTCTAACGAGAAACAGGGATTTAGGCTTAAGGTCTGGAACATGGACAGATTTTGAGAGTAAGTTAACTCCCACCACATTTATAATTTTTAAAAATCAAAGGATCTGTTGTCTATGTAGCATTAATTCCACAAACTACATGACACATCATGCCAAGGCAGTCTTCAATTCTACAGAGCAGTGATGTAAGAAATGATATAACAAGAGTAGAAGCCTTAATTTACATACTCCAGGAGGAAGTCCACAGTACCATGACAGAAGCATTCATGATTTGTAAAACAGATATTTTTAAAATGACACCTTTACATTCCCTGAATATTGGAAAGAGGTGAATATAGAGCTTAAAAATCAGAAACATAATCACTAGGAGAACAGAATTCACACTCACAAAACAACTGCAGAACTAGCAAAGAGCATCATTTCCCTGACAGTGGGATCTAAGCCAGTGATTCAAGAACAAAATTTACCTCATTTTCCTTGTCCATTTCTGTATGCCAGCCACAAAGCAGGCATTTACTTGGGAGAGACACTAAGAAGGACCACAGAGGATTTGCTAGCAAAATAACAAAATCCTCATTGTAATGCTTGTAATTTCATGAGGAAAGTGAAACCCTAAGGGTGATCGGAACACATGTCCATGCCCAGGAGCAAAAAAATTTCCAGACAGAATAGAGCAGTTGAGAAAGAAGGGTGGTTGCCAAGCTGACTGAGACAAAGTCATTAATGTTTTCTCTCTTCCTTGGTTCCTAGTCAACATTCTCTCCATTTCCCTAAGGCTCTTCAATCACTTTCTATACATTCAAAATTCCTACCCATTCAATAGATGCTGTTTAACCTGATAGCATCACCATGACACCATTCTATAACAACACCACATTTTTTTTTTCAGCTCAAGATTCAGTATGCCATAGGTGGCACAGTGGACAGGATACTGGCCCTGGAGAAAGACCTGAGTTCAAATCTAGCCTAGACATGTAGTTGCTATGTGACCCTGGACAAGTCAGTTAATCTCTGTTGGCTTCAGTTTCCTCAACTATAAAATGGGTATGATAATAATAGCACCTACTCCCCAGGATTATTGTGAAGATCAAATGAAATATTTTTTAATTACTAAGCAAAGTGCCTAGGCACAAAATAGGCTCTATATAAAGTTATTTCCCTTCCTTATATCACCCAACTAAGATGATTAATGCCCTGGTCAATTGCACTGGATGACTGTTAACTGAAATGGATAGTTTTCTCGCACTTGGCTGCTTCTTGTAATTGGCACATATCAGAAACATGCTGACCTGGATAAAACAGCCTTAAGCTTTATACATACCACACGACTCTGTACATACTTACATCCTGCCCTGCACATAGCCGTCTATGTGTTGGTCCTGCCCTAACTTGCTCACCCCCACCCAGGGAGAATGTAAAAACAAAATGCATAGTAGGTGACAGGAATTAAAAATAAATGAAGGTTCAGGCTAAGTTCTCTGGCTGTGGCCAGGGCTCCTCTCTGTGGATCTAACAGTAGGAGGATAAGTGGTACTGCTGTGTCAATATAGGGAAATGACTTAATAAATGTCACCTGAACAACTACAACACTAAAACCAGATTAGTTTCATCATCTAAAAATAAACACTGTTGGAGCTCCTGTCCAATTGTCTATGGAATGCCAATGCAGACTTTTTTTATTCTGCTTTTTTTTTTGTTTAACTTTTTGTTTGTTTTTAAATCAGTAGCTTTCAAAAGGCTGAAACTCTGAGTAAGAAGATGGGACTGGAACAGAGCTTATGTTCTCTTGGGGCTTATTAAAATAGGTGTTCAGTGGAGTCCAAAAAGAGCCAAGAATCTGAAGGAAGTAATGAGGACAGAGTGAATGGTCTGTTACAATGCCACAAAGAAGCAATTTATAATTTACAATACGCATATGCCCTCCCCTGCATGCCTTTTTTGGGGGGCTACCAATTATATAAATGAGATCTTCACCCTCTCCTTGGCACTCAGTGTACTCTCCAGGATGAAAAGTCCCAAAATGCAGCCCGAGAACAAGTGTCTTCTCCCTGCTTGACTACACTGGAGTGAATTATAAGAAAGAGACATGCCTGTCATACTAGTGATTGGTTGAGTAAGGGTCATCAACTTCCTGAGACTCACTAGGTGCTCAGGGAAGCAATAGCTAAGTTCTGATATTATTCTTCATATATCCAGCAATCCTTGCCATATTAAATAATGTTTTCTTCTCAAAAATAATTCGACTCTACACGTCTCCACCTACTAATAGCCACCACTTTCGCTCCAACAATAAATTCAGCAACTTTGGAAAACTTTAGAGCAGGCATCCATAGCCTTTTTTTGTCACAGACCCTTTTGAAAATCTGGTGAAGCCTACATATCCCTTTTCAGTATAATGTATTTAAATGAACAAAATATAATATATGTGATTACAAAGGAAAGCAATTATATTGAAATAGTCATCATTTTTAAAAACAAGTTCACATATTCTACATTAAGAACTTCTGTTTTAGAGGAAAGTTTTGCCTCTATCTAGCCTCTCCCCTAAGTGGTCCAATGCTACTAGATAGCATACTGGACTTTCATTAGCCACAAACTTGCCATAAAAATGTTAAAGAAGATGGGCAAAATATTTAAAGCATCTCAAAGAAATCAGTTTATTGATTTTCCTAGAATTTACATAGATTTCCAACAAATGTTGATACATGAACAATTCTAGAAAAGTATCACTTCTCCTAGAAAAACTGATGGAAAGATGAAGATTGGCAGATAATGGAGATTTAACAAAATCAAAGAGAAACCAAACTAGTTCTTTCATACAGTCAAGGACAACCCAAAGCCTGTGAAGATTCGAGTTGAGCAACACACTTTAACATGGGTTGGGAAGTCTGGTGATTTCTCAGGACCTTCTTGTTGGAGCTGAGTCAGAAGGCAGTCATTGAAACCTTTACTCTTCTGCATTGGTGGAGTAAACTAGACAATGTTTTCTCAAAATGCAGACCTCCTGACAGGTAATTGCTTGACTGAGTTAATGCTAAAAATATTTAGCAAATTATTAGCAAAGAGGTAACATATTAGAAAGATTGTACACTATTATAAGTTTGGACTTACACCAGGGAAACAAGATTTGTTCAATATTGGGAAAATAATAGTCATAATAGAGCATATGAATAACAGCACAAAAAATAATGAGTATAGCAACAAATGAGAATTTTGTTTTAAAAAATGCAATATGTATCTACCTTTAAATAGTTAATAATTATTAACAATTATTAGTAAGTATTAATAATTATAAATAAATAATAAACAATATATAAAACCAAAAGCCAGAACTAGATTCCCTTCTAATAAGAACAAAGGTAAAGCAAAAATATCTATTGCTGTCTATTATTTGATGAATTTTTGGAGATTTCAGATATTGCTAGATAAGATATAGAAACTAAGATAAAAATGTAGGCAAAGAAGAGAGAGGGAAGGAATAAGTATTTATATATGACCTATTCTGAGCCAAGCATCATGCTGAAGTGCTTTTATAAATATTACCTCCTCTGAAAGAAATATAAGCTATTAGCAACAATTAAAAATGCTCTAAGTCACTATTAATATCAATGTAAATCAAAAGAACTTTCCTTTGTCACTTAGATTAGACTAGCAAAAATAATAAAAAATGAAAATGTAAATTGGCGGGGGATAGGAACATTGCTATATTTTAGGGGCTTTGAATTAATCTAACCATTCTAATAAAAATGGAAATACACCCAAAACATCACTATACTGCACATATTCTTTGACTCCTTACTCTAAAAGTTACCCTAAAAGAGATAAAAAACAAAGAGAAAAGAATCATTCATATAAACATTTATAATGCCAATTTTTGCCATAGCAAGGTCCTGGATATAAGGTGGATGCCTATGAATGCAATGGACCCTAACAATAAATTTAATGTATTCAGAAAAACCTGGGAAAATATGTCTGAACTTATGCAGAATAAAAAGAGTATAATTAAGAGAACAATTTAAATGATGGTAAAATAATTTAAAGAAGAAAGGGACATAAGTACTCTAGTCAATGCAATCACTACTCATTAGTTCAGAAGACTGATGATGAAACATTTTACCAACTTCTTGGCAGAAATGTGATGAAATAGAGGTGTAGAATAAGATATCCATTTTCAGATATAGCCAATATAATGATTCATTTTGAATCGTTATCCATATTTGTTATAAGAGATTGCTACTATTTGAGGGATAGTAATAAATTTGAAGTGACAGAATTGTAAATATATAAAAAATTATAAATCAATAAGTTAGAAAAGCAAATAAGACAAAAATTGAGCAAATAAAAGTAGAGGCAATTCTGTTCCTATCACGTTATATTTAATATATAATTTTAAAATGTAACCAAAGTTCATGGTTTCATACACAATCCTATCTGGCTTTTTATATATTGAAATGTTACTGTTTATTGATGGCTTAAATTCATAATAAACAAGAAAAATATTAAAATAATTTTCATGCAACAATTGATTCTAAAGGTTTCCCCTTCATCTACCTCACTGCATTGGAATGGGCTTATTTTACAACCAATTACATTCTTTCCTACAAAGGCCACAAACCTTGGGAGTTCAGGTACTTATGTCGACTAGATATTTCATCTTTTGTAATAATGTCATAGCAATCTAACACTGGAAAGGATTTTTGGAAGCTAGCTTTACCTACCAGCTTTCAGTTGGAAGAAAAAATCAATATGGCGTCCATTTTCTTCTCTATTACCTCACTCCCAACTCCTTACCCCTTATTCCCTCTGAAGATTTAGAAGACCAGAAACTCTGTGTGCAAAGGCAAAATTTGCAATTTTTTTAGATAATTCCTCAGTAATTGTAGTGCTGACTTTCCAGCTGATAAAGTTTCTTGCAGAAATTTCATAGCAATTAGTTTTGTGCTTAAATGATAATCCTAGAATTAGAAGCACTTAAACCCCTACACAGGAATGACCTGTTCTGTCAATGTTTATGCATTTTATGCTAATAGAATAATCTTGGAAAAGACCTTGATAATAATTTGCTTCCCCTGTGCTGAAGGATATTGCTTCTTTAAGAGAAATATACTACCATAATTGATGGAGTTAAATGTTAACCTAGGACCCTCTAGTTGACTAGTTTGGCTCCCCTACAAGAACTGGAGTCTTGTGAACAAATTAGTCAGAAAAAGGAAAAGGCAGCTATAATGGACTTCTGGCTTAGATTCAAAAGTGTATCTTTTTTTTTAAGTCAAAGGAAAAGTATTTACAAAAGAAATGACACTAAATGACCATGGGGAAAAAAAGGAGGGGGGGAGATTACAGTTTCTAATCTCCCATGCCTCCCTCCCACAGTTTATGATGACTCAACTTCCAAAGAAGAGAGTTGCACTAATACTGCTGTTAAGAGAAAATGCTCTATGGGTGAATATGCTGCTATTTAGCACACATTTGACATTTAACTGAGCTATAGACGTCAATAAGTGGTATTACTGAAATGATGTTTTTAGCCCTGTCCAGCTCTTATGTTAAATTATCAAAATTTTGTAGTACTTTCTTGATTTTATTTAGTTATTTTAGTTGAATCCAACTCTTTGTAACCCCATTGGGGGTTTTCTATATAGAGATAATAGATCAGTTTGACATTTCCTTCTCCAGCTCATTTTATGGATGAGGAAATTGAGGCAAAAAAGGTTAAGTGACTTATGCAGGGTTACACAAATAAAGAACTCAGGAAGGTGAGTCTTCCTGACTTTAGGCTTGGCACTTTATCTACTGTGCCAACTTGCAACCCTATGTAATTCCTTTATTGAGTCACACTTCTTTTACAAATCTTAACAGTTATAGGTCTTCATAAATGGGGAGTTAAAAGGCAGGAAGGGAGAATGGAAAAGAGGGTAGGATAACATGGATTGAGTACTCATCAGGCATCAGAGCCATATCACTATTATAACAACTTTTATTGAGCACACAATAGGTCCATGTTACATTGGACACTATTGTTATATTTAGTAGAGAGTAGATCAGGCTTCTAACTTCAAGAAACTTACAACCTAGAAAGAAAGTAGAATGAATGGTTAAACAGACTAAGAATGTATTACTATATACAGCCTTCTCTGAGGTGCTGCCCACATTATGTGGAAGAGAGAGAGAGAGATTGGAAAGCATGCAGCAAGAGTTTGGGAACAGCTGAAACTGATGATCTGTCATTCAAGTGAAAGTATTTTGATTTGGAATGTTACCAGGAAAGGCAGTTGGAAGCCAGACCAACTGTGTGCTGAACCTTGTTGCCTGGAAAGAGGGAAGGAGTTTTCTCTATTGATTTTGAAGACAGAAGAAAGGACAAAAGTCCAGATATATCTCTCTGACTTGTTCCGTTGATGATAGTGACTGAACTTCCAGACTTTTTAGCCATTTCTCTCAATTGAACTATATTTCACCATCCTCCAATCTAAGACTCATTGTAGTATTAGGGAAATCCCCAACCCTCTTACCTCTATTCTTTATCCCTTCCTGTCTTCCCCAAATAAACCCCTTACTTAAGATAAAGAAGAAAAAAAGGTACTGCATTTGATACATCACAAACTCACCCTGAGTTGATTTAGAAAAGAAGAAGAAGAAGGAAGGGGGGAAGAGAAGAAAGGGGAGACTTAAGAGAGGGAGGAAAAGGAAGGAAGGGAGGAAGAAGTAGGTAACAGCCTGATCTGTTAGTTATCAACTACCAATCAATATAGTCCCTTATTATTACTACTTATTACAATTGGCACTTTGGAGATGACTACCCAGGTCTGGAGTTTGTTAGGGGGTCCACACTTCTAAAACTAGAATTCAAAAGTACCTACCCCCCATGTGTGTTTACATTTAATAGTCAGCTAGAGGACACACATAGTTTAAATCAAATGCATTTACTGAGATGGTTTCATGGGAATAATAGCTACAAAACACTGGTGTCCTCATGCTATTCCCCATGGGAATTACATCTGTACTGGGGAGGTCACTTTGCTGGGTTCCCTCGGTCTGTTTCTCCCTATAGCTCAACTCTTGGCTACTAACACTCACCTTCTTGCTTGACTCTCTGCTGAGCATGCAATCTCCCACTGAATGAGATGCCCACATGCCAATGGAGGGAGAGAAGAGGTAAAAGACATACTTTTTTCTCCCATGCCCCTTTTAAGAGGCATAAGGGGAAAAAGTTAAAAATGATTCCTTTTCAAGAGCTGGGTAATTTCTCCATGCTGGCCTTTTTCTCAACTTTGAAATCTGTTTCTCAAACCCCAAAACTGGCTTGCTTAAAAAACAAAGAAACAAAATTATCAAGGTTTTTAAGCCTTTAGCTTGCCAGTGGCTACATGTCACTGAAAATCTTTCAAGTCAATGAAAAGTTACTTCATTCCCTCTTAAGGAACAACAAAGTGAACATTTCTTTCTGCTTCCTTAATAAGCTGTGAATAAGCCAGTCCTGGTTTGGGACCCTCTCTTAGCTAAGAATCTTGCCTCACATTTTATAGAAAGAACTAAGGCCTTTGCCATGCACTACCTCTTTTCCCTTCTACCTGATATTCTGTCACTCAGGTGCCTTCTGCAAGTTTTTTTTCCCTTTACTCATGTCTCACATGATGGAGTGACCTTATTCCTTACCAAGGTTAACCTCTCTACTTTTTCAGGCAATCCTACTCCATCTTGCTCCTCCAATAAATGGTCTCCTCTGTCATATTCCCTCTTTCATTTATTTCCTTAACTTTTTTTAAACATCCATTAAAATTTTTTTTTTAATTTAAAGTTTAAAAATTAAAAAAAGAAAATTCTAAATTTTCTCCTTCCCTCTCATTCCTTCTTCTTCCATGGAGAAGGCAAGCAATTTGAAATCAGTTATATAGGAAGTCATGCAAAACAGGTTTCTTATTAGCCATGTTGCAAAACAAAAATCAAGAAAGAAAGTGAAAAAATATGTTTTGATCTGCACATGGAGTCTATTTGTTTTCTCTCTGGGGATGGAGAATATTTTTCATCATTAATCTTAGTTATTGTATTGATCAGAACAGGTAAGTCTTTTATAGTTGATCATCATTATGCTATTGCTGTTACTGTTTACAATGACAACCTGATTCTGCTGATTTTACTATTTACCAGTTCATGTAAGACTTCCCAGGTTTTTCTGAAGTCCTGCTCATCATTTCTTATGCACAATGCTATTCCATCACAATCATATAACTTGTTTAGCCATTCCCCAATCAATTTGTATCTCCTCAGAACTGTTATAAAAATTTTGTACACCTGAGTTCTTTTCTCTTCTCTTTGTACTCTAGGACATAAAGCTAATAGTAGTATTGCTGGGTCAAAGTATGTCCAGTTTTATGGCTTTGTGAGTGTAGTTCTAAACTGCTCTCCAAAATGGTTGGACCAATTCACAACTCCACCAACACTGCATATATCTCTATTTTTCCACATCTCCTTTATTTGTCATTTTCCTTTTGGATCATATTAGTAAATCTGATAGGTATGAGGTAGAACCACAATGTTGTTTTAATTTTCATTTGTCTAATTATTAGTGATTTAGAGCATTTTTTTATGTGACTGGTTAGCTCTGATTTCTTCTTCTGCTTTGACTGTTTATCAATAGAAAAATGGCTCTTATTTTTATAAATTTGGATCAGTTCCTTTGGAGAAATGAGACCTTTATCAAAAAAAAAAACTTGCTGTAATTTTTCTACTAGTTTACTGCTTTCTTTCTAAAATTGGCAGAACTGATTTTGTTTGTATAAAACTTTTGAAATTTCATGTAATCAAAATCATCCATTTTATTTACTCTAATCCTTTACACTTGTTTGGTCATAAACTCTTACCTTATCTATAGATCTCACAGGCAATTTTCCCACTGTTCCCCTAATTTACTTATATTATCACCCTTTATAACCAAATCTTGTACCCATTTTGATTTTATCTTGGTATATGAGGAAAGATGTTAATCTATATATAGATCCTTCCAAACTGCTTTCCAGTTTTCCCAGCAATCTTCATCAAATGGTAAGTTCTTGTCCCTAAAACTTGGATCTTTGTATTTATCAAATATTAAATTATTAGAGTCATTTACTAGCATGTATTGTGTGCCTAATCTGTTCCACTGATCCATCACTCTATTTCTTAGCTGGTATTAGATTGTTTTGATGACTACCACTTTGTAAAAAATAGTTTGAAATCTGGTACTGCTAGGCCATCTTCCTTTATAATTTTTTCAGAGAATCTTTAGATATTGTTGAACTTTTGTTATTCCACATGAAAATTTTTTTCTAGTTTAAGGAATAATTTTTGATAGTTTGATTGGTATGGCACTGAACAAGTCAATTAATTTAGACTGAATCGATATTTTTAATATATTAGCTCAGCTTAAACCATAAACACTATTTCTCTAATTGTTTAGATCTAAATTTATTTGTGTGAAAAATATTTTGTAATTATGTTGTTTTTTTTTAACCCTTACTTCCATCTTGGAATCAATACTATGTATTGGTTCCAAGGCAGAAAAATGCTAATGACTAGGCAATGGGGGTTAAGTGACTTGCCCAGGGTCACACAGTTAAGCAGTGTCTGAGGCCAGATTTGAACCCAAGACGTCCCTTCTCTAAGCCTGGCTCTCAATCCACTGAGCTACCTAGCTGCCCACTATAATTATGTACTTATAGGCTCAGGATTTGTCTTGGCAGATAGACTCTCAAGTACTTTATATTGTCTGCAGTGATTTTAAATGGAATTTCTCTTTCTACCTTTTCTTGCAGGGCTTTGTTGGTAATATATAGAAATGCTAATGAGATGCAAAGAGAGATAGCTTTGTTTTCTCATTTTTTTTGCTATTTTCAATCTTCCTCTGTCTAGTGAGTCATTTTCTACTGCCTATAAACACATCCATGTCTCCCTAATCCTAAAAAAATTCTCACTTCATCTTTCTATCCCACTAATTACTGTTCTATATTTCTATTGCCTTTTGTAGCAAACTCTCCCCCCCCCCCATTTGAATAAGTTTATTTAGTCAATTTAGAACATTATTCCCTGGTTACAATAATCACATTATTTCCCTCCCTCCCCTCCACAGACTCCTCCAGCAGCCAATGTGCAATTTCATTGGGTATTACTTGTGTCCTTGATCAGGACCTATTTCCATGTTGTTGTTTACACTAGGATGTTCATTTACAGTCTACATCCCCAACCATATCCCTCGACCCATGTATTCAAGCAATTGTTTTTCTTTGGTGTTTCTACTCCCACAGTGTTTCCTCTGAATGTGGATAGTGGTTTTTCTTGTAGATGGCTCTGAGTTGATCAGGATCACTGCATTGCCACTAATGGAGAAGTCCATTACATTCAATTGTACCACAGTGTATCAGTCTCTGTGTACAATGTTTTCCTGGTTATGCTCCTCTCACTTGGCATCAATTCCTGGAGGTTGTTCCAGTCCTCATGGAATTCCTCCACTATATTGTAGCTAAACTCTTAAAGGCCATCTACAATAGAAATCTCCACTTTCTTGCCCTTTACTCTTTTAATTCCTTACAATCAGGCTTCTGATCTTATCATTACACTAAAACTACCAATCCAAAGTGATTAAGTGATTTCTCAGTTGGCAAATACAATTACCTTTTCCCAAATCTCATTATCTTTGAATTCTCTGAGATCTCTGACACTGTTGATCACTCTTTCCTCCTTGATATTCTTTTCTCTCTAGGTTTTCAGGGTGGTGCCGCTCTCTCCTGGCTCTCCTCCTGCCTATATGTCTGTTCTTTCTCTGACTCCTTTACTAGATGCTCTTCTAGTTCAAGTTCTATAACTTTAAAGGTTCCTCAGAGTTCCTTCCTGGACCCTATTTTCTTCTCCTTTTGTACTATTTCATTTGGTGATCCCACCAACTCCCAAGGATTGATTTGCCATATCTATGCTCATGATTCTCAGATCTACCTATCCTGTTCCAAACTCTCTGCTAACTGGATCTCACCAAGTTGGGCTAGAAGGATTCAACAGATCCAGAGTCCCCCCCCCCCCCACTTAACCCATAATATAAAATGAAATATGATAATAATTTTCAATTATTTTGGAGGTAGCACAGAGCAATGAAAATAATGCTGAATTTGGAGTTGGAGAATCAGGGTTCACATTTCGTTTCCATTATTACCATTTGTGTGAACTTTAGCAAATCACTAAACTTCTCTGAGATTTTTTTTTTAATTATCTGCCAAAAGACGGGAGTGAACTAAATGATCTCTATGATGCCTTCTGGCTTGAAAGCTATGATTCTATGATTTTTCTAGTATAACGAATGTTTTCTTAAACTACTGTTGATTTGAGATATTCCAGTAAAACTCTGTTTCCTTCATAGATGTCTTTGTGCACATTGGGGGAGGTAGCCATAAATTTAAGTTCTCATAAATGTGACAGGACACAATAGCCAAAGTGAAGCAGTTAGCCTACTTACTGTAAGTCCCCCATTGATTCCTTTTTAGGGCATACACTCATATAAGTATGACTTGTCAGCAGGAAAGAAGGAGGACTAGCAGAGTTGCTTAGTAGGAAGGATAAGACAGTAGAATGAATACTGGCTCTATCTCTAGCTTACTCATACAATATCAAACAAAACCTTGTTTTCCCACACTGTTGTTGTGCAGTTAGGCTTTCATTGTCCATTTATGTTATACACTTTGAACAACTGTGAAATAAAGACCACATTCTGATTGGCAGTTCAAAGTGCTCGAAGCTTTTTATTAGACAACCTGCCAGTTGAGAAATTGTCTCTGCAAAACTGCCTTGTTGAGTTTCAAAACTCTGGATGTTGTTATACCTCAATCAATGCAGAAGGAAAATATCAGGATGGTTTGAGGGGGCACAGACTTTCCTAGATACCATAATTGTAACATTCTGAAGTTATTGAAACAAGGAAAAAGAATGGACAGCTGCTGATGTAAGAATAGGCACTTAAGGGTCACCCTGGAGTTTAGGTTAAGCTGGCTCTTACAGTTCAATAACACCTACCTAAGCACAGAAAAATTAAATGGGTTAAAGTCACAGAAATATATAAGAATAACTGTAGCAGATGATCCCTTGCTTCAAGCCAAATAGAAGGCAGTTTTAAGCATAGTACTACTAAATTAACACATCATCTATAAAAGATATAGGATTAAGCCAGAATCCCTAATGCAAATTTTATTTCTCTTCATTATCTTAATCTGAAAATGGAGTTTTGGTCAAAATGGTAGCAACTCTCAAATAGAATGCATCAAATATATAATAATAATTAAATGAACTGGAGATTTATCACAAAGTATTCTCAGCACCCAAAGCACTACTAATTTTAAAGAATAAATGCTTAATTATAAACACTTCAGCAACATCAGTGGTCAAACAGGAATTAAAAGAATGGTTCATGGCAAAGGAGCAACCACAATTGAATTTAAAAAAAACACAAGCTTGAGGAGGCAAGTCTTATTGTTTTATATCTTTCAAAATTTGGCATATAGAGGGTATTCAGGAAGTAACTATTCTATGAATGAGTAAATATATTCGGTAACCCTGGAAAGTAAGTCTGACCCAAGGATCTACCACTAAACAGCTAAGTAACAAACTGTGATGGGGCAGCTGTAAGGATTAAACAGAAAGTCCAATTCACCCAGAAGAAATAAGGAAACCTGTATACTATTCTTTCCCAAACAAGAAGACCCACCTGTGGCCTGCCTGGAAACAGTAGCAGCAATGGCTAGATTGAACCTGAATTAGTTGGTATAAAGGCATCAGGCAATCACAGAAAAGCACAAACATTGATATTGCAAAATGCTCCAGAAATGTGCACTGAGCACATCTAATGGACTGAATATGGTGCTAAATGCTAAAGAAGATACTGAGATAGATGAAGTCCCTGTCCTCAAGGAGCCACAGTGTAGGAGGTCACATTGCAGGTCTGAGATATAGAATAGCCATCTCTCTCTCTCTCTCTCTCTCTCTCTCTCTCTCTCTCTCTCTCTCTCTCTCTCTCTCTCTCTCTCTGTCTATCTGTCTGTCTGTCTGTCTGTCTGTCTGTCTGTCTGTCTGTCTGTCTGTCTGTCTCTTTCCCTCTCTCTCCTCCTCCTCCTCCTCCTCTCCTTCCATATAGGCAGACATAGATGGTGGCTCTATAGCAACACAAAAGGATTACTTAAATGCATAATATTAATATAAACAATAAGAGGACAATATATTGCAATATATAGAGGTCAAGCTGTGTAGTCAGTAAAGTCCTGGGTCTGTGTCTTGTCCCTTTTACATGCTAGCTGTGTGAGTATGCACTTAACCTCTCATGTTACAGATAGGCTACCAACAGGCATCAATAACGGGAATTTTCACATTAGGTATTTGTGGCTGGTGGCATAGTAGATAAAGTACTGAGTTGAGAAGACTCAAATCAGTTCAAATCAGACTACAAACACTTAATAGCTGTGTGATCTTGAGAAAGTCATCTAATCTCTTTTTCTCTCAGTTTCCTTAATTGTAAAATGAGTATAACACCTACCTTCCAGGGTTGTTAAGAGGATCAAATGAGCCAATAACTCTTAAAGTGGTTAGCATAGTACTATGCTTCCTTCTTTACCTTTCTACCATCTTTCACCATACTTTAGTCTCACATCCTATTGAATGATCCACCCAGGCCATCTCACCTTTTGATCTGCTTCTCTATACTTGGCCCAGTCCTCTGCACAATGGAACTGAGAACCGGGTCTCCACAACTGACTTTTCCCCAAAATTCATTTATATCTGGAGCTCCTATTTTAATGCCTAAACTAATTTACTTAATTGTGTTTACTTAATTTTACTTCAAAGTACTTAATTGTATTAATTGATTAATTTGGACTGAAATCATATGGAAAAAAAGGGTCCTTGAAAAGTTTCCAAGTGACTCAGTGCACTAGGTATTTTGCTTCCGGGGAGGGCTATTTACTCTTATTATATGGGAGAGCAAGTACTTATCCACTGGCAGGATAAGTTATTGCAGTCAGATCTATCATTCCCTGTAGAAAAGGTCAACAATTCAAATAAATCAACCAGATTTAGAAGAAAGATAATTGCTATATACAAAGCCAAATTTCAAGTTTGTGTATAAGTCCAGAACCACACACACAATTCAGGTTTGAGATACTGAATAACTACTTATTTTCTGTCTTTTTTACTAAGGAGAAGAGCTTTATCCTAGGATACAGACACACCTAAGGAGTAATGAATGAAAATTATCTGAGGATAAGAACTCTCTTAATGCAGCAAAACTAATTATTTGACTAAAGATTTTTTTTAACTAAAAAAATGATGTTAAAGAAAACTTCCAGTGCTGGAGTTGAAGGATTATGCTAATTTGGAACTAGAGGGGGCCATAGAAGTCATCTACTCCAACCCTCTCATTTTAGAAATAAGGAAAGTGGGGCTGAGAGAAAAGTCAATTAATAATATCACTCAGGGATGAAGTTGATGAGCTGGAATCGGAATCCATGTTCTCTGTCTCCAAATTCAGTGCAATTTCCCCTCCATGGTAGGGATGTTTCTCAAACAAATGGACAAGAAAAGCCACATCAAGTGTACCTGATCTCAGCACTAATCATATAGAAAAGATTTCATTTTAGCAAGTTGTCTCCAAATAATTCCCATTCCTGTAAATGAATATCTGTCTAATTCTTTTTGCTGGCAGCTTCAACTTATTACGTTCTTTTAAAATTTTTTATATTTTATTGATGCCTTTTAAAATTATCATACTAAGATCAAAATATATCAGTTCCTCCACATCTACTGAGTCATTTTTTCTAATAAAAATATCAAAAAGGGGGAGGAAGGTTAATAAAACTAACAAACCCTCACACTATGTCTGACAGTAAATTCCACATCACAATCTCCAAATTTTACAATAAAGGGAAGTATTTAATTTTCTCAATTATTCTTCAAGGTCAAGTTTAATCATTATAATTATATGACATTTAAGGTTTGTTTTTGTTCTTTCCATTTCCATTGTTATTATATATTGTTGTTTTACTTACTTTAAAAGTTTGTCTGCTTTTGTCTTTTGTCTGCTTGCTTTAGAAGTTTCCCAATTCTCTGAATTTTGTGTATTTGTTGTTGCTTATAGCACAACAATATTCCATTACATAATTTGTTTAGTTGCTTAGTTGTCCACCTGATGGACATCTACTTTGTTTTCAGTTCTTTGTTACCATGAAAACACTTTAAAAATATTTTCCAGTATATATGGGCCCTTTCTGGTTTTGGCCCCTATGGGATATATGCTAATTATTATATTATACAAAATGCCATTCATTGTCAAGTCCTTTGCACAATACTCTAAGCAACCAAGCCAATGACCTGATTAGATAACATCATGCAAATAGCCCTTGGGAAGAGGACTTGAATTGAGCTGACATTCTCAAAGGCATCCAAAATTCCAGTCAGAAATGTGAGTTTTTCTACTTTTCTTCTGACAGTTATTGTCACCCATAGTTTTAAATGGTTTCCTGTAGAAGTCAAGTAGTTATACTCTAATTCTGACTGTAAGTGCAACCAATAATTATCTGAGCCACAACTAAAATGTGACTACTCCGACTTAAGTGGGAGGTAGGCAGATGTATAGTCTAGAGGTCTACCCAAGTAGAAGATGGCATCACTGGCAAAAAGTGAACTTTAAAATTCTACCATCAGAAAATTATACTCTTCTTACCTAATTTATTTGCTCATTTTTGCTCTAGCCCTGTTTTGGTCACTGCAGTGGGGACTTCATTTTATTTTTCAGATTACACCTCTTTATTGTTAGCTGAGTACAACCCTTTTTCTATGGTTTGCCTGCTTTTCTTCCCTTCCTGCACCTCCTACCACCTGGGTCAGACAAAATATAATGCTCTCACAGAATGTCTACCATAGGAAATCTAGCAATTGTTGCCCTCATATAGGGATAGGGACTAGATTTGTTATTTCATTAGTATAGGGAATTCTAATGTGGAAAAACTCCCTTTACCACTGCAGGTTGCTGCAAATTATAGTCCCAGAGACTTGCTTAAAGGTAAAGAAAGGTTAAATGATGTGGTTTGACTCATGTAGCCAGCATGCATCAGCAGACAGATTTGAACCCACACTTTTCCGGATTTCAAGGTTAGCTCCCTAATTACTATAAAACAGTATGTCTATACTGACTAAAACACAGATAAAAAAATTTAACTGATGTAATCACATTACCACTTTTTTAAACCAGAAAGCACTATAAGAATGCTAGCTATATGATTATGATAATTATCTTATTGTCAAGATCCTTAGGAATAATAGGTTGAGAATAAGAAAAAAAAATATGAATCAGTTATCTTTAGTATTTAGCACAGTTTCTTACAGGCCTTCAAGGCACCTTAGCACTCATCTAGTCTATCTTCATTTTCATTTAATCTCTGTATGCCTCAGTTTCCCCATTTATAGGCAATGAGGATAGTAGCATCTATCCTCCCAGGATTGTTGTGGGATCAAATGAGGTAATAATTTTTTAAAAACCTTACCTTCCATCTTAGAATACTGTGTGTTGGTTTCAAGGCAAAAAGAGCAGTAAGGGTTAGGCAATGAGGGTTAACAAACTTGCCCAGAGTCACACACAGTGTATGAGCCCTGATTTGAATCCAGGACTTCTCATTTTTAGGGCTAGCTCTCAATCCACTGAGTCAACTATCTGCCTGCAAATAAAAATAATTATGAAGTACTAAGCCTAGCACCTGGCACATAGTAAACACTATATAAATGTTAGCTATCATTATCATCACCACCACCACCACCACCACCACCATCATCATCATCATCATCATCATCCCTGATGCCCAGAGAGGTGAAGCTACTTGTCAAGGGAGCTAAAAAGTGATTCAAATTCAAAGTCTTCTGACTCTAAACCAGTGATTACTTAATTGCTGAACTTGGCTTAAAGCTCTAATTACTTGTCCTACAAACAATCCTCAGAGTATGCACAATATGGGAAGGAGCCAAACCAGAGTGACAAAACTGAGTTTAGCACTAGATAATAACAGTAATAGTAACAATGGCTCACACTTAAATATAACTTTATGGTTTATAGTGATTTCCTCACAACTACCCATGGTAGTGAATGAATGAAGCAAAGTCATGAAATGTTTAAAAAACAGCTCACTGCTGATAAAATATTCATCTGTTTAATCCAATTTCAAAAAAAGAAAATCGAATTAACTAATAACACTAATTTTTTTTTAACTCTAGTTCATATGGACTTAAAAGGGAAATCTATAAAACTGTTAAAAAACAACTGACTTATCCTACACAAATTATTCTCAAAAAATTGAGAAAGAAAGCATTCTACTAAATGACTTTTATAAGACAAATATAATCATAATACCTAAATTAGGGAAGGATAACACAAAAAGAAAGTTATAGATTAATATTTATAAATATCAATTTTAAATTTTAAAATAAAATCTTGGAGGGAAAATCACAGTAATTGTTTTTTTAAATCACTATAATTGAATTGGATTTATACCAGAAATACAAGAATGATTCAAAATTAAGAAAATGATTAGGATAATAAATCATATTAAAAACAAAAACATCATATGTTTATATCAATAGGTAACAGACAAAATACAATACTTGTTTTTATAAAGTTAAAAAACTCTACAAAATATAAATATAGAAATATTTTAAATGATAAAAAGTATCTGTCTAAAACCAAATGCTAGCATTAAAAGCATTGGGGAAATGCTAAAAGCTTTCCCAATACATACAGTAATGGAGCAAGGATTCCTGACATAGTTCTAGAAATACTAGGAATTGCACAAAGACTAGAAAGAAACTAAAGACAAAAAAGGTAGGCACAGAGAAGATGAAGCTTTTGCTTTCTACTGATGACATAGTGGTTTAATTAAAAAATATTAGATAATCAGAGAAGAAATTGAGACAATGAATAATTTTAATTAACTTGTAGGATATAAAATTAACCCACAAAAATCAACAGCATTTCTGCAATAATAATAACAAAAGCACAAAGCAATAGTAGAAAGGGAAATTACATTCAAGATAACTACAAAATTCAAAAAATATCTTGGATTTAATTTACCATAATAGCTGTAAAGATAAAATTATAAAATGCTCCTTAAAGAAATAAAGAATAACTTAAATAATTGAATAGATATTCAGGGCTCATAACTGTATTAATATAATAAAAATGATAATACTATCAAAGTGAACTTACAGATTTAGTTCCAATCAAGCCACCAAAGGCTTATAAAATAAGATCAAATAATAACAAATTCATCTGCAGAAACAAAAGGCATCAATAGACAGAGAAACCAAATACAGAGCCCACAACACTCACAAATGTGTCCCTAAATATATTCAAATATATTAGGGAAATGTTTTATTAATACAATAAACATTATGTTTTTATATTATATTTTAAAGTTAAATATGTTACCTATAGAGATCCTTATGTGTAGTTTAATGGCCTCTGAGAGTTGAGATTGACACCACTGATCTAGACTACTTTTTCTATTTAGAATTAATATTTTATTGAAGTTAAAAATTATAACCAGACAATATGGATAAAGTAAACAATTTTATAATTTGACTATAGAGTACCCTTTTATTCACTGATTTTCACTAATATAACAGAGGGTTATTCTTGTCTAAAGTTGTCCAGTTAGGCCATCATCTTAAGATTTTTTAACAAGTTAACCCCTCAGTATTTAAAGTTTCTTCCCAGAAACATTCATATATTATATTGGAAAACATTCATATTTTATTCAGGAAACATTCATGTTTTATATAGCATATACAAAGGGACATAGTGAAAAAAGTTAGGAATGAAGGGGGAATAGTCAAACATCAAACTATATTAAAGAGAGTAAACAGAAAAACCCTATTATACTAATTTAAACAAAATAAAACAAAAACAGAATTTAGATCAGTCGAAAAGACTGGATAAAGAAGAATAAAAAATAATGGATCTTAATAACTCAGGGGTTTAGAAATCCTCTAACATAAATTATCAGGGGAAAATTATCTATATGATAAGAAAAGATGGGAAAACTGAAAAGCAGTGTGGAAAAATTAGGTCTGTACCAAAATTCTATACTACATTTCCCAATAAAATTACAAATACATATTTGACCTGAATATACAAATCT
This sequence comes from Monodelphis domestica, assembly GCF_027887165.1. Classification (NCBI taxonomy): domain Eukaryota; kingdom Metazoa; phylum Chordata; class Mammalia; order Didelphimorphia; family Didelphidae; genus Monodelphis; species Monodelphis domestica. The sequence continues at coordinate 226,639,124 of NC_077228.1, read as the reverse complement.
TAAATACACATAAAAGCAATGAAAAGCAAATCCAATCATATAACTTCACAACTATGGTCAAGGGATGAATTCTTAATTAAAAAAGGAAAAGAAGTGATTATAAACAATAAATAAAATAGAAAATGTCATGAAATTGCAAACTTTCTGCATAAATAAAATCAATGTGACAAAGATGGGGGGAAAGATGGCTACCTGGGAGGAAAAAGAGTCTGATATCTAAAAAATGAAAGATAGTCCAATTAACAACAGATTTACTTAGTGAGATCAGAAAAAAGGACATTCAGAAAAGGGCAAGATATTTATTGATGTTACAGTCTTACAGATGAACAAGGTTTTCAAGTTTTGTCATCTTCCTTTCTGGAAGACTCAAGCAACAGTCCACTTGACCATCCCTATGTGGGCTTTTATCCTCAGACAACGAGAAACATATCTACAGCCCGAGTCTTACTTCCCTGAATCAATCAAGTTTCTACATTATATTCAATGTCCTTGAAAGAAAAACTAGCCTAATGTGAATGGAGTAAGTTCCTAGGAAAAGCTTGGCCAGTACATGGTTGAAACGTGCAAGGGAGTGAGAATGGTGGTAAATACTTCTCCTTCTACAACCCAAATGGTTGTCCTAAAATAATTCTGGCTTCCTTTCATGTTTTAAAAGTACCCAGATAACCTAAGGAATGAAAACTCTGACCCTTTAAGATAATTACTAGGTCATAAATTTGCTTCTACCATAGATAACATTAGTACATTCAATATGGATTTTGACCTTTGAAATATGCTTCACAATTGCTCTCAGTTATATATTCAGTCCTGATCCATCTGTTCAATTTGATATGGCTTTGAGAAACTGTTAGGGTCCTTGGCAGTCATAGGCAAGATGAAAAATTTCAGACAGCACCATAAGGTTGCTGTTTTTATGAGTGGAAATGATTAGAAAGTCAAGTGTGTGCACTTTTCCCACATGCCTCACCCCATATTCCAACCATAACCAAAAAGAGATGAAAACTAAATACTTCATTCATTCCATCATTCTTATGCTATGTCTTTCTGTAGGACATGAACCACAGAATTCTATGACAGTCCACCTGTGATATTTGTAACCATGTCAACAATAATCCAAAACTTTTTGATGCCAAGACTATTAACAAAAATGAGTAGCCAACTGGCTATCCCTATTGCAGACTTTTAGTTACATTATTATGGACTTTTTCTATTGCTCGCCCCTTTATTCTTTCCTTAGTCAGGGTTGATCCCAAGGTACAATAAACTGACTTTGATAAAGTAGCAGATAATGTATTCTGAAGTATCTTACACTTCAGAAGTGGAGAGTAGAAGGATAAATGCATGAGATGTCAGAAACAGTTTATTAAGTCTAGGCAAGCCCTAGCTCTTGGAAAGCTCACACTAGTCTAGCTCATGCTTCTCTGAACAAGGTGATTTGTTTGTCTACAAGTGCAGGGAGACTACTGTTTCTCTCAGCTAATGTGGAGGTCACAAGGGGAAAGCTTTGAGAAAAGGGAACTGTTAGAGCTGTAACAAGTAATATTTTCACCTGAGACAAAAATGTTTGGAACTGAAGTGAAATGTGAGACAGTGTGACAGTGGTCAAGTCAATTGTAGGTACCACTGTGCTAGCATGAGTGTCACAACTGAGAAGCTGGTCCTTCAGAAGAAGAATGGAGGCAGAAGCACCCTGAGGTTAGTGGCCTGGGGCAGTACAAGGGGAGGCATAAGGAAAGTGGTTACCACAGGAAGGAAGTATACCTTCCTGGATAGAGGTAACCTGAAACAAAGCCCCAGCAGCTCTGAACCTGTGTGCTGGTGTATAAATGGATATTTTGAACCTTTGGACTTCATCCCCCAGAAGTCCCTTAGTATTTCCCAAAATTCCCTTTTCCTGGGTCCCTGTTTTGCATGATTATATTTAAGTGGCTGTAACTCCTCCCTCTTTCTCTTTTTGGACCTGTGACTTGGACTGAATTCAGGCAGTTCTTTTGCCCTAGTTATTATTAATAAAACTTTTAAAATATAATATTTAGTTATTGAATATTAATTTTAAAACCCACACTGGGTCACTCTCATCCATAGTATCAGCTATAGCTTATTCCAAAAGAAGGTGAGCTAGGTGATTCCCTTAGGACATGGAAAATCTAGAACTATAGATTAGGTTGCCCTAGTATTACTGGTTTTCAGCCTGATAATAGTTATTCCAGAAAAAAAAATGTTAGGCATGCTTGTATACAGAGAAAGACGGAGAGATCTGTCCACTCACATGAACTGTCTACCTGGCTCTAAAGAATATAGTCAGGGGGCAGCTGGGTGGCTCAGTGGATTGAGAGCCAGGCCTAGTGATGGGAGGTCCTAGGTTCAAATCTGGCCTCAGACACTTCCCAGGTGTGTGACCCTGGGCAAGTCACTTGACCCCCATTGCCTAGCCCTTACCACTCTTCTGCCTTGGAGCCAAAACACAGTATTGACTCCAAGATGGAAGGTAAGGGTTTAAAAAAAAAAAAAGAATACAGTCAGAACCCAGATGATCATAAGTTAGATTTCTATGGATGTTGCCCCCTTGACCAATGCCAGATAAATTATTTCACCCAAAGTTCATCTTTAATTTTGGCATTCCTAGGTTCACTTATGAGATAAGATAAGAGATAAGTACTACCAACAAGTACTTATCTCTAATATAACAAGTCCTACAATTTGCATTTGAAAAGATCTCAGGTGCTGAAGTACAAACTAGGGTCTAAGAACATCAATTAAACTGTGACTAAAGGGCAACTATGTGGTATAGTCTATAGAGAGTCAGGCAGTCCTGGGTTCAAGTTTGGTCTCACACTTCCTAGGTGAGTGACTGAGTAGATGACTTAACCCCAACTGTCTATAGAACTCTTCTGCTTGGAACCAACCCTAAAACAGAAGGTTGTGTGTGTGTGTTTTAAACAAAACAAAACTGTGACTAAGAGAGTCAGGAGGGGAAAGCAGCACAAGGGTCAAGAAATCAGATTCAAGTTCTGTAAGGTCAAGCTAAATATGACCTACTTTATCTAAAGCTCTGTAATTAAAACTTCTGTTAACACTTCCAAAAATCTTTGTAGGTAAATGAAAAAACACTTTCTAGTATTAAGAGAATTGTTTCTTTCCCACTAAAACTTCACTAAGAAAGGTGTATCCAGTTTCCTTCTGCCTCCAAGCCATGGCTGAGGTAATGGGAGCTGGAAGGTAATTTTGACTATCACCTTCAATGCTTCATAATGCTGTGGAGATGATCATGGGTTTCAACAAACCTATGTTGGCAGAAAGCAAGTAAGCAGGTCCATGTAGACAGAAAGGCTTTGAGCATGGATTTAAGGTCCTCTGAGGCCAAGTCTAACCAATGCAGATTGGTGAATTATAAGAAAGCTAGCTATCAAGAGATGGAGGATTTTGGGTCACAGTCATTCCTAAAAGCCTCAGATGGAAAGAAGGATGAGAACTATGTTACTGAAGGAAACACTCTCTCTCTCTCTGCAAATGCAGGTCTTTTCAGATGTTTAAATATTAAAGAAGCTGTTAACCAAGGTATGCTGTTCAATAGACAGGTGCTTTAAGCATGTGTATTTCATGAAAACTGTCTTTAGCTCTCCACAGAAACAATTCCTCTTAGGGAACAGTCAGTTAAAAGCTCAAATATGTCAATGTGAATTTTTGGATGACTCAGTTTAACTTTACTTTTGAGAAACCCTAGTACTAAGCACACCTATTTTTGATTTAAATGTTAAGCACCTTTTTGTTATGGAGGCTTCTCCTTTGGTGGAAAGTTTCCTCTCAGGAAGCCCAGCTCCTGAGTTTGACCTTTATCTTTAATTTGTTTCAGCTGACCATTTTTCTAATGCTGTAGCTGTTGAGTGTTTGGAGGTTTATGCACCTGTTTGTAGTTAGTCTTTGTAGACTTCCCAAAGGTATAAAGAGACTCTCAGGTCCAGTATCTCTTTGGAGTTGGCATTAAGGGTTGTATCTTCTCCCAGGGATATGGTTCCCAGAGTCTCAGATCCTTTGGTTCTGTATGGAAATTGATTTATGACTCCATGTGGTGCCCAGATTAATGAGCCTATCCCTATTCCTGATTAAAAAGTGGGTTTTCTGACTACTTGGAAGTTCTGTATTTATTTTCAAATTCCAAATTCACAAATAGGACAACTGTCAGGAAAGTAAATTTATCCAAAACAAAATTTGCTATCAATGGCTAGGGGGAGAAGAGAAAATAAAAGCCCTGCATCTATGTAATGGCAATATGGAATAATAGAGAACTAGAATTGTAGTAGGGAAGTCCTTGATTTAGGTGCTACTTTTAACACATACTGTAACCATAATCAAATCTCTTAGCCTTTTAGTGTCCCAAGCAACTCTCTCAAGCTATGCTGCAGTTTCCTATCAGAAGTTCCTTATACCAAAGAAATAAACAAGTCTGCTTTATTGGTGTTGTTTTTGTTATGACTCCTGTTATTATGAGTATATACTATAGACCTATAGGATTTCAAGGAATCTTGCTGCTCCTTTGGTTCACCCCTCTCATTTTACAGAAGAGGAAGGTAAGACTTTGGTGAGGTGACTTTCCTACTGTCATAAAACCAGTTAGAGAGGTAGGACTAGAATCTAGGTCTCCCCTGATTCAGTTCTCTTTCCATGACTGTATAATCCATTTGTATGAGATTCTCTGTGATATCACATAATAGCATTTGAAAGAAAACACACACACACACACAGACACACACACATATATATTTCTGTATGCTCCGAGTCGAGTTTTACAAATTGAAATTTTGATACAAAGCCTTCAGAAAAAGGAAGATTAAGGTTTTCCTAGGGAAAGTTTTCTCTGGAGCCACTTTAGCAATTGGCAGAAACATGTGGAAAGTAAATGTAAAGTAATTTGAGAGGAAATGGGAGGCCACTAACAAATGGGAGTATCAAGAAAAACATTATATAGGAGGTGGCAATTGAGCTAAGCTCTAAAGGGAGCTAGGTATTCCCAAAGGTAGAAGAGTGATATTCTGGGCATGGGGGAACTTTCTTGATTTGAGTGAATTCAATTCAATTCATTCTAATTCAATTCCACAAATATTTATTAATGATAACTATCTCTTTGCAATATTAAAATAATGAAGAGCATATATCTAATATGCCTTTTGGAAAACATTAATTCATAAACATAACTGGAAGACAACTGGACTGATCTCAAGGAAGAATCCCATTAAGTTATAGAAAACACTGCTATGCAGCCATCTTACCTGTGACATGCAATTTTTCAGCTGTGACTTCTGCTTTCAGATAAATTCGCCCTCTTTTTTCTGTATGATCCATTCCACAGAGGCTTGGAACATTTATTACACATTGTTTGTGAACATTCATATCACAGGCTGTGAATTTTTAAAAAAGGGCAAAGAAATTATGCATGTGGAGAAGCATTATCATATTCACAATGTTCTTGCCTCTGAATAAAAGTAACAAATTAGTTTTCTTTTAAATTTAAATTTTCTATCATGTCTTTGTTCATATAACAAACTCTTAAGCAAAAATCCTTTATAATTCCTGAAATTATCTGTGTGATAACATTCTTATAATATATGTGCCCAATATATTTTTGGAATTTACCAAGAAAGATTATTGCTGGGGATTTAGAACTCATAAGGAATATGTCAGGTTTATAACCTAAAGTTCTCTGGCATTATCTTTCTAAATAAATTTAATTCCCAAGTAGGCTACTTTGTGGACAAGGCTACTTTGTGTCAACAGTGACAGCTATTGGAAGAACAAATCTAACTTGGGTAGAAAAAAAAGAGTACAGGCAAATTAAAAATATGCATGGCTCTACATGAATGACATTCTAATTATTTAAAAGGAGTCTACTCACTGCTAAGGAATCCCACCCAAATTTAATCAATGAAAAATTCTTAATGTGGTATTTCAAGTCCTCCACAATCTAGTTCAAATCTGCCTTTCAAGTATTATTTCATATTACTCTCCTTCTGGTAATGTACCCTTTATGTTACAGCCAAAAAAGTCTATAGTTATCTAGTCTTATGTATAACCATGCATTTTCCTTCCTCTGTGCATTTGTACAAGCTATTCCATTTATCTTATAACACCCCCCTCCACCCAGTCTTCACCACATAAAATCCTTTCTTTTCCTTCAAGGGCATCAGGAGTAACAAATACTATGAAAATTTCATAAATACACCTTAGATGAAAATGATCTCACCATCTTTGAATTTTTTAAGCACACTTTTTTATTTTCTTCTGACACTCTAATTTACCCCCATCACATTTCACCTTGTATCATTGCATTTGTACATACTACATTCTTTCTCATAGACTGTAACTTTCTTGAGGGCAAGGACTATCCCATTTTTCATCTTTGTAGTCCCAGGACTAGCATAGTACATGATTCATAGAAATCCTATAATAACTATTTGGAGAGTTCAATTGAAAAGAAATGTATAATTTAAAGATATAAAATTCTGCTTTTACACATAATAAAATGTTAATTCTCATATGGGCAGTAAAGATTTAAAACTCCTTTTTTTAAAGACTTATTCAAATAAGTCATTAAGTTTTGGAGGAGACACTAAGTTTTCAAAGGAGATACTGCTAAAGTATGATCTCTGGTAGGCTGTACAAAGCTGGAAAAACCTATAAGTATGGTTGATGATTGAACATCAGAGGACTAGCCCAGCTAAATTTTGTGAGGTTCATGATTAGAATGCTGACTACTAGAGGATATACATATATTCATACAGGCTTAGCAGCTAACATACCTATCTGCAAAGGGAACAGAGTGATTGGCATATATGCTTGTAGAAGAACTCCCAAATATTACTGAGATCACAGATGGCATTAATATGCTAAACATAATTAAGCTATCTAACCAAGTTCTATTATTTTGACTAAAAAATATTAAAGAACACCATCTTCACATATATATAAGAGAATTTGTTGGGCTCAAAATTAATGAATTAAGTCAATGAACCTGAAATTCAAAGCACCAGAGATTTTGATCTTTTCAATTTGGTTTATGAATGAGTTCACTTTCCATATTAAAGAGGTCATATAAAAAAGCTGAACTTTACACAGGAAAAAACCTTATCCTTATCTGTTGAATACAAATGATTCAGCTCACCTCAGAGAGTGTATGTCCCTGTTGGTATCTCAGAAGAATATTTTTCTTTTAACATTGTGCATTTACTAATTGTTTCTGGTATGTTCCAATTAAATAGTTGACACTCAGTAGTTTGAACCAGTAGTAAATAAAAAAAGCCAAAAATGACGGTTAACACTTGTAATCCCTACTATTGGGGAGGCCAAGGTTTGTGGATAACTTCAGCTTAGTGAGCAGCTGAGTGAACTTTCTGAGTGAACTTCTGAGTGAATTCTGAGTGAACTTCAGAATAGTGAGCAGCAGTAGAACAAAAGTTTACCAGGTGTTCACATTAAGTTTAGCATCAATATGGTGAACACTTTTATTTATTTTTTGTCCCTAATTAACTAGTATTGTCCAGTAAAAATCCTAAGCACTTAATAAATATGCTTTTCATAATTCAATACTCTTAGAAGACTTTGCAAGCAATAATTCTTCTTGAAATAGGAACAATTCATTGCCTTGTAATTTCATTACCTAACAGACCCTTTGAGATGAAAGGAAAACTTACTGTCACATTTCATTCCTTGATGTAGAAGTCCATAGAGCAGTGAGCCACAGTGATCACAAAATGTTGGGCTTCCATATGTGTGGATTTTAAACTTGTGCTTACTTCTGGGGTCCTAATGAAAGAAGAAACACAGGAACCATCCAATTTAATGAAGTGGTCATATTTTTTATCAATAAACATAATCAAGTGAACCATCTGCCACCTTCACAGTAGAGCCATGATTTGCTAAAGTGTTTATCATCTAAGTACTTTCTTTTCTTTCTTTAGAATAATACTGCCAATCTCTAATTTTCAGATGTATTTATTTATTTAAAACCCTTATCTTTTGTCTTGGAATCAAGATACTAAGAATCAGTTCCAAGGCAGAAGAGCAGTGAGGGCTAGGAAATTGGGGTTGTAACTTTCCAGGGCCATACAACTAGAAATCATGCAAAGTCACATTTGAACCCAGGTCATTCTGACTCTAGACCTAGCTCTCTATCCTCTAAGCCCCCTAGCTTTACCCATTGTACTATTTAAGTCCTCTATTGTATTTCTATTTCCCCTTTATCTGATTGTTTCATCATTTCCATCCATATCATCAAAAAAATCTTGTTTGTTTAGTAGTGAGTTTATGCATTTATTTGCTAGTTTGTTTGTTTGTTTGTTTTGGTCTGAAACTGTGATTTAACCAATATTAAAAACTATCTCAAAAAAAAAACAAAACTATCTCCACCAAGAGATCAGCAAGTACTCTGACAAAGTCTTAGATAGCCATGTGGGGCATGAGAGGTTCAATGATTTGCTAATGATTATGTAATTAGTGTGTTTCAGAAAAAAGACATGAACTAATGTTTTCCTTACTCTGAAACTAATATTTCATCCCTGTCACGTTGCCTCATGTATTAATAGGTAAAACTGAGATACAATTTAGGTAAAGTATTTGTTGAAGGTTCAATGGCAACAGATTTTCAGATTGCCTCTGCCATTTCATTAACAACATATAAACACAAAGTAAAAATTACTATGCCATGATTTCACATATAAAATCTATATGAGATTGCTTGCTATCTCAATGGGGCTGGGAGGATGGTGGGAGGGAGGGAGAGAATTCAAGATGCACTATTTGAAAAATATTGGAAAATCCAACCATTCTGGAGGGCAATTTGGAACTATGTCCAAAGGGCTGTAAAAGAATCCCTGCCCTTTGATCCAGCCATACCACTGCTGGGTTTGTACCCCAAAGAGATGAAAAGGAAAAAAATACTTGTTCAAATATATTTATAGCTATTCTCTTTGTGGTGGCAAAAAAAAATTGGAAACTGAGGGTATGTCCATTGATTTGGAAATGGCTGAACAAATTGTGGTATTTGATGGTGATGGAATACTATTGTGCTGAAAGGAATGATGAACTAGAGGATTTCTTTGTGAAGTGGAACGACCTCCAGGAATTGATGCAGAGCAAAAGTAGCAGAACCAAGAGAACATTGTACACAGAGACTGATACACTGTGGCACACTGAAATGTAATGGACTTCTCTACTAGCAGCAATGCATGATCCAGGACAATTCTGAGGGACTTGTGAAAGAACGCTATCCACATCCAGAGAAAGAACTATGGAAATAGAAACGCAGAAGAAAAACATATGATTGATCATGTGGTTTGATGGGTATGTGATTGGGGTTTTGATGTTAAATGATCACTCTTGTGAATATGAACAATATGGAAATAAGTTTTGAACACTGATATATGTATAACCAGTGGAATTGCTTGTCAGGTCTGGAAGGGGGCAGTGGGAAGATGGGTGGGAAAAATTATGAACCATGTAACCATGGGAAAATATTCTAAATAAATAAACTTTTAAAAAAGAAAAATATTAGAAACTGTTTTTAAATGTCATTGGGGCAAAATAAAATAAAATTTAATTTAAAAAATTACTAGGCCAGCCAACAATTTAGAGATAGAGATGGTGAAGAGATTTATATACTACAAAGAAATGTGTATTTAATTCTAGAAGCAATAAGTATCCACTGAAGCTCATTGTGCAAAAGAGTGACATGCTCAGATGTGTGCTTCAGGATTATCATTTTGGCATCTATGTTAAAGATTGATGAAATAGGAAGAGATTTATAGCATAACAACTAATTAGAAAGATACTTCAGTAGTCTAGGAGAGACATGATGAAGGTTTAAACAAGAGTGGTGGCCTGTGAGAAGACCTGAAATGTGAGAGGGGTGCAGATATGGAAGATACCATGCAAGAAGACTTAAGAAGAGTAGGCAATTAATTAAATGCTTGAGGTGAGACAGTATGAAGAGTAAAGATTACAACCATCTCCAAATGGACATGTTAACTGAATATAAAAGGTCACACCATTAAAAAACAAACAAGAGAATGAGATTAAAGACCTTTGTCAGTCCTCTGCTCCCAATTACATGCTGCTAAGTGGTGCTGGAAGAAGTCGTGTAATATACTAAATGGATCAATGACAGATTTATGTTTCTAGTATCAACTGGACCTGCATTGCCACAAGACAATCCTTTTGTCCACCTCTCCCTTGCCTATCATCCCATGAAAGAGTCTTTAAAAAATCATATTCCTGTTACAAATCTTCTCTTCTTTCTTATGCCTCTTACACCATCTCCTCTTTTACCCTCTAAGCTAGGGATTTTTGACTTTTCTTTATTTTGAATCCTTTCTGTCTTAGTAACAACTCTAAGACAGAAGTGCAAGGGCTAAGCAATTGGAGTTAGGTGATTTGCCCTTGATCATATAATTAGGAGGTGTCTGAGGTTACATATCACCCCAGGTCCTCCTGGCTCCAGGTCTATCTGCTGTGCTACCTAGTTGCCCTGACATTTAATTTTTTCTTCTCTCTCTCTCTCTTTCTCTCTCTCTCTCTTTCTCTCTCTCTCTCTCTCTCTCTCTCTCTCATATCATGCCCCACCTCTTCAGAGTCTGGTGAAGTCTATGGATCTCTTCTCAGAATATTTTTAATCAACATTCATAATTGAAGGAAATGTTAAATATCAGAGATTAGTGAAAATAAAGGTAAAACTTTTCTCATTCAAGTTTATGGACATCCAGAAATCTATATATAACTATTTTTACACTTATATATACTATCTGAGATAACTGGATTAACTTTTAGGTTCAAGTATGATATTTTAGGGCCAGTAATCTGGTTTGGGAAGGGTAGATAAGCCCAGGGCAGACAGAGCCAGACCCTGAGCTAATAAACACAGACAATATATAATCACAGGACAGTTTGGGTTTAATATATAAGGGAAAGGTGAAAGGGGGATTTGGGATTATCTAAACTAATTTTAATTTATCTATCCCTACCAGATCTAATAATCCCACACAGGAATTTCTTCTTAGAGAACTTTCTACTCTACTTCTCCTTAACCTAAACCTACAATCCCTAATTTTAACTAAAACCTCAACTTTGCTAAAGCCAGGGAAGGTCTTATATCCAAAAGGATCCAGACTTGATCTCACAGTTTCTGTGGCTGGATCACGTTCACCAGGAACTGCCTCGATGGAAAACAGCAAACAAGAATTAGGAAAAGGATAGCCACCAAGAAATCTGCACCTGACACCTCCAGAGATTCTCCAGAGAGCCCACTAACTGTCTTAGTCTCAGCCTAAACCCCTTCCAAAATTCCAGAATCTTCCTGTTAGTTTCATGCCACTTTTCTGCAAATGTTACCATTTTCCTTATCTCAGGTTACTGTGCACAGTGCCCAACATATTACTAAGAAAATGATGGCAATATGCCTGTACCTTATCTCTTTCTCCCCCTTATTTCTCACAGCCCTGTGACATCTTCCCTATACACTCTCTCAAGAAGAGATGGCCCTTCTCACCAACATTAACCCCTTTACTTTCACTTTTTATCTACTCTGTCATTTTCTCCAACTCATTCTCTTCATCACAATAATGCCCAACTCTTCTAATATTTAATCTCCTTCTCTGTTGTCTAAAACTCGTTTGTCTCCATCCTTAAAAAAAAAATAGGATTTCTGATCCTTTAGCTGCTATTCTATATCTCTCCTTTACTGCCAAACTCCTAGTAAATGCAATTTCTGCTTGTGAGTTCTACTTCTCTCACTTATTTCTCCACTCTTTGCCATCTGGCTTTCCACATTATCACTCAACTGAAATTGCTCTTTCCAAAGTTCTAGTCATTGTCAAACATACTAACTAGTCTTTTCTCAGTCCTCAAAATTCTTTTTCTCTTGGAAGAATTTGAGATTGTTGAAAACCCTTTTCATCCTTTCTTTGAGTATTTGTGACAATGCTCTCTCTTTATTCTCCTACCTGCTTGCCACTATGCTGGTTCACTATCTATCTATCTATCTATCTATCTATCTACACACATACATATAAATATGTATGCATATATACACACACATGCATTTCTTGATGTTGTCCTAGACTTTTTTCTCTCCTTCTATACTTTCTCTTACACTGATTTAAACAGTATCCACAGATTTAAGTATTTTTTCTATACACATGATTGACTCTTAGTTCTTTCTCTCCTGAGCTGAAGTTCTGCATTAACAACTATCTATTGGATATTTCTAAATAGATGTCTTGTAGGCATCTCAGACTCAACATGTCCAAACAGAACTCATTATTCCCCCTGTCCCTTCTATGTCCCCCTTTTCACCATTATTATTTTCACCTCCCACATATTCTCCACCATTTCTGATGAGGGTACCACCATACTTCCATTCACTCAGGTTTGCAATATATCCCTACCCCCCAATATCCAATCAATTGCCATTAATATGCCCACATCCCTCATTTAGGGCCTCATCACATCTATTCTGGACTATTACATAATATACATTCCACCTCCCATTATCATGCCCTTGTTTTGTTTCTGTCCTTCATTACTGGAATATACACCCTCCTCACTGCTACCTACTGGGATCTTTAGCTTACATTAAAGCTCAGCTCAGGTGACATCTCCTACATACAACCTCCCCACAGATGTTCCTGCTTTCTTTTCCTTGAAATCACATTGCATTGATTTTCTGTCTTTTCATGTGCTTTACTGCTGCATTCTACAGATCATGGCCCCTATCCATCTTTCACTTAAAATTTTTTTTTTTTGTGTTGTCTACACCATTAGAATATAAGCTCCTTGAGAGCAAAACCAATCATACTTATCAATTTTTGACTCCAGTACTTTGGACATAGTAAGTGCTCTATCAGTGCTCATTCATTTATTCATCTTCCATATTGAAAGTATATTTTCTGAGATGAAGGAGTATTTTGCTTTTGTCTTTTTTTATCCTCAGAACTTATCATAGTGCCTGGCAAGGAGTAGATGTGGGGAAAAAAACTTGCTGGTTTTGATTATTGATTGACTCTTGATCAGTTGATATTAGTTGATTGATTATGGAATATTATTGTGCAGCAAAATATGATGAATAGAAGGAAGCCGGAAAATCTGAATCAACATAAGCAGAGCAAATTAACCCATGAGAATGGGAAGCTAAATTCTGAGTAACTGGAAACCAAAAGAAATCCTGGACTCCAGATTCCAATTCACATGGAATTCCTTCAGCTCATTGTTCCTTTCAGCACAATAGTATTCCATCTACAACAGATACCACAGTTTGTTCAGCCATACAAAAATATTTATAGCCTCACTCTTTGTAGGGGCAAAAAATTATAAAATGAGGTAGTGTCCATCGATTGGGGAATTGAAATGACCTCTAGGAACTGATGAAGAGCAAAAGGAGCAGAACCAGGAGAACGTTGTACACAGAGACTGATACATGATGGCACAATGGAACATAAAGGACTTCTCTACTAGCAGCAATGCAATGATCCAGGACAATTCTGAGGGAATTATAAGAATGCTATCCATACCCAGAGAAAGAACTATGGGAGTAGAAACACAGAAGAAAAACACCTCCTTGATCACATGGTTTGATGGGGATGTACAAAGATTAAATTGGGTAATTAATTATTATATTAGCTCATCCTACCTATGAGCAATTAATGTTTTTCCAACTATTTAGATCTAGTTTTAATTGTGTGAAAATGTTTTATAGTTGTATTCTTATAATTTCTGTGTTTGTCTTGGCAAATAAATTCCTAAATATTTTACATTGTCTAGGGTGATTTTAAAAGGAGTTCTCTCTTTCTGATTCTTGCTGCTGAGTTGTATTGGAAATATATAGAAATGCTGATGATTTATGTGGGTTTATTTTATATCTTGCAACTTTGCTAAAGTTGCTGATTATTTCCACTAGCTTTTTAGTTGACTTACTAGAATTCTTTAAATAGACTATCATATCATATTCAAAGACTGATAGTTTAGTCTTCTCATTGACTACTATAATCTCTTCAATTTCTTTTTCTTTTCTTTCTTCAATTTTTTTTCTGATTGCTACTGCTACTGTTTCTAGTACAATATTAAATAATAGAGATGATAATGAACATCCTCACTTTACTCCTGATCTTATTGGGAAGGCTTTTAACTTGTTCCCATTGCAGATGATACTTGCTGATGGTTTAAAATATTTAGTTTATTATTTTGAGGAATGATCCTTCTATTCCTATACTTTCTAAGGTTGTCAATAGGAATGGGTATTGTATTTTGTCAAAGGCTTTTTCTGTATCTATTGAGATAATTCTATTTTGGTTATTGATATGGTCAATTATATGGCTGGTTTTCCTAATATTAAACCATTCTTGCATTCCTGGTATAAATCCCACCTGATCATAGTGAATAATCCTCATGATAACTTGCTGGAGTCTTTTTGCTAGTATTCTATTCAAGATTTTTGCATCTATGTTCACTAAGGAGATTGGTCTGTAGTTTTCTTTCTCTGTTTTTGGTCTGCCTGTCTTTGGAATCAGTGCTATATTTTGTTATAAAAGGAATTTGGTAGAGCACTCCTTCTTTGCTTATTTTGTCAAATAGTTTGTATAGTATTAGGATTAATCATTCTTTAAATGTTTGATAGAATTCACTTGTGAATCCATCTGGCCCTGGGGATTTTTTCTTAGGGGGTTCTTTGATGGTTTGTTCAATTATTTTTTCCTGAGATGGGATTGTTTAAATATTCTATTTCCTCTTTTGTTAATCTAAGCTGTACTGAATATTATTACTTAATTTTCCTTTGTCACATAGGAGGATTCATTCTGCAGATGGGAGGATTGAATGACTGATGTAAAGAAAAAGACATCAATAAAATGAAAAGGATATGTACCTCCACATATACATATACCTATCTACATTTACACATATGTATATAAACATACATAAATACCCCAAAATTAGAAAGTTTAAGTATGATAGCATCTGGATTAGAATAAAAGGAGAGAAGTAGAAATAATATTGTCATATTCTAGACACTGCCTTCTAAGATGGAAAATAGTGCAAAACTGGCAGAGAGAAACCTGAGTAGTAATAAGATGCTTCAACTACCTTATCATCCTAGATCTGAACTGCTAAGTAGTGCTAGGGAAAGATACAAATTACAGCCTGTACTAGTTAGACCACATTTGGAATTTTGCGTTCAATTCTGGGTTCCACATTTTTGAAAAGTGTCAAAAACAAACTACAGAGTACCAAAGGAAAGGCAGCAATGATGCTGAAGGTTTGAGAATGCATCTTATTAAAAAACAAACAAACAGTTCACTACTTGTGTGACCTTGAGTAAGGTACAACTTCTCTGGGCTTCATTTCTCTCACCTGAAAAAGGTCATTTCTAAAATTTCTTCTACACTGAAAGCCAAAATATCATGGAAGGGGAAGCTAAGTGGCTCAGTGCATAGCCAGCCCTGGAGATGGAAGGTCCTGGGTTCAAATCAGACCCCCAACACTTTCTATCTGTATGTCCCTGGGCAAATCATTTAATCTCAATTGTCCAGCCATTACTACTCTTCTGCTTTGGAACCAATACTTAGTATCAATTCTAAGTCAGAAGATAATGTGTTTTTTTAGGGGAAAAAATAAAAATAAAACAAAATGAGGTATTTTGAATATGCTATTTATACAGGGTAGACAAAAATCTTAGTGCCTGGTGCAGTTTTAAGCAGTTTAAATAGCTTAAAGCTAAACTAAAAGTTTTCGAACAACCTGTACACTTGTGGTGGGGCAAGAATGCATACTTGAATGCCTTATACTATCACAGACATCATTTAAAAGTGATTAGTTCCTCCCCCCCTTACAAAAAGCAAAGAGGATTCAAGAAGCTGAATCGGAAGCCTACTTAATTATTCTATAAATATGTGTGTATATGACTATTATGTGGACATGTAATCATGTAAAAGATGTCATTAAATGCGAAGGCTTCATACCACATTGACTACCCATGAAATATAAAGGAACCAAAACAAAGTTTTTAGGCTAATTGGTGGTTATTTTATGCAAAAAGGTTTTTCCAAGAATCACATTCAAAAGAAAATTTTCAGTCTTGGTTTAGTTGCACTAAGACTTTTGTACATCCTATAATATGAAGAGCTACAATTGCTGGACACCACAGTGATGACAAATGTATGTAAGTATTAAAATACTGTTGAGTCACTTTTGTAATTACTCATAAATGAGAACTTAGCACATAAGAATGCTCATTTCACAATGAAACAGCCTTTGGTAAATGTGTGACCTCCTAAAGCTAATAAGTTGGATTCCTTGGGTGCCTTATTAGAATACCTTCTAAATATCACCTTGGGGGTTGAGAGTATTAACACTTTCCTAATGAGATTACTTCTCAGAGAAAAGCTGTGGCATGCACTCATACTACCTATTAAAAGGAAGCCAAGCAGATTTTTAAATTTCCAGTTCACCAAGCTATTAGGCAAAGTTTCCAAGTTGTTATTCTCTGCGTTTCAACTTCCCAAAAGTCCCAATTGTCAAATATATTCCTCAATACTTCCAGGATAGAGTGATTTCTCTTCTGCACTGTGCTGGCAACACAAAAGATCTATTCACAATGTACTAGGGAAATGTCATGGCAAATAGCAAACAACTCTCTAGAAGCAAGATATAAACAGCTGGTAGGAAACCATATTAAGAATAATATCCATCTGGAATCCATGCAATTAATTAGAAGCATAAAGGTTGTAAGCAGCTCCAGACATCTTCCATACTAGCCCAGAAAAGATTTTTCGGAGATGACATATGGAACACTGTCCTAAGCTGTGGGCAGGCAAATTACTTCATTTTTCATAAGCATCCACAAAAACCTCACTTGTCTGAATAATTCAACATATACATAATTTTGTAGGTTATAAAGGGTTTAGGGCTATGGAGGGTGGGGGGAACCAATCAACTCTCTGCCATGTAAAATTCTGGATCAGAGTTCAGAGTCCAGATTTGGAACCCTTCCCAAACATGAGCCTCTCCAAAAATAGCAGTCTTCAATTCCCTTAACCCGAACAGGAGACAATGCTAACAAAGGGATACTTCCATCTTTTACAGAATGAATTCAGTTAATATCCTGGCAAAAAAAAAAAAAAGTCTATGGTTCCCCAAATAGACACTCACTGGAAATGATAAGCACAATGACTTACACTTTGAATGGTGTATGGTGAATAATATATAGCTAATCAAATTTAGGCATCACAGGTGGCAGGATTAGTGAGGAGCTAGAAAGAAATTTGACAAATTACTTTTGATACTCCCTGTGTTCCTGATCTCCACATTCTGTGGGTAGCCTTCCCAGGACTGCCATCCTGTCAAATTCCCTAAAAAATAAATTCTCAAACTTTGACTGCCAAACAAAACTCTCACCATCAAGTACTCTATGAACCATCTGTATTAATCTTTCACCACCAAAACCCCAAGTTTTTAATGGATGAACACTTTTCTTTTAAACAAATGTCACTGATGTCTTTTTATATCACCTTCATTTCTAAATATATGCCACATTCTTCCTTTACCCTCCAGGTTCTTAATCTGAGGTCTATGAACTTTAAAAATATAGTTTGATAATCAGTTTCTTTTGTAAACCTCCATATTTTATTTTGTACACTTAAAAATATCATTCTGAGAAGTGGGTCTATAGATTTCACTAGGCTGCCTAATGAGTCCATGACATACAAAAAAAGGCTAAGAACTTATGCATGCAATGAAAAAACTCATAACAAATTAAAAAAAAATTTAGCAACACTAACCAACAAATCAATCAAGTCTAAGAATATATGCAATGTTCTTGGCCCACAGCACCCAATTTCTGATAGGAAGGAAGTGACGTGCATTTATTATCTCTTCTTAAAGGCCCAAACTTAATCTTTATACATATATCATGTTAATTTTTTAGTATATTGTTCCTTCCAATTACATTTTTATTATTATGTTATGTTAATATGTTAATATTATGTATATTATTTTACTTCTGTTCATTTCATTTTGTATAAATTCATGTATCTTTCCATGCTTTTCTGAATTCTTCAAATATACCATTTATCAAGTGTAGTAGTAATTTATTAGTCAAGAATCAAAATTTGTTTAATCATTCCCTTTTGGATGGATGTTTGTTCTAGCACTAAAAACGTGCAGCTTGGTATTTTTTTTGGGGGGGAAGGGTGTGATATCTATGTGACACTCGTATATTTGATCTACCTAAAACACATTCCTAGCAATGGAATCTCTGGATCAAAGGGTATGGAATTTTAGGTACGTTTTGGGAAAATTACAAGTTATGTTCCAGAGTAATTTGGCAGCTAAGTGCCCCACTAATTACAAAGTTGGGAAGAGAGTCAGGAAGATCTGAGATCTAATCCAACTTACTAGCTATGTGACCATAGGAAAGTCATTTCACCTTTGCCTATATCAGTTTTCTCAATTCAGTTTTTTCAATTTCAGTTTCAGTTATCTTAGAGATAATAACAGCACCCCTACTACCCAAGGCTGCTAAGGGAAGTAAATGAAGTCATATTTATAAAGTGCTTAGCATAGAACCCAGCACAGAGTAGGTGCTTCATAAATGCTTCTTCCCTTCCTTTTCCTTTTATTTTTCATTTCTTTTTCTTCTTCCATCTCTTTCCCATAAGTTGGACTAATCAATAGTTCTATCAATAATATATATATATATATATATACATATATATATATATAGTATACATATCTTCCAAGAGGCTCTCCAAAATTATCTGCTCACATATTTGTTTTCTTTAACAATCTGCTGGCTGTGAGGAAAAACTAAGTTGTTTTTATTTTCATTTCAATTACTATTAGTGATTAGGAGCAATCTTTCATGGTTCTGTGAAGAATCTGTAGTTCTTTTTGGTCAGTTTTCAGAAGTTCTGGGGAGTTTTTTGTTATTAATTTGTACAGTTGATATTCACATTTTTCTATTTTCCATGTTCTTTTGCCCGTTAAATCTATGAAGCAAGTTGTATTGGTTTACATAGATGTCAGAGGCTTTTAAAAATACTGTTGTCTTTTGCTTACATTCTGCAGATCTGTCTCCATGTCAAGTATTTTTGTGTTCCCAATCTATTTCTTTGGTTCCTATAGGGAGACTCCATTACGGATTGATTTTTTTTCAATTCTGCTAAGTGAATATGTTGATTTTGCCCTGAAGCTCTAAATTACAATGTATACTAATTCCTAATTTAAGTTTTTGTACTTCTATTCTCAACAACACAAAAAAAGTATGAAAGGGTTACGACTGTGTCAGGAAAGAAATATAAATGCTTATGTTCTTTTGAAGTATTTAAAGTTAAAATAAAGTTTTTGACTTTATTTTGAAGATATTTGAGACAAAAGCAAGCAGAGATAAGATAGCAAGATTCTTAAAAACAATTTTATCTCTCATTTCTAAGAACTCTATTTCTTCTATCATTTACCTCAAATTATGTAGAATATTGATGTGTTTTTATTTAGACATCTAGTAGTTTTGAGGTAATATCCTACTATCAATCGAGTATTTAAACATATGCAATAAAAAGGGGGGGAAATTTGCCCCCTTCTTCATTTAAAAAGAATTATAGGGGGCAGCTGGGTAGCTCAGTGGATTGAGAGCCAGTCCTAGAGATGGGAGGTCCTAGGTTCAAATCTGGCCTCAGACACTTCCCAGCTGTGTGACCCTGGGCAAGTCACTTGACCCCCATTGCCTAGCCCTTACCACTCTTCTGCCTTGGAGCCAATACACAGTATTGACTCCAAGATGGAAAGTAAGGGTTTAAAAAAAAAGAATTATAGGAGACTTAAACAGTCATTTTTAATAATGAAAAATCTAATAGAAATATAAGCAAAAAAGATATCATTGATACAGAACATAATGTCTAAAATTGTACTAATCAGAGTAGCCAAGTCTTTCACAGTTGATCATCGTTACTGTATACAATGTTCTTCTGGTTCTGCTCACCTTCCTCTGAATAAGTTCATATGTCTTCCCAGGGTTTTCTGAACACATCCCCTCTTGATCACAATCATATACAACAATTGATTTAGAAACTCCACAACTGGTGGGCATCCTCTCAATTTCTAATTCTTTACCACCACAATTTTGGCATATAACAGTTCTTTCCTTTTTTCTTTGCTCTCTTTGAGATATACACCTAATAATGGTAGTGCTGGGTAGTCATAATTTTACAGTCCTTTGTGATAGTTCCAAATACTTCAAAATAGTTTTCAGAATAGTCAGACCAATTCACAACTCCATCAACAGTGGATTGGTATTGGGGGCAGCTGGGTAGCTCAGTGGATTGAGAGCCAGTCCTAGAGAAGGGAAGTCCTAGGTTCAAATCTGGTTTCAGACACTTCCCAGCTGTGTGACCCTGGGCAAGTCACTTGACCCCCATTGCCTAGCCCTTACCACTCTTCTGCCTTGGAGCCAATGCACAGTATTGACTCCAAGATGGAAGGTAAGGGTTTAAAAAAACAAAACAAAACAGTGGATTGGTGTCCCAATTTTCCCACATTCCCTATAGCATTTGCCATTTTTATTTTCTGTTAGGTTAGCCAATCTGACAGATATGAGTAGAACCTCAAAGTTCTTTTAATTTCATGTTATAAAAATTATCCATTTTACTTCCTGTGATTTTCTTTATCTTTTATTACTTATATCTTCCCCCTCTACATCGGTCTGACAGGTAATTTTTTTCATGCTCTCTCATTTGCTTATCTTATAACCCTTTATATCTAAACCAGGCATCCATTTTGACCTCATCTTATTATACAGTGTAAGATGGTGGTCTATGCCAAGTTTCTGTTGGACTGCATTCCAGTTTTCCTAGAAATTTTTTGTCAAAAAAATGAGATCAGGTTAAAAAAAGACAACTTCGGTGTCTGGTTTTATCAAACACACTAGAGATTACTAAATCCAGTTACTACTTTATATCATGTATCTAACCTATTCCAATGATTTACCTCTTTATTTTTAGCCAGTACCAGATTTTTTTGATGATTACAGTTTTGTAATATAGTTTAAAATCTGGTACTGCTAAGTCTCCTTCCTTCACTTTTTTTCATTGATTTCCTTGAGATTGTTGACCAGATGAATTTTGTCATTTTTTTTAGCTTTATTAAATAATTAATTGGCAGTTTGATTGACATACTTTACTTTTTAATATGAGAATCTAGGCCAACCTAAATGTTAAAGATGTCACAATAGAAAAATTAGAGAAACAAATAATATGCCTTTTAAAGCTATGAGTGGCAGATAAATTCTTAACTAAACAAGGCATAGCAGAAATTAAAAAAGATAAAAGATAATTTTGAGTATATGAAATCAAAAAGCTTTTGCATAAACAAAATGAATGAATCAGAAAGGAGGAAGTAGACTTTGGGGAAAAAATCTCTGTGTCAAATATCTCTAATAAGGATTTAATAAATATGGGGAATACTAATAGAAAAATGTAAGACTAAAAACCATTCCCCAAAGCAGACAGAGTCAAATAGGCTTAAACAGATGGCTCTCAAAATTTAAATCATGTTTTGGTACTGGCTAAAAATTAGAGAGATTGATCAGAAGAACCCATTAAATGCAATATGCAGAAAGGCAAACAAACCTAGCAACTTGGTGCTCAGTATACCCAAAGGCCCAAGCTACTTGGGTAAGAAGAACTCATATGACAAAAACTACTGGGAAAACTGGAAAGCAATCTGGAAGAAATTAGGTTCGAACCAACAGCTTACACTTTAACCAACAGATACCAAATGGAGATATAACTTATGTATAAAACATCACATCATAAAGAAATTAAAGGAATAAGAAAAAAATTCCCTTTCAGGTCTATGGATAGAGGAAGAGTTTATGATTAAATAAGGAATAGAGATAATCATAAAAAATAAAATGGCCAATTTCAATAACTTGTTTTCTTGTTTTCCTAATGGAGAGATCATGGAGAAAGAATGTAGTCTTCAAATAAATGTAAATTTTACTTCAAAAGATTTTAAAAAATCTTTTGCACAAACAAGATCAATGTAGCTAATGTTAGTAGTGAAACAAGGGGGCTGAGGTAGAATGAACCTATTTTTTATAACCAATTTGATTACAAAGAAAATATGTGAGAAGATATCCCCCCTCTTACTTTGAGAGTCCATGAGCATAGAACATCAAAAATTAATTAATTAATTATATTAAAAATATGTATATATATATATGTATATATTTGGCTGACATTTTAACCTCTTCCTTTGAAAAGATAGATGACTTTCTGAGAGGAGAGGAAAAGTAGAAATAAGGGGAAATTTAGGTGATGCTATATATACATGTGTGCATATATAGTTATCTTTTATATATGTATATCTAGTTAATATATTTTCTTTTTTTGCATCTCAATGTATATATCTCCCTCCCTATCTACCTACTTACCTACCTACTTATCTACATGTCTATCTTCCCATTTAGGCAGCATGCAAAAAGGCAAATGATATTCTATGCGTAAAAGGCAAAAAAGTAGTTTTTAATAGAATTTATGATTTTCAAACATTCTCTTTGAGAAAACTAGTTTTAAAAGGCAAAGATAGTACACAAAAGAAATCTATCAAGTTTTGATGTCATAAATGCAACTAGTAGATCAAGAATGCCAAAAAAAATGAAATTGGTTTTGATTATTTTCCCATTATTTTTTCCATTTCCATTGTTTTGGTTAACAACATATTTTTCCTAGTTGTTTTGCTTGACTTTGAATCAGTTCATATGCCTTTCCATGTGATTTTCATGTTCATTATTTCTTAATGTACAGTAATATTCCTATTCACTTGTGTACCATAACTAGCTTACCCATTCCTAACTAATGCAGCCTATTTACATTTAATGTTGCCATGCATATGTTTTTGTTTTTGTTTTTTACTATCCTGCCCGCATGACCCAAAGAAATATTTTCCCTGATGCCCTGTATTCTGATTGGTGACTCCCTTGCTGGAATGCAATTTTGAGAAGGGTTCAGGTCATGCTTCATATAACTTACAGTTTGATTCATTTTCCAGACTTGTTATACCTCCTCACCTGCTTTCTTGCTAGTTATTACTCTCCTTCCTCCTCCCTCAATGGTCCATTTTTTTTCTTTATGTATTATCTTCTGACATTGGAATTCAAGTTTTTTGAGAATATAATATTGTCTTGTTTGCTTGTATTAGTACTCTTACTATGTAACACAAGGCCTTCTGTCTAGTAAGTGCTTAATGTCTCTCTGTCTCTGCCTCTCTCTCTCTCTTTTTTTTCCCTCTCTTTCCTCTTTCCTGCCATACTTTCTGAAAGCTGAATTAGCCCAGAATGGAATTCTAATTTTTAGAAATAGATTGACTGGCCCAACCTAGCCAGATTCAAAGGTTTGCCTTACCAGAAGGTTGGCCTCTCAGGAACAAATTAAAAAAAATTTTTTTACTTAAATACTTAAGAGGTCTTCCTGAGGTAGGGAGGGATTTCAATCTGCATTAATAGATGGAAAATTCACAATGATGAAATTATTGATCCTTCAAATATTTATGTAAAAATGGAATATATTATCCATCCCACCTGTAGATAGGGAAAAAGTTCTTGATTACTGAAATAAAGGCTATCAGACACTAAATTTGAAAGGTTTGAATATACAAAATCTTTGTACAAACATTCCCCCTAATAATAAAGTCATAAAAATGAAAATGGCCATAAGTTGCCATTATATCCATTCCATGTTGAACCATTGTAGTGTTAGAGTTTATGCTTATTAAAATAGCAAAAGAAATTTTTTAAAAATCTGATAAAGTATCGTGTTGTCAGGGACATGAGGAAAATAGTGTATTTAAATATACAAAATGGTTTGAATGATACTTAAAAGTTTTTTTTAAGATTTGTAGAAAATTTAATAAAAACATTACCAAAAGGAACACAACAAAATGAGGAAAATATTGCTCGACATAACTGATATATGCTTATGACAAAAGTTTGAAATTCGTGTGCTCCTTCTACTGCTATTGTTCACAATCCACTAAAATTCAATAATTAAACAAGTTGCTTTGGATTAATGATCTATTGAGATTCTTTAAATGTAGTATGTAAACAACATATAGTCTATCATTAGATCCATCCTCAAAACCTTTTCAGTGGTTGATTATACAAAATGTTTTTAAAATTTATATACATATCTAAAATTAATTCACAGATTCCACAAGATAAGTAGTCAAGGAGTAAAGCAGACCATCTTTAAGATGGGAGGATTATCTTAGATAAGCTCTGTCCAACTCTAAAATACTCTAAGTAATTTGCTATCTCACTAAGGAAACTGCAAATTAAAAGAACTTTAAGGTACCATTACATTCACATTGAACCACTGTTGTATTGGGGAATACGTTTATTAAACTAGAAAAATTAAATTTAAATTATGATAAAGTTTGGGGCAGGAATGTAAGGAAATAGGATACATGGGTTCTCATTGGTCAGATGATTAATAAAAGTACAGAAGGTGGGAACAGCATATAAAAATGATCTATAAATCACACAACCTTAGGAATGCAAATTGATCTTTCTTAAATGATAGCAAATGTATATTGTTTTCCTATCATGCATTCTCACACATATTAGTCATTCAGTAGATATTTATTAAGCACCTTCTATGTGTCAGGTATTGTAATAAAGCTACAAAGAAAAGTAAAAGAGAGACAAAATTCTCTTCTCTCATGGAGCTCAGAATTTAAAGGGGAAACAGCATGGTAACAACTAAGCACAAGCAGCTATACACACACATCATAAATTTGAAACCATCAATGGGTGCAAGTCACTAGGATTAAGTGGGATCAAGAAGGGCTTCCTGTAGATAATGAGATTTATGCTAGAAGGAAAGGAAGTCAGCAGGTAGAGATGAGGAGGGTATGTGAAAATGCCTGGAGCCATGGAACATCTTGTACAAGGAACTGAAAGGAGGCCAAGTGTTACTGGACGGCAGGTTTTTGACATTGTTGCTTGGTTGACTTGATTGATTTCTGTTTCCCGATTCTCATTGTCTCTATCTCCTTTTATAGTATTCCTTCCAACCCCCCATTCCCAGCACCCATTTCTTTTCTGGACCAATCTCTTTGGTATGCATAGCCCAACCATCATTACATCTTCCTTACATGTGCAGTCATTGTTCTTTAGGTTGTTTCCATGGCAATTAGTCAAAATCTTGTTTGTTACTAAAGACTTCTCTCATCAGTTACTTCCTAAGAAAATGATGACCCTTTTCTGCAAGCACTGCCACATTGGAGTGGAGAGCTCAAAGCTCAGCTGTAGTACTAATGGAAGCTGCCAGCCAATGTTGCTGGCCACTATCCAGGGAGAAAAGAACTAATTCTGACAGTAGTTGGAATATGCTTCTGTGTTCTGGGCCAGCTGGTTCTCATTCCCAGAAAGATTTTAGCGTCAATCAGGAGTTGACTGGCTCAGTCCAAACTTTTCTTCTTGGTCTGCACCTCCTTTCAAATTCCTGACTCATAAGGCCAAAACTTCCTGTTAATCACTTATTTATCAGGGCTTGTTCTACAAGGGAGGACAACATTGATAAAAGAAGAGACTGTTTTGCTGGATAATTCTAGGAATTTATTTTGGAACTTTTTGGAGAGTGAGTCCAATTCAAAACTAATTAATTTAAGACTTAAGAAGGGTGTAGGGGTCAGTTCAGAACTGTTTGAATGCATTGAGACAGTGAGTCAGCATGTTAGTATCAGGAAGCTATAATAATAATAACAATCACTCACATTTGTAAGGCAACTACTATGTGTTAGGCACTTTACAAATGTAATCTCATTTGATCCTCTCCTCACAACAACCCTAGGAATAAGGTGCTATTAAAAAAAAACTCAACAACTATTAGACCAATTTTTTGAGTGGCTTCAACTGGATTCAATTAAGGATGAACCAACAAGAAAGGAAACCAAACTTAAAGAGCTGTCTTAACACAGAAAGTCAGCTTTAGATCAGCCCTGACAGAAATGGGTTGCATAACCCTAAGCCCCAGCAAGATTCCATATAACCAACTTTGAGAAGCACCTTCACTTAAGAATATTTCCAAGGGCCATAGGGACCTAGGCATGAAAAATCAGGTTGTGATAACTCCTGTTTTCTGTTTCTTGCTGTTAGTGATTTCTCTGTGTTGACTTCTTGGTTCTAGGATTGTGGTCTTGCTTCCCAGACCTTGTGCTGAAAAACTCTGATTTTTAATTTTAATTTTTGAAGATGAAGTACTTTAGTAGTATAACATCATTCTCATTTGAATCACAGAATTTAAAGGTACCTCAGTGGTCATCTAGTTCATCTAGGCCAATTCATACATGAAAGGAATCCCTACAACTGGTCATCCATCTTTGCTTGAAAACTTGCAAGAAGGAGGACCTCACCACTCCTTCAAGAAGTCCATTCCACTTTTAGATGGTTCTAATTGTAGGAACTACTGTTGTCTTTAAAGTTATCTGTCACATTTGGCTAAAAAGAGTAAAGAGACGCATGAAAAGAATTTATGTGAACTGAAGTAAGCAGAACAACAACAAAAAACCACCTATAATGACTATATCAATTTAATCATAGATTTACAAAATTGGTGTAGTTATGCTGGTGACAACCCATATGAGTTTAATCTTCATGTAAATGAATCTGCCAACATGTAATAAAACCTAATCATTTTGCTTTAGGGAATATATCTCAAGGATATACTTCTAAAGGAAAATATTTATATAAAGATGTTCTCTTCATCTCAAAACCCCTTTACTGGTCTAATGATGACCCTTCTTACCTAGACCAATCCATCCACAGGTGAACTTGAATCTCCCATTTTTTTCAGATGACTCCCCATGGTTCTGTCGCCCCCCTCTAATCTTTAACCTTTCTATTGATTCTTGTTCCTACAAACACACCCAAGTTTACCCCATCCTCAAAAAACCTTCCTTGCACACTATTATCACCTCAAATCATTGCCCTTTATTTCTTCTACCTTTTTTGCCTAACTCTGAAAAAGCTGCTTACACTCATTCCTATACTTTCTCTCCTCTCTTTTACCTATCAGCCCTTTACATTTGGGGTATACCCTCATCATTCAGCTGAATGTTACCAGTGATCTCTTAACTGATAAAACCTAATGGCTTTCCCTTTTAACCTCAGCCCATTCTCATCTTTTTAAAAAAATCTCTCTATTGGTGGTGGTATAGCAATATTTAATACTTGGAGACAATATTTTTCCACTGAATACTTTCTTATCTGTTTGTTACATTACTCTTCTCATTGTCCTTCTAACCCTGTCCTTCTAACCACTCCTTCTAACTCTGCTTTGCTGGTTTATCATTTATATCACACTGACTAAATGAGAGTGTATATAACCCAAGGTATTTGAGAGGCTTTCTTCCTTCCTCTGTACATAAACTCTCATTCTTGATGTCATCAGGGTTTGTTGATTGAATAATCTTTTCTTTTCAAATGACTCTCATATCTACTTATCCAGATGAATTGTCTATTGGGTATATCCAACCAGATAGACATTTTAAAATCAATATGTCTACAACAGAACTCATTATTTTTTAAAATAAGTTTTTATTGATGTCTTCCCCCCCCCCCCCACATCACCATCATTTCCTTCAGTATTCCTTCCCCTCCTGGATCATCAGACCATCATCTCTAGCAAATAGAATTTTTTTAAGAAAAAGAAAAAAATCAGTATAAGATAAAAATACATCAAAAAAGCTTAAAAAATAAGCAACATATAATCCTTATGGACTTCACACCCTTAGGAAAGGGTGAAATGGTAGACTCTGTTTATATCTCTTCACTTGATCCATGCTTAAAACATGCACTTTTGATTTTTTCATGTATATTGTTCTTTCTATTACATTGATATAGTCACTATATGCTATTTTTAAAAATTCTACTTGCTTTACTGTATCAATTTATGTAAATCTTTTCCTGCTTTCTTATATTCATTACACTCATCATTCATATGGCATATTTATATACCACAATTTGTTTAGCCATTCCCCAGAACTTTTTTTTCTGCAAAATCTATTCTTCTAAACTTCTCTGTTTTTGTCAAGAATAACAGCCTTTCAATCCTTTCAATCACTGAAAATTATGGTATCATACTCAATTCCTCATTATCCCTAACCTGCATATCCAAATCAATTGCAAAATCTTGTCATTTTAGTTTCCACAGCATCTCCCACATCTGATTCCTTCTTGCTACTCACAGAATGACCACCTTAGTTCAGGCCTTCATGATCTCTCTACAGGATTACTGTAATAGCATCCTAATTAGATTCCCTCTCTCCACTCCAAACAATCCTCATCACAGCTGCCTAAATGATTTTCATTAAGCACAGATCTATCCATGTCATTCTCATACCCAAGGAACTCCAGTATCTCCCTATTGGCTATAGGATAAAATGTTAACTCATGTTTTGCTTTTAAAATCCATCACAACTTGCCTCTAACATATGTTCCCAGTGTTATTATAAATTACTCTCCTTTAAGTACTCTCCAATTTCACCCAAACTAATCTTCCTGCTGTTTTTCATATACAGTACTTCATTTCCCATGCTATGTCTTTTTACTAGTTACCCCAATGTCTGCAACTTTGTCTTCTTTTTCTTTTTCTTTTTATACCCAATCTCACAGAATATCTTCCTTCTGAGATACTCAGTTCAAGCATTACATGAAGCCTTTCATGATCCCCTCAACTGCTAATGAAAGGCAATACTTAAACTATTTTGCATTTTATCTTCTACTTATTTTGTATATATCTATACAGCATACTTATTTGAATAGAAATCATTCCCACAAAAAAGAGAGGCCAAGGGACTGTTTCAATTTTGCATCTGTATCTCTAGTGCCTATGTTTTATATGTAGTACATAGTAGGTGCTTGATCAATACTTGTTGATTGATTGATTGGTAGAATTGATATTTATTGTAATGGAAAAATGTGTAAACAAACCAACAATTGAGAATCATCTAAATATGTTGACAAATACACAGTATTATATTACTATCCATATAATAGATAGCTAAACTATAATGAAATATAGAAATCTATATACAAAAAACCTAAAAAAGTTTTGTCTGTTAATTAATTTGGTAAAAAAGAAGCTAGTATGATGCAAGTAGATTTTAAATAACAAATAGATGCCTTTTTGCCTGTTATTTCTTACAGTGATAATTATAAAGGGGGAGAGAAGAAATAGTAGTCAATTCATTGCAAATTCCTCCTAGGTTTCAATGTAATCAAATACTTCTGAGGATCATTGTACCTCCAGTCATTCAAAAATCACACAGATATTTCTTCAAGTAGAGTTTAAGTGGTCAGAGTTGGAGCCTACAGACAGGTAGAATGTTTTAGTTCATTATATGTGCTTTGGGTAAGTAATCCAAAAACAAGTACTAATGCAAGCACACATTTCACAGTTCATGCATCTTTTATTCTAACAAGTCCATCTTATAGGTGATCAATAAATGTTTGATGATGAGGATACACTTTCTTCACTGACGTATTTGCTTACTCACTGTTGCTTCTATAGCCAGATAGCTCTTGCTATACACATCTGTTTTTCAAAGGAAGCCAAGTATAAAAAAGGAGGGCAAGAGGGACACACTCCCTCTCATAAGGAGCAGATAGCTCATTGGCTTAAAAGCTAATTAGGTGAAACAGGGAATGGATATGAACTGAATAATTCTAGGTTTAATGAAGAAAAAACTCAGATTAAACTATATACTTAACAGAGAAGGTAGGAGAAGCAAGAATAAAAGTCCCTTAAGAAAAAACACAGGATATTTTTTTGGGTGCTTCACTGATAAAATTTTGGTTTTGAACAGCTCAGGATTCAGGATTCATTATATCTGAATTATAAAACTTAAAGCAAATAAGAAATACTATTTCACACATTCTCAAAACCAAAAGATCTACTTAGACTAGTTTTGAACCTCTTAATCAAATTACTCAATTTGTTCAGAGCAGGGGAGTATGGACTATATCCCCTCTTAAGTTCTTTTAAACTCTATAGCTCTGTTTCACTAATTCAAGGATTAGTCCAAGAAAGCCTCCCTTCTACAGCACCAATTAGCTCAATAATGAATTTGGTTATAAATATTACAATATAGTTTCATAGGTAGGTTGTAAGAGGTTAATGGTTCTTAGAAGGAATAGCACAGACCAAAATTGACTTAATGAAAGAGACTGGAGCTAAAATTGCCCTGATTAATGGATAAAAGCTTATTTTTATGTATTACCAGAGGGAAAAGTCTGACCATGAAACTTCAGAGCTATTTTCAGATTCTGTGGTAGAAGATAAATTCCATGCCTAAAGGCTATTTTGTTAAATGCAAGATGGATTTATTTCCCCTTCCAAACCATGGAATGTATAATTAAGGAAGTCAAGGCTTCTGGTCCAACTAATGTTTTAAACACTTCCTTGTTGACTACTGATAGCTATTAACTAGGTAGGTTATGATAATATTTAATCTAGAAAATAGTTGGTTGGCCTTCATTAATTGAAATATTTACTCTTTTCCACTGAAGATAAAAGAGGTAGTTGGGCTAGCCATTAAAAACATAGTTACTGAATCTCTGTGAAGAATAATAAGTTATAGGGAGCAGCTAGGTAGCTCAGTGGACTGAGAATCAAAACTAGAGACAGGGGATCTTGGGTTCAAATCTGATCTCAGACACCTGCTAGCTGTGTGACCCTAGGCAAGTCACTTAACCGTTATTGCCTAGCCTTACTGCTCTTCTACCTTGGAACCAATACACAGTATTGATTCCAAGATGGAAGGTAAGGGTTTAAAAAAAAAAGAAAGATAATCTATTATGTCTACTATGGGAGGTGTCCACAAATAATTCTAATAAGAAGTAGAATATAAGAAAGAAATGTACAGTTAAAATGTTATAGGAGTCATGAGGAAGGAAAGCTCATTGCCTAGTGGTGGAATCAAGGGAGAAGATTTGAGTTGGGCCTTGAAATAGATGATAGGGCTTAAATAGAGGACACTTGGAGGACAGAGTATTTTAAAGATATGGAATAGCAGGGGGAAAAGGCATAAGATATTTTTTCAGTAGATATATGAAAGATTAGAGAATTGCAAGTAACTAATTTAGCTAAGGAAAGATAAAACTGGGATGATAGGTATGACCAGATCTTAGAAGTCCTCAAAAACTGGACAAAGGAATTAAGACTTCATTCAGTAGGTTGACTAAAGGTAATTCAGGTGGTCACTATCTTTGCAACAATTTAAAATTTCTTAAGGCCTATTCTACCTTTATTCCCACCAATTATCTGTGTCAGTCTTACCTTATTTCACTCAAACAAGGAGGACAGGTTTCAGTCTTATATGTCTAGATAATTATCTCAATCCCTGGAGCTCTGTCTGTGCTATTGCTATGATATACCATGGGCAGAGAAGACCTAATAAAAGGACTACAGGGAGAATAAAAATTTTGACAGTCCTGGAATTTAAAAATGAATTTTATGCTCACAGTCCTGCCATTTCCCTCTTTTGGAATGTTGCAATTCTGAAAGTCCTTGAAGAAAAAAAGTGGATTTCAGATATTCTTAAGGATATAGTTATTTCTACTAAAGCACTAGCCTTGTAGTTTGATTCTGCTTCATCATGCTTTTTCACTAATATGAGAAATTTACTTTTCTTCTATTAAAATAATATGAAGGCATAATTAAATAAAGAAGGTTTGTTACAACTAGACTACATCACAATTTGTTTATTAAACATATATGTTCCAGTTATAACCACTTAAAGGAACACTTTACAATTACACTGACATAAAAGTTACAAGAAATCAATTTTCTAAGACGCTTCATCCTGCATTGAAGTAACAGCCTTGTCATTTGTGACATCATAATTCCCATGGCAAAACATTTTCTCTACTTCATTTTATGATCTCATTTTTGGACCACAAGAAAAAAGCAAGAAAACTATCAAGCATTATACTCAAAGGTGACCAAAGAGAACAATTACCATCTTCAGAAAAAAAAAATCTGTTCAATAGGTTTTTGCTTCAAGTCTCTTAAGTGGAAGAATTAGAAGATAATAGCCAGAGTCTGTGCTGAGTTTCAGAACTCTATGCACCTACTCCCTGCTTTGCTAACTAATTGCTCTGTGGCATTGAGGAATGGATGAAGCCTTCTATTTCATGGATACAGATAATGCTAATAATTTGTGAAGTACATTATGCCCACTAATGACAAATATACCCAAGACTTAATGGGTATTTTATAAAACTTCCCATGGGGAAAATAGCTGATGTGAAATTGCCAGGCATTCAACAGTGTTGTCCTAAAACACAACATTTCCTCCTCCCAGGAGGAAAATAAAAGTTCTGCTTAGTTGGAACCATTTCTTTCAAATACTGCCATAAACTCCTAATGCTAGCTTCCCTATTACTCCCTGGAAAGGCAATATAATCAATAAAAAGAGCATTCACACAAGAACATTGCACCTAACAAGCCAAGTTCAAATCCTGACTCCTCCGCTTACTTCTACTTAAAACTTGTGTTATCTTTAACAGGTAATTTTATTCTCTGGATCTTTTTCCTAATCAGTAAAATGAGAGGCATTAGAATGAATAACCTTTAAGGCTTGAAAGTCTTTAAGCTCTAAGAACCTATGGTAGCAAACTTTTCAAGACACTGGCAAGTCATTGATCTAGGGTTTGTGGTTTTTTGGGAAGATGACAGAATCTTCTTAGGAAAAAGGAGCTTGCCTTGAAGGAAAAATGAGCACAAGGAATGGGAAGAGTCACAGAAAGGGAACCAAAAGAATTACCTCTATAAAGAGCAGACAAGATGGAGCTGTGATTAAAACTCCTAGTGCCAGGATGTGTATAGACAAAATATGCACAACCCACAATTAAGAGACACGTTGCCAGTCTTCTCTAGCTGGAGACCAAGCCTAATGATCTTCAATCCCTATCTCATTCCTTTCTTTGTCTTTAGAGGTTGAATACAACTTCAAAAATTATTTGTATCTCTTTTTCAACATGATGCTTACTCTCCCTTCTGAGTTTACGATTTTACTTCATTTTCTTAAGCTAGCAAATGTTTATTATAAGAATTGTTAAACTGAAGGTGCCATTGTTTGAATATAGAATACTGAATGGGGATTCAGAATAACTCAAGAAATAAGATTTAAACTATTGTATCTTTCAGAGATAAAATTTTGGCTGGGAGCCAAGAGCCAAAAGACAGAGAGCGCTATTGTATGAACATTTACTAGGTTATCTCTGTGCATCAAAATGATTTCTTAGGAATCTAAGTAGTTGATAAGAAGGCAAGTATCCTTCATTAACCATTGCTTGGTTTGAACAGAAACCATTCCCACAGAAGAAAAAGGCCAAGAAAAGTCATGAATGTGTCTAGGAAGGAGCAACCCACTCAACAAAAAAGAGAGTCAGGACGTCAAATGACTGACAGTTTTATCCATCTGCCTTTTTACTAGCACAGACACAAGAGCCACGATTTAAATGTGATACTAATAAAGGCCAACCTTTTGGTGAGATAATTGATTGAAATGAAAAAGTTACTGACCAGTTTGTTCCAATCTGCACACATCAAGGAAGCTGAGGTGTGGAAGGGAGAGGTCTGAATTTCTTTTTCTCTTACCAGTTCCTTTGCCAGTTCCTTCTTCCACAATCCCCCAGACCACTGGTTTACTGATAGATCTGGGGTATTGGCTGTTCAGATGCTTATTTGCCTTTGATAAGTGATGCTTCTATTCCTTTACCCTCAGAATTACTTTGAAAATCAAAGGCTAAGCTTTGCTTGTCTGCAGGTTAAGTCTTATTTTCTAAGCTACTAAGGAGCAGTCTCTGATGTTGTGTTTGGCATGGTTCCATTACACTGCTCTTAGGCCACTCAGTAATTTCATAATGAAGTCAGTAAAAGTTTATAAGTGCATGGCTCCAAAAGAAGAGATATGAGAAGATATCTCAGTTTTGCAGAGGTCTTTAGGAGTAGAACACTGCATATATTTTTAGATTTTTTTTAAAATACATAGGTCAGTTTTGCTGATTTTTCTCTAATTCCTCATTTTTCCTTTAAAAAATGTTCTTTGTTATTTGGAATGGTTTCCTAGGAGGAGAAGGAGGATATCAGGAGACATGGAAGTGAAAGGATAGTAATAAGATTTTTTTAAAAAGAAAGTCTATAATTAAAAAGCCTAAAATTTAAAAAGAAATCCTAAAGGTCAAAACATAAAGGTCCCATATATCCTAAAATATTTATAGCAGTACTCTTTGTGGTAGAAAAGATGTGAAAATAAAGAATCAAATGTTGAGTACATAAAGGAATTATGTATAAATGTTGTTCAGTTGTTTCAGTTGGGTCCAACTCTTCATGATCCCATTTGGAATTTTCTTGGCAAAGATCTTGGAGTGGTTTACCATTTCCTTTTCTTGCTCATTTTACAGATGAGGAAACAGAAGCAAATAGAGTTAAGGGACTTGCCTAGGGTCACACAGCTAGTAATTGTTGGAGGTTTGATTTGAACTCAAGTCCTCCTGACTCTAAGGCTGGTTCTCTATCCACTATGCCATTTAGCTGCCAGGCATGAACGTAATGGAAAATTATTATATTGTGAGAAATTCATTAAAAAAAAGTGGAAAGACTATTATGAAGATGATACAGATCTAAGAAAGAAGAAAACAATATAAAGTAATAGATAACATTCATCTAAAGCAGAGGTCCCCAAACTTTTTACACAGGGGGCCAGTTCACTGTCCCTAAGACCACTGGAGGGCCAGACTATTAAAAAAAAACAAACAAACCTAAGAACAAATCTGTATACCACTGTCTGGGATAGTGGATGCTGTGTATAATATACATACCCTGTTCAAAATAGACCATATTTGTCCCTAAAATTTTCCATAAAAAATTTTGGCCTGACAAGTGAAAATAAGTCTTGGAAAGCAAACCATGATCCATTTTCCTCTTTATGCCTTGATTGTCCCTCTTGGTTCTTTCTTTTATTCTATAGATCAATATTTCTTTTTTGGTTTCCTTTAAAAAAAACATGAAATAACTGGTTTTATGGCTTAATCTTTCTTAATAATTTCACTTATTTACACTGGTTCATCATTGAATTAATTTTCTATTTTAATCTTAAGATGTGTCAATGCCCCTACTTGATGTTATAAATCAGATAATGAAGTCAGATAACTTAGAAGTGAATATAGTTGTCGCATTTTCAAAGAACAAATCCCTATCTTAAAATGAACCTAAAACATGAGAAAAGAACCAGAAACACCCAGATGACCATCATGAAGAAAAACAGGTAATATTTAGTGAGACATAGAGAAATGACATTGACCAGATATTCCATCTTTAAAAAAAGTTAATTCTACTTGACCCATCACACTTATGATGAAAACCCTTTTAAAATCCATTTATTTTTTTTAAACTTAGGCAAACTTTTCATCAGGAAAATGTTGAGTATGATATATACATTTTATATTATTCACTTCACTCTTCTCAGAAGTGCTTAAAAATAAATATATTACTTAGAAATTCAAATGGAGAAACTTGATTTTCTCCAGACTGCTTTCTTGTGGAAAATTGTACTTTAATTCTGAGGAAAGATTGATCTACATCTAATTATATTGCCTTTCATTATGTCTTTCCAACAATACTATTTGTAATTTTGAAAATAATGTATATAAAAGATATTTTTTACTATTTGAGGCAAAGTTAGGAAAGTACAGAAGCATAAACTACAACATGAAAAGTGTGGTGTTTTACAATGTTAACTAGCTTAATTTGTGCTACTTCTTCCACTAATCAGCTGTCACTCTATACAAGTCTCCTTCCACCATTTATATATGTCAGTTTCTCATTCAAAAACTGGGAGGTTTGGATTAGATGCTACATAAGATCTCCTCCATTTATATCACAGAAAATGGAAAATGAGGAAAAAATTGTTTTTCCTTTTGGGATATTTCTTGAGGCAATTTGACCTTAATACATTTTTGTCATTTTTTGTTTTATTGAATTATTTAATCCCCTCATATTTAAAGTTGTCTTTGTTAGGTCTCAAGTTTGTTGTTTCCCTTTATTTATTTTTAAATATTTCTTGGTCCCCTAAATTGGTATTTTGTCCCCAAGATTAATTTTGCTTATACTACTTTATTCCTAATCTATTCCCAGTAACCCCCCCCCTTTCTCCTAATCCTACTTGCTTCCCTTATTCTGTGTTCCAATGGGTAATTTTTCTTTTAATTTTTTAGCTATCTATTTTTCATCTTATTATGTCCCTTCTCTTTCTTTACCCAGTTAAGCAAGTAGTTCAAAATGTTTCTCCTCCAAACCCTTCCTAGAACTGCTTGGGTTTTTGTAGCTATTTTTCAGTGTCCTTTGGTAAGAACTTTCTTTTGCTTTATCCTCCACATGAGTCTGGTTCCCTTTGGGTCAAATCATGGGGTGTTTTTTTTTCCTTTATTATCTCTGTGTCTTTCATGACTTTAAATTTCTGGGGTACAAGATTTGAGCTCCTTTGTCCATCCAATTGTAAATGCAATTATAGAACTTGCCCTTCTCTTCTACCTTACCTCATTCATGGGAGAAACAATGCCACATGGTAGGAGCCACCCTGTGCCACAGTTTGTATTTTAGACTCTTCTGCTCTATCTAAGGTCAGACCACATGCCATGGGCCATGTTGACCCATCTCTGGATCTATGTTCTATCCCTTCTACCTCACAAAATTTTGGGATTAGATGATAAGAACTTATGTCTTTTTTCCCCAAGACAAAAATAAATCTACCCACTGAGACACTACAGTTTCTTAGAATATCTAGCCTTCCAAAAATGCCAGCTTTTCCCAAATAAATACTATCAAAAGATCCCTGTCTCCTATATATTCTCCTCTATGAAAATCTTCCACCTCTTCTCCCTTTGGGACTATACCCTGAATAGATTTTCTACTTTCATTATCTTTCACTTTTTACAAGAGATTCTCTTCTCTTTACTAATAGATTAACAGGAATGACCATTTATTCATTATTCAGTCATGGACTAGGTAGGAGGTACATCTATTTTCCTCTTCCCTCACATTTCTTCAACTTCCTACTCTATTAATCCCTGATGTAAAAGGCAATTGATTCCTATGAGTGAAATGGATGGCAGGGAATTCAGTTCATATTATCTCTGTTAAACTTTTTCATCTTTGCTTTTCTTGAGTTTTTAAGCATTCCTGAAAATTTTCACTTCTTAGTTCCTCTTTATGTGTTGATTGTCCCTCTTGGGTCTTTCTTTTACTCCACAGATTAATCTTTTTTTTTTGTCCCCTTAAAAAAAAGCCTACGTGAAATAATTGGTTTTATTGCTTAATCTTTTTTAATAATAGCACTTATTTAAATTTCATATCTTTATATATGAGTTGTCTGCAAATAAAAAAAGTCTACTCCTATGTTAATGCTTTTTCTATGTTAATGATTAGGTTCAGTTTTGTAGGAAATTCTCATTTTTCATTGAATGTTTGAGCTCTGTTTTCTTTGGGAAGGTATTGTTCTGTTTGTTTCTCCAATTTCTACTTCAGAGTGATCCTAAGTGAATTTAATTGTGTTTTATTTATATTTTATTATATTACACAAATATATTTATATCAGTCTTTCTATGGGCTGCTAAAATTTTTTTGTCATCATTAAAATTATTTAATTTTACCACTTAATCTTTTCTAAGTTTGTTTAAAGTGCTCAAGTATGTTTTGGTTATTCTGGCATTAATTTATGTATTTTCTCATATTTTTTTTCTAGACACTTTTCTTGCATTATTAACTACATTATTTTATTCAAGTCTTTTGATGTGCTATACTCTTCTATAATCCTTGCATTGTCTCTTTCTTTTTCACTTTTATTTTTTAAATAATTACCTTCCATTTAATTTAATTTAATTTTTAAAAATTCAATTTAATTGATTCATTAAGATAATTTTTCATGGTTACATGATTCATTTTCTTTCTCTCAACTCCTCCCACTCCCCTCCCATAGCCAAATGGTTTTATATGTGTCATAGATCAAAAACTATTTCCATATTATTGATATTTGCACTAGGGTGATAGTTTATAGAGTTTATATCCCCATCATCCCATGTGATCAAGCAGTTGTTTTTCTTCTGTATTTCTACTCCCACAGCTCTTTCTCTGGATGTGGATGGCATTCGTTCTCATAAGTCCTTCAGAATTGTCCTGAATCATTGCATTGCTGCTAGTAGAGAAGTCCATTACATTCAACTGTACCTCAATGTATCTGTCTCTGTGTATAATGTTCTCCTGGTTCTGCTACTTTCACTCTTCATCAATTCCTGGAGGTCATTCCAGTTTACCTCTTACTTTCCATTTTAGAGACAATGTACTATATTGATTCCAAGAACCAGAAGGGCTACTCAAGGGAGCTTAAATGACTTGTCACACAGCTAGGAAGTATATGAGGCCAAATTTGAGCCCAAGACCACCTATCTCCAGGCTTGGTGCTATCAACTGAGCCACTTGGCTACCCCTTGCATTGTTTCTTAAGGCCTGTTGCCTTGAATTGTATAAAATTCTTGTCTACTTTTTATTGGTGCTACTTGAGCTCTTTTCTGATTAATTTTCCTCCATTTCTGTGCTCTAAATCTAGTCATCTTTCTCATACTTCATAGATATTTCCATGTTTTCTTTGCTGATTTTGTTTTAAATTCTGCATCAGTACTTCATTTTTGTATTAAGAGCTTTTATTCCTGACCTAAATTTATTACTAATTTGTTCTTTTTGAATTATAGTTATTTTTTTAGTCAGTCTGAGGTTTATTATTGTGATTCCATCATCTATGAGAGACCTCACAGGATTTTCTTTCCACAGATACCACATTTTTCTTTACAGTATAATATTTCTTAACAGCATAATATCACTTTTTCTTATAATTTTTTTTTAGGATATCTACTACATTTGTATGCTGAACTTTTGTTGGGGCCTTTTCTCTTGGCATCTTTGATGATTTAGTTTCCCTCCTCCCCATCCCCCCTCTCTTACTTTATTCTAGTGCTGCAAACCACTGAGGATAGGCTGAAAGATTATAGACTCTCCAGTCTCCTTGGTTTTGGGGATATTAGGTTTACAGGCTTAAGTTTCTACCTTGAGTAAACTCTAAGGTACAGAACCAGTCTTAGCTAAGTTTCCACTTGCTGATCCCTGAGCTCAATAGAATTAATGATGCCCACACATTTTCAGTCCTACCAGTTCCTTCTTGACACTATCTTTTATTCACAATGGCAGATTCAGCATCTGTTACTTCTTGGGGAGTAGAGGGTGAAGGAAAGAGGTATTTTGGCAGAGTTGCTTTAGCAGTAAGAGTCCGTGCTTTAGGGCTGATGTCCAGCACTTTTGTGACTGTACTCACAGTATATAACATGGAATGAGGGTGGGGGAAAGAAGGCTCTCAATTAGACACAAAGCATTAAAGTTCTCTTTCTAATTCATGAGCTTTCTATCTTACCTAAAGTTGTTCTGTCTTCTTATTTTACAACTTGGTTCTAATTACTCTACATCTGGCATATAATTCCTTTGTTTGTAGGTTAAAGAGTTGAAAAAGAGCTTTGCAGAGTGATTAATAGACATCTTTACCTAGAGTTTATGATTTTGCATCTAGTTTTTGCTCCTTTACCACTGTCAATGAGAATTTTTGGATGACTGAGTTTACCTTTACTTTTGAGAAACCCCAGTAACTAAACACATCTATTTTGATTTAAATGTTAAACATGACTTCCAGGTAAACATGGCAGCAGTGTAGACCCAGGACTCTTCCTCTCCTCACCACCTACCCATATAGAGTAAGGCCAAAAGGGACTCTACAGTAGGGTGCAACATTGAAGGTATGTGGGATTTGGGCATTTCCATACTATAAGGGAGTAAAATAGATTCTACTAAAACTCGAGCTGATCAACCCTCCCCGACCCCACCTAGGGAGCCAGAGTCAGAGTCAGTGTGCTAG
Organism: Monodelphis domestica; assembly: GCF_027887165.1. NCBI lineage: Eukaryota > Metazoa > Chordata > Mammalia > Didelphimorphia > Didelphidae > Monodelphis > Monodelphis domestica. The sequence goes on along the minus strand of NC_077228.1, from coordinate 226,599,077 downwards.
AATCAGTGAATGAGAGAGGGTTTGCATAACTGTCAACTGTTGGTGATGGAATACTATTGTGCTCAAAGGAATAATGAACTGGAGGAATTCCATGTGAACTGGAATGACTTCCAGGAATTGATGCAGAGTGAAAGGAGCAGAACCAGGAGAACATTGTACACAGCAACCAATAACTGTGGTACCATAGAATGTAATGGACTCTACTAGAAGCAGTGCAATGATCCAGAACTATTCTGATTAATTAAATAAAAATTTACAAAAAAAAATAATAAATAAAAAAAATAAATGTTAAACACTTTTTTGTTTTGTAGGCTTCTCTATTGGTTGAAAGTTTCCTCTCTGGAAGACCAGTTCCTGAGTTTGACTTTTGTCTTTAATTTGTTATAGCTGACCATTTTCTAATGTTATAACTGTTGAGTGTTTGGAGGTTTACGCACCTGTTTGTAGTTAGTCTTTGTAGGCTTCCCAAAGGTATAAAGAGACTCTCAAGTTTAGCATCTCTTCAGAGTTGGCACCAAGAACTGCGTTTTCTCTCAGGTGATATGGTTCCCAGAGTCTCAGAGCCTTTGGTTTTGTATGGAATTTGATATGTGACTCTCTGTGGTGCCCAGATTAATGAGCCTATCCCTATTCCTGATTAAAAAGTGGGTTTTCTGACTACTTGGAAGTTCTGTATTTTTTTTTCCAAGTTTATACCACTATTAGTACATTATCTTTAGCTCAATTTTAGGTGACTTAGCAATAGGCTTCAAGAGTCTCTTTTTGTCAGGGAGGATTATTTAATTGTGCAAAACGGGTTTCATCTGTTGTTGATGTTCTAGCTATTAAGGTTAAGAAGGCAGCTGTTTTAGTCATCTATACCAACACAAATGCTAATAAGATTAGGGAATAAGATTGATGATTTACTTCTTAAAATACAAACAAGCTTTCTACAATCTCTTGTTGTGTACATCAGTCTAATTCAAACTTGATGATGTTAATTTCAGAAGAATAGAGTAAATACAGCATATATGCATTCAGAAGAATTAAAATGAATAAACATGATCATACATTCTCTAAAGTTTTAAAATATCTTTGACTTTAAAAAAAAACAAAATTGTAATCATTTAAGTGTAGAATGGATAATTTCCCTCAACTGCCTAGTTAAGGAAAAGCATTTTTAAAAGATTCACAATGCCACAAATTGAGATACTTATCTTTTGAATGTTCATATAACTAGCTAAAGACAAACAAATAAGAACGAGCTAATGAGACACACATTTCTAAACCTTATTTTAAATATTATACACAAAACACCCTCTCAATGGCCAGCAAATGCTGCATGAAGTATGCCATATAACAACAGAAATAAGCTATAGCTTGTTTGTTTTTGTACACATAATAGTATCAGAGGCAATGTAGTAAGGAAGAAAAAAGAAAGACTTTCAAGTGAGAGAATTTGTATTCAAATCTCAGCAAGAGACTGAATTCTTTATAAGGCATCTTTTAGCTTTAAACTCTAGGTTTCCATAAACTCAATATTCTCCAAATACAACTTAGTACTGATTCTTATTCAAAGTGATGATGGGTTCTACCTATAAACACAAAATGTTTTCTACAGAAGCATAATTTTTTAGTGTCTAGTGATTTATAACCAAACCCAACTTTAGCATCACTTGATAGAACACCTGAGATATACACTGATTGGTAAAAGAGATGAAGTTAAATTAGTATTTCAGCTTTCCTTAAAATTCTCATTGGAGAATGTAGTGTCTACAGAACATAGTCCTTACAAGATTATTTCACCTAACATTGTGCTTACAAAATACCATTTAGCAACATTAGGAAGGAATGTCTCTTTCATGTTTTGGCATTTTAATGTCTTCAAAATCAATCAATACAAATTGGGCTGCATGGAGCTATGCCATAGATCAATAGAAATGGCATGTAATGTGTTAGTTTCTGTACACATTTCTGTGACCATATCATGAGCCATATCTCAACTATAAGAAAGGTCAACACTTATTTTTACTCATATTTTAAAAAGTAAAATGACCTAAGGCAGAGGACTAAACAAAAAATTAATTCATTTTCTAATACAATTTTTGTGCCTCAATTATAGGCATGTGACAAGGAAGTAACTGGTACAGTGGTCAGTCAGATTATCTGTCTTATTTTAAAAAACAATAACAAAGCCTGAATGGGCCACTTATTTGAATGATTGATATTTCTGTACTTATAATAATTATTTAAAATCATAACTTTCTTGAAGGTTTCTATAATGTTTATATACATTATTTTATTGTTCCTGGTTGAAAACTTGTGACACATTAATAACATCATTCCCATATCTCATCAAACAAGAGATAGAGAGCATTATGGGATCTAAAATGAATAATTTTGATTTAACTTCAAAGGGTTTTGCAGAAGCAGAACCCATGTAGCCAAAATTAGAAGGAAAAGAGGAAATTGGGGGAAATTTTGCAGTATGTTTGTCTGACAAACGCCTCATTTCTGAAATATATAGAAAACTGATAAAAATTTATAAGAATATGAGTCATTTCCCAGTTGACAAATGGTCAAAGGGTACAGGCAGTTTTCAGAAGGAAAATATCAAAGCTATCTTCAGTCAGATGAAAACATACTCTAAATCACTAATAATTTGGGAAAGTGTATAATTTTCTCCTGGTTCTGCTCCTCTCACTCTGTAATAATTCCTGGATGTTGTTCCAGTCCCCATGGAATTCCTCCATTTTAGTATTCCTTTGAGCACAACAATATTCCATCATGAACATATAACAAAATTTGTTCAGCCATTCCCCAAAAGGGCAACCCCTCATTTTCCAATTTTTTTGCCACCACAAAGAGTGCAGCTATGACTATTCTTATACAAGTCTTTTTCCTTATTATCTCTTTGTGATACAAAGCCAGCAGTGCTATGGCTGAATCAAAGGGCAGACAGTCTTTTATCGCCCTTTGGGCATAGTTCCAAATTGCCCTCCAGAATGGTTGGATCAATTCACATCTCCACCAGCAATGCAATAATGTCCCGACTTTGCCACATCCCCTCGAGCATTCATTACTTTACTTTGCTGTCATGTTGGCCAATCTGCTAGATGTGAGATGATACTTCTGAATTGTTTTGATTTGGATCTCTCTGATAATAAGACATTTAGAACACTTTTTAATGTGCTTATTAATAGTTTTGATTTCTTTGACTGAAAATTGCCTGTTCATGTCCCTTGCCCATTTATCAACTGGAGCATGGCTTGATTTTTTGTACAATTGGTTTAGCTATTTATAAATTTGAGCAATTAGACCTTTGTCAGAGGTTTTTGTTATGAAGATTGTTTCCCAATTTGTTGCTTCCTGTCTAATTTTGGATGCATTAGTTTTCTTTGTACAAAAGCTTTTTAATTTGATGTAATCAAAATTACTGATTTTACATTTTGTGATATATTTCTAGCTCTTGTTTGGTTTTAAAGTCTTTCCTTTCCCATAGATCTGACAAGTATACTATTCTGTGTTTGCCTAATTTCCTTATAATTTCCTTCTTTATATTCAGGTCATTCAACCATTCTGAGTTTATCTTGGTGTAGGGTGTGAGATACTGATCCAAACCTAATTTCTCCCATACAGTCTTCCAATTTTCCCAGCAGTTTTTATCAAATAGTGGGTTTTGGTCCCCAAAACTGGGATCTTTGGGCTTATCATATACTGTCTCGCTAAGAGCATTTACCCCAAGTCTATTCCACTGATCCTCCTTTCTGTCTCTCAGCCAGTACCAAATTGTTTTCATGACCACTGCTTTATAGTATAGTTTGAGATCTGCTACTGCAAGTCCTCCTTCCTTCACATTTTTTTCATGATTTCCCTGGATATACTTGATCATTTGTTATTCCAAATTAACTTTGTTATGGTTTTTTTCTAATTCAGTAAAAAAGTTTTGTGGTAGTTCAATGGGTATGGCAATAAATAAGTAAATTAATTTGGGCAGGATTGTCATTTTTATTATATTAGTTCATCATATCCATGAGCAATCAATGTTTCTCCAATTGCTTAGATCTAGTTTTAATTGTGTGGAGAGTGTTTGTAGTTGTTTTCATATAGTTCCTGTGTTTGTCTTGGCAGATAGATTCCTAAGTCTAGGAATTGTCTAGGGTGATTTTAAATGGAATTTCTCTTTCTAATTCTTGCTGCTGAAATGGGTTGGATGTAAATAGAAATGCTGATGACTTATGTGGGTTTATTTTGTATCCTGCAACTTTGCTAAAGTTGTTGATTATTTCAACTAGCTTTTTGATTAATTCTCTAGGATTATTCAGGTAGACCATCATATCATCTGCAAAGAGTGATAGCTTGGCCTCCTCATTGCCAATTTTAATGCCTTCAATTTCTTTTTCTTCTCTAATCTCTACAGCTAGTGTTTCTAGTACAATGTTAATTAACACAGGTGATAATGGGCATCCTTGTTTCACTCCTGATCTTATTGGGAAGGCTTCTAGTTTATCCCCATTGCAGATGATGTTTCCTGATGGTTTTTTATATATACTGTTTATTGTTTTTAGGAATGACCCTTCTATTCCTATAATTTCTAGTGTTTTCATTAGGAATGGATGCTGTATTTTGTCAAAGGCTTTTTCTGCATCTATTGAGATAATCATGTGATTTTTGTTGGTTTACTGGTTAATATGGTCAATTATGTGAATGGTTTTCCTAATATTGAACCATCATTGCATTCCTGGTATGAATACTACCTGGTCATAGTGAATAACCCTTGTGATGACTTGTTGGAGTCTTTATGCTAGTATTCTATATAAGATTTTTGCATTTATATTCATTAAGGAGATTGGTCTATAGTTTTCTTTCTCTGTTTTTGACCTTCCTGGCTTTAGGATCATTACCACATTTGTGTCGTAAAATGAATTTGTTTGAACTCCTTGTTTATTCTGTCAAATAGTTTGTATAATATTGGTATTGGTTGTTCTTTGAATGTTTGATAGAATTCATTTCTGAATCCATCTGGACCTGGGGATTTTTTTCTTAGGGAGTTCTTTGATAGCTTGTTCAATTTTTCCCCCCCTGATATGGGGTTGTTTAGGTAATCTATTTCTTCCTCTGTTAGTCTAGGTAAATTATATTTTTGTAAGTATTCATCCATATCACCTAGATTGACATATTTGTTGCCATATAATTGGGCATAATAGTTTTTAATGATTACCTTAATTTCTTCTTCATTAGAGGTGAGGTCTCCCTTTTCATCTTGGATAGTGTCAATTTGGTTTTCTTCTTTCCTTTTTTTATTTAGACTGACCAGTACTTTGTCTATTTTCTGTGTTTTCTAGTCTTATTTATTAAATCAATAGTTCTTTGACTTTCAATTTTATTAATTTCTCCTTTGATTTTTAGGATCTCTAATTTAGTCTTCATCTGAGGATTTTTAATTTGTTCACTTACTAATTTTTTAATTTGCATGCCCAAATCATTGATCTCTGCACTTCTTAATTTGTTAATATTTGAACTTAAGGATATAAATTTCCCCCTGGCTACTGCTTTGGCTGTATCCCATAGGTTTTGAAAGAATGTCTCATCATTGTCATTTTCTTCAGTGAAGTTATTAATTGTTTCTATGATTTGTTCTTTGACTAACTGGTTTTGAAGAATCATATTGTTTAATTTCCAATTTTTTATTTGCCTTTCCATGTACCCTTACAAATTATTATTTTCATTGCATTGTGATCTGAGAAGTTTGCATTTATTATTTCTGCTCTTTTTTACTTGTTTGCAATGTTTTATGACTTAATACATGGTCAATTTTTGTGAATATACCATGTGTTGCTGAAAAGAATGTGTATTCCTTTTGGTCCCCATTTATTTTTCTCCACATATCAACCAACTCTAAATTTTCTAAGATTTCATTCACTCTTCTTACCTCTTTCTTATTTATTTTTTGGTTTGACTTATCTAATTCAGATAGAGGAAGGTTCAGGTCTCCCACCAGTATAGTTTTTAAATCTATTTCATCCTTGATCTCCACTACTTTCTCCTTTAGAAATTTGGATGCTATGCTATTTGGTGCATACATGTTGAGTACTGATATTTCATCATTTTCTATACTATCTTTTATCAGGATGTAATTACCTTCCCTATCTCTTTTAACTAGATTTATTTTTACTTTGGCTTTGTTAGATATCATGATTATGACTCCTGCCTTCTTTTTATCAGTTGATGCCCAATAGAATTGGCTCCATCCTTTTACATTTACCCTATGTGTATCTACCTTTCTCATGTATGTTTCTTATAGAAAGCATATGGTAGGGTTTTGGATTCTAATCCACTTTGCTATTTGCTTGCATTTTATGGGTGAGTTCATTCCATTCACATTCAGAGTTATGATTACCAATGTATTCTCTGCCCCAATAGATTGGATTGTTCTTCCCTCTTTGGGTCAATTTTAATATACATAAGAGTTGAGTATTTTCTATCTCCAACCTCTTTACCTTTCTAGTGTTTTGAGGTTTCCCCCCCTCACACCATGAACTTCTTAGTGACACATAAATTTATCCCCATTTTTTTTTCCCATTTCTTTTAGTATTAACTTCTTTTTTTAATCTCTAGTATATATATATATATAATTCATATATATTCACATGTATATGTATTTATGTGTACATATATCTATATACCTATTTATGTCTTATTTCATCCTATACAGTGTGTCACTGTTCCCTCTAAGTGTAATTCTTCTAGCTGCCCAGGTGACCTCTTTTTTTATAGAGATACTTATCCTTTTAACTTATTGAGTCTCTTAAAAAAAGTTTTGTTTTGTTTTGTTTTTCTTTTTTCCCTCTTTTTTAAATTACCTTTGATGATTCTCTTTAGTTCTGTGCTTGGGCATCAAATTTTCTGTTCAGGTCTGATCTTTTCTTTACAATTCTTGGAATTCTTATATTTTGTTGAATGACTATACTTTCCCATATAAAAATATAGTCAGTTGTGCTGGGTAGTTGATTCTTGGTTGTAGACCTAGTTTCCTTGCTTTCCAGAATATCATATTCCATACCTTTTGGTACTTCAGTGTAGATGTAGCCAGATACTGTGTTATCCTCACTGTGGTTCCATGGTATCTGAATGACTTCTTCTTGGAAGCTTGTAATATTTTTTTCTTTGGTCTAAGAGTTCTTGACTTTGGCTATAACATTCCTGGGTGTTGTCAGTTGGGGATTAAGTACAGGAGGTGATCCGTGGATTCTTTCATTCTCCACTTTTCCCTCTTGGTCTACAATATCAGGGCAGTTTTCTTGCATAATTTTCTGTAGTATTATATCCAGGCTTTTTCTTTTGTCATGGTCTTCTGGTAGACCAATGATTCTTAAATTGTGTCTCCTCGAATGATTTTCTAAATCTTCAGTTTTGTGAATAAGATGCTTCATATTTTCCTCAATTTTTTCATTCTTTTGGTTTTGTTTTATTATGTCCTGCTGCCTAATGAGGTCACTTGATTCTAGTCGTTGTATTCTGGTTATTAAAGACTGGATTTCATTCCTGGTTTTTTGGTCATCCTTCTCCTTCTGGCCTGATTTTCTTTTGAAAGTCATCTTTCATTCTCTTTGCCTCATCTCTCATCTCCTTTGCCCCATCTTTCATCTTCTTTGCCTCATCTTTCATTTCCTTTGCCTCATTTTCAACCTGGTTGATTTTGGCTTTCAAGACACTATTTTCTGTTTCCAGATGACTGATCTTAGTTTTTAAGTTCTTTTATCAATTGTCTTCAGCCTCTCTTAATTGTGTTTTGAATTGCATTTTGAGTTCTTCCAAAGCCTATATCCAATTCACTGGGATTTCTGCTTTATTGTTTGGTGATCCCTCCTCCTCTATTCCATTTGCTCTTTGTTCCTTGCCTGTATAGAAGCTGTGTATTGTAATTTCTTTTTTCTTTTTCTGTTGTTTCCTCATATTTACTTCTTTACTACCAGTATTTGTCTGTTCTCTTGCTCCTCCCATTTTTTTGGTTTAGGGGTTTTTTTACAGTCTCCCTTCTTTGAGCTTTTGTCAGGAGATCTCTCCTTGCAGTCTATGGGGGAGGGGTGTTGGAGTTTGAGCTTCCCTGTCCTCTGGAGACTTTTGATTAGATTAAAGCCCAGCATTCTGTGAGGGAGGGGTGTTGGAGCTTGGGCTTCCCTGACCTCTGAAGTGTAATATGGAGGGTCTCCACCACTGTGATCAGGCTGCCTGTTCTATGCTTCCTCTCTAGCTCTTTCCCCACCACCTGTGTTCAATGCTCTGAGCCTGGCTACAAGGTACACCCCCCAGACCAGCGCCCAGAAGTTCCCTCTGCCACTGGAGTCTTAGTGCTCTGGGGCAGGGGTGCAGGGGGGGAGGTGTCCTGGGACCTTCCTTCTGCCTTCCCCTTAAACCTGAGTGTTCTCAAATTCTCACTTTTGGGGGGGGGGAGTGTACCTTTTGAATTGAGTCCAGCAGGAGGGCCCTTGGCTCTGGTTTGTTGTTAGGTTTGATTTTCAGTTCTCTAGGAGCATTTAGTTTGTAATTGGTAAGGAAGGGTATTCAGAGGTCTGAACTTTTGCTGCTTCTATTCCGCCATCTTGACTCTGCCTCCCAGACCTCTGGAATATACTCCTTCTTTACCACCTCAGGTTCTTTAAAGTTATGGTTCAGGTGAAAATTCCTACATGAGAACTATCCTTATCCCTCTTATTATTAGCCAGTTTTTTTCCTCCTGAAATTACATGCATGTATGTACACATACATAAACATATATAAATAGACACTTGTGTATTGTGTAATACAGGGACATACATATGTCTACTTCTGTACAAAACACACTCAACTGTTAGAATCTAAATTCTTGAAGTCAAGAACTATTTTGTGAGTATTTTTGTATATCCACATAAAAGGGAATTCTTTGTTCTCTCTGAGTTTACACCTGTGAAAGGGAATCCTTTGTCCCCTTTGAGTTATCAGTTTTGTTAACAATAACTTAAGTACCCCTACTTAGTACCTTACTAGATTGTGAAGACTGATTAGCTCTCCTTTGTCTACTTTTGAATTGAATCAACAGAAATTTGAACATCCTATTTAGCACTAGGTGGAGGAACTCTTCACCCTTTCAACTTAATCAGCCAGGAAATGAGAATTCACACCTCAGTCATCCAGGAATCTGTGAACTCTTTTGATGAGTATTCACCTCTGTAGAAGGTGAGAAGTGGTTCCCACAAACATTTCTGGCTGGGCAATTTTGGAAGCTATGATTGGCCCTTGTGAAAATGGAAAGGGACAAGAAGTTATTATAAAAGGCCCTAAATATATGTGGCTAAAAAAAGGCAACTCCAAGAAGGAAGTCAGCTTGAAGGAGTTGGACTTCAAGAAGGAAGTCAGCTTCAAGAGAAAGGTTGGATCAAGGAAGAAAGTCAGCCTCAGGAGTCAACTTCAGCACCAGTCATTGTCTTGACCTGCCTTTTAGAGGGAACTTGAGTGAGTGGATAGCTGTCTTTAACTTCCTGTCTTCTGGAGAGAGTTTAATTCCAGTTGAAGATCAACAAGTCCTGGCTGAGTTGAGTACTGGAGCATTATAAAACATTATCTAGCTAGATAGGCTAGTGTTTTCTCTACCCTTTTGATTTCTCTGCTTTCATCCTTTCCACCTCTTTTGTAAATAAAAGGTTTTAAAGTTATTTCAACTTTGAGCAATATTACTTTGAATCGGCAATCACCATTATTATTTATAATCTTTATATATTTTAGTGAAACCATTAAAATTTAATTCTTATACTCAATTCCTACTTTGTTAGCTGTGTATTTGAATTGAAATGATTATATAATAGATAGCAGATCATTACCAAATCTGTTAAGGACTCTTGGCCCTGACTTGTCTCCCTGTCAACTTCTATCTTGCCAATTACCACCAATCTCTGCCCTCATTCCAAAGGCAATTCAGTATATCTGGGAATTAAATCAGATGGGTCCAAATAGTAATAAATTATTTTTGCATGTCAAATAGTAAATTCAGTTGTCATAATCCACTCTGCTATGACTTAAACACTGTTATGCTCATTTTGAGAAATGTATAAAACATCATCTGGACAAATTTACACATCCTAAAAATTTGAGCAGAATCATGCTGGAATTTAATCGTTAAGTTCACTCAGTTCCCTGAAACTATTTCCAATGTGGCAATTCTTCATTATGCAGTACTGTAAGGAAGAAATTTAAAACTTTTGACATGTCAAGATGAATTGGGCAGAGATTCCATAAAAAGAGACATAAATATCCCATATTTTTCTTTTCTCTTCTATCAAAAAAATTATATGATTAGGAAAATAGAGCCATAGCTCTTCCTCCTAATACTGAAAACCTGAACATTTAAATCTTATGGAATAATTGCTAGAGCATTCTTTGATTTCATGAGAATATTCACAAATTCACTATGCATTTTTATGCACAAAATCATGCCTGAACTGAATTCTGCTCAGAAAACAGAAAATGTTAAAATGTTAGGACCTCTTTGAGATACAGAAAATGAATAAAAGCTGCACTTAAATTTTCAAAAGATAATTCACTATGACCAAGCTAGATGAATACCAAGAATCCAAGATGATTCAATATGGGGAAAATATTAGAAATAATAGACTTTATTAATCTTTTATGAATAATTAATGTCATACTGAAAGAAAAAAACTCGAAAAAATACATCACTCAGTTCTATTAAAAATACTATAAAAAGGGGGAAAGTATTCATTTTCTTAATATCGTTTTTAAAAAGTATCTATTTGTAATCATGGAACATTAAAGACCTTCTCAAAAAGATTAAGTCCACCATCAACATTATTATTTGATATAGTTCTAGAACTATTATTTATAGAAGTAAAACAAGAAAAAGAAGTTGAAATGAGCTTAGAAAATAAGGAAATGAAATTATCTTTAAATGCAGGTGTATAAAGATTTTTATAGAATCCTAAATTCAACTAAATACTTAGAGAATCATAATTTAATTAAAATGTTTTGAAACAGTAACTTCAAGTAAGTAGCAGGACATAAAATGAACCCACATAAATCATTGGCATTTTTGTAAATTCATTTACAAAACCCAGCAGGAGAAAGACAGGTAAAAATGCATTCAAATAATGTCAAAAATCTAAAAAATATCCCATAGTCAATTTGTCAATACACCTAGAACTTTTATGAAAACAACTACAAAACATTTCACAGAAGTAAAGAAAAACACACAATTGAAAAGATATAAATTGTTTGGGGAAGTAAGGAGGTTAGATGGATAGAGAACTGGGCTTGAAGTCAGAAAGACTCACCTTCCTGAATTCAAATCCAGCCTCAGACACTTACTCGTTGTAAGACCTTGGGTAAATCACTTAAACCTGTTTGCCTCAGTTTCCTCACATATAGAATGAATTGGAGAAGAAAATGATGATCCACTACAGTATCTTTGCCAAGAATTACCCCAAATAGGATTATAAAGTGTAGGACACAAATGAAATGAAGGAACAACAATAATAAATTGTCCATCATTGTTGACAAAGTAATTAAGATGCCAATTCTATCTAAATTAGTTTACATATTTGATATACCAGGACATCAAAATAGATCTAGATAAACTAGTAATGAGATTTATCTGGAGAAACAAAAGTTGAAGAATCTCAAAGAAAACAAACAAACAAAAAAGTAGCAAGGAAAGGGACTTTAAGGAAACCAAATTTCCAACTACATTTTGAAGCAGTAATGATTTAAGACTGATACTGGTGAAAAATAAAAGTTGATTGGCAGTTTAGGTTAGGTTAAAAAAAAATACTTAGAAGCAGTGAAACATAATTGTATTATGTTAAACCCAAAGAGACAAGCTATTGAGAATAAGAATTCCCTGTTAAATAAGTTTTGAGAAATCTGGAAAACAGTAAGACATAAACTAGGTTTAGATAAAGGACTTCTATATACCACAATAATCTAGAAACAGAGACATGATCTAAATATAAGACATCATATATAAATAATTAGCAGGAAATACATGGCTACATCACAACTAAGGGCAGGGTAATAAGTCTTAGTTAAACAAACAAACAAACAAACAAGACATTGAGATGACCATAAAAGTCAAAACTGGTATTTCCAGTTACATAAAATTGAAAAGTGTTATGTAGTCAACATCAGCACAGCTCAAATTAAAAGAGAAACACCTACTTGGGAAAAAATCCTAGCATTAAGTACTTCTAATAAAGTCCTGATATCAAAAATATAGAAAGAATTGACACAAATATGTAAGAACAAAAGCCACTCTTTAGGAGATAAGTTGTCCGATGCTATAAATAAGCAATTTTCAAATTAAGAAATATAAACTATCAAGAACCACCAATAATAACAAACATATAACATAAAAACAACTCTGTTGTCCTATCAATCAAATTCATAAAGATGACAAAAGGCTTGAAAGTCTTGTTGGCTTTCTAGCAGGGTAGGCATATCAAAATATTGTGGGTAGGGCTGTGAATTGGTCCAAGAGTTCAGAAAAACTATTTGATATTTAATTTAAAAATCCCAACTATGTTTATATGCTGCTATTAGGCATATCCCCTAAGAAAGAGGAAAAGGACCCATTCTTGTGAAAGTATTTATAGCAACCTTTTATTACTGCAATAAAATACTAAAAACAAAGAGGGTATCATTCTTTTGGTAAAAATCTTAAATTTTGATCTATAAATGTTAAAGAACATTAATCCACTAATGAGAAATAATGAATATTAATTCAGAAAATCTTCAGAAGAGTTGTAAGAACCAATGAAGAGTGAAATGATCCTAACTAGAAGAACAATTTAAATAACTAACAGTAAAGCAAAAGAAAAGAATGCTGAAGATCTTTGGAACTCTGATCAATGCAGTGATGGATCAACCATGACTTTATAATAATTAAGCTTCCTTACCTCTTGGTATAGAGGGAACAGATTTAGAAGTATAGAATGAGTACATATTTTCCAACATGACGGTGTTTATTTTGACTATACTCATTGTTACCAAAGAGGGATTCTAATAAGGGTGTGGGAAGTGGTTAAGTAAATGTCATGAGAGAAGTCCAAAAAAAGGAGGTGGGGATGTATCAATATCAATTATTGCTTAAAATAAACAGGAAAAAAAGGATTCAGGAGACAAAAATGCACTGTTTTGTAATATATATATATATATATTTTTTTTTTAAATCAAGTGGTAGTGGTATATAATAAGTTCAGTTTCATATACTGCATTATCTTGTTTGAACATTAAGTTTATACTTTTATATACATATCCTGGATATAGATATATCTCATAGATATATGTAAAATGGAGATTTGAACCCCAGACTTCAATTCCCAGAAGTCCTTGGTAGTTCCCAGAATTCCCTATAATATCATTCTGAGTCTTCACCTGAGTGCGAGAACACAATTTGTATTTAAACTGACTCTCCACCTACTTCGGCCCTCTCTCTCAGCTTCCACTTCTAGGTTCATGAGGCTCTCTACCAGGTAGGTGAGATGTAGGTTGCACGTGCTTTCTTATTTTGTATTTTCTTTATTTCTTAATCTTTAATAAACCTCATAAAAATATAATGCTTTTGGCAGAGAAACTAATTTTAATCTTAACATATATGTATATCTATCTATCTATCTATCTATCTATCTATCTATCTATCTATCTATCTATCTATCTATCTATCTATCTATATCTATCAATATCTATATCTATATATCCTGGATCATGTCTTCTATGATACAGGGAGGGAAGGGCTGAGATACTTGTAAACACATTCTATTAATACAAAAGAAAAAGTATTAAAAAATAAAACACATTAAATTCATAATTTAAAAGAAAATTTTTAAAAAGAGATTCTGCTCTTAGATTGAACTGACTTTGCTGACTAACCCCAAGTACAATGATCCTTTTCAAATGATGTCTTAGAGATGTGAGGGAAAAGATGAGGGAAAATGAACATTTGATGATTACAAGGGCCCTAGTTGAATGTAAGCAGGAACTGTAGCTAAAAGATGGGAAAAACATTTTATCTAATTCAGGCTTTTACAAAAGCCCCACAAAGTTACTGAGAGCTTTGCTGGATTGAGACCTGCAAAATTTGACCCATTATAGCTAATTGCTTGCTTGGAAGCTGAGCAAAAGTGCACCACTGTTGAGAGAGCAGTCATCAGGGAAATAAGAAATACCACAAGGAACCCAGACCTCAAAATTAAATCACGTTATGAATGCAATATGTGGTTCAGAACAGAACAACAATCCCTTCAAACAGAGGCAGGGTAAAAAGAACTTATAGAAAAATGAGTCTCCTTCCCAACCTTCTTTCCTCTCCACTAATGAAACATTTACAGTCATCATTCCAATTCTAAAACAGTGGCTAAGAGAGACAAACCTAGAAGAATTTGGGATAATGAAACATTTTGGATTTTACAATGGAAATGAAAATGATCACACTTATCAAGTTATCCATTTCCTGTCAGAGAATCATATCCAGAAGGTTTACCAACACTGTCACATGAAATTACATCTAGCAAAAACTCTTCAATGAATAAGCCATTTGTCCAAATAGTTCAGTACCTTGGGAAATAATCCCTTATTCTTGCATTAGGAGATCACAAAATCCAAAAGATGGAAGTGACTTTAGGGATTCTTGAGCTTAGAAACTCTTAACTCTTAGGGTCTGTGAATTCTTTGGGTTTAAGGAGAGTTTCCACGGGAACTATGAACTTGAATAGGAAAAAAAGTACATCTTTTTGATATAACGGGTTCCTTTATAATCCTTAGGCATTTTATTATTTGGCATTGAAAAATATTCTGAGAAGAGGATTCATGGCCAATATGGGTACAATAGGGGTAAAAAGGTTTAAGAACCCTTTCACTAGCTACTTGTCCAGAAAATGCAATTTTATCATTTTGAAGCCCTTACAATTTAGCTTTAAGCCTTTTCTCTCTCCAGAAGAAATTTGAGGCTGAAATGTGACGATCTTTGTCAAAGTCCATCTGGCTAAACAAAATTATGAGGTCAGGATTGTTTGATCTTCAAGAGTTCTAATAAAATAGTGTGCACTTCAAGTACAAAAGGATCTAGTCACGATTTGGGCTCAATCCAAGTAGCCTAAAGAGTCAGAATTGTTTTTCTTTAATTGTCATCCGTACTCCCCCTCACCACTTTGCCACGTATAAGGTTTAGAAGGCTTTGATCCAGAGACACCTTTCATAGTTTTTTAGAGCCATATGCCTAAAAAGGGGTTTGCCAATGAGTTTGACATATGCCACTTGAGATATTCCAAGATTCTCTGATTTCAAAATTAAATCATGCAAGAACCTTGAAACATTCACAATTAATAAAAATAAAATTTCAGAGAGACAAATGAAACAATAGACTTTGTGCTTATTATATATACATAGATATAAACTCCTTTTAAAAATAGATATAATATTTTAAAACTTATAAAATAACTACAGAGATATGACATTAGTTAGAAGTTAAAGTAATCCTAATAAAATAGTTTTAAAATTCAATTCTAACTAAATTCTGACAATTCAGCACTTACTTGTTTAAATTGGACCTTAATTCTTCTAGTCTCTGAGTGCTTCCTCACCCACCTTTTGCCTTATATTATAAAAAACAGTAAAGTAAGAATATCATTTAACTCTAAGATAGAGTTCAAGAAATAGGGTTAGTCTAAAGTTCTAAATTATTCCTCCTTCAGTTGAAATGCACTACTCAATTAAGATTTTTAATTAAAAGTCAATCAGCTGAATCCACATCTTTTGATTTTCCTCCCCAGTTGTAGCAACTCACTGTTTATCATCTTTCAGAGAAAATCAAGAAATATTCTAGAAGAAACAAAATGTCTAAGAGTTGACATTTAGAGAGTAGAAGCAATTAAATTCAACTTTTCTCTATAGCAAATTAAAGCTCCAGAAGGTACATAGGACATCCAGTTAAAGGAGTGGGGGTTGGGTTGGAGGAAGAATGGAACAAAACTCTTTCATTGTAAATACACTGCACAAACTGTAGCAATGGATGAAAGGTAATAAGGTAATAAGAGCATGTGAGATAAGCAAAAGAAGGGCAAGACAAAGCCCTGATAACCAAAGAAATATGAATTGCTGTCTGTCTAATCAATAAGTTCTAAACACATCTGACTTTATCAATAGCCTCAAAAGACTTCACATATACATTTTTCTTTCTTTTGGCTTATTTCAACAGTGGAAAAATAAAACTTGTTCTTCTGTCTCTGCCTCATTCACTGGGAAGCATGAAACTGAAGGGGAAAAGGCTGGCTCAATAGGGCTAAGGTAGGCATTTAAACTAAAATCACTATTTTGCTATAAAAATTGCTTAATAGTTAATGGTGAATACTCAAAACAGGTTTTAAATCTTTTCTAGCTTGTGGGCAGTCATAATGATTACAATAACAAGAGTTATAATTCATATTATATGTGCTTCAAGATTTATAAAGTGCTTTACACACATTATCAGTTAATTGACTCAGGCCACCAGTATTTAAAGAGCAATTGCACTGGCAATAGAACCACAAAGTTAGCAGCTAGTTAGTAAGAATAACTAAAACAGAAAGCACCTGGATAGTGTACTTTCTTTCCCCCACCCCATACCAAGGGAACTATTACTTAGTCCATCAGCTTCAATAATGGCCAAAATCTCTATGTCCCTTCCCAGGTTCTTGTGATCCATGGAAAAAGTTCATAGTTTGGATGAGTAAAAAAACAGAAACAAAAAACAAAAAACATATATTTTTTTTACTAACTTCTAATTAAAATTTATCATTTTGTTCAGTTAGAATTATAGGCAACAAACATCATTCTGAAAGAGGATATATAGGTTTCCCCAAGCTGCCAAAGAGATCCATGACAAAAAAAAAAAGGTTAAGAACCCCCCCCCTTTTTTTTGTCCCATGAGGACTTGAAATCTGGGATTTTCTCTTATCCCAAACTATTTCTGAATTATAAAATTTATTTCTGGACAGCATTTGTACTGCTTGCTTTACATTATATTTTGTGGTGCTTGATGCTAGTTAAAGGGTAAAAAGAAGATTTTCTTTTCATCATAACAGATGCCTAATAAAGAATGAAATAAACTATAAGCAAAGAAATGTGCTTTTTATTTTTTTGGAGGGGGGTGGAAAATCCCCAAATTCTACTCCCTCTTAGGTCATGAAATTGGAGGGTAAATGCTTCCTCTAATTATTCTGAGCACAACATTAGTTAGAAGACTACAGTTCAAAATTGTATTTTCTGGACACAAAAATTATATCTTGTCATAGAGCATGATTTCATTATCATTTCTAAGCTAACGACTATCATATATATGTATGTATGTACATGTATCCATGTCTGTATACACTTATATATACACTCACATATAGTTCCAATCTTTCCTCTAAACTTACAAACCCATATCAACAAATGTCTACAGGATTTTTAAAATTGGATGTTGAGGCATCTCAAACTCAACATATGCAAAAATTGTTAAATGTTACTGTTCATAATATTACCACATCTCTGGTATCCAGCTTCTTCTCTCTACTCACATAGAGAAGACCTTACAATGCAGACTCTCATCACTTTTCACCTAAATTAATGCAAAAGTTCTTGAATTGGTCATTTTGCATCGAGTCTCTTCCCAGTTCAGTCCAGACCACATGTTGTCAAAATGTGCCTTTTGTATGTATGTAATGGCACAACACACTTCAGGTTGTATTTAATTTAAAATTTGGTATATAAGAGCAAATGTTCTGAATGTGGCCTGAATCACATTTTGATATTGCTAGCTCCTATTGATTATGGTACCAGAGAAATAAATATGTGCGTCTGTACATGCACATACACACACACACACACACATACATACACATATTATACAAAATTCACTTGTTTTGTTGGCTTATGTCCTGTTTTAATTCTGAAAAATACAAGTTGAACATTAAAAAAATTTTTAAGCATAGATTTGACTATATCTCCTAAATAAATTCCAGTGGCTTCTTATTGCCTCTAGAAACAAATATAAACTCCTCTACTTAGGGTTTTAAAGCCTTTCACAATCATGACCAAATTTATCTTTCCTATTCAATGGGCATTACACCTTTCTCTCACATTATCTGATCCAACTGAAGTGACCTCTTTGTTGCTCCCATAAGACACTGAACCTCTTATCTTTGTGCCTTTGCAATGGCTGACTACCATGCCTAAAATGTATTTCCTCCTCACTTCCCCTCAAAGAATCCCTCTCTTACTTTAAGAGGTAGCTCAATTACCACATTCACCATGAAATTTTTTCTGATCCTCTTGACTGCTAGTGCTATCTTTAGAACTTCATATTTATCTATTTTGTATTTATTCTTTATATTGTGTGTTTATATCCATCCATACACATATAATATGTGTATACACAAAAAATATACACATATATATGTTAGTTTCCTTAGAATATAAAATCTCTGTGAAGGAAGGAAGAAAACCAGAATTTCTTAAGCAGCTACTATTTGCTGAGCACCGTACTATTACTTATTTCCTATGAAAAAGGATACTGTATTGCAGAAAAGTAGATATGTTACTACAAAATGAGAGAATAGATCACAGGCAACACTCTTCTGAGAATAATTAACAATTCATAAGTATTGGGCTGCAAGTGATAAATCCATGCCAACTGTTGATGTTCTAATATTTCTTAAAACAGCACTTAAATATCCATAGATCAGTTTGCAACTGATCTCCATAACTTTCCTCCACAAGCTTTAGCTGAGTTTGTTTTTATTCTATGTGAATCAGCAGACCTGCTTAGCTAGCTCACAGAAGCAACCCTCTCCAATGCCATCACTACCCTACCTTCTATGAAAATTTTGTCGTGAAAGTTTCTGGGTATAAGCATACTATTAAAAAAAGGAAAACAAAAATGCACAACAGGTCTGTGTGTAGGGTACTATGTGCCCAGTACCATGTCCATTCACCCATGAATTCAATGTCAACTCCATGAGCATTTATTTGTTCTACCCTTATTATGTGGTCCTGTGCTGAGTAAAGAGATCAGAACAAAAGTCCCTGACTTTAAGGGACATACATTCTACTAGGATATGAATAAAAAGCTGTGTCTAAACTTTGAAAAAAATGTTTTGAAAAAAACCTATAACAAAGAACAAATGCTTACATATTGCTTAACATGAGTTACCAGACCAGAGAAATTTACTACACAGGTAACTGGGTTCCTATTGATAATTTCTAATTCTACCTACCAAAAATTGGAATCACTAGTCCTTGTACAGCCAAGGCCTTCAATAATGAAGTTCCCAGGATTTTTTGTTTGTTTGTTTGTTTTGGTCTAAGTATTTTAGTTTATCTGTTAGCCAAATTTGTGACAGCACTTTAAAGCTGAAAACTGGAGAAATAAAAAGGGAAAAAATAGAGAGGGTGTAAATGGGAAGAATGGGTAAGATAAAGGACCAGAGAATTAAAAATTAGAAAATCAAGTTGCTTTCCTTCTTCTACAGTGAGGTTATCTCACTCCAGAGGACATTGACAACTGGTTCCTGACTACATTTCTCCCATGACTTCAGATGTAAATCATCTATTTGGCCACTAGATGGCAAAGGTGTCATAGTACGTGAGCAGTAGCATCCTATAGGGGAACAAATGACCCAAGATTGAGAAATAGAAGGGACTTGGGACATATGACCCAATCCCCTCATTTTAAAGATGAGGAAAATGAGACCCAGAGATGTTAGGTAATTTATTCAAGGGATCACACAGTTAGTATCAGAAGCAGATTTGAAGTCACACCTTCCCTTAACACTGTACCACAGTACCATAAAGATGACTTTGCAGATAGGGAAAATTAATATTCAAGAAAGCTAAGTGACTTGCTCAAGGTCACACGGATAGTCATTAGCCTTGTTAAGAAAGCTTGCCAGAACTGTGAAAAGTTCTGACTGTCATTTACTTATTAACCTGCATGGCTTTGAGCAATTCCCTTAACTTCTCTGTGCCTCTGATCACTTATTTCTAAAATGAAAACATTCAACTAAAAATTGTCTAAGGTGACTTCCAATTCAATGACATGATGTATAACAAAACATAATTTTTAACTTGGAAAGAACCATTTAAAACAACATTTCCCAAGACAGTCTAACAGTGATCTTCATTGAGAACTTCTCTCTTTAATACTTTGTATTAGTTTTCCAGTATTTCCTCAAAGAGAAATAGTGGATTTACAATGCTTGCTCCTTCAGCTCAGAGTCACTGTAGAGTCATTTAAATAAATGTATACTTACCATTCTTGCTCTGAAACTATGTCTTTAGGCTATATACCTAGTCATCCATGAGACAGTGCTCATTCATTAAATTAAGCTATGCCTAATTTAAATTAATGTGACAGAGTAAGTTTCCTTTTCCCTTCTCACTTTCCTGCTATAAACAAAGTGAACCACAAAATATCATGACCCTTCATTGCCTTTTTGTTAAATCTAGGGAACATCTTAGTCTCAGTTAGGCATCACCCAACCTTGTGAAATCTTTGGGCTTGTTTAGAATCTATCTGGGACATATTTCATCTATTCCTTAGCTACATTTAAAATATAACTTTGCTTATAGGCATCTGTTTTTTTAAAAAGAGAAAGCAATTATAAGAGTTTGGTAAAAACTTACTTTGCTTTGAAACTTACATTAGTTTCTTCTACCCAACATATATAAAATATACATTGCAAATTTGAAAAAAAACCTAAACTTTTTCACATGCACCTCAATCTTCCATTTTGATCTCTCCCTTCTTCTATCTCCAATTAGCAGAGACATTGCTACTGACCATGTTATCTAGCTGATATCTGAAAGTTAAACTTAAAAACTGAATGCATTGGGTTCTTTACCACCACTACCCATCCAACACTCACCCCCACATCCACACAAAAAAGTATACCTATCCAATGTTCCCATTTCAACCCAAAGAGTCAGTATTGTATAGTGAAGAGAACAATGGACCTAGAAGTCAGAAGATATGGGATCAAGTTCCAGCTTTACTACATATAGTAGTCATATGACAAAGGTCACTTGATTTCATTAAGTTTCAGTTTCTTTATCTATAATCTAGAGATAATAATATGAAATTGACCAGATATAGATCATATTTATTTATCACTTTATGTATCACAGAAAACATATTCAATTCTCACAATCCCACTAGGTCACTGAAGATATTGTATCATGAAGATTACAGAACAGTACACATTTCTTCCTCCAATTAACAGCAGAGGAATTATTTTGAAACTTTCATTTTTTTTTCACACCTCTCTCCCTTTAGCTTTTTAAACATTTCATCCTACTCTTAAGATGTTTTTTTCCCTCCTTGGGAAACTAGGTCCAAGGTTTTCTTTTAGTTCTCATTTAGTTCAAGACTCATTTCCTCCAAGAAATTTTCCTAATGATTTAAATCTCAATTTCTCATTTACCTTAGAACCTTTTTTTAACCTTTTTAATATAGTTTTTGCATATACCAATTTAAAACATTTCATAATCCTGCCTCCCTTTCAAATTTTGTTTATATACACATACATATGTGTATATGTATATAATATATCTATATCTATCTATCTATCTATATATCTATATATCTATCTATATATATATATATATATATATATATATATATATATATATATATATATATAGAGAGAGAGAGAGAGAGAGAGAGAGAGAGAGAGAGAGAGAGATTACTCTCCTTCACATGCTTTCTGGTATGTCTAGCAAAACAGACAGTACCTTCCATCTTAGAATCAATATTAGTTCCAAGGCAGAAGTGTGGTACCGGTAGGCAATTAGGTACTTCCTAGCTATGTGACCCAGGGCAAGGATTAAATGACTTGCCTAAAGTCACATAGCTAATAAGTGTCTGAGGTAAAATTTGAATGCAGGACCTCCTGTCTCTAGACCAGGCTCTCTCCACTGAACCATCTAGCTGCTTCTACTCATTGCTTCGTAACTTTGGTCTTTAGAATGCTGAATTTTCTTTAAGACAGCTCAAGGGCAAACTTCCATACAACACTTTTCCTGATTCTAATTAAAGTTAACACTTACTTGGTATTTATTTGACATAGGAATAGGGACTAAACCTGTGAGTTCATTGCGGTGAGGAACTTCCAAGTAGGAAATATCCCTATAACAATGTGAATCAGCATTCTCTATCCTATTTATGATTTTCAGAAGGTTGTCTAAAGAAATGAAAGATAATATCATTGGCCCATACTCCCACAGACAGTATCCTGGTTCCTGACTGCAGTACCACTCTCTATCCATTACATCAGGCTCCTTCTTGTTTATTTGTAAACATGCTCTCTCATCTCATGAAAAATGTGCAACTTGAAGCCAAGAATGGTTTCATTTTGTCTTTGTATCTCCAATGAACAGTATATAGTAGACACTTAATAAGTACTTTGATCCTATTTATATGTAGGAGAGTTCTATGTGTATAGTAAATTGTTAAATTATTGTTAAATGGGTAGGCTTCATTCAGTTTATATATTTTTAAAATTACGCTGGGGCTTTATATATTATTGTTTATTTTTATTCCCACCTAATATAATTTAACTAGACTATCAAATACCCTCATGAAAACTTGTTTTTACTCAAGTAACATTGAGGAAATAAGGGTCCACCAATGAAAGCCTTTTAATTGTGAAATTATTGTAAGACTTCAGATATCAGCTCACAGAAGTTGAAACAAAATGTTCTAAATGCCTAAATGTATTCATCACACACAAGAAGATAACTATACTCTAAAAAAAATGAAAATAGGCTAATAAAAATCTAAAGATATTGCTTATTATTTTGTTTTAAGATGACTTGCTTGGAGTAGAAGATATTCATAAATGAAAATGTTATAAAGATGTCAATAATTTTTAAAAATTTAAGGCAGGGATCAGAATATTAAAGGTTCAAACATTTAATAGAGGGGGCAGATCTTTTCTTCCCTTTCCAGATAAGGTTATAGTTATAATGACTTGTTGGCAAACAGTGTTCAAAAAAGTAGTACAGCCTGTTTGTTCATGCTGAACATATATAATTAGTACCTCACTAAATTCCTTATTGTCTGTACAATGTCTAGTGTATACTCATGTTTCCACCAGGAAAGAGACCACTGGAGTTGGAAAACTAACTTAAAAAGAGAAGGACATCAATCTTTGAGGTCTTTATATTTTGTTAGAACCAACACAGGAACAGGGTCATCGGCTTCATAAGATTTAGGAATCCATTTTTGTCAGCCTACCTGGACTCTTGGAAATGGTTCCACACTTACCAAATTTATAACAGACAGGTTTATAAAGTATAATGTCAGTTTATTAGTTTGAATCCTTATGGATTTTAAGGATCCATGATTTCATCAATGTGGATACTCCTTCCATGAATGTAGATTGCAAACCTCCCATGCCTTACTTAGTAGGAAATCTCCACTGAGATGTTATATGTTCAACTTTCTGGCAAGAAGTCACTCCAAACTAGGTAGGCTGATTCTTAGACAACAGACATGGCACCAAGATAGTTGCTACTGAACAGTGTAAAGGCTCTAGTGTGTAAGCAAAGTTTTACCAGGATCCTTGATTAAGTATATCTGAGTCAATGCTGATATTTCTTTCATTATAAAAGAAGAGCTAAGTTACATCCCTCCATAGTTCCCTGGTCCTTTCTCTTTTCTCCAAAAAAGAAAAAAAAAAAGGCTATGTGTTACTATTTCCATTTCTTCAAAAATGTTTTGAAAGTATTTAAGGAAATGAAAAACCTTCAAAAATGGTTTTGTTTTTTTTCCGTATCACATTTCCTATCCTAAGTGATACTGATTACAGTGAAATAAACAGAGAAAAATGTGGGAGCTGGTTTAATGTCACAGGGCATTATGCAGAACGAAGACTGGGTTTAAAAACAGTTTGAAGAAGACAGGAGGGAACAGGAAAAACATGACCAATTGAACCTTAAACAACCAAATTACAGTTCTGACTTTCTCTGCCCTGCTCTTGCTTGCTTTTTATAAACTTGCCTTTATTCAGCTTAAAGAAACAGCAATCAATGGTAAAGGTACAAAGTGGAAAACATGCCAGCAAAGGCCTACTAGACAGTAAAATTACACTTAGCAAGCCCTAAGGGATGAATGCTCAGCAGAGCACCTGCTAACTAATTATAAGGAATTGAAAAAAGAAAACGAGTGACAAAGGAGGAACTGTCCCTAAGACGTCCATCACTAACACTGGAGTCTTATATCTTTATTACGCTAAAGACTTATGTGTGAGTTTGGGTAATTCATATGCATTGCTATCAATAGTGGGGAAAGTCACATATATCAGGGTTCTTCAAATAAATCCCTTTCCTAATCTGCACATGTTGGCAAACTCTGTTGATGTTATTTTTTTCGAATGAAAAATCAGTGCTTGTAAAATAGAGGCACTCAAAAGGTAAATAACTTCAGGTTCATAAAGCTCTACCAGTCCTCAGAAAGCATGACTGATGGTTGAAATTCACCACAATCATTGTGTATACTATTATAAGCCCCTTCAGATGGCACTTTTCTATCCCTAGCATCTAGCACAAAGCCTGAAATATAATAGGTGTTTAATAAATGTTTATTGAATGAATTGACTGAATAATGAGCATGAGTGTATCATACTCATCTAAAACTCTTCTCTGTTACTTTGTAAAATAGCCTGCTGGTCAATATTGTGGCATAGGGGCAACAAAAGGTCAGACCTCTGAAATCCCTTCCTTACCAATTACAAAATAAATACTCCTAGGGGACTGAAAATCAAACCTAATAAGACAAAGCACAGGAACCCTCCTGCTGGACTCAATTCAAAAGGTACACCCCACAAAAGCCAGAATCTGAGAACACTCAGGTTTAAGGGGAAGGAAGAAGGAAGGTTCCAGGACCCCTCCTCCCCCCACCTAGAGCACTAAGCCTCCAGTGGAAGCGGGAACCTCTGGGTGGGCAAAGGCGCTGGTCTGGATGGAGGACCATGTGGGCAGGGCTATGCCAGGCTCAGAGCATTGAACACAGGAGCTGGGGAAGGAGCTGGAGAGGGAGTGCAGAGTGGTCAGCCTGGTCACAGCTGTGGAGACCATTGATATTGTTCCTGTCTTCCAGGAGGTTTTGACCTCAAGGCACATCCAGCCCAACCCAGCTGGACTTAATCCCATCAAAAGTCTTCAGAGGTCAAGGAAACTCAAGCTCCAACACCTCTCCCCCACAGACTACAAAGAGAGATCTCCTGACAAAGCTCCAAGAGGGGAGACTGACAGAAAACCCCATCCCACCCCCAATGAGAGGAGCAAGAGCACAGACAACTGCAGGGAGTAAAGAAGGGGTAAATATGAACAAAGAAAAGAAAAAGAAAAAAGAAATTACAATCAACAGCTTCTATACAAGCAATGAAAAAAGAGCAAACAGAACAGAGAAGAAGGAGGGAACATCAAGGAATAAAACAGAAAACCAAGCAAACTGGATACAGGCTTTGGAAGAACTAAAAATAAAACTCAAAACACAATTAAGAGAGGCTGAAGACAATTGGGAAAAGAATTTAAAAACTAAGATAAGTCATCTGGAAACAGAAAATAGTGTCTTGAAAGCCAAAATCAACCAACTTCAAAATGAGGCAAAGGAGATGAAAGATGAGGCAAAGAAGACGAAAGATGAGGTAAAAAGGATGAAAGGTGAGGCAAAGGAGATGAGAGATGAGACAAAGGAGATGAGAGATGAGGTAAAGAGAATGAAAGATGAGCTCCAAAGAAAATCAGACCAGAAGGAGAAGGATGACCAAAAAGACAGGGATGAAATCCAGTCTTTAAGAACCAGATTACAACAACTAGAATTAAGTGACTTCACAGGGCAGCAGGACACTATAAAACAAAATCAAAAGAATGAAAAAATTGAGGAAAATATGAAGCATCTCATTCACAAAACAAAAGATTTAGAAAGTTGTTCCAGGAAAGAGAACTTAAGAATCACAGGTCTACCAGAAGACCTTGAGAAAAGAAAAAGGCTGGACATCATACTACAGAAAAGTATCCAAGAAAAAGGCCCAATATTCTATAACAAGAGGGAAAAGTGGAGATTGAAAGAATCCACAGATCACCTCCTCTACTTAATGCCCAACTGACAACACCCAGAAATGTTATAGCCAAATTCAAGAACTATCAGACCAAGGAAAAAATATTACAAACTGCCAAGAAGAAGTCATTCAGATATCATGGAACCACAGTAAGGATAACACAGGATCTGGCTACATCTACACTGAAGGACCAAAAGGCATGGAATAGGATATCCTGGAAAGCAAGGGAACTAGGTCTATAACTAAGAATGAATTACCCAGCAAACTGACTATATTCTTACAGAAGAAAGTATGGTCATTTAACAAAATAGAAGAATTCCAAACATTTATAAAGAAAAGACCAGACCTGACCAGAAAGTCTGATGCCCAAGCATAGAACTCAAGAGAATCATCAAAAGGTAATTAAAAAAGAGGGAAAAAAACCCTTTTTTAAGAGACTCAATAAGTTAAAATGATATGTATTTCTATAAGAAAAGAGGTCATTGATAACTCTTAAAAATTGTTATCATTTCCTGGGCAGCTAGAAGAATTACACTTAGATGGAACAATGACAAACTATAGGATGAAATGACAAGACATGAATATGTATATAGATATATGTATGCATAAATACATATACATGTGTGTATACACATATATACAACTAGTGCTAAAAATGAAGTTAATACTAAAAGAAATGGGAAAAGAAAAAGAGGGGGTAAATTTATATGTCACAAAGAAGCTCATGGCAGGAGGGGAGACAATATCAATACACTGGAAGGGTAAAGAGGTTGGAGATAGGAAATACTTAACTCTTATGTGAATCGAAATTGACCCAAAGAGGGAAGAACAATCGAATCCACTGGGGCAGAGAATACATTTGTGCCTTATAGGGAAGTAGAAAGGTAACAAACTGACTGGTAGAGAAAAAAGCAATACAAGGGAAGGAGAGGATGGAGGAGTAGTTTTAAAAAGACTGCAAAGAAAATAAGAGGGGGAATAAGAAGGGAGGGGGGTAGAAAGGGACTTAAAATAAGGGTGGGAACTAGGGGAACTGATTAAAAACAAACATTGTTGTAGAAGGAAATAGTGAAAGAAGAAAAGGCAGGACTATGAGTAGAAATCAAAAGGCTGGGAAATACAGAACTGGTAATCATAACTCTGAATATGAATGGAATGAACTCACCCATAAAATGCAAGTGAATAGCAGAGTGAATTAGAATCCAAAACCCTATCATATGTTATAATTATTGAGGAAGATATGGGGAATTGAAAAAACAGAGGATAACAGAAGGCTTGTAGCAGGGAATGGAGGGGTTGAAGGGAGAGAGGGAATATTGTTTGGTGAGGCAAAGGAGAGAGATGCCCCCTGCCGAAAGGAAGCAGCAGGAGTATGATAAGTACTGTTTGTTGTTGAATGACTGAACTGATTTTCAGCTCCCGATATGCCCCAGAAAAGATAGTCCACTTATCTGACTGCGATATTCTAATAAGAGAAATTTTAATAACCAATCTGGATTGGAGAGGTGTCAGGGGAAATGGGAAGAGGGAGGTCCCTAAATAAGGTTGAAGTCTTCCTCAGCTTTGGAGCTGAGGCCAGGCCTCACAGGATGGTGGAGGGTTTCTCCCACTCCCGTCCACTGTGATAGTTTTGTCAATTTCAGAATCTTAGCAGTAGACAGAAAGCAACAAGAACAGTTCTAACTTTCAGAGCTGGTTGAGCCTGTGTCTTCGGGCTTAAGCAAGTAGTGGTACTCCACTCCAGACTGGGATGAATGAGCTCCTCCGTCCTCCCACCTCCCAACTCCAACAGCAGGAAGGAAGACCCACCAGCAGGAAGGAAGTGCTAGTCACAAGATACAACTGCCACTCCCAGTTGCCCCATCCCCCACAAACTGTCATCCTTGACAATTTCTTCCCTCTTGATATTCCCACTATTGCTTCAACACACTGGCAGACAATTCCGAACTTATTTCTAGTTTCCTTTCCACACATATGCTGTCTACCAGAAACACACATGAGGAAGGTAGCTAGGACAGAGCCAAATCTATTGAGCATCAACTGATAAAAATAAGCCAGGAGTTGTAATCATGATATCTGACAAAGTCAAAATAAAAATTAATCTAGTTAAAAGAGAAAGGGGAGGTAATTACATCCTGATAAAAGGCACTATTGTGAATCTTAAAAATTCTCAGACCCTACTTCAGAACACTTGGTTAAGACCATTCCCCATTTTAAACAATGAAGGGATTTAGTCAGGAATGTGAGAACTCTACTCCACCCATACTTAAGCATACTTTAGGAGAAGATAAAGTTGTAAACTCTTTACTGAACAATGAAAAGGTACTTAACTCATACTTATGGTGAAGCAAAAGCCTTAAGCCAAGTCTATTCTTAGGAAGGTGCTAAGTACCTATGAAGGTCAGGCAACTTGCAAACTTGTAAGGGGCAAAGAGGTGTGAACTTACTCAAAAGGTTAGTCTACTCAGGTGTGAATTAAGAATGGTCTGTCCTTTGGAAAACATCTACTGTGATTGGTAGATGTGAGAACTTAGGGGAGGTGACATAGGAGAAAATTCTCTTAAAAGGAGGTCAGAAGCTGAGAGAAGGGGGCTTGCTCTGAGAAAACTCTCTCTGAGGATGCAGCTTGTCAAAGCAGAATTCAGCCTTGGAAGCTGAAGTGGAGCTCAGGAACTAAACTGGTGGGTCTCTTTGAACACTAGAATCTTGCTTGGGACAAATCTTGTGGTGAAGTGGATTAAAGACTGACTGGTCTCTCTCTTAGGGCTTGGGCCTAGGGTGGCCTAGGCTGACCTAGGCTGGCCTGGGTTGGCCTAGTCCTTTTCTCATTGTTTCCTCTTACTCTCTCTCTTACATTAATTCCTTATTTGTATTAATTAAAATCTCCATAAAAACCCAGCTGACTTGGGTATATTTCATATTTGGGAATTTTTCCCTGGCAACCACTTTATATTTGATTTAACTCAAGACACTGTCTTGAAACCATATTTCCGCAGTCACAGTTTAAGTCAACCACTCTTTTATCTGTAACAGTTTATGGCTAACACTAGTTTAATTGTCACACTATTGACAATGAGGAAATATCAGTACTCAACATGTATACACCAAATGGCACAGCATCCAAATTTCTAAAGGAGAAACTAGTGAAACTCAAGGATGAAACAGAAAAAAAAACAAAACTATACTAATGGGAGACCTGAACCTTCCTCTATCCGAACTAGACAAATCAAACCAAAAAATAAATAAGAAAGATGTAAGAGAAGTGAATGAAATCTTAGAAAAATTAGAGTTAGTAGATATGTGGAGAAAAATAAATAGAGACAAAAGGGAATACACCTTCTTTTCAGTAGCACATGGTGCATTCACAAATATTGACCATGTATTAGGGCATAAAAACATTGCAAACAAGTGCAAAAGAGCAGAAATAATAAATGCAACCTTCTCAGATTACAATGCAATGAAAATAATAATTAGTAAGGGTACATGGAGAGGTAAATCAAAAATTAATTAGAAATTAAACAATATAATTCTCCAAAACTGGTTAATTAAAGAAAAAATCATAGAAACAATAATTTCATTGAAGAAAATGACAATGATGAGACATTCTTTCAAAACCTATGAAACAAAGCAGTACTCAGGGGGAAATTTATATCCTTGAGTTTACATATTAACAAACTAGATAGGGCTGAGGTCAATGAATTAGGCATGCAAATTAAAAAACTAGAAAATGAACAAATTTTTAAATTTTGATTACATCAAATTAAAAAGGTTTTGTACAAACAAAACAAATGCATCTAGAATTAGAAGGGAAGCAACAAATTAGGAAACAATCTTCATAACAATAATCTCTGACAAATGTCTAATTACTCAAATTCATAAAGAACTAAACCAGTTGTACAAAAAAATCAAGCCATTCTCCAAATGATAAATGGGCAAGGGACATGAATAGGCAATTTTCAGTTAAAGAAATTAAAACTATTAATAAGCACATGCCAAAGTGTTCTCTTATAATCAGAGAAATGATAATCAAAACAACTCTGAGGTGTCACCCCACACCTAGCAGATTGGCTAACATGACAGCAATGGGAATTAATAATTGCTGGAGGGGATGTGGCAAAGTTGGGACATTAATGCATTAGTGGTAGAGTTGTGAATTGATGCAACCATTCTGGAGGGCAATTTGAAACTATGCCCAAAGGGCACTGAAAGACTGTATGCCCTTTGATCCAGCCATAGCACTGCTGGGTTTTTATCACAAAGAGATAATAAGGAAAAATATATGTGCAAGAATATTCATTGCTGCACTCTTTGTGGTGGCAAAAAATTGTAAAATGAGGGGATACCCTTCAATTGGGGAATGGCTGAAGAAATTGTGGTATATCTTGGTGATGGAATACTAATGTGCTCAAGGGAATAATAAAGTGGAGAAATTCCAGGAGGGCTGGAACAACCTTCAGGAACTGATGCAGAGTGAGAGGAGCAGAACCAGGAGAACATTTTACACAGAGATTAATACACTGTGATAAAATCGAATGTAATGGACTTCTCTATTAGTGGCAATGCAGTGATCCTGAACAACTTGGAGGAATCTAAGAGAAAAACCACTATCCACTTTCAGACGAAAAACTGATTTGATTTTTATCATCTCTAATTTAGTCTTCTTCCTCAGAAAAACTGTGGGAGTAGAAACACAGAAGAAAAACAACTGCTTGAATACATGGGTCAATGGGATATGGCTGGAGAAGTAGACTCCAAATAAACATCCTAATGCAAACACCAACAACATGGAAATAGGTTCTGAGCAAAGACACAAGTATTACCCAATGAAATTGCGCGTCAGCTGCAGGAAGGTTGGGCGGAGGGGAGGGAGGGAAATAATGTGATTATTGTAACCAAGGAATTATGTTCTAAACTGACTAAATAAATTAATTTAAAAAATAAATTAGCCTGCTAACTTCTGGGGAGACTGTATGTATTAGGGTCAGAAGTGATGGTATTGAAAAAATCTCTTCAACATACTTTTGCTGTAATATTAGATCCCTTGGTGAAAGCATCTATAAAGTTTTAATATTGGTTCAGTATTGGGCATTGTGAATAAGAACTTCATTAGAAGTTCTGTGGCTTACAAAGCTTGTCTGCAGTATGGAGAAACAGTGCTCTATTTTAATTAAAATTTTAATTCTCTATCCTTATAATTGGGAAATTGTTTTCTTGGATCTTGGGAATTATACTGTAAATGCCATGGAAACCATGCAGAGCTGACATAAATTATTTTTTCTCTGCCTCCTCTGAAAACCATCTGGCAATGAAGGAATCTGGCAACAGGTCCTCCATGGTGTTCCTATGCCTTTCATTGAAGTTTCCTTCAGGCATTTATGGGGAAATGAGGAGGTCCTAGAAAATTCTACCTGTAGGAAATAAAAAGGAAAGGAGATGATAAGCATCCTCTAATCAACTTGACGATATTGTAGGGACTCTATACTTTCGTGAGAAAGGCACCTTTCATGGAAATGAAAATGTCTAGAGATTGTTCTGAGAGGACATGATACCTGGAGCTGCCTCCAAGATGACTGGCAATTGGAAGTTGAGGGTTTACAGAGGATGAATGGTCTGTACTTGAGCAGAATTATCTGAACCTTGAGTTCCTGGTTGTCTTTTCTTTTCCTTTTTTGAGCAAAGGTCAGGGACTAGTGATCCTCAGAATGAATTTACAGTTTACATAATAATCCCAATCTTCAAAGAGGGAGATGCCCTTTAATACACAATCAAGGAGAAAATCATTCTAATGCTGAAGGACTAAAGCCATTTCACAAGAATTGGACCTTGCCAACTTTCTATGACATTGCAGTTCAGTTGCTCAGCTGGTGTAGGCCCTGGGGCAACAGGAAAGATAACTATGCATATGAGATGTGCTCAGATATATGCTAAAGTTGCCCCCAAAATGGCATTGTGTGACTCATTTTTGAGTTTATAGTTTTAAGTAGTTTTGTTGTTTTTTTTTCAAAAATTAAGTTTAGTTAGATTTGTTTAATGATTCACTGTTCAAGAAAAATTCACTTTCAAACATTGAAATAAAATTCCCTGTCTGTATACTATAATGAAATATTCTGTGATATCTAAAATATAATCCCCAAAAGTATCCTTTTTCTTCCTAGAGGAGACTAATCAGTCTAAGGACTATTTGAGTAGTTCATGTTTCCTATATTTGTTCATGCATGCCTATAAGTCTTTTGAATCTTTTTTTTTTTAAACCCTTACCTTCCGTCTTGGAGTCAATACTGTGTATTGGCTCCAAGGCAGAAGAGTGGTAAGGGCTAGGCAATGGGGATCAAGTGACTTGCCCAGGGTCACACAGCTGGGAAGTGGCTGAAGCCAGATTTGAACCTAGGACCTCCTGTCTCTAGGACTGGTTCTCAATCCACTGTGCTACCCAGCTGCCCCCAAGTCTTTTGAATCTTGTATTTGAAATCTGAATTTTCTGTGGAAGGTGATGTAAACACTGTCCCATATCTGATACCAATATTGTTGATCAAATATTTTTGCACGTAGTAAGGAAACCTGTTAATTACATTTGATAAAAAAAAAAATAGGCAGAAAATATACCCAAGTAGTCATTTCAAAAACTGACTTCTTTGGGCTCACTTTCTAGTTTTAGGTCTGAGCTATTTCACAAAGTCAGTGGGTACTGGAAAATGAAAGAGGAGTGAGAGGAGTAAACTAAAGACTTGGTATCAACTTTCAAACCTAGTTGGTTAGATTCCTATACCAATTTTAGTCCCCTCCAATAGCCATTCTATTTTGAGGAAAATCTTAATTATGATAGAGAAGAAGTTCCTAAGGGCACATGAAAAGAGATTGGCAGAGCTGAAATAAGATTTAGAAGGAATATCAGAATGGTAGATGGAGATTTAAGAAATAGAAATTGTGTGTGGGTGATTTTCTCTTGGAAAAGAGGAATTATTCAGTATCAATGGAATTGAAGGAGTAAGTAACAAGATATGTTTGTTAGCAATGGGATAGTAATATAATACTGTTTTGTTTGTGTTTAGACTCTGAAAAGTCCTATGAATGGCAGAGGTTGAATCTGCTCTCTATCAGATGTTAGTGAAGAAAGGACAATTGAACTTCCTAAAGGTTCTTCCAGCAGATAGGGTCATGGCTTCAATTGATCTGATATCTGGGTCTTTGTTTCCTGGGCTGGGTCCTTGAAAAGCCTGAGTCTACTATTAAAAAGAGTAACTGGTCCTGCACACGAGGGTTATTGGTGTCTGGAGCTCTGATCCTAGGAGCAAGAGGGTTTTGTCTTTGAAGCCCAGATATTACGCTAGGTAATGACTAATATGCAGGATTATAGATACATTTTTAGAACAGCCAATGTAGGAATTTGTTTGTTTGATTATGTATATTTGCATCAAGGATTTTTTTTCTTCTTATTCCATTATGTGTGTCTATAGGGGAGAGAGAGGAAAAAATAAATGATCGAACATTCAAAATATAAAATTTAATTAAATTTTTAAGAGTACTTATGGGTGATGACAAGAAGTGTATAGTTGTGTGTATCTGAGGTGGAGTGGAAGAGTAGGACACAGGAATTGAGCAGACCGAGGAATGAGGAGGTCAGAGTATTTAAGGGAATATCATCTACATATATGCTCAAAGTCAAAGGAAAATTTCTTTCTTTTTCTTCTCCATGTCAATATGAACTAGTCTTTAAGGCCTAGCTAAAGGGCTTTTCAAGAGACCAGGGAAAGATAAAGGTGAACATTTAGTTGTTCTTCTTTTGTAAGACTTGTAAGATTCTTTCTGGGGAGCCATGAAAAATGATTTAAGAAAGTTTTTGACTGTTTGGAGGCATACCCAACAAAAGCAGAATCTAACCCTTGCCATGCTATGATAGATAAAGAAGGATAATCTTTGACAGCATGAATACTGTACCTAATTTGATTTCACCACTGGAAGGCTATCTTGAACTAGAAGTAGATGTTGTGGCTATAAGTATTTAGAAAGGGCTTATGGAAGAATTTTAACTACCACTTGGTCATTTATCTACCACAGTATAATAAAAGCAGGATAAAGTAGAATGCTCTCCAAAGAGCTTGAAGACTTCAAATCTCATCTGTTAACATAGTCCCACATGTTCAGAAAAAGTGGCACATGGAGGCAACAAAACATGACAGTAATATAAAAAATTCAGGGCCTGTGTCTAAATTTTGGCCTATCCAATAGCCCAGCCAGCAACCATTTCAAAATCCCCAGGAAGCTATCACACTATCAGTACAGCATATTGGGAAGAATTTGGGAGGGGGTTGGTTAGCATAGGGAAATGTTTATATTGCCAGTAGTTCCAGTAGGGAAGAAACTGTTTGAGGGTCATCATGTAAATAACAAGAGTAGGGGAAAAACTTGAAAAATCAGGTAGACATTTTAGCATATTAAGCTTTTAAATATATGGTAAGAAGGAACTGTGCTTTGATTATTCATATGTGATACTTGTCACTTATCTACTTCTCTATTTCAGTCTCCAGCTCATTTTTGACTGAGAAAATGCAAATCCCTGGGTTTCTCTGTAGAAGGAGGCTAATAATTAGAATCACAGAAACTACTTCTAAAGCCAATTTGTGGTACAATAAGCATGCATCAAATATTGTACCTTATGGATCACAGTATCATAAGTATGGAGCTGGGAGAGACCTTCTAGGTCATCTAGATCAACTTTCATTTTAGAGATGAGACAACTAAAGGTCAAGGTGGTTAAGTGACTTGTCAAAAGTCACATGGGTCTCAGAGATGGAATGTGAATTCAAGTATTGTGACTCAAAAGCTGGTTTCCTTTCTCCTCTACCATCTTAAAAGTAAAAACCCATTACTTATACTCTACCCACCCTGCATGCATATGTTAGGAGAGAACATCAACTTGAGAAAAATTTAAAATTAAATGAAAATTTTCCCCAATTACATGTAAAGTTTCCATCTCAAATTCTCTCCCCCTTTCCTCCATTGAGATGGCAAGCAATCTCATATAGATTTTATATTTGCAATCATTAAAAAAAAACATTTCCCCATATTAATCATTTTAAGGAAGGAAACAAAGAAAAAATTAAGAAGGAAAACAAAAAAGTTTGCTTTGATCTGGATTCAGATTCAGTTCTTTTACTCTAGAAGTAGATGGCATTTTTTTTTTATCATGAACCTTTTGGGATATTTTTGGATCACTGTATTGCAGAGAATAGCTATTTTTCATGAGTATTCATTGTATAGTATTCCTGTCACTCTTTACAATATTCTTCTGGTTCTGCTTATTTCACTTTGCTTCAGTTCATGTAAATCCAGGATTTTCTGAGCTCCTTCTGCTTATCATTTCTTACAGCAAAATAGTATTCCATTATCATTGTATATTATAACTTACTCAGCCATTCCCCAGTTGATGGGTATCCCCTCACTTTGCAATTCTTTGCTCCTACAAAAATGGCTGCTTTAAATAGTTTTATACATATTGGTCCTTCCCAACCCCATTTTTTTTTTAATCTCTGTGATACAAACCTAGCAATGGTATTGCTAGGTCAAAGAACATGCATGGTTTTATAGCTCTTTGGACATACATCCAAATTTCTTTCCTAAATGACTGAATCAGTTCACAACTCCCACAACAAAACATTCATATCCCAGCTTTCCCACATTCCCTTCAAGTTCCTTTTCTGTCATAATAGCCAATATGACAGATGTAGGGTGGTACCTCAGAGTTATTTCAATTTGCATTTTTATAAATAGTAATGAATAAGAGCATTTTTGCATAACTATAGATAGCTTTAATTAGTTTGTCTGACAATGGCCTGTTCATATCCTTTGACCATTTATCAATTGGGAAATGACTTATGTTCTTATATGTTCAACTTATTTTCTCTATGTAGTTGAGAAATTAGGTCTTTATTAGAGACTTGTAAAAAAGTTTATACCATTATTATTACTGTGTATTACTTTCTATCCTATTTACCCTGATTTAGTTTCTAACCTTTACTTCTTCCAATTTTCCCCCTTTTCTTAAGCTCCATGCCCCTTCTTTTATCCTCTTCCCCTACTACTTTCCTGTAGGGTCAGATACTTTCTATTCCCAATTGATTGTGTATTTTCTTACCTTATTGAGCCAATTCTGATGAGAGCAAGGTTCACATACTTTCCTTCCCATATCCCTCATCTTCTTCTCCACTGAGAACATCCTTTCATGCCTCTTTTATGTGCAATAAGTTATCCCATTCTATTTTTCCCTTCCCCTTCCTCCCAAAGCATTCCTTTTTCATGCCAATTTAGTTTTTTATATCATCTCATCATATTCAATCCACACTCTCACCCTGTGTCTATGTGCACTCCTTCTAACTGCCCTCATAGTGACAAAGTTATTTGGCATTTCAAGAATTATCTCCCTGTGTAGACAATTTAACCTTATTGAATGTCTTTTGAGTTCTCTTTCCTATCTACCTTCTTTATGATTCTCTTGAGTCTTGTATCTGAGAGTTAAATTTTTCATTCAGCTCTGGTCTTTTCATCAGAATGTTTGAAAGTCCTCTAATTTGTTGAATACCTATTTTCCTCCCTGAAAGATTATACTCACTTTTGCTGGGTAAGTAATTCTTGGTTGAAGTCCTAGCTCCTTTGCTCTCTGAAATATTATATTCAATGTCCTCTGATCCTGTAAAGTAGAAGCTGCTACACCTTGTATTATACTGACTATAGCTCCACAGTATTTGAATTGTTTATTTTTGGCTCCTTGCAATATTTTCTCCTTGGCCTGGGAGTTTGGGAATTTGGTATAATATTCCTGGGAATTATACTTTTGGGATCTCTTTCAGGAAGTGACTAGTAGATTCTTTCCATTTTTCTATTCTGTCCTCTGGTTCCAAAATTTCAGGACAATTTTCCTTGATAATTTCATGAGAGATTATGTCTAAATTATTTTATTGATTTTTGCCCTATAGGTAGTCCAATAATTCTTAAATTATTTGTCCTAAATTTATATTTTTCCCATGAAATATTTCACATTTTCTTTTTTTTTTATTCTTTTGATTCTGTATGATTGTTTCTTGTTGTCCCAGGGAGTCATTAGCTTCTATTTGCCCAATTCTAATTTCCTTTGAAGCTTTGAATGTGTTTGCTTTGCTTTTACTGTCCCTTTCTGTGTCTATGCCTTGATCTTTGTCACCATAAAAATTTTCTATGTTTAGGTTTGTTTTGTTTACTCATTTTCCCCAGCCTTTTTCTTGACTTTCATTTTTATTTTAAAAGTGGGCTCTATTGTCAGAGAAGGAAGGGCACTCTCTTAAACTTCATTCTCCATTGATGCTGTAAGAATTTAAATTTAGGTTTTATGCTAAAATGAAAGTTCTAAAGTAATATTGTGGTCACCTATTTAAAGAAAAAAAACAGCTTAAGTCAAAATGACTTTTAGCAGCTTTATTTATAAAGAGGTGGAAAGAGTGAAAGTAGAAAAATGAAGATAAAGAGTCAGAAAATACTGCCTAGCTACAAATACCCTAAGTTTAATTCTAACCTATCCAGACTGCAAATGCCAATTCAAAAGCTAATCTCACCAGAATGCAAAGTCCTAATTAGGAAGCAGAAATCTGAAGAGCTAGGAGACTGAAGAATCTGCCAAGAACCGTAAGTGCACACAAAGTTAAGACCACAATGAATCTTACCAGAATTCAAGCTGAAGGGAATGTTCCACTGAAGCACCAATGAACAGAAAGGGTCTCTTCACTGAAGAAACAAGGAAGGAATCACTCCACTCACCACCTCAAGCAGACTAAAGGATCCAAAGAAAGAGTCTCCTTCTCTAGATTGGCTCACCAATGTAGAGAGAATGACTATCCATGAGCTGACATTTTAAAGCAATTTTCTTGAAGTCATTTCCTGTCACTCCCCCAATTTACAGGAACCAATCATTATCTTTCAATTTATCTATCACTGCCCAAGGGGGTAGGTAGTGATCTTTGGAGGTGTGAGCTTACTCTAGTAAGTGACTTGGAACTCTCTCACTTAGTGTCAAGTAGGGGTACATTAAGTTCTTGATTTGTTTAGCTAAAAATAGACAAGAGGAGAGTTAATTCTATCTTCATGATGCTACCTTTAGCCTTATTTCTGGATTTTAGCAAGTTTCAGTTCTTCCAAGTTGGTATGATGGCTTGTGGGCTGGGAGCTCTGAAAGTCAACTCCCACTGTAGATTCAATCATCCCCCCCCCCCCCCCCCCGCCAAGGCTGTTAATGGCTTGTAGAGCTTAGAGTGTGCAACCCTATACTAGGGCCCAAAGTCTAGCCACAGGCTTAGGTGGGGACTTTTGGTTTCACTCTTGGTTTCATCATGTCAGGCACTCTGTGGACTGCCTTGCCCTTGGATTCTGCCTTGATCCTTGATAAGGGATATAGGTCTGAACTTCCACAGGTCAGCACCCTGGGGACTGTTTTCACTGGAGATGGGGGAAGGCCCTAGATTTGGTTTTACTTGGAGTGCTACTCATGATTCATGTCCTCACTCCACCCTTGGGCTGGGGCTCCTGCTCTCACTCTGAGCTTACACAGATCAGGTGTACAGCAGAGACTGCCTCCAGCTAGGATTCCAGACCTTACTACAAGTTTGCTTAGAATTTTACAGGGTGTGCATTGGTTGAACTGATGTTGACTTAGACAAGGTCTTGGGGTCTGGATGTTGACTTGAGCCCAAGTTCAGAACCTGGAACATTAGATGTTGGAGTGGGGGATAGGGGGGTTTGCTTTTAGCTTGCTCTTACTCATTGTAGCCTCCTGCTGACTGTGCTCCCTCTCATCCCAGTGAACTAGATGCTTTCTGCCTACCTTTCAAGTTCTTCTCATAATGACGTTTGTTTCACTCTGTTTTCTTGTTGGTTCTTTCACTCCAGTATTCATTTTGTGGTGTGATTTTAATGTTTTTTTTGAGAAGATTCTCATGATAGTTTGAGCTTTCCTTGCTTCTACTCCACCATATTGGCTCTGCCTCTCCACCCAATTCTGATTTTCAAGGCATGATTTTCTTGAGTGAGCTTTGAGACCTCCTTTTCCATTTGGCCAATTTTACTTCACCAAGAATCCTTTTCCTCAGTGAATTTTTGTACCTTTTTTCTCCAAAAAAGACAATTTCGTCTTTCAAGAAGTTTTTCTCTTCAGTGAATTTTTATATATCTTTTTCCTCTTGGACAATTCTGCTTTTTAAGAAGTTCTCTTCTATGGATTTCGGTGCCTCTTAGTGATTACAAAAAACCTTACTCTGTTTTTCAAGGTATGAATTTCTTCAGTAGTTGTGTGTGTGTGTCTCCTTTATCAAGCTGTTGGCTTTATTCTTGTGACTTTATTGTATCACTCACTGCTTTTCACAATTTTTCTTCTACCTCTCTTATTTGATTTTAAAAATCCTTTTTGAGGTCCTCAATTAATTCTTTTTGGGCTTGAAAGCAATTAATATTCTTCTTGGAGGCTTTAGATGTAGCAATAATGATTTTGTTGTCTTCTTCTGAGTTTGATTCTACCTTGTCACCAAAAAAACTTTTCTATGTTGAGTTTC
Source organism: Monodelphis domestica (assembly GCF_027887165.1). Taxonomy (NCBI): domain Eukaryota; kingdom Metazoa; phylum Chordata; class Mammalia; order Didelphimorphia; family Didelphidae; genus Monodelphis; species Monodelphis domestica. The sequence goes on along the minus strand of NC_077228.1, from coordinate 226,559,404 downwards.
TTTTTTTGTTGTTTACTCATTTTCCTGTCTTTTAATTTTTTTTTTTAGTTTAAAAAAATATTAAAGTTGGGTTCTGTAATTATGGTGAAGGAAATACTGTAGTTTCAAGCTTCAGGTTCTTTGTACATTTGCCTTCAAAACTGGCTCTGGGGATCTATTTGCTTTCAGTTCTTCCAGAGTAGTAAGATGTAAGGAGAAGTGTGTTTAATACCAAACGGGCCTGTGCTGTGGTCTATACACAAGTCCAAGAACCTTGGAACTGTGACCAGGATCTTCTGCTCCCCTGTGACTATACATACTATTGCATGTTGGTGCTTCTTCTTACCTCGTGACTGCACATAAGGACTGTGACTTGTTCTGTGTAAGTGCAATGCGACCCAGAGACAGCAAAAGGATCCCTGTAATCTCCTTCTGAGTAGTTGTCTGACTTCCCCTCCACTCTTACATTCTGCCTTAGCTTCTCCTTCAGCTGTATCCCACAGCCTGTTGCCTCAGAAGGCCTGCTCTGGTACACTGTGCTCCTCCACCCTGGTGCACAGAATCCTTCCTTCTGGCCTTCTAAGTTGTTTTGGGCTGAACAATTACTTTGCCTTGTCTTTTTGTGTGTAACCCTGTTCCAGAATTTGTTTTGAGGCATTCTATCATAGCTTTTTAGGAGGGTAATTTGGTAGAAATCAGATGGGTCCCTGTACCTTCTCTGCCCCCAATCATCTAAGAAATAAAATATAAAAGGGCATTTTTTCTGTCTGATGATAAATCTTTGTTGGAAATGTCCACAGTAAAAAATACTTCTGATGGGATTTAGCTGGGTGTCAGAAAAGGTACTTTGAATTAACCAGCCCTTTGGGTTGATTAAAGAGTGCTTTCTGGACTGTGGCATTATTTAAATATAATCAGCTTCTAGGATGAATTCATATTTCAGAGCTCTCCAACCCCAGGCAGTCTGACTGAAGAAAAACTGGAGCTTTCTTTAAATTTATTATAGGATCAATTATTGTCAAGAGTCCATTTCTTCTAATTAAAGGTATGGAAATTCACTATCACATCCAGAATAAATGAACATGTCATTTGGGACTCTACTAGTCTCCCTTGCATTTCCTTTGGTAGAAATAATTTCTGTCCCTTCTATCTCCCTAGAATAATCAGTGGCAACTCCATGTACCAGGCATCAGAGCATGAATTTGTCTAGATGAGCTAGAAACCAGACTGTTTTGCTTTACATTTTATTTTCCTAAGCACAGATGACCAAATAGCAATAATTAGAGAGAGAGAATTCCAGCCCTGATGTCTAATTAGTAAGTTTAAGAATTTAGGAATTCTTAGGTGCTAAATGGCAGCTGGAAATACCTCCTGAAATTCAGCCTCTTCCTGCAGTATAGGGTTGAATGACAGAATCTTCCTAGGACATGAAAGCCCAAACCAAGACTGGAAATAAGCCTTGAGGGGGCAGTTGGGTAGCTTAGTGTATTGAGAGCTAGGCCTAGAGACTGGAGGTCCTAGGTTCAAATCTGGCCTCAGATACTTCCCACCTGTGTGACCCTGGGCAAGTCACTTGACCCCCATTGCCTAGACCTTACCTCTATTCTGCCTTGGAACCAATACACAGTATTGATTTCAAGATGGAAGGTAAAGAGTTTACTTAAAAAAAAAAAGAGGAGGAAGAAATAAGCCTTCAGTTACTGATCAAACAGTGGAAACAGAGGTAAAAGTGAAACCTGCCCATCAAAATCCTATAATTTTCCCAGGAATTTTTCCTACCTCCCATACACATATAATAAAATGATGGGCTACGCTTAAACATTTTTAAGTATCAGTGAACAAAGGATGAGGAGTCTATTGTGTCAAGAACTATCTTTTGAGGAAAACCTAGCATGAACCATACCTAAGGTTTTTAAAAAAACATTTTCTTTAGGACTAGAGAATAAGAGGAAAAACTCCACATCTCTTGTCTTTACAGTCAGTATCTTTAGTGGATTGATTGCAGGTTCACTTGAGTCTAAATACAGGGTCTTTGACAGAGAGGAGCAACCTTTGGGTTGGCTATGAGTAACTGCAGTCTAGCCAGCTGCCACCTTGGAATACACAGAAAGCCTAACTATTGAAGACATAAGGTGTAAGGCCAAAAAGATTGAATGTGGAAATGTCCATATAACCTAGAAGGAGAAGAGTAATATCAGATAAGGTAAGTACACCTAGATGGCAAGCCTTAAGCCTAGGGTTTTAGATTATATTAGGAAAGGGTAATCCCTGAGACAGTGATGCACTTGAGCAGAACTATAAAAAGTGCTTCCCAAATGGAGAGATCTACTAAAAACAAATCTCAATGATTTTATAATTGTGCCTAGAGCTAGACCTATAAAAAGTACAAGGGAAAAATGAACAGAGATAAATCATAATATACTATCTCTCCATTTGTGGAATGGATGGTATCTCATTAGCATTTATCTTATTTGCTTCTATGACATTTTCTTATATTATATATATAATATGACATATTCTTTATTTGAAAAGCCTCTGAAGGCATATAGTAGAAAGAAAGAAAATATACTTTTCTTTTCAGACTTTCAGTGATATAATTTTAATAACATATTTTAGTAAATTTTCATAACCTCCTACGCTAATAAATACATAGCTGAGCTAATTATTTCTGAACTGTATCAAACAAAGAGTATGGTGATCCAATTCGTTGAGAAAATCTCCCTCAAGGAAACTAACACTTGCCAATTAGTTTCTTTTACAATTTTAGTGTGAGAGTTGGAAGAAACCTAGAATCTCTTCAGTGGGTAATGTACTTTGAAAACCAATAACTAATCTTTAACTCTAAAATAGTGCACAAAAAACCCCAATATAGAAACAAAGCCAATTTAGACTTCAATATTGCTATTACTTGAGCAATTAAAACATTTAGTGGAAATGATCTAAAAATAAACAGTTCTGTCATGAAGTAATTTCAAAGAGTTTATTTTGTAAATCTGATATTTTATGTTCTAGTAATGCCTTACATCCAAAAATCTCAACTATCAGCAACTTAACCAAGAAGTATGAAATAAGTAAAAAAAGGGAATAGGGAATATAAAAAGCCAAAACAGATATCACAAAGATGCTGTAGTAAAGCACATACACTTTTTAAAAGTGTGTCTCAAGTCCTTGTTCAAAGCCTATTTGTAAGTTCTTATTTTATAAACAATTCTAATAAATGTAGTTATCTTGTTTTCCCAGATATTACCAAATCATAAACAACAATTTTAAAAGAGGAGCTGCTTGGAGAAAGGAAGCAATAAGTAATAGTTAACACAAAGGGAAAAGACAGAACAATTCTTAAAAAGAGACATAAGAAAATAAATCAAAAAGTAGCTTAGAGCTTTCTAATGCAAGCACAAGTCTTACAAAGCATATTGAACATAGAAAGCACTTACACATGTTTATTGAATTGAATCTCAATAGTTTTCAAGGGACTTAGGAAGCACAGTAACTAGACTATCAGGTCTGGCTCCTGACACTTCCTAGCTACATGACCCTGAGCAAGTCGCTTAACCCTGTTTGCCTCAGTTTCCTCAACTGTAAAATGAGGTGGAGAAAGAGAAAATAAACCAACTTCAGTAGCTTTGCTAAAAAAAAAAATGAGGTCATGAGGAGTCAGACACAAATGAAACAGCTGAAAAACAACAAAGTCTTAAAGGGATTCACTATATGAAAGGACAATAAAATAGATGATATTCATGAAGGAAATGTTAAACTATATTCAACACACACATACACAATGTGTGTGTATACCTGCTTAGTCATTGAGCATTTAAGACATTACTAAATGCCAGACACTTACTAAGTTCTAGAGAGAAAAAGGAAATAAACAAACCCAAAAGCCAAAAAAAAAACAACAACAAAAAACAAACAAACAAGTCCTTCCTCTCAAGGAAATCACATTCTAAATGGGGAAGCAACACACAGATAGCTAGGAATATGAAAGATATATACAGTGTAGATGAATCTAATCTGAAAGGGAAAGGCACTGGTAGCTGAGCTTTGGAGGAATAACCAAGAAAGGTATCCTGAGGAAGGTGAGCTTTAAGCTGAGGCTTGAAGAATTCAGGAAAATTAGAGGACAAAGTGAAGAGGCAAAGCTCCAGGGACTTTTCATTACTTACAGGATAAAATGTAATCCCTCTGTCATTTATCAGTCTTTATGACCTGGTCACATCCTACCTTTCTGTCATTCTTAACACCTTCTCAACACACACTTTACAATCAAGCTATACTGGTCTAATTACAGTTTCTCTAAAATATTTTATCTTTTTCTTCATTTGCACTGACTATCTCCCATGACTGGAATGCTTTCCCTCTTCAATTAAGGGGAAAGGGAGAAGGAAGGGATAATATAATCAGTCCTATTCTTTAGAAAAATCACCTAGGAAGCTAAGTGGAGGATGGATCGGAATTGGGAGAGGCTTAAGACAGAGGTACAATTTAGATGGCTAAAGCAATAGTCTAACGGAGAAGTGAACTACAAGAGACATCAAGAAACAGTAAAACAAAATTTTAAAAATGGGAAAAAGTAGAAGAAAAGGTTAAATATCTCCCTGGATAAACAACTGACATGGAAAACATACCGAGGAAAGATAACTTAAGAACTATTGGGCTACCCTGAAAGGCATGATCCAAAAAAAGCCTAGACATATTTCAAGAAACTGATATCCTAGAACCCAAAATTTTAAAAGAAAAATATGTTAAAATCAACCTTGGAATGTTTTTAAAATTAAAGAGGACTAATCGAATTTTTAAAACCCAAGCTCACAAATGATTAACAGAAATTTTCCCACAAAGCAGTCAATATGTAGAAAAAAGCTCCAGAAATCTATCAAAATAATGATTAAATGCCAAGCATTTGGAAGAAAGGGAAATTAGTATTTTATACTAATTTCTCAGCTTGAAGAACAACTTAAGAAATAAAGTTGGATTCATTTCCTCATTCCATATAGAAATGAATTAAAGACATGTCTCCCAGACTACATAGAGATAAAAGGATTTGTGAATACTTTGATGACTAGGTTGCTTTTTTTACTATATATCTCTAGTGGAATAAATCCACCTATGATGCAACTGATTCTTTCTTTGTTCCTTCAAAAAACCAGTTTGAATAAGAAAAACAATTGCTTCTTTCAAGCCATTAATGCAATCATGATTTTCTTGAACTATAAGTCAATCCCTATGTATTCTTCAGGGGCACTGCAAATAACATTACAAAAGGCACTACATTTCATTAGTTATTACTTCAATATGAAAATAATTGCAAAAGAAGCTTTCTAGGCACAAAAAGTAGACATAACCTGAGTTTTCAGGGAAGGGAGAGACTTTATTCCAGATAAATCAACGGCCAACTTGGTTAGAAATTAAAGAATAAGAATTAAAAGAATATGACCAAAGAACTAGCCAAAGTTTTAAATTGTTCAAATACACTCTTGCTCTAATGCAACTGTTTTGGCTACAACCAGAGCAAAAATTCACCCTTCTATAACATTTTAAAGCAGAAGCACAGAGATAAGATTTTCTTCTGCATGCCACTTTTGTAAGATTACATCTTAATTATTATATTCCACCAGGATATTGTAGAGCATTATCTATGCTAACATATTAAACTAACATATTAGCAGCATACAATAATTGCATCATGAGTTTTCAAGCACAGATAATCTATTACAATAACCTTTTATGATGCCAGTTATCATTGACTATTTCAAGTTATGAAACAATAACAATACTGCTATAAAGATGTAAAGATGCTTTTTTTATTCATTTCATTGATGCCTGTAACTAATGACCTGAGGGAAGGATCCAACTTGGGGGAGGGGGGAGGAGAATAGTATATTTTTAGTATTTCTACATCTAAGTAACAGGCTTTATTTGGGGGCTTTTCATGTCTATGAGCAAAGACAAGTGCAGAAAATTTTTAAAATGAAACAGTTTTTACTTGCACAAAATCCCCAACATTATAAGTTACACTGCAGATGTCAAATACTTACATAGAGGGAGTTCCTCATGAAAGAGTTTTCTATATCATTGAAATAAAAAGTAAAGACCAAACATATGTGTATACATTCACATGTATGTATAGAAAGTGATATATAAAAGATAAAGAGAGAGATGATTTAGATATAAATAGGAGATAGGACTAGGAAGCAGTGGAATCAGGAAAGGTTTTTTGAAGGTAGTACCACTTGAGATGAGCCTAAAAAGTACCTATGTGTTCCAAAAAGCAAAAGTCAGGAGAGAAAGCATTCTAGGTATGGGGGATAGGAAGAGATGGAACAGGCAGAGATGGAACATTGAATTCTGGGAGCAGTAAGTAGAGTAAGGTAATAAGTCTGGGAATGGGGTTGTGTGCAATGACCTTAGAGTGTGGAGATCATTAAATAATAGAAAGGAAATGAGGAGATATTAAAGTTTCTTGAGCAGGGGACAAACAGACCTCGGCTTCAGATATCAGTCTCGTAGCTGTTTGGATAAATAGGGAGGGAGAGAACAGATAGAGACTAATTATGAAGTTTTTGCAATAGTTCAGTGAGAGATGACAAAGGTTGGGAATAGGATGGTGTCGATGGGAGTGGAAAGAAGGGAATGAATGCCAGAGATGTTGAGGAAGAAAGAGTGATAAGACCTTGCAATTTACTAGATGTTGAAGGTGGGATGAATCTGTAAAGACTCAGGGATTATTGCTCCCTTGTAAACCTTGGTGACTGAATAATGGTAGTTCACTTGAAAGAATAGGCTTAGAGGTAGAAGATACTGAGTTCTGTTTTGTACATTTTAAGTTTAAGATACCTAAGAGACATGCAAATCAAGGCATCTGGCTCACAGTAAGAGATGCAGGAAAGGAACTCTGGGGAGAATGAACTTGATTCTTTTTTCAAGTTTATTGATAGGACTTTGTCTAGAAGACAGAACAATCTGAGTCAACTTCTTTCTTTAGGGATTTAAAGTGCTTTTATTGCTTTCATTTTATTATTTTATGGTAGGGGAGATTTAAAGTACATCAACAAAGGTTGGTACCCTGACTTGTTGACCAATATCAAAGTGAGATGAAGAATCTTCCATTCAATATGATCCTTCAAAAGGACTTGCAAGGAACCTGTTTTCCCATTTTATTTCAGCCTATTTGAAAAGGAAGAGTTCGAAAGAGTGCATGGAGCTTGAATATGAAGCTAAAAGGGAAAAGCATTGAAGTCCAGCCTCCATGCACAGAGGAGGTGTTGTGTGAAATGGCAGCTTGCTAAGAGAGTTGATGCTAATTGGAAGTGAAAAAGCATAGGATTGAAAACTGACTCATTTCAGAAGAGGACAGCCAAACAGCAACTCACTTCTTCACTTCACTATGATCATTTGAATTCCTTTTATCTTCAAGTAGATAAGCAATAAACCAAGTTTGTTACACATGTAACACATGTGTGTAGGAGAGATCCCCATTGGTAGATCTGGCTCTGTTAATATGACTTGAAACCCTATCTGGTAGATGTCCCAAGTCTGTTGCTACCACCCTACTAGCACTCTGTTAGGAAGTAGAGTAGTTAGGAAGTAGGAAGTTAGGGTAAAGGAAGATAACAGTGTTGACAATGCCAAGGCTGCCTGTCCCATTTTGTGTAGGTGTTTTCTGTACTCAGTTTTTAGCAGTCCATATATAAAGATATTCTTTATGTTCCTCCTCCCATCAATAGAAGATTCATTGTTTTTAATCATTCGATTCAAACCCTTCAGTGGGTTTTTACACAGATTAGATTTTTATTTTTAAAAATCATGGATTCATTCTATCAAGTTAAGATGTATCTTGACCTTACTGTACACAAAATACATATTTTCTAACTTGGAAAAATAACTTTGCTGAAACAAATTCTTCTGTAGAGTCCTTGTTTTTCTTCATCAATGACTTCCTTTCTGATTCAATTTTCAATTTTTTTTTGCCTAGGCAATATAGGGAGAACCATTCTCAAAATAAAATTAAATTAAATAAAATCTGTATCCACTATCATTTCCTCATGACTCTTACCTTTATTATCCACTGACAGTTTTGTAATACACATTCATAGTCACTAAATCAATAGTTAATCATCCATAAACATTTATAAAGTACCCACTCTATACCAGAAACTGTGCTAAGTGCTAGGAAACAAACACAACAAAGGATAGTCCCTGCCCTCTAGAAGCTTAGTGTATAATGAGGGAAGACAAAACTTAAAAGAAAGTTGAAAAGGGAGAAGGGAAGGTACAGGAAATGGGGGCATGATTTAAAAAAAGTCAAAGAAATACAAAGTGTAATTGGAGAAATTAAAAAAAAAGTACATCCATAGATCAAAGAAGTCTAAAATGAACACAACTGGTTGAAAATGAGATATCTCTCTTGTCTCCCATTTTTAAGAGGAGTTCATGGTAGCCCCCAATCAGAAAAGCAGTCATACTGAGGGTTGAGGACCAATGCTGATTGAATTTTGCAAGGTAAGAGATTTTCCAATGAAGAGCTTATAGGAGCCATTGTGCAGAAGTCAATGAAGTCCAAAATGATTACAGCTAGTTGAGAAATGGGATAGCTGACAATGATCAGCAGGGAGAAGCTTTGATCTGCTCTGTGTTTTTGTCATTCTTTGTATCTCCAGTGATTAATCAAGTTCCTTGAATATAGTAGATTCTTGATGTTTCACACTGGTCAGATTTGCTACTCCTTAGGTAGTCTGGTGGTCTTCTACTTCCATTGGGCTGGGGGTGGGGGGGTGGCTTGCTATATTTGTGCCAGACTCAGTGCAGACACCTCAACTGCCCTTAATCCTTCTGCAGTTCAGAATTCTTGAGCTCTAAGATTCAGCTTCAACCTCCCTCAGCAACAGTGACTAAAGATCTGCACCATCACACCTGGCTTCATTTTAAGAGTAAGTTTTTCATACTCAAACTGCTTTTCAAGGCAGAAGAAGTAGGAGAATTCTGGTATTTAGTATGTGGTTTTAATTCCATATTTCCATTAATTCCAAGTCTCAATGAATGTAGGATATCATGTATATGGAATCTCTATCCAGTGATCCATATCACAATATATCCATGCCCTCTCATTCTAAACATTTAGTATCTAGGTCCTCCAAGGGGTGAAAGTGGGGTGGCAGATAATAACCTTACTTAGAGATAGTGTTCTCTTGACATGGCTAGTGTAACACACAGGCTGTCACTGGATATTGAAACAGGATAATGTTACTAAATATTTCTTCCCACAAAGTATAGCTATTGGCAAGGACATTTCTAGGGCAACAGACTCTACCAGGGAATCCTTTCTTTGAGGACTATTTTTTAAACTTTCATTGGTGTTCTATCCCTTTCCCAACAACTGACTGAAAATAAAACCTCACTTAAAATTTGATTATCCTGTTTCAGGGGGAAAAGACTAAGGGAGGTTACAAATAGAAAACCTTAATGAGACATGAAAGCACTTTAGATTTTGCCGGTCCATAAATAGTATGATTAGAACAAGGGACCCACACTAGTATAGACTTCATTTACCTAACTGTGACCACCATTATCCATTCCTGTATCCCCAGTGTAAGCACTGGTTAGCATGGTGCCTAGCTATTATAAATGATTAATAATTGTTCTATTTCCCTCAAGCACTGCTGCTTTAGCTATTCTGGTTTGCCTGCCCATTTGTAGCAGTTAGTTTCAGCTGGTGTTGCTTATAGTTAAGAGTGCAAGAACCCGTCTTGACAGGTATTTGTTGTTCCTCAGGACAATGGTTTCAGGGTCAGGCTGGCAGCGGCACAACTAATACATTTCTTCTGAAGTAGAATAGAGAATGCCCATAGATACAGCCCTAAAAATAAATCTAGTTCACCAGGGCTATAGGAATGACAAACACTGAATGACAACATAAAGGTTGTTTTCTCTTGTGGAAGTAACCTTATTTCAACAGCAAAAAAGACATTTTCAATCCTCTTCTCCATGTGCCATCTATACAGGCTGTCAGATGGGCCACTTGATCATAAGTAAAACCCAAAGTAGCATCTAGTTTTACTCAATAATATTTTCATACACTATTAGTGAAGTTGGATTTCTTTATTATGGCAGGCTAATAAATTCCATAGCTGAATTTTAAGCTTTAGTTAGTGGGTACACAAAAGATATTTCATTAATTTTGATTGAATCATTTAAACAGCAAGTGAGAGTTATCATTTCAGTTCATCTCCTCTGTCACTACTCAGCAAATAAATGTCAGACTGATTTAACTGACTTTAGAATCATTTAAAATGATATGTTTTAAGAAAAAGAGCAACTCACAATGTGCAAGCAAACTGCCTAAGGCAATGATCTCATTAGTTCTTCAAACCTCAGCAGGGTTAGGCTGAGTCAGTAATTGGAAAACTTACAGGAAAAGCTGGGTAAAGCAGGAAGGGATGATCTAATATACCAACAAAGAGGGAGGGATGTGGCAGCACTAACTTGGGATAATGCTACAAGGTTTTTTGGGATTATGCCTGATCTCCTGAAAGCAGTGACCATTTTCTTCATAGTTAGAAAGGACCTCAATAGTCACTTCATCTGTACCAGAGCAATTATCCAATTCAGTACTCACCTAACAAATGGTCATGTGGCCTTACCTTAATGACTGTTCTAGAGAGAAGAAATTATTCCCTTTGAAGGCAGATCATTTTACTTTGTACCCTTCTAATTTTAAGTTTTCTTATATAAACCCTCCTCCCTACCTTTCTCAGTACTAAATAAATACAACCCAAAGTTAAACCTGGTGTTTAAAAGGAAGAAGAAAACTAGCAAGAAAGTCAATAAGCATTTATTAAGTGCCTACTATATGCCAGGCATTGTGCTAAGTGCTGAGGAGATGAAAGGCAAAAGACAGTCCTTGAATTCCAGGAGCTCACAATCTAATGAGAGAGACAATATGAAAACAAATACTTGCAAACAAGATATATGCAGGAAATAATCCACAGAGGAAATATATTAACATAAAAATATGGGATGCTCCTCTCTCATCAACAACTTTTTGCCAATGGACTTATCTAGTGGAATCTACCACCAGCACTAGGACAATTGATTTATAGTTCCTGTGCCCCCTTTGTATCCATTCAATATCTCAGCATGCTGGGCAGATTCCCAGTAGGTTACTCATGAAAGCAGGTGGAGAAAAGTTCCATGAGACAAAAAGCCACAGGAGGTTATTTGCCACAGTGAAGTGTGTACCAACATTAATGGTAGCATAGATCTATTGCATCATTGAATTAAGAAGGGTTAAGATAGTCTAGCTGTAAAGATGAATTTAGAGTTGTGACTTTAAATCTAGATTTAAACGGTTGCCAAATAAAATTCCCAAGTCAGTCTGAAACTTTATGGTAATTTAATTAATATAGAGGGAAGGAATTTAAGGAGAAGAGAGAGGAAAAGGAAAAAGAGTTAATTTAAAATGCTCCGGCTCAGGCTGAGCCAGGCAGGAGTTAAAGGCCTTGGCCAAAGGGGCCTCCCTGAGCCCAAGGAAAAAGGAACTCAGTTTTATCACTCACCAGGAGACCTTCTCAAGGAAGCTGTATGAGTGAGCTCCTCCAGGCTGAGTTCCAGGAATGAATTGGCACCCAGGCTGCTCACAGGAAGTGATCAGCCAGATCCAACTTTCCAGGGAAAGAGTTTTTGAGAGACGAAAAAATCCCAAATATATAGACCTTTCACCCTTGTGTCTCCACCTCTAAATTTTCACATCTACCAATCACGTCAAAGGCTTTCTCCAGGACTGCCCATACTTTTCGTTCTCACCTTCTTTGATTAGTTTATATCTTTTGAGCTACTTCACACCTCTTTGTTAAATTCACCTTTTGTTAGTTACTTGACCTTTTTGTAATTAATTTAACCTTTATAGTAACTTAATACTTTTTTGTATTAAGGTCTAAAAATAGACTTAGCTTAAAGTTCTAGTTTCATTATAAAGTGAGAACTAAGTACCTTCATTGTTCAATTAGGAGATTACAACTTTATCTTCCCCTAAAGTGTGTCTAAGTAGGGTGGAGTAATGTAAAGTACTACAAGACATTCCTGATTCTGTTAAAGAGAGTGTCTTCATTGATATAATCAGGAGATAGCTAAATCAAATCTTCTAAAGTAAGGTCTAAGTAGGGTGGAGTAGTTTTAAAATTCACATAGCCCTATAAAGGAAGTAACCCCCTATCAGTTTTTGCTACCCCCTACAATGCCCAGCACAGTACAGTGCTCAACACTCAAATATTTATTGAATGAAAAAACATTGCTAAAATTAATCCTTTGAATTTAGAGGGGGATAAAGGTTTGAACGATTTAAACTATCTAAATGGTTGTTGTCCACATAATCAGCTAACACAACAGTACCACCATTCTTCCTAGAAGTTACCTACCAATTTGAGGATATTAATGTAGAAATGAAGATTCAAGGAATGTAATAGAATTCAATTGAATGAGAAAAATTCAATGAAAGATTAAACAAATGAAGATACTACTTTAATGTTCAAAGCTCACTTTTATTGTTCACTTATATAAGACTTTATGGTTTACAAAATTGTTTTCATACAACAATCCAGTAAAGTAGGCAAAGAATATATAGGATAAGACCTGCAAACCTCTTTACTTTTTTTTTCTAGAGCTCAGCAATTCTCTGCTAAAATAAAAATAAGACTGACAGATTTGCAGATAGGTTCAACAACTGGTAACATTTTTTAAAAAGTCAGTTTGGCTATTGTGGAAATGCTTCAATTCTTTATAAATATTTAAATAAATCTCTCAGATATTTTTGCTTGTGTGGAGTTTTTGTTTTTGTTTTTGTTTTTTGATCCAGTCCAATTTTCCTGAGGCTCCCTAAGGAAAAACCCTTTCTATATCTATACACCTTGTTTAACCACACCACAACTAATCTCACTGGTAAAAATCAAAACAAACAAGGGAGGAAAAAAAAAGACCCTAATGATCATTACACAAGTGCCCTTCATTCTATAAATTGCATTAACCTAAAATGGGTGATCTCAAATTGATGTGGAAAGAGATTACACTGTATACCACAGAGCTGCCCTGTCAATTCATTACTAAGTTGACCTGGGATCATCTGGGAGTGTGTATCCTCATCCAAGAGGAAGTAAAAATATACATATCAAAACCTGTAACAGAAATCATTAAGCTATAAAACCAACAACAACCTTATTTAGGTCCCCTATATCCTGTAGGCTTCCTATGGGCAATATTATGTTTCATGCACTTATTAAAAGAAAGAGGGAGGGAAATAGTTGTAAATACTAAAAATAGAAGTGTCTTAACTTCTAACCACACTAGTGGCCATGACTCACCTGAAATGAGAATGAAGCTCTAACATAGAACCTAAAAGCTAATCACATGCAATGTACATTTCTTCATCACATTAACAATTCTCATGAAAAAATACAAATAATCTGTAATTTTTTTTTTAAACCCTTACCTTCCGTCTTGGAGTCAATACTGTGTATTGGCTCCAAGGCAGAAGAGTGGTAAGGGCTAGGCAATGGGGGTCAAGTGACTTGCCCAGGGTCACACAGCTAGGAAGTGGCTGAGGCCAGATTTGAACCTAGGACCTCCCGTCTCTAGGCCTGGTTCTCAATCCACTGAGCTACCCAGCTGCCCCCAATAATCTGTAATTTTAACAGTAGGAGTGTTCCCTATACCAATACACATACTAAATGATGTTTCAGTGAATAATTTTTGAAAATTCATAGGATCAGGGCAGTTAGGTGGCTCAGTGAATTAAGAGCCATGCCAGGAGAAGGTTCAAATTTCATGTCAGACACTTCTTAGCTGTGTGACTCTGGACAAGTCACTTACCCCAAATTGCCTACCATTCTTAATATCAATTATAAGACAGAAGGTAAGGGTTAAAAAAAAAAAGTTCATATGAACTCCTCTCCCCTAGCCTAAAGCAGTAGCTTTCTACTTGGTTATAAGTAGCCCCAGCAGGGGCTCTTATTAGTTAAGTAGGGAAGATCCCACACCAACTTGAATCTTATCCCCATATGTTCTCATCTGTGGCAGGAATGGGGTATCAGAACAAAAAAAGAAAACCAACAGCTGTCTCAGAAAGACATTAACCAGCTCTTTCTGATCTTAGTGATTTTTTTTCTTAATAAAATTCCAGTATCCCATATTTTAGCAATACTGTTTCCTCTGACATTTGTATGATCCATGGTGCCTGTAATCTTGAATTCCAGCTCAATTGTGTAGAAATGTCTTTATAATCAGGCTCGAAATGAACTTCAGCATTGGCGACTAAATTGCTGAAGGAATAGCACTATTTATTAAAAACCAATTTGTCTCTTTTAAAAAAAAATCATAGATTTAGATATGGAAGATACTTTAGATACTATTCAGCACAATCCTCTTATTTTAAAGATCAGCAACTGAGGCCCAGAGAGTTTTAAGTAACTTGTACAAGGTCACACATCTGTTATATACTAAGCACTCTCCTATGCCATTTTCTTTTTTCAAGTCTTCCTGCCTCATCTCTCCCCTTTGCAATCCATTCTTCATACAGCTGATCATATCATTCTCCAACTCAAGAAGTGCCAGTGACTCTCTATTGCTTCTACGACCAAATATAAATTCTTGGCTTTATAGTAAAAATCCTTGACAACCCAATTTAATCTATCTTTCCAGGCATATTTATTGTATACTATTTCTGATCATATATTTTAAGTCCCAACCAAAACTATCTATTTGTTCTTCAAACACCACATTCCCTCTTTGGTTTGGTTTTTGTGCAAGCTGGGATCCTATTCTTTTTTTTTTTTTAAACCCTTACCTTCTGTCTTGGAGTCAATACTGTGTATTGGCTGAGTGGCTGAGGCCAGATTTGAACCTAGGATCTCCCGTCTCTAGGGCTGACTCTTAATCCACTGAGCTACCCAGCTGCCCCCTGGGATCCTATTCTTACAATGCACTCACTTCTCACTTCTGCCTCTTAAGACTTCCCAAATCCCTTTGAAGCACAGCTTAAATGTTACCAACAGTGAGACCTTTCCTGATTTTCAAGGCTGTTGCTACCTTCTCCAGAACTGCCAAAAAGTTGTCTCATTTCTATTTTGTATAAATATGTTGCTTTCCATAAGAGAATATAAGCTCCTCGAGGTCAGGGATTATTTCATTTTTGTCTTTTTTATCTACAGTATTCACCACAGTGACTGGCTCATGGTAAGCACTTAATAAGTGCTTGATTGACTAAAACTAGATCTTAGACTGAGAGATGGAAGGGATCTCAAAGGCCATCTAGTTACAATCCTTTTATTTTATAGATGACACAACTGAATGGGGACAAAGAAATTAAACATCCTGAGCCAGTAAAAAAACATTTACTAAGTATTTAGTGCATGCAAAATCTTGTATCAAGCATAGGAAACAGAGAAGCAAGAGTCTCACTTCTCAAAAGCATTCAGGTCTCAGGTACAAATCAGATGGAAAGTCCAATGATTCTTAGTTTGCAACAACAAAGCAGATGGTAATGCAACTTCTTTAATGTCATATCCATTGATAAAAAAAACAACAACAACATATCCAATCCTGATATTAAATCATTTGAAAATATGAAGGACTATTTTTCCAGGTCTTAGTCAGTACCAGATAGTTTTGATAATATAATACAGTTTAAAATCAGGTACTGCTAGACCTCCTTCTTTTATGTTTTTTATTCCTTTTGTTTTTCCAAATTAATTTTATTATTTTTTCTAGTTTAACAAAACATTTTTTGGGTAATTTAATTGGGATGGCATTGAATAAGTATATTAGTTTCAGTAAGATTGTAGGAACTTAGGTGATGAAAATTTTCTTTTCCAGATCTTCAAAAACTGTGGCTGCTAAGGAGGCAGGGGCTACATTCCTGTAAAGACAATTGCCAGGTCAAATATGCCCAGAGGTTGCTTCTTTGGATAATTTTGTGTGGGGGTGGGGAGAGGGCTAGAAGAGGTACTACTATTCCTAGGGATCAGGAATCCTCAGGGTCCTAGGATGTTTCTACCTAGCTCTGAGGGGAGGTGGTAGTGGTACTTAGACCTACCTGTTTCATAGCACCTCATAACTTTCCTTCAGTATATCTTGTTACTGGTTTAGATAGGTTAGCTTGCTTGTTCTATTTGTAGCTTTTTTTTTTTTGCATGTGGTATTAGTGCTGCCATTGGTGGTAGGGTTGGGAGTTTTACAAGAGCTCCTTCTCCCAAGGTCACAGAGATAGTCTGGTAGATGATCCAGTATTTGAGCCAAGGTTCTTTGTGTCAAATAGAATGGCTTCCTCTAACTAAAGGTCATAAAGGCTACCACCTCAGTTCAGACAAAAATTAAGTTTGATCACTATGTTACTAATTATCTATAAAAATGAGGTTTTAACTGCATCACTGGCAGGAATACCAACATTTCATTGATCCTGGAATTCTTAAATAAGTTAATTACATCATATATAGTTTGTCTCTCATATATCATATAGGCATATCTTGGATAGACACTACAAAGGAAAGATGAGATAGATAAAGCACTGAAGAGGAGAAAAGAATATATTAGATTACTTTTAGAAATCTGCAAAGCTCTTTTAAGAATCTCAGATTTCTTCCTGAGACAGAGGCTTATTTTTCTAATTCCAATATTCTTTATCACTATTGTGATATTACTGCAAGTCATGGAATTCTATAATATCTAAAGAACTATAAATCAAGATTACACAGAGAACAGTGGAGAAATTCACTGTAGGGTAGAATAGGGCCATTCCCAACAAGTCAGAAAATCTAGAGTAAAAGATGACATCAAATAAATTTATGAGCAAAAAACTGTCTGGGTGAATGAGAGAAAATTTCCTGGACAGACTATGTGTCTCATCTACTGGAATCTTTGGGATGTAATTTGGAAAAGAGAAAGTCACTCAGCATTGTGGAGCAATCCTTAATAACAAACTCATGAGACTCATTCCATCAACAATTATCAAAGGCTTATTATGTGCCAGACACTGTGCTAAGCACTCAAGCATTTGGGAGGACATCCACAGGATGGGTGGGCATGGATAGGTTGGGAGCTATAACTTCAGAGGGAATACACACTTGAAAAAGATCTTAGACCCTTTTGATTTGAGTGTTGAAGTAATATGACACCCAGTAGAGACAAATGCTTAATAAATGCAATTTTGGTGATGATAATATTAACACCTTGACTTGATATGTCTTTTCTAGTCACTCTGATGCAGGGTATTAAGGACTGCAAAACACTTACCTTACAACAACCTTATGAGGTGGGCAATATAAGAATAATTATCCTTATTTTACTGTGAGAAAGTAAAGATAATTATTTGATCAGTTAAGTCTCCCATTATCACACAGCTACCAAGAAGGATTCAAACTCAGGTCTATTGATTCCAAATTCAACCTTCTAATCACTGATGTCACATTGTCTCCAGTTCAAAGTTCAATAATACTAAGTGACAATCCATCTCTAAAAAATTATCTTCTATATGTACAAGTCAAATAATTAACTCATGTAGTCTTGACTTTTTATAAACTTACTTAAGAAAAGAGATGAATTAATTTCTTCCTTTCCATATAACTTCCTTCTCTGGGGAAAAGTGGTAAAAGGAATTTGGCAAAATGAATGAAAAAAAATCAAGTGTTAAAAAAATGAAAGACTAACAAGTGATATTTGCAGCCAAGAGAAGATAAATGAAAAGCTTTGTGAATTCTTAGGCCAAACAAAGATTTACTTAAGGAACATTTGGGTAAAGAAATAGGGTGTGGTAGGCATTTTTGAAAGTTCTTCTATGAAAGAAAGTGACTATGTAAAATAGTAGTTTACTAAGGGTGGTAATGGAAGTGGAAAAAAAAGGGGGTGGGGGGGTATCCAAAATGTTTTCTTCTGACTCAAATAAGAAAGTCTGGGTGGAGCAGTTCTCCAGGAACATAAGTATCTTTTAAAAGAATAATAAAGGAGAAACTAGGCTACATAGTCATAATGTTGCCTAGAAAACTCTAGAAAATTAGACATTCTTTGAGACAAAGTTGAAGAATGAGTGCATTCTAGGCATGGCTCAACATATGCAAAAGCATGGAGATAAGAAGTACACAGGGGACAACAGGAAACCAGTTAGTTGGAAGGTACAATGTATAGAACAATGTGATTTGTTGTAATTTTCAGTTGCATCTGACTCTTCATGACCATATTTGGGGTTTTCTTGGAAGAGATACTGGTTTGCCATTTCCTTCTCCAGGTAATCTGAATACTGTATGATCATCCTGAAAAAGGCAGGTTGTTAAATGAATGAATGAAATGGCCTAATGGAGCACAATTGGTTGTAATACATCTGTCCTCCTTCATGTTAACTCTAACAGTTCCCTGATCCAATAGGAGGTTCCAATAATGGACCTGATGGCAAACAAGGCTTTAAGTGGGATACTAAAAGAAGGGAGCTCAAGTCAACATGAACTCTATTAAATAGGGTCTTGAAGTCAGATGCTACCAGTAGTCTGTTAGAACAGAAGCAAAAAACAGAATCAGGGGCAGTTGGAACCTGGACACATACTCCTTGTAGACCCTGCCACCAAAATTTTAAAAAAAGGTTTATACAATAACAAACTCTCCTTAGTTAAATTAGAAGTCTTAAATGGCAGAATATATAGTGTACACAACTGAGCTATTGCCAAAAAATACTTAAAAAATGAGGTAATGCCAAAAAAATAGCCAAAAATTGAAATAATGCCAAAAATGTCTGAAAATTACCAGAAATCCTGAGCCATTGCCTCATAATTTATTTGTGGTTTGGTATTATAATAAAATACCAAAGGAATACTTTAAGAGCTAGACAGAATAATCAAAAAATTTATTTAGAGAAACAAATATATCTAGATAGAATATCAAGGGAAACAATAAAAAGTAGGAGGAAGAGTAGCGCTTTGAGACCTAAAATCTAAAATATGATAATGTAGATCAACAAAACTATTTGGTACTAGTTAAAATATAGAAAAGTAGACTAAAGGAACACATTAGACAATGATTCTGAATTTGATTAGTATTAGAAACAATTTAACAAAAACAGAGTAGTAGTATTTTTTTTAAAACCCTTACCTTCTGTCTTGGAGTCAATACTGTGTATTGGTTCCAAAGCAGAAGAGTGGTAAGGGCTAGGCAATAGGGGGTAAGTAACTTGCCCAGGGTCACACAACTGGGAAGTGTCTGAGGCCAGATTTGAACCTAGGACCTCCCGTCTCTAGTCCTGGCTCTTGATCCACTGAGCTACCCAGCTGCCCCCAAAAGAGTAGTATTTAATAAACTTCTAAATTATTTATCTAAAGGTATATTCCCCATTTGACAAGAATTGCTGGGAAAAATGGAAAGCAAACTAACCAAATATAATAAACTAAAATATGACCTGAATATTGGAGGTCATAAAAAATTGTAAGAGAACCAGATGTCTTTCACAACCATTGTAAAGATAAGACTTCTTCACCAAAAAATAGAGATCACAAAAAATAAATTAGGTAACATTAATTACATATAATTGAAAAGATTTTGCATTAACTAAAAGTAACTTAGGAAAGAAAGAAATATACTAAAGAAAAAAACTTTGCATCAAATATCTTATCAAAGAATGATTTCCAAAATATATAAACAATTAACATAAGTCAAAAAATAATTTTCAAGTAATGTGGTTAAAGGATATGAACAAACTTCTCAGATGAACTGAAAACTAACAACAATAAGAAAGTATGCTCTAAATCACTGATAAGGAGAAATCCAAATCCAAATAATGATGAGCTTTCATCTTACACCCAGCAAATTGACAAAGATAGTTAAAGACAGAACAGTGAATGTGGATGGTATTGTGGGAAGGTGGACCCACTAAAAATCCATTATGGAGCTATGAATTAATCCAGTCATTCTGAAAAGTAAATGGGAATTATGTGGAGCAAGTGATTAAAATGTCCATGCCTCTGACCCAGAGATTCTACTTCTAGGCATATACCTCAAGGAGGTCAAAGATAAAAATAAAACCTCACGTAAAACAAAGTATTTTTAGGAGCACTACCAGACCTAGTAAAAATGATGCTGATTAATTGAGGAATGCTAACTATGAAAAATACAGGAAAGCATGTAAAATCTTCTTTAAAATGATGTAAAGTAAAGTATGCAAAACTAAGGAAACAATATACACAATTATTATAACAGTATAAGTGAGAACAACAACCAAAAAACACAAAACTCCTGCAAAATTTTAATAACTAGTCTTTGCCCAAAAGAAGAAATATAAGATAACACCTCATTTTCTTTCTTTTTTTTTTTGCAGAGATAAGGAGCTATTGGTGAAAGGCATTGGTGTCAAAGAGGGCAACAAATTGACTTTAAAAACCCCAAATTAACATTCTCTATGTGATATTATATTACTTATTTTTATTTCCCAATTATATTTCATCTGGTTCCATTGCACTCAGGTTTGCAATACTTTCCTGTGAGGATGCTGGAGACTACCAGGTAGAGACTGCATATAATACTCTTTTTCAATAAATTGGCTAGTTTTGTTCAATATTCTTTTCTCTTTTGTATTTTTTGTTTAAAGGGATGTATTTTAGGAGGGGGAAAAGAATATACTGGAAAATGCAGGTGAAATAAAAACAAAGATGACAACCAAAATTTTTTAGGGAAGAATAATTATTGATGCTAAATAACTTTAGGTACTAGAATTAATCACTGAAAGGCAGTATCCTCATGGTCAAGATTTATTTGGCATAGTTCTTTTAAACTAAGCATAAATTGTGTTATTTGGGATCACCTTCCCAATGTATTTCTTGGGGAAATTTGGTGAATAATATTCAATTCCATTCAACATTTAATGAACCTTTATAAGTGGAAGCAATATTTTATAATGTTTAATTACAACGGATTTTAAAATGTAATGGAAGATATGGAAGATCAGACATATACATGCACACACAAATATATACAAAAGCATGATTTTGATAGATTGATAAGGTAAAATGTGATTTAAAAAAAGAGGCAAAAGAAAGATTCAGGAAAAGTGATCTAAGAAAATTCAAAGAGAAAAATCACTTTCACTGGGGTAAGCTTTATGAAGGAACTTTTTGCTAGCAGCATCTTGAATGAAAAAAGACTTTTAGGTACAAATATGGGGAATTTATATATTGTAGGTATTAGTTATACAGAGTGAGACTGTAGAGAGGCAATAATATTTAAAATGATAGTGGTGAACAACTAATATTCCATATAGGTTAGAATACAGAGGGAGTGAAGTAGAGTAGATAGGAGAAAAGTAGGGATATTAATAGATTGGAGCCAAATTGTAATGAGCTTCACAGGAGTATGTTGGAGCCAGCTTTGACTGGCTTGAGAGTCAATTGCTAAATTTTCATTGCATGTATTTACATTTGGAAAATTGGCAAAAAAAAACAAACAAAAACAAAACAGGCTTTCTTGTTTTATTGATTTCTAGACTAAAGAGTGATAAAAATGTCAAAAATGCAAATTAAAATAATATATTATATACATTTTCCCCCAGAGATTCCCTTGTTAAGCATTTAATATCACATCTTGACCTTTATATTTCAGGCTAGAGAGTTCTCATTTTATCCAGTAGGCATGGGTCAGGACGTGGCAACCCAAAGAACAGAAATGAACAAATGATACCTAATGAAGCAAAGGCTATGATGCATCAGATACTAAATCAGGCCCACTGATTAATTATAGAGGAAAAGAAATTATAGAAATTTGAGGCTTCTATAACACTCCCAAAATAACACAGCTCAATTCATTTTTCATTGCATGCCTACTCGTGACATAGAAACATTCTACTCTTTGCTTAATTCCAAGGTATTTATTAGAGATTGCATATTCCTAGTAAATCATTTAAAAATATCTCATTGACTTGACTTTTACATTCTGAATTCAACTTTACACAAGTATTAAGGAAAAAGTGACTTGTCAAATATAAAATAATGTACCTTAATATGCACCTCTACTACCTAAATATTGCCACCTAAAATATTCAGTTTGTCTAGGTTATCAACAGTCTGACAATTATATGGGTTTGCAGTCTTAGCATCATTCTCAAGTCCTCATTTTTTATCACTTCCCATAGCTTAGTAGTTGCCAAATCTTGTTATTTCTAGTCCCACTCCATCTCCACCAATATCATTCACACTTATTTCCTTTCTACTTGCATAATCACTGTCACCATTACCCGTTAACTGGTCCAGTATTTGGCACAATGCCTGTTGTTGTTGTTGTTGTTGTTGTTGTTGCTGCTGACTATTGTAATAACCTCCTCACTAGTTTTCCAATCTCATCTCTCAATTCAGTCTATTTAATCCTCCACAAAAATACCAAAGTCATTACCCAAATGCAAGTATGACCTCCTCTCCTCAAAAACTCCGGTTGTTCCATTTTACTTCTGGAATCAAATAGAAATTCCTCTGTTTGACATTTAAAGTCTTTTATAACTTGGATTCAATATACCTTTCCAGTTTTATTATAACTTTCTCTTATTCACACACACACTATGGTCCAGGCAAACTGACCTGTTCTCTGTCCCTCACATGGGGCTGTCCATCTGGAAAAACTCTCTTCTCTCCCAAACTTTATAAAACTCCTTATTTCCTTGAAGGCTCAGCTCACATACCACCTTCTATGTGAAGTCTTTCTTGATTCCCCAAGCATCCCCCTAAAATAATTTTTATGTTAAGTTCTCAAAGTGTAACTATTGTCAGATTGTCCATTAAAAACTGCAGCTGGACCAAAGGAATACTCTATGAATTAATAATAGAAGTTTAATGCTTTGACATCTAATTGGCACTGCTTCAAATCATATTCTGGTGACAATGGATTTAGAAGTATTTTAAAAACTTAATTACAGATTCATGCAGTCCATATTTTATTCTGTAACATTCAGAATAGAGAAATATAAGTGTGGTATGATGTGAGGAAACTTGAACAATTTTGTGAGAACTAGTTTCAATTATTTACCATGTCCATGTATAATATAAGTATAAATAAATATATATATATATATATGTATATATGTAATATACATACACACAAATGGGTACCTATAATTATATGTTCATTATTATAGTAAAAAAAAATAATGAAAGGCAGTGGTACATAAAAGAGTAGTGGCCTTGAAGTTTTAAATACCTTTGTTCTATAATTACCTCTGATACATGACAACATTTCAGTGCTACAGGAAAGACTCCATTAGGTGCCAATCTACATCTATGGAGGCAGTTTAAACACCAGAAACTTCTTCCATAGATGAATAAATGAAATTATAAGTTTAGAGTTAGAAGAGACTTCAGAGGCTAGCTAGTCCAATTTTCTACAAAGATTGTGACCAATTGGTCATAGGAGAAATGAATACAAATAGAAACCCAAGACCTCAAAGTTTAAATTAATGCTCCTTCCTGTCTTGGATCTAGACAAAATAATAACACAACATCAGTCAGTGAATCAATATTAACGAAATGACAGCTAGTTGGCACAGAGGATAATAGAATGCCAGGTTTGGAGTCAAGAAAACTTGAGTTCAATTCTGACCTCAGATGACTAGTTTTATGATCCTGAGAAAAATACTTAATCCTATTTGCCTTAGTTTCCTCATCTGTAAAGTAAAATGGAGATGGAGATGGCAAACCACTGTAGTATCTCTGCCAAGAAAACCCTAAAAGGGGTCACAAAGTATAAGAGAGAATTGAAAATGACAAAAACAAAAGTGCTTATTCACTGTTCTGTGTTGAGGATACAAAGAAAGGTCAAAGATAGTTCCAGCTCTCAAGAAGCTCAGTCAAATGGGGGAGACAATGGGAAAACAACTATGTACAAACAACCTACATATGGGTTAAAGTGGAGATGATCAATAGAGGATGGCCCTAGAATTAAAGGAAATCAAGGCTTCTTGTCATGGAAGGATAAGAGATCAGAGAAGAAGACCTCAAAATCAGGAAATCAGAGGTTCAAATACCATCTCTGAAACAGGTTGACTGTGAAACCCCCCAAAATAATTTAATTTCTTACTATCAAAAGCAAATGTTTCAGAGTATAAGATATAGGACATATTTCCAAGGCAGGAATTCTCTACTGCAATGAAATCACAGGTCTGGCCAAACCCACACAGTCTAGGAGTTCTTAACCTGGTTCCATGAACCTGTATGTGTGTAAAAATTATATAAAACTGCATTCCAATAAAGCAGGTTTCTTTTATAATCTTTTTTGTTTTGCGTACTTAAAATATTCTGAGAAGAGGTCCAAAAGAGTCACCAGGTTCTCAAGGGCTTCCATGACACAAAAAGTTAGAAAACCTCTGATACAGAATGTTTTCCAAATTATATTCTACAGGATTCCTTTTTGAAGCCTTGAACTGATGATATAACTTTTGAGTTTTCTATCGTCCCATTGAGAGTCTGATTTAATCTTCCAATTCCTTTCCAGTGATCATTTTGCTCTCTCAAGCAACATCTGCCATAATAGTGTTTGATATATGACCTTAGAAGCATTCCTTGATAGCCTCAAGCCTCCTGTAGTTCATACCATGACAATGTCTGCTGCTTGTACTTTTTATATATGCAAATCCTGAAATATTTTTATATTTCTTGTCAAGTATTGTGGAAGAATGAGTTCATTCAAGATGATTATAGCAAATAACAGCTTTTTTCAAAGAAAAAATTACTCTGCTTTGGTGTGGTTGCTATTACAAGGATTCATGCTGTCAAATTTAAAAATGAGATTTTCAAAATTCCAGTGTTAAATTAGGACCATTCCTTTTCCAAAGATAACCCAGTGGTGAAGTGGATAGAATATTGGACCAGGATTCAGAAAGGCCTAGATTTAAATCCTGCTTGAGTTACAAACTAAGTATATGACCCTGGGCAAGTCCCTTAAATTCAATGAGCGTTAGTTTCCTTATCTGTAAAACAGGGACCACAGGATTATTTTGAGGACAAAATTTAAAAATCACAAAATGCTATATAAATGCTATCTATTTTCTTTTCAAAATAATTGAACAGATTTGCTATTACTTTTGTCATGCATTTCGGTTTTAAATAAAATTTCTAGAGTTTGCATTAAGTTAAAAGTTTCCATAGCCTCAGGTTATTCAATTTTTGTCTCTTCAGATTTTAATAACTCTTTGATTTCATCTAATTTAAGCTTAGGGATGAAATTCTTTCTTATGGTTACTCTGAACTATTCAACAATACTGTACTGTATCACTTAGTGTTGCTGGTACTATTATTATTCTAGATGTTACTGTTATTTTTATTATGTGCTTGGCATTGAGGGGATACAAAGATGAAAGAAGATATTTCTTACCCTCCAGTAGTTTATAAATTAACAAGGGAAAACTTTACCCCAAATTATAGGTCAATGAACTCTGGCTCTAGGCAAAGGCATAAACTCTTTATCTAGAGATGGGGCCATGACAAATTGTATCAGTAATGTCCATGAAGACTCCTGGAAACATATTTCACAAGAAATTCAAAGTGCACTTCAAATCAAAGAAAAAAATGAACAGCTAAATCTTCAAGAAATTCAATTTTTCCTTTTTATACATCAAAACTTTATAATAGCTATTATTATCATCACCCCTCATATCACCACATGTATTTTTTAGTTCCACAGGCAAAATCAAATCAATACAACTACTGCTACTTGAAAAAGTGTGTCATTCTACCTTCTTTGACTCTACTATTTTTCCATCCAAAATTCCCAAAATCTGGCTATCATTCCTTGAGTCTTCCATTAGAATTGCAAGATTCTTGGAAGTAAAAGCTCTCTTCATTTTTTTTTCATTTTTCTTTAGTATATA
The DNA here is from genome assembly GCF_027887165.1 of Monodelphis domestica. Taxonomy (NCBI): domain Eukaryota; kingdom Metazoa; phylum Chordata; class Mammalia; order Didelphimorphia; family Didelphidae; genus Monodelphis; species Monodelphis domestica. Next base: position 226,533,561 of record NC_077228.1, on the reverse strand, counting down.
CAGTACTTAGCACACAGTAAGTTCTAAATGATTTTTTTAATTAAAGTTCAGTAGTAGAGATCATAACTTTTTTTTTCTGTTTCTCTCTCCAACAATTAACATACTATATTGCACAGTTAGCAAGCATTTGGTACTGGATGGATAGAAAAATAAAAGGATGAATGGATAAAGGATGGATGGATATAGGAAAACAGCCTAGTGTAAGATTCAGTGCAATGTCTTGTTCTTTATGATCTGCTCAGTGTAGTAACTAAATAAGCTCAGGACCAGGCAGAACACAGAGAAGAAGAAAAGAATATCTAGATAATATGGTAATTATTATCAAGATTTACATGTAAATTATAATAAAATAACATGAATTCAAAAGAACAAACCTAAACCTCCTCTCCATCATTTTGGGTGCTTAATAAATTGGTCAAAGAAAAATAAAATAAAAACAATAAATAATTCTGTTCAACTTGCATAAATTGTAGCTCCTCAATACTGAAATTTTTCTCTCTTCAAAAGAAACACATGCTCAGATGACTAGTTCTTCTTTCTACCCAACCTCATTGCCCATATTACATTTTCAAGGTCAGTGCTATTCCAGGTTTTGCATTAAACTTGCTTCCTCTCCACCTCCTCACCAAATATTCTCTCCTCACCAGGGCTTCCCAGCTAAATGATTATGGGCTGATCCTCCATGAATGCTGCCCTTTGTTTCAGCTGCTCCATGTTGGCTCTGTCAATTGGAAAGCTTTAACAACAATGATGAATCAGAGTATTTATTTTTGAGGTTTTTTTTTTAAGCTGCCTCCTCATTGAAGCTAAAATAGCAGCATTTGGGTTGCCACTGGGGGCAGATATGAAAATTTGCTTTCCTGGGGTTCCCAAAAGGGAACACATTTAACATTTGTTTTTGTCCAATATTCCTATCAATAAATGCCACAGATTTTAAATATTAGAAGCATTGTATAAAAACTGAATTTTGGCAATAAATTGGTGATGCCAGTCAGTCCTGTGTAAGCTGATTTTTTAAATTATAATTTAATAAACAATGGTCTAGGAGCAGCTGGGTGGCTCAGTGGATAGAAAGTCAAGCCTGGAGATGGGAGGTCCTGTGTTTAAATCTGGCCTTAGATACTTTCTAACTGTGTGACCCCATGAAATTGCCTAACCCTTATCACTCTTCTGTCTTGGAAATGATAATATTGATTCTAAGACAGAATTTCCACACTATAAGAGGGTGAAAAAAGCTCACACACAAACGCAAGGTGCTCTACCCTCCACCATCCCATCTACAGAGCCAGACTCAGAGCCAGCATGCACCAGAATCAGCAAGTGAGTAAGGGACACCTCAAGAGTGAGCAAGGGGCACTTCTAGGTGCCTGGGAACTGATTAAGACCACCAAAGACCTAACCCAGAGAACAGATGCACCTGAAGCTCAGGCGGGCAGGCTAGCGCAGACCTTGGAGCTCAGAGCCAGCGTGCACCAGAATCAGTGAGTGAGCAAGGGGGCACCTCTAGAGTGAGCAAGAGGAACCTCTAGGTCCTCAGAAGCAGACTAAGATCACCAAAGATCTACCCCTGGGAGCAGCTACAGCAGAAACTCCAGTGGGTGAGGGAATACAGATCGTGGGTGCCCCCAGGAAGGTAGCTCAGGGCTGCGAACAGCTGCGGTGATTTGAGAGCTAGCCTCAGGCAAAATCCTTGCTCCTTAATTCCATACACAGAGAACATGGCCAGCTCACTCAGATCTGTGATTAAAAAAGGGAAGGTAAATCCCCCAGAGTTATGGCTAATTGTGCACAGGAGCCCCAAACTCCCTCCAAGAAAAGCAAAAAAAGGCAGTGAACCTTGAGCACTTTTTCAGAGGAAAAACCCAGGCTACAGAGGAAATACAGGAGGAAATTCAAATAAATATAAAACATTCTAAAAAAATGGAAATTTTCCAAAAGATCTGGAAGAATTTAAATTGGAGCTTATCTAAAAGATGGAAGCCTTCTGGCAAGAGAAATGGGAAATGGTTCCAAAAGAAAAAAAAATTTATAGCAGAAAAATCAAAGGTTACAGCAGAAAAACAGGCCTTAAGGACCAGAATTGAGCATTTGGAAACCAATGATCTTGCAAAACAGCAAGAATTAATAAAGCAAAGTCAAAAGACTGAGAAAAGAGAAGAAAACATAAAATATCTCATCAACAAAGTGACAGATCAGGAAAACAGAGGAAGGAGAGACAATTTGAGAATCATTGGTCTACCTGAAAAGCCAGAAATAAACAGAAATCTAGACATCATACTACAAGAAATCATCCAAGAAAACTACCCTGATGTTCTTGAACAAGCGGGAAAAATAGACATTGAAAGAGTTCATAGAACACCCTCTACACCAAATCCCCAAAAGACAACTCCCAGGAATGTAATTGCCAAATTCCAGAGCTTTCAAGCTAAGGAGAAAATCCTACAAGAAGTCAAAAAGAGACAATTCAGATACAAAGGAGCATCAATCAGGATCACACAAGACCTGGCAGCTTCCCATTAAAGGACCACAAGGCCTGGAACATGATATTCAGAAAGGCAAGAGAACTGGGTATTCAACCAAGAATCACCTATCCCTCAAAACTGACTTTATACTTCCAGGGGAAAGTATGGACATTCAACAAAATAGAAGATTTCCAAGTATTTGTAAAGAAAAGACCAGAACTAAGTGGAAAACTTGACATCCAAACACAAAGGTCAAGAGAAACATGAAAAGGTAAATTTAAAAAAAAAAGGGAAAAGGAGAAAAATGGTTTTTTGGGGTTTTTTTTTTGGGTATCCAAACTCTCTTCCTTAAGGGCTACAATTAGAACAAATTATATATTAATATATGGATAAATGTTATTTGTAACTCAAAAACTGTATTCATTATCATAGTAATTAGAAGAATCACTCATAGGAAAAGATTGGGGCATTAAGGGCTATAAGATGATATGCAAAAAAAAAAGAAGTAAAAGGGTGGGGGAATCAAAGATGGTACCAAGAGATACTTGGAGAAATAAAATAAATAGAATAATCTTTTTCACACAAAGATACAAATGGGAAGGGGAGAGGAAGAATACTCTTATAAGAAGGAGAGGAAGAGAGTGCTAATAGATAATACTTAAACCTTACTCTCAGTGAAATCAACTCTGAAAGGGAAGAGAATCTAGATCCATTGGGATCTTGAATTCTATCTTATCCTACAGGGTAAGGGAGAAGGGAAAACGAAGTGGGGAGTGGGGAGGGAGTACAAAAAGGGAGGGAAGGAGAGGGGGGAGGGAACTTAACAGACACTAAAAAAATAAAGAAGGGAACAAAAAGGGAGGGACAAGAAAGGGAAGCATATCAAGGGAGGGGATCGGAGGGTTGATTAAAAGTAAGTCACTAGTTTAAAAGGATATAGCAAAAGAAGAAAGGACAGAACAGTGATAGAATATCAAAACACTAGGAAATGCACAAGTGACAATCATAACTTTGAACATGAATGGGATGAACTCACCCATAAAATGTAGACAAATAGGAGAGTGGATTCGAATCCAAAATCCTACCATATGTTGTCTACAAGAAACACACATGAGGCAGGTAGATACTCACAAGGTTAGAATTAAAGGTTGGAGCAAGACCTATTGGGCCTCAACTGATAGAAAGAAGACAGGAATTACAATCATGATATCTGACAAAGCCAAAGTAAAAATAGACCTGATTAAAAGGGATAGGGAAGGTAAATACATCCTGATAAAAGGGAGTATATATAGAGAATGAGGAAATATCACTAATCAACATGTATGTACCAAATGGTATAACAGCCAGATTTCTAATGGAAAAACTAGTAGAATTGAAGGAGGAAATAGATAGTAAAACTATTCTAGTGGGAGACCTGAACCTACCATTATCAAATTTAGATAAATCAAATCAAAAAATAAATAAGAAAGAAGTAAAAGATGAGAATGAAATCTTAGAAAAATTAGAGTTAATAGATATATGGAGAAAAATAAATGGGACAAAAAGGAATACACCTTCTTTTCAGCAGCACATAGTACATTCACAAAGATTGAACATATACTAGGTAAAAAAAAATAGCATACAAATGAAGAAAAACAGAAATAATAACTGCAACATTTTCAGATCATGAGGCAATAAAAATAATGAGGGTACATGGAGAGCCAAATTAAAAATTAATTGGAAATTAAACACTAGATTCTCCAAAATTGGTTAGAGAACAACTCATAGAAACAGTTAATAATTTCATTGAAGAAAATAGCAATGATGAGACATCCTTTCAGACTCTATGGGATGCAGCCAAAGCAGCACTCAGGGGAAATTTTATATCCTTGAGTTCATATATTAACAAATTAGGGAAGGCAGAGGTCAATAATTTGGACATGCAAATCAAAAAACTTGAAAGCGAACAAATTAAAAATCCCCAGAAGAAAACCAAATTAGAGATCCTAAAACTAAAGGGAGAAATTAATACAATCAAAAGTGACAGAACTATTGAACTAATAAATAAGATTAGAAGCTGGTATTTTGCAAAAGCAAATAAAATAGACAAAGTACTGGTCAATCTAATTAAAAAAAAGGAAAGAAGAAGAGCAAATTAACAGTATCATAGATGAAAAGGGAGAACTCACCTCCAATGAAGAGGAAATTAAGGCAATCATTAAAAATATTTTGCCCAACAATATGTCAATAAATATGCCAATCTAGGTGATATGGATGAATATCTACAAAAATATAAATTGCCTACACTAATAGAAGAAGCAATAGAATTCTTAAATAATCCCATATCAGAAAAAGAAATTGAACAAATCATCAAAGAACTCCCTAAGAAAAAATCCCCACGGTATGATGGATTCAAAGTGAATTCTCTCAAACATTCAAAAAACAGCTAATGCAATACTATACAAACTATTTGACATAATAAGCAAAGAGGGATTTTGACCAAATTTCTTTTATGACACTAGTATGGTACTGATCCCAAAGCCAGGCAGGTCAAAAACAGAGAAAGAAAACTGCAAAACAATCTCCTTAATGAACATAGATGCAAAAATCTTAAACAGGATAGCAGAAAAAAGACTCCAGCAAGTGATCACAAGGGTTATTCACTATGATCAGGTGGGATTCATACTAGGAATGCAAGAATGGTTCAATATCAGGAAAAGCATCTACATAATTGACCATATCAACAAGAAAACCAACAAAAATCACATGATTATCTCAACAGATGCAGAAAAGGCCTTTGACAAAATACAACACTCATTCCTATTGAAAACACTAGAAAGCATAGGAATAGAAGGGTCTTTCCTAAAAATAATAAACAGTATCTATCTAGAACCATCAGCCAACATCATCTGCAATGGGGATAAACTAGAAAAGCAGTCCCAATAAGATCAGGAGTGAAACAAGGATGCCCATTATCATCTCTATTATTTAACATTGTACTAGAAACACTCAGCTGTAGCAATTAGAGAAGAAAAAGAAATGGAAGGTATTAAAATTGGCAATGAAGAAGACCAAGCTATAACTCTTTGCACATGATATGATGGTCTACTTAAAGGATCCTAGAGAATCAACTAAAAAGCTAGTGGAAATAATCAACAACTTTAGCAAAGTTGCAGGATACAAAATAAACCCGCATAAGTCATCAGCATTTCTATTTATCTCCAATACATCTCAGCAGCAGGAATTAGAAAGAGAAATTCTGTTCAAAATCACCCTAGACAATATAAAATACTTAGGAATCTATCTGCCGAGACAAACACAGGAACTATATGAACACAACTACAAAACACTTTCCATACAACTAAAACTAGATCTGAGCAATTGGAAAAAACATTAATTGCTCATGAGTAGGAAGAGTTAACATAATAAAAATGACCATCCTACCCAAACTTATCTATTTATTTAGTGCCATACCCATTGACCTTCCAAAAAACTTTTTTACAGAATTAGAAAAAACCATAACAAAGTTCATTTGGAAGAACAAAAGATCAAGAATGTCCAGGGAAATAATAAAAAAAAAAATACAAAGGAAGTTGGCCTTGCAGTACCAGATCTCAAACTATATTATAAAGCAGTAGTCATCAAAACAATTTGGTACTAAGAGACAGAAAGGAGGATCAGTGGAATAGACTTCAGGTACGTGACTGCAGCAAGACAGTCTATGAAAAGCCCAAAGATCCCAGTTTTGGGGACAAAAATCAACTATTTGATAAAAACTGCTGGAAAAATTGGAAGACAGTGTGGGAGAGATTAAGCTTGGATCAACACCTCACACCCTAAACCAAGATAAACTCAGAATGGTTGAATAACTTGAACAATAAAAAAGAAACCATAAGTAAATTATGTGAACACAGAATAGTATGCATGTCAGACCTGTGGGAAGTAGAAAATTTTAAAACCAAGCAAGAGTTAGAAATAGTCAAGAAATGTAAAATAAATAATTTTGACTACATCAAATTTAAAAGGTTTTGTACAAACAAAACCAATGCAACCAAAATTAGAAGGGTAGCAACCAAATGGGAAACAATCTTCATAACAAAAACCTCTGACAAAGGTCTAATTACTCAAATGTAAAAAGAGCTAAATCAATTGTACAAAAAATCAACCCATTCTCCAATTGATAAATGGGCAAGGGACATGAATAGACAATTTCCAGTTAAAGCAATCAAAACTATTAATAAGCACATGAAAAAAGTGTTCTAAATCTCTTATAATCAGAGAGATGCAAATCAAAACAACTCTGAGGTGGCACTTCACACCTAGCAGATTGGCTAACATGACAGCAAAGGAAAGTAATGAACACTGGAGGGGATGTGGCAAAGTTGGGACATTAATGCATTGCTGGTTGAGTTGTGAATTGATCCAACAATTCTGGAGGGGAATTTGGAACTATGAGCAAAGGGCACTAAAAGACTGTCTGCCCTTTGATCCAGCCATAGCACTGCTGGATTTGTACCCCAAAGAGATAATGAGGAAAAAGACATGTGCAAGAATATTTATAAATGTATTCTTTGTGGTGGCAAAAAAATTGGAAAATGAGAGAATGCCCTTCAATTGGGGAATGGCTGAACAAATTATGGTATATGTTGGTGATGAATACTATTGTGCTCTAAGGAATAATAAAGTGGAGGAATTCCATGGGAACTAGAACAACCTCCAGGAAGTGATGCAGAGCGAAAGGAGCAGAACCAGGAAAACATTGTACACATAGACTGATACACTGTGGTACAATGGAATGTAATGGACTTCTCCATTAGTGGTAATGCAATGAGTCTGAACAACTCGGAGGGATATAGGAGAAAAAAACACTATCCACATTCAGAGAAAAAATCTATGGGAGTAGAAACACAGAAGAAAAACAACAGCTTGATTACATAGATCGAGAGAGATATGATTGGAGATGTAGACTCTAAATGAACACCCTAGTGCAAATACCAACAATATGGAAATGGATTTTGATCAAGGACACATATAATATCCAGTGGAATTGTGTGTCAGCTATGGGAGGGGACATAGGAGGGGAGGGAGAAATAGAAAATGATTTTTGTAACCAAGGAATAATGTTCAAAATTGACCAAATCAAAAAATAAATAAATAAATAAACATGGAAAACTTCTTTAAAAATAAAAAGTGAGAAAAAATATTGAGAAAAATTGATCAACATATACATTATACATGCCATTATATGAAATGTTTCAAACCCATAGACACCCTACCTGTGATAAGAAATGAGGGTAAGTGCCATATCTTTTCTTTGGAGCCAAATTTGGTATTTCACATTGCAATATTGATTTTTTTTAATATTGTGGATGCTTTTTCTTAGCTTTTTTCAAGTATGGTTAAAGATGATCAGTCTAGTTAATGCTAACAACTAGCTCTTGGAAAAAAAATGTACTTAGGATACAGTTTTAAGTTCAAGCTATATTACTAATACTTTCTTCATCACTTTCTTAAATTTTTACAATCAACAAAATAAATCAAGACCTGCTTTCATACCATTTACTCATTTCTAATATTTAAATGCTCTCAGTGAAAATTTCACAATCAATTCTTTGTAGCTAGTTTTCACTGGCTTCAGCACACTCTTGCTATAGAAAAAGTCACAGGCAACACATTTTAAATCAGGGAAATCTGTGTTGGAATATAAGCCTTTCACAGTTAGTAGTTGATTGACCAGGGAAAAGATAGTTAACTTTTCTGTGTCTCCATTTTCTTACCTATAAAATGAGGAAAAAAATATTTTTGTTTACCTGCATGACTGCAGAAAGACCAAAGATAATCAACCCATCAATAAATATCTATTAGGCTCTTACTAAGACTAAGTATGAAAAAAGTGAAATAAGCTCTTGATCTAAAAGATTTTATACTCTAATGGGGAGAGTTTGTACTCTAATGGGAAGATAATGTGTTAATAAATAGGTACAAAAATGATATAGATAGACTTTAGAAGGAATGGGTATTACAAGTAGGGGATCTGAAAATGCCTCTTCCAGAAAGTGGCATTTGAGAGAATCCTAATATCATTTACCTCTAAAGGTTTGCATATTATCTCATTTGAGATAATTCTGCATGCTTTAAAGTTTAAGGAATTTGCATGTTATCTCATCTGATCCTCAAAACAATTCTGTAAAGGTGTTATCCTCTCCATTTTTCAGATGAAGGAACTAAGGCAAAGAGAAGTGCATTGCCCAGGGTCACACAGCTAAGTAAGTATCTAGAATTCAGAATTTGAATTCCTCTTCCTAACTCCCAAGTCCAACACTCTTTCCAATGCAACACCTACCTGAATCTGCCTAAAAAAAGGAAGAGATTCTAAGAAGCAAAGATTTGGAGGAAGAACATTCTAGGAATGGGGGATAATGTATGCAAAGTCAGGGGAAATGGCATCTGAAGAATAGTAAATAAACAGTGTGATTAAATTAGGGAGTGTGTAGAGGGGAATATGGGGCAGCTAGGTGGCAGAGTGAATAGAGGGCAAGGCTTGGAGTCAGGAAGAATCATCTCAAGCTTTAGACATTTATAACTGTGTGACCCTAGACAAATCACTTACTTCTGCTTGCTTCAGTTTCCTCATCTGTTAAATGAGCTGGAAAAGGAAATGGCGAACCACTCCAGTATCTTTGCCAAGAAAACCTCAAATGGGATCATGAAGAGTTGGCTACAATTGAAATGACTGAACCACAGAAGGAGGGGTTATAAAGTGTAAAAACACTGGAAAGGTAAGAAGGTGACAAATTGTAAAGAATTTTCATTGACAAAGGATTTTATACATGAGCAAATGAGATGGGGAACCCTTGGAGTTTAATGAGTAGGGGGAGGGGGAGGAAGTTGACATATTTACACATAGGATTTTGGGAAATAACTGACAGCTGAGTGAAGGATGAATTGGAGTTGGGAGAGACTTGAGGCAGAAAGAAAAAGCAGAAGTCTATAGCAATAAAAGTTTAAGAGGATAAGGACATGTACTATGGAGGAGGCTGTGTAATTGGAGGAAAGGGCTTATATATGAAAGATGTTATGAAGGTAACAACACTAACATGTGGCAGTTGAGACTGAGTAAAAGTGATGAATGAAGGATGACAGGGATGTTGTGAACCCTTGGGTGCCAGGGTAGATGGTGATACTGACACTAATAGGGAAGTCTGGAAGAGTGAAGAATTTTGGTTTTTAAAAAATAGTTCTGAGAAAGAAAGGAAGGAAAGAAAGAAGGGGGAACAAGAGGAGGAGGGAGGGAGAAATGAAGGTATGTCAGTAAAACTCACAAACAAATCAGCTGAGTCTGATAGTATATTCCATACTCATAATCTCCTACATCTTCAATAAAGGGAAGGTGCATTTTCTCAGAAGAAGTTTAGGATAAATTTATTTTTCACAATAATGCTGTGTTGTATTTTAGGGTTTTCCCCAGATCACATGTCAATTCATTACATACAATTTTTAATATTCTTTTCCTGACAATTTGCACTCCATATTCTTTCTCCCTTCTACCCCTTTCTCACATCTAAATCATTATTGATTAAAGAAACACAAATCAATACAACTCTAAGCTATCACCTCAAACCTATCAGATTGACTAAAACGGTAATAGGGCAAACTAAGAAATGTTGGAGGGGATCTAGAAGAATACAGATACTATAATACATTGTTGCCAGAACTATGAATTGATCCAATAATTTTAGAGAACAACCTGAAATCATAATGAAAGAGTATAAAATTTTGTATACTTTTTGGCTGACCAATACCACTATTAGGTTTATTTCCTAAAATGATCAAGAAAAACGGAAAAGAATCTATCTGTTCTAAGATATTTATAGCAGCTTTTTTGCAGTGGCAAAGAAACTGAAGGGATGTCCATCAATTGGGGAATGGCTGAACAAGATGTCATGTATGTAATGGAATACTATTGTGCTATTAGACATGACAAATGTGTTCATAAAAAAATAGAAAGATTTTAGGGTTTTAAAATTTTATATTGTTGTTCTCCTTATGTATGTTGTTATCCTAGATTTTCTTGTTTTATTTTGTAATACTTTTGCCCTTTTATCTCTGACATTTTTCTTAATCTTAAACATTTTTGGCACTTATCTCTCCATTCCTAACATCTCAAATTTTAGACACATTTTCTCCAGTATTTTTTCTCTTTGCTTCTTCCTCCCCATCATTCTTTGCCCATCTCTGATACTTATCCATATATCTGATGTTATTTCTTGTTCCTGAAAAAAAAAATTCACTCAATTCTTACCCCCTCATCCTTGACACTTACTTTCCTTTCCCAATAATTATCTTCCTACTCAATACTTGGTCTACATCCTTGCCACTTATCTTCCCACTACCTTTAACCCCCCCTAAAAATAAAAATTAAAAAATTAAAAAATCTGCCTATGCTTCTGTGAAATCTTCTTATAGGTGTTCTTATGGCAGAATAAATTTCAAACACCTCCTTTAAAAGCACAGCTTGGTACCACTACCTACAGGAGGCCTTTACTGATTGCTTTCCACTTACTACTATAATCATATTCTACATCAAAAAAGAAAATTATATTTACCTATTTATACATAACATTTACTGCATCTATTTTGTACAAACTTATCTGAGTTCCTATTGTTTCTCCTGTTTTCTTTTGTCTGTATCTCTGTCTAGCAAAAGTACTTCACACAAAGGAAGCATTCAATAAATGCTTGTCAAACGAATGAATGAATTTTTTCAAGTCATAGAAATACACATAGAACCCTGAAAATGGTCTTTTTAAGGAACAGTATGCACAGGCTGAGTACAAGACACTAAATCTTAGATAAGGAAGAAATCTAGATAAGTTATCTCATCTTCAGGCAGAACCATACTTAAACCATTTCATATGACACTCTTTTTTTCATAAATCCCTCCAGAAATAGCCCTACTTAACAACTCTTTCCAGTATTTAAAACCTTTCATGGAAAGATAATTCTTCTTTATATTTAGCCTAAATTCCCCCATGCTATAATTTAATCCCAATGGAGATGAACAATAGACAGAGGTTAAGTACCTTGTAAATACTAAAGCTCTATATAATTATGAGTTATTATTTTTGATAATAATAAACTCTTGGATGAAGAATCTGCAAGATTACTCCTTTCAGTCCAAAAAATCAGTGTATTTTCTAATTCTTCACCCAGCTTCATTAATTATAGTAGGAAAGAATATAAATGTAGATGTAATGATCATAAATGTGCAGGCTTATTTAATTTGCTTTCCTTATAATTGAAGTTTGATCACCAGACACAGCTGGCTCTATAGTTTATAAAGATTAATCAGTGAATTTTAAGATTCAGAATATTAAACATAGATGGTGGTTAAATACTGGGGGAGAAGGATATATTTAAAGTTATACAAAAATAAATCTTTGGAAGAGAACTTTAGGTACTGTGGTATAGAAGGAAGAGTGCTGTCTGGAACTGGAGATTCCGACAATCTGCTACTTTTACTCCCGCTATCCCCTAACTTCTCTGATCCTCCATTTACTAAATAAAAGAGCTAGACAAGGAGATCATTAAAAATCCTCATTTCTAAAATAAAAGGGCTATACCGAGTGATCATTAAAGCTCTTTAGCTTTAAATCTACGACTGCCATGAAATTAAAATCATTCCTCTGCACATGAGAATTTAATTTTGTCCTCTACAAAAAAATCATGCCAGTATGGAAAATCCTGAGATTTGTCACTGATAATATATCATCTATGTGGTCACAAGCCATGAATTATGTTTGGATGATTATGGGTGAAGGTTTTATCTTCAATAATGCTCCAATTTAAAAAATGAGAGGATGTCCCTCAATTAGGGAATGGCTGAACAAATTGTGATATCTGATGGTGATGAAATACTATTGTGCTGTAAGGATTGATGATTTGGAGGAATTTCTACATGAATAGGGAGAACCTCAATGAACTGATGCAGAGTGAAATGAGCAGAACCAGAACATTGTACATAGAAAGTAAAACATTGTGGAAAAATCCAATGTAATGGGCTTTGCTACTCATAACAATACAACAAGCCAGGACACTCTTGAAGAACTTATGGGAAAGAATGCTGACCACCTTGAGAGAAAGAAGTATGGGAGTAGAAATGCAAAAGCAAAACATATGACATTGCTTATCACATGTATATATGGGTATGGCCTTTTAGTTTTGCTTTTTAATCTTTGCTATTTCATGGATCTTATCCTATGAAAGGAGGCAGCTAGGTGGCACAGATGATATAATCCGGGGCTGAAGTCAGGAAGGCCTGAGTTCAAATCCAAGCTCAGATACTTATTAGTTTGTATGACCCCAAGCAAGTCACTTAACCTCTGTCTGACACAATAACAGCACATATTACAAGGTCTTATGAGAATCAGATGAGAAAATATTTGTAAAGTCTATCCACTGGACTGGAAGAAGTGATTTATTGTGTATTTGGTGGAGCCATACAACTTGATTTCATCCATGTATATTATGTTTTGATGTGATGCTCTCTTTTCCTTGATAGTCATACTCAATTATTTTGAGAATAGAAAAAAAAATGGATTTAAGGCTAGATGGAACCATAAGGAAGTTAAACAGTTCCCTAAAGGATGTTACATTTCATATGGGTTGTTCTTGATGCAAAAACATGAACTGTTTTCTATGTAGATATCAGATACACTAATAATGTGGTTACTATACACATGGCTTGCTGGGTCTATTTTATATATAATGATTTGAATACTGTGGCTCTGTAGGGAGTTCATTTGCATCAGATCATGAAGACTACCCAGAAAATTTGGCACAGGCTAGTGGGATGTGGTGCAAAGGTCTTAAAATGCAGAGAAGGAAAATAGGGCTAAAATGGCAAATCAATGGAACAGACTCGATACACAGTAATAATGACCATTGCAATCTGGTGTTTGATTAACCCAAATGTCCCAGCTTTTAAGATAAGAACTCATTATTTGACAAAACTGCTGGGAAAACTGGAAAATTTTATGGCAGAAACTAAGTAAAGACTGTTATTTTAAACACTATGCCAAGATAAAGTCAAAATGGGTACATGATTTAGACATAAAGGGTGATACAATAAGCAAATTAGGGGAGCATGGTATGAATGGTTGGGGAATAGCGCTAAGGTAGACAAAACAACCTGCTTTCACAAAGGGTTATTTAGGAGGTTTTGGAAGATGAAACCAGTCAATAAAAGCACAACCCACTTTTAATACTCAGGTCTTGCAAGTATTCCGTTCCGGTCAGATCAGTAAGTTCCCTTCCTACAACATCCTTGTACCATCTCCAAGCTGCTTTTCCAATCCATTCTATCAACATCCTATAGTCTTCAGTGTGTTCTACTTTTTCTTACTTGCCAACTAATCTAATCTGCCTTCTACTTTTTCTCTTTGTGTTTCTCTTTGCTTCTTCATTTCCGACTCCTCCTTATTCTTTCTAGATCCTTATTGCCACTTAACCTTCTCACATTAGAATGTGGGTCTAGAGATTGTTTTCTCATATTTTCCTCAATTTCTTCCAAATTCTCCTCCTTTGATTCAATCTATGCTTTCTGCATAAGCCCAAACCCCTCCAAACCACGTACACATTTTTATTTCTTCCTTCCCTTTTCTATTTTTTTACCGGAGGTGACTAAATGGCTCAGTGAATAGTGTACTGGTTTTGGGGTCAAAAAGACCTGAGTTCAAATTTGTTCTTAGACACTTATACTCTGTGTGTGACCCTGGACAAACTTAAGCTCTATCCACCTCAGTTGGTGTTTCTTCTTAGGGGCTGATGGAAATTAATCCTATTTGACTGTGGTTCTTTGTAATGCCACCCCCCCCCCCCCCCCAGCAAACTCCTAGGTCCAGAATGTTTTCATTTGTTCATCAGCCTTACTCTTCCAGGTCTCATGGACTAGGCTTTGCTTGCTTAGTAGGTTGTAGAGAACAAGCTTTTTCAGAGAATAATAGCTAGTCTTAGCGGGATTAGACTGGCAATGATCAGGAAGGGCAAGCAGGAGGAAAGGAAATAGGGAAGAGGGAAAGAAGGGACAGCTTTAGACAGGACCTGCTTCTGTACTGCAGATTACACTAATCTTCAAGCAACAAGCAACTATTTTCAACAGTGGAAAAGCCTGTTTGTCAGTGCTATCATTTCCAACAGCCTCTATAATGGGATGAATTCCCTGTGCTGTCACAAAAATGTCTTTGCAACCAAAAGCTGCTTTCCCAGCAGACAATAGTTTGCTTCTTCCACAGGGAACCCAGGGGGTGATTGCCACTATTGCTCTTTTTTGCCAAGGGCATGAGAGAACAATGAAGAAATCTCTGGTATTCCTGCCCACATTGGAAGATATGATTGACTAGACTAATGAGTGCCAGACTAAACACCTTGGATGGGCAAAAGGATGCATAAGAACAAATTGTGAGTCATATAGAGAAAAACAAGCCCTATAAACACTCCTGAAGGGGATTCAATTCTACCAAAGGGAACACTAATTAAAAACAGAAAAGGAGAGGTCCTTGTTGGTGATTGAGTTCAGGACATACCCCTTCAAATTCTGGCCAGTGAGATTTTCCTGAGTAATAGAAATATCCTCATAAATATACATAGATACCTGAAAAGGGGAGTAGGGAATTCACAAAATCTTATATTGGCCCTCTTGAAGAACAAAGATATGTCAGCCTTATCTATACTTAATGAATTGCAATCTAAAAAATCCACTACAATATAAGCTCCTTGGGGGCAGACCATCTTTTAGTGTTTGGCACAAAGTAAGTGCTTAATAAACGTGACACCCTGCTTTAATGAAACTCCAAATTGACCCTTATCCCTGACAGTCTGTCTACAAGAAACCCCTTTACTGACCCTTTGTCCCAGACTGATATGGTCCCAGACCACAAATCCTCAAGCACCCCTTGATTACTTTAGATAGGATTAGCACATATAATCAACTCTTAGGTACCCTTTTGTGTTCCAAGTTTCTTACCTTGTACCTTCCTGGATCCCAGGTGCCCTTGGCTAAAATTTCACCTTCTATAGGAAGGCTTTTCTAACTGCACTCCCCCAGTTCTAGTACCTTCTCTCTCTTGATTTTCTCAGGTTTATCCTTTATGTAGCATGTCTTAATAGTTGCAGATAGAACACAAATAAGTGGGGAAATGTTGGGACCAGCACATTAAATTTGTATTACCCAAATAAGCTCAAAGTGTATTTAATGCAAATAAAAAGCAAGCTGTATATAAGAATAGTTTACAATCTCATATATAGTTTTTTCATTGTTTATTGAAATGATTGTTAATGAAGCTTATAATAAAAAAAGAAAAAAAACTAAAAAACAGAAATAAAATAATACAGGGTTATAAAAGTTCTTGACATCTTGAGAATTGTCCTTTTTTTTTTTAATTCTTTTAAAAACATCAACTTACTACAACTGGCCAGAAAACAAAGTCTTACCTCTTTGATATTAAGATAGCATCAACTATTATTTCAGGAAGACAAAAGTTTGAAAGTAGGGGAGGTAGGGTGATAGGCCCATGGATTTAAAACAGACAGAGACCTTAGAGATCATCAAGTCCAACTTCCTCATTTTCCAGATGAGAAAACTGAAGGACAGGGATAGGAAGTGCCTTTTCCAGCATCATAGAGTTAATAAGAGTAAGTGACAGGATTTGAACCCAGCTTTTCCTCAAAGTCTAATTCCCTGCCCCCTATACCATGCTGATGTAGATTTAAATTGAAAGGACATCTCTTTGTTAATCGCATAGATTCATAATATGCCATGCCTGCAAATCAATTCAATTTACAATTGCTGAACAGTTCAGCAGATGCTATCCTCACAAAATCTGTCAAAGGCAATAATATATGGATAATTCCTACTTCTGTGACACTGGGCAAGTTACTTAACCACATTTGCCTAACGCTTGTCCTTCTATATTAAGAATTGTTACTGAGACAGAAAGTAAGGGTCTAAATAAATAAATAAAATAAGGTAAAAAAGAAATAATATAGACTGCTGCTTTATAAAAAGGGAAATCGCAGGTGATTTTTGAAAGGACCAAAGAAGTCAGTGCCAAAGCTAGAGAATTAAGTAGGGAGTAAGAGGCTTCTGGGATACAAGATCAGGCCATTTCTATTCTGCAGCTGGGAAACTGGGAGAGAAAAAAACAAACAATGAAATGATAGTATTAACAAATAAAAAACCTGAACAAACCTGAAGATATATGAGCAAATAATTAAATAAATGTTATGGTACAAAGGAAAGAAAAGGATAAATTCATAAATAAGGACTACATACTCCTTTACAGAGAGCAGAAGCAGCTAACTAATGATAGAAGTATTCTTTTTTTAAACATTCTCCTAAAAACTAAGATATTTAATTATTCCTAAATGAAGATGAAAGTGAAAGGCATAAGGCAACAATATTGGGACTATCAAACCCTTACCAGAACTAGACTTAGTGGCAAAAACTGCTTGCAAGACCAAAAAAAAAAAGTCTGTGGTTTTATCCTCCTAAAATTTACTATGATACATTTAGAAATGGAACATTATACACAAGGAAAGGAACTAAATAATGTAGGAGTAAAACCCACCTAAGGAATAAGAGCTGTTTCATTGAGTTCTCCTGATGGAAAGTAACCCTTGTTTAGCTATCAGATTCATGAGTTTGAATACTATGCAAGCCTGGGGAAATCAAAACCCTGCAATTTATATCATAGACTCCAAACTAAAACAGTTGGGGAAGATTAGGTATTAAAAACATAGGTTTCCATGAGAAAGTGTATTTTTTGGAGCCCTTATCACTAAACAAGAACATGCCATGTGCAAGATGTGCCTAGTTATTCATCTATTTCATTTATTCCTCTAAAAAACTTTAAAACTAATTCATATTGATACAAAAATAAAAGGCATTAGAAAAGCATATAAAATAGAGTTTGGCATTATCCTTTATCATACACTTCTCTCTTCTAGTCAAGAAGCCCAACACCCAAGTGTACACAGTATATATGTATTATATACAAGTATTTAATACCCATCATACTGTGATTTGTTATTGTGTGGATTTAAGCATATGAAATTATATCCCAAAAAGCAACCACCTGCAATTCTATCTGATATAACATGCTTATCCTATGACCTAGACATCAATTTTGTCTCTTTAGTTAAATTATATCCATAGATCTCATGCAAAGTTCATGGGACAACTCAATGCTTGCTTAATTGCATTAAATTGAATAGGGCTAAGGGGAGGAAAGACTACTCCAATGAAGAAAACAGTTATGTATTTTAGTCACTTTCCCATTGCAAAGAAGAATAGTCAGATTGGAAACTGTCTTCTCTGGTGGTTTTATCAGCCAAGTTCCCTGCCCTCTCCCCACCCCCAACCCCCAATAGTGAAGGAACTAACTAAGAGTGCTATTAGCTAATTCAATTTTCTACAGAGGAAATAATATGGCTAAAAAGATTCCAATTGTCAACAAAACTCTGTAAAGATGAAAATTTAGGGGAGACTGAGGCATCTGAAATTAGTTTCTCTCTGCTAGGAGTATTATAATTTTAAAAGGTTTATTAAAGGTTAAAGATGAAAGAAAATACAGGATAAGAAACACATGGTGCCTAGGCCACAGAGGCCTAGACAAGACCTCACCTACATTATGGAAAGAGCCACGTCTGCTCCAAAACTGAAGTCCAAAAAGAGAGAAAGAGCCCTCAAAAGCCTTTGCAATCAGCTTAAGTACCTTCTCCATCTCGCCCACCTCAGAATTCCAGGAGATTACAAAGCATTCTGGGGAAGTGGAGCAAGGGCTTGTGGGGATTGAAGTCCAGAGTTCGAGTCTATTTTTTACAACTCCAAGTAATCAACTAGCTTATGATTCTGGAAGGCTTGCCACTACAGCCTTTCATATTCCTTAGAAAGATCAGTGACTAAACTATAAAACTGATTTTTCTAGATTAGTTTTCAACCCTTTATCCCAGTGTTTCTCATCTGAAAGTCAAGATCAAAATATTAACATTTTAAAGGATATAAGTGTAATAAGTTTTAAGTTATCCTTAGATAACCCTGCCTACTTTCATTGCACACACTCATTGATATGTTCAAAGTAAATAGACTGGAATACTCTTTTCCCTGGTATTTGAGAAAATTTATTTGGGGAAGGTTTCTCTCACTGTTCTGGAACAGGGAATGTTAAGAAAATAATTGTTCATTTTCTTTCTGATAGAAGTTGGAAATCAATTGGATCATTATGAAAACAGGATCCATTCTGCAACAATACCCTATTTTGCTTTTCTCAGGATGACTTTCTCTTCTCCTGAACAAAGCTTTTCTATCAGGATTTCCAACTGCCCAAACATTTTAAGAATTTTTCTTTTCTAGGAAATTCAAAAAAGATTTCACTAAATATGGAATATTTACCACAGACACAGCTGATGTTCATTCTGTCATTCAAATTGACATACATTAGCAAGATTGAGATACTAATGTCTTCCAGCTAAATTTAAATATATGCATACATCTGCCATTCTTCTCATCTTTCTAATCAAAAGACAGCATTAAAAGGCATCCTCATCCTGAGCTTAACAGTTTTGATGAGTTTCAGAACAATGAAGATTGGAGTCTAGGTCATGCACTCAAACATGTTCATTGCTCAGTAAACAATTCAGAGGGAAAGACAAGGGAAAGAAATTAACTTTTCAATGACGATTAAAAGTGAATTACCCCAGCTTCACCTTCCTATACCAAAAGGCATTATCAGCATGACTTACAACTATGTTCAAAAAAATGACAGAAAGAATCCCCGTTCATTCTCAGCATGTTTTCAAGCTGGGATAGTAGATAAAAGCAAAAGAAGGAAAGCCATTTGTTATCAGTGAAGCTGTACAAAGTCCATATGATTGGCAATCTCACCCTCATGGTAAATTCTAAAAGGAAACACTCACTAGCCACATGGAGCTGAATTCTTTCTGCATACTCTGTGAGCATTAGTGCCTGCTTAGGAAAGTTGTCAGTTCACTATGAGGCTTAAGAATTCTGGTACAGCTCAAAACTTAAAGATATCTAGCCATATTGGGAATGCTACCACAGAAGGAGTTTATCTAAAGACTCAGAAAAACTAGGACTACAACTAGGGCACCAGAAGATATGAAAAAAGTGAGGTGGGATTAAATGATCCTCATTTTGTCACTTAATATGGATGAACCATGTGGAATTTTATCTTAGGGTAATTGATCTGAAAATACTGATTTTTTTAACCCACTTTTACTTTCAAAGGCAAATGAAAAGTTAACTGTGAAAAGCTGGAATTGTAGTTACAGAACATTCCATCATATCACTTCCATTGTTATTTTTATGGGTTAATATTCCATTTGTCCAGGACAACATTATGCAGTATAAAGAGTGCCAGAGTCAAAAGAGAAATGTTATTAAGTCCTTCAATTTTCTTTTCTCAATGCAAGTCTTTTTTAAAAACATACTATAACCACGGCATAGTGCTAGGTACTAAGACTGGGACGTTGGAGAAGAGTTCTCATGGAACTTATTTACAACCACATTCTAAGACCCCCGGGTCTACCTCCAGCTTTTACTAGCTGTGTGGCCCTTAGGTTACTCATTTTCTCTCAGTTTCCTCATTTGTAATATAAGTTTACCCATGATTGCCCAACCAACCTTATGGGCCACATGTGCTCAATCAGACTTTAATGACTCAAAATAAGTTTTGTATTTTAATGTAAGTTCATGAAATATTCTTTCAGTTTTAAAGTAGAGGTTATTGTATTATGCAAGAAGTATTTAAACTCATAATATAAATGTAGAAATATTTAGAAATTCCAGATTGGTTCATTCAGAATGTGTCTCCACTACTGCAACTCTATATCATCTTTGATCTTCTTTTCCAAATACTTCTTCAGAAAAAAGCAATTGCATCAAGTGTGCCTTAGCATGAAGTCTAAAGTCTTTGTAATCTTCAATGCATGAACTTTATTAAAATAGTATAATGAACTAATGACTTAATGTCTTATTTCAATCATATTGTATTTCCTTTTTGTTTTTAAAATATGGTTGTGTTAATATAAAAAAGGAGCAAACTGATTATGATGAACATTAAGGATGATAACATAAATACCATCGAATCTTGAGTTAAGAAAATGCATGAAGATAATGCAAGCAACATTTTGAAAATGTGTTATAAACTAAGTAAGGACCAACAGAAAACAGATTCTATTTCTTATTTCAGGTCACTATAATTGCTATTCAAACATTCCATCCAATGATCTAGTATGTGAGATCCCAAATAATAAATCAGAATTCCAGTTTTTATTACCTAGAAGAGTGCTATTCAAAGTAGAGGACCATGGAATGGCACCCAAGAGAGCTATGGCATAACAGCAAGGTGTATATGATTAACCAACTGGAGAGTGAGAAACTACATTTCATTCCACCCTTTTTGGAATAGCCAATCATGGAGCTCCAACACAAGAAGACTAATTCTTCTTCACCCAATAGTCCAGTGCTCCCCTATTCCACCTCCTTCTTTGGTTTTGAAAATTCCCAATTTCTCCCAGTCTCCCACCCACCTTTCTATTTTTACTGCTTTAGGCACTAATAGCCACAGCAGATATAATTGGGAAATCCATATATTTCTACCCCTAACACCATTTCATAGTTACAGCAGTTATTGTACAGAGGAAGAGGTCTGTGATCTGTAGATTTTACTAATCTATAAGAGCCCCATTCAAATCTTGTAATTTAGGATAGGATAAAGTGAGTTGCATGGGTTAAGAATGCATTGATGGGTTATCTTATTACTAAATTCAAAATTTATTCCTTACCAAACTTGCCTATTATTCTCAATGGTACTTATTATTATCCTTCCAGGCATCCAGATTCACTATTTTGGTGTCAGAGTCAGCTACAATTTCTGACACTGTCACCCCACATATCTAAAAAGTTGCCAAATTTTGTTGTTTTTATCTCTATCTCCTCTTATCTCTTCTTCCTTTCCAAACCTACCTTACTTCAGCATTTTATCATCCTGACTCAAAACTTTTCTTGGGGGCAACTGGGTAGTTCGGTGGATTGAGAGTCAGGCCCAAAGATGGGAAGTCTGAGGTTCAAATCTGGCCTCAGCCACTTCCCAGCTGTGTGACCCTGGGCAAGTCACTTGACCCCCATTGCCTAGCCCTTACCACTCTTCTGCCTTGGAACCAATACACAGTATTGATCCTAAGATGGAAGGTAAGAGTTTAAAAAAAATAACAACTTTTCTTAATCCAACTAATTTTCTTAAAACACAATTCTGATCATGTCATTTCACTACTCAGTAAACTACAGTGCTCCAGGAGAAAGTATTAACTATTCAGTTTTGTATTTAAAACCCTTTTCAACATTGGTCCAAACAACCTTTCCAGCCTTATTATATAAAAATATTGTTGATTTCATCTTTGACTCATTGTTTAATTTCTAATTTTATATATGTTGAACAATGTACATATTAATATGTATGTCATGTAATTTAATTATATACTTGACGATGTAGTCAAAGTTTTACTGAGGGGGTTACATGAATAAAATGCTTGAATATAACTCATATAATGATCCATATTAGCCTAGATTGAGCATGTTTCCTAGAAATAAAAGTGGAGATATACAAAGATATTTTTGTGTGATTGGTTTAAAAGTTACAGATAGTTAGCATACAGTTCATCAAAGCATATAGAATTTTGTATTTAGAGCCATTTTTCCTTGCATGATGCAAACAAAGGTTATGTTGATTTTACATTCACTGACAAAATATTCAGACTGGCATAAGGAAAATGTATATTTTTAACAAATCAATAACCTGTGTATTGAATTATTTATCCATGGTCAAGCTTTGAGGAAGAGAAACTTATTTTTGAATGGCAGTGTGTAATAAGAATCTGTTACCCTAAAAACTACGATCTCCAGCAAAACTATGATCCCCAGCACCCTACTCACTTCCTGTCATTACGAGCTGAAAGGTTATCAACTGGATGGAATTTCGTGTTTCACTCTCTCTTTCCTTCCTGTCGTGGCTTTGGTGGAGCAGGGATTTTTGAGAGGATAGAAAAACTTAATCACATGGTTCTACTTTGTTAGATAATAAAAACTTTATAAAAAATAATACTTGAAGTATTGGACATTCATTTAAATATTACACCAGCAAGCAACATTATTTCTCTAAACAAAAAGCTGTAGCATAAACAAAGTGGAATGGAGAGAATGGTTGACATTGTTCTATGTTTGACAAAAGGAGGGAGACCATTCAGAAATCACAATTAAAAACTGGACAGTTATAAGAAAATTTATTTTTAAGTCTTGCCAATCTCTCTTAAAAATATGATCCAATGATGGGAAAACATGTGCTATAATCTCCTTGAAACACTACTTATTTGAATATTTGTACAGAAAATAATTTAATTATGGTTTTGCAAAAATTATTCAACAAAAAATTATGTCTTCATTCAACTGAAAAATGTTCTGACAGTGACAATTATACTGCCTGATTGTTGATTACAATAAAACCCTGTTCCTTCAACCAAACAATACTTGTATGGAATCATATTATATAAAAATAATTAAGTACAGAAAAGATACTAAAATGAACTGGACTAATTTCCAAAGAATCCTTCATTAATTGATAGTAAAATACAGTAATCAACTTAAGTCAGTACTTTTTTAATATGTTAATTAGATTAGGCAAGTAATTTTTTAAAGGACATGTTATTGGATAAGATAATTTCATTAATTTCATCAAATGTATTATAAACCTTTTAATTGTATTCTGGCTACATTTAAAAATGCCATTTTTATAAATATAAATAAACTAGACATTATTTGAGTGCAAAGAAGCCTTTGAAAAGTAGAGAAAGCAAGGAAATGAGAAGTGTGATTTCATTTGTCCAAGTAACACGGAGGTGTGGAAAATCTCTTTATCAAAATAGATTGGTACCGCCTTAGAAATTTACAGTGTTCTAAATGATCATCCTAGAGCAAACATCAACAACATGGAAATAGGTTCTGATCAAGGACACATGTAAAACCCAGTGGGAAGGGGCGGGGGAGGGGGAATATGATTCTTGTAACCAAGGAATAATGTTCTAAATTGACTAATTAAATTTAAGAAAAAAGAAATTTACAGTTTTAAAGAGTAGGCACTGAAATATTAAATTAGTTTGCTGGGCTCACAGAACAATAATGTTTCAGAAGGGGACTTAATCTAAATATTCTTGGCTTCAAGACTAGTTCCCTATACAGTATTCCGAAGTATCTCTCAGGGAAATCATAGAAAAAATGAAATGATCACATTTTGTAACAAATATCAGAGTTCATCTATGTGAAAACAATTTTCAAAATACTATGCAGAAATAAAGGAAAAATTATTGGATAGATATTAATTATTCATATTTGGACTCTTTTGTTATAACAAAACTGTCAATTCTATCAAATTCATTTATAAGTTTAAACTGATGAAGTTATAGAAATAGAAAAAAGCAACAAAACTCACCTGAAAGAATAAAGGTCAAGAATCTCAAGAGAAATGATCAGGAAAAAGGGAATGGCCAGATTCAAACTATTATACCAAATAATCATCATTAAAATTATTTGGTACTGTTTAAAGACTATAAAAATTAATCAACAAAATAAATTAAATCCACAAGACTCAAAAGTGAGAGAACATATGAATAAAATAAATATAGTAATTTACTGTATTAATTATTAATAATTATTAATTACTATATTAACATATTAGTACAGAGTGAAACAAATCAAGGAAGATAGCTATTAAAATAAGAAGTCAATATTCAACAAAAATAGCTACAAAAACTGAAAAGCAGTTTGACTTAGACCTATATCTCACACCACATATCAAAATAAGCTCCAAATGGTTATGTGACCTAAACATGAAAGGTTATATCATTAATAAATTAGAATAAATATAAAAATAAAAAAGTTTTAGAGAGACTTGGAAAACACACATGAACCAAAAATGAATGGAACCAAGAGAGAATTTTATAATGACTATTTAAAAAAAAAATAAAGAAAAGCCAAAAATAAAGGACTTAAAACACCAAATATTCTTTAGTCTTATTGGCATTACTATGCCCCCACAACAACTTTTTAAAAGGAGAACAACTTACCTACATTTGCTTATTGGATATAAATTCTTATATATTTTCCTCTTCTCCGATATTTAGTTAACACCAGTTAATACACACACACAAACACACACACACACACACACACACACAGAATGCAATAAAGAATTTGGAATTCTAAATAAGTCTATAAAAACATGAGTGAGAATATAAATAAAATAAATAGTTGTATAAAAAGAACACTTGAAGCTTGAGTAGTCAGTCATATGACATCACTAGAGGAAAGTTAATCAAAATAAAACATAAGAATTATAATGTGCAGCAAACAAGATCTTTTTCTGAGCTGTTCAATACAAATGATTGTTTTTATTTTTCTAAAAGATAGTTTTTGTTGTTCAACATCATGAATGACCTATAGAATTCTATAAAATGAAAAAGAAAACCACCTGTATTCAGAGCAAAAATATAAACTGTCCTTCTACAATGTATGGTGTATACTATGCAATATAAAGTTTTGGAGAGTTCTATTTAAGGATTTAAATGAAGAGATGTAAATCATATTAGCTGCTATCAACAGAAACCAAACAAGATAATTTTATCTAGTTTATATCCAAGGCAAAGCATCTATCACCATAGCAACCACCATAAAAAATTACCCTAAAAAGAATTGTGAGCAATGGAGATGGCTTCTCACTAATTCTGAATAAACATACTATTGTAGAAAAAAAAAAGTTGCTTCTGCTTTCACAAGTAGTTCAAACTTCATAAATTCTTAAACAAACATATATTAGTCAATTTACCTTCTTATTTTGACAATTAGTCCTGTCTTTTCCTCATCCTACAAAAAGGAGGAAAATGACAACTGGCATTTATATAGCACTTTAAAATTTGGAAATCACTTTAAAATTATTATCTTATTTGGGCCATGCAACAACCCTGGGAGATAAGATCCCCATTTTACAGGTGAGGAAACTGAGGCAGTCAAAGTTTAGGTGACTTACATGGAGTCACACATTTCTCTCTTTCCCCACTCTCCTTCCCTCCCTTATACTTTCTGTTTCCCTAATCCCTACTATTTTCCTGACTCCACTATTTCTGTTTTCCTCTCTTCATCCTTTTTTCTGTTCTTATCTCTCAAATACACAAAACAGCCTCACACATAAAAGAGAAATACTCTATTTCAATACTTTCCCGACAAAATATCTCCTAAGAATGAATTTTTTTTACTAATCTTGTGCTACATCTGTTGTGTCCTGAAAACAAAGATTCTTAAGAGTTAGCAGAGACTCAAAAAAAGATCATCAACTTCAACACCAACTCCATCCTGGAGTTCTCCTTTTTTGTCTCTGACAGGTGATTAACTAATCAAAGCAATCATATTAGAGCACTTTCAGGCTTAGGGAACTACTAACTCCCAGTCCACATTGTTTATTTTTTAAAAATAACTTGAATGGTCAGAAAATTATTCCTAAAATTGAATTCAAAATTGCCTCCCTGTAATTCTCACTCCTTGCTCTGATTTTTAATCTTTGGAAGTGTATCTTGTAAGTCTGATCACTCATGATAGACCTGATAGTTTTCTGGCTAATTATTTCTGATTACTTCAAATGTTCCTATGGGACATAGTAGGGTAGAAAAATGCTGATCTTGAAGTAGAGTACTGAGATGAAAATCATAGCTCTGCTATTTATTAGCAGCGTATTTACCATTATTGAAATTATTTTCCATTCTTTTTCAACTAATTCCCTTGTGATAAGTATTCTTTTCCCCCACAGACAATCTCAGAAATGAACAATTTGATGCCATAAAATGGGGCAGCTAGGTGGCTCGGATAGAGTACCAGGTCTGGAGTCAGGAAGACTAGGGTTCAAATCTGGCATCAGATACTTCCTTGATGTGTGACCCTGGGAAAGTCACTTAACCCTATTTGCCTAGCCCTTACCTATCTATTTTGGAGTTGTTTCTAAGACAGAAAGTAAAAAAAAAATTTTTAAAGGAAAGATTTGACTTCATGAAGATAATATTCATTTCAATTATTTACCATTTATTAAATGAGATATTATATTAAAATGCACCACATGAATTATGTCACTAGTTTTATTTAATTCCAAGACTAAATTCTGCTTTTGTTGAGGGCCTTACTTTTCTCATATGTTACAAAAAAAAAAAAGGATGCTAGATAAGATCATAAACTTTTAAGAAATATTTTTGAAAATTCTTTCAATGTGATTCACTTTCTTTGAAGCCTTACATTTTTATTTTATGCATTAAAAAAAAAAAACATGATTCTGAGATGAGGTCAATTCCACATTGCCTAAGGAGTATAATAACAATCTCCAAACTTCATTATCACTAGGTCTGTGATCAGTGACCCAACAATTGAAGATCTTCACTATCCTGATCAGTGTCCTCTAGATACATTAAGGTCCCACTTTTCCCAATGCAAAGCAGAATATAACAAAATTGTCTAGATAAAGACAGATTACTATAAAGCAACAGTTCTCAACCTCTCAATTTGTAGCAATGATAATACATAATGCATATCAGGTATTTACATTCTGAATCATAACTAGCAAAATTACAGTTTTGAAGTAGCTACTAAAATAATTTTTTGGTTTGGGGTCACCACAGCATGAGGAACTGTATTGCGGGGTCATGGCATTAGAAAGGTTGAGAACCACTGCTATAAAGTATACTGTGCTCTCCCTCACTTGGATTTGTTGTTTCTGTTGAGTGGTTTCAGTCATGTCTGGCTCCTTGTGACTCCATTTGGGGTTATCTTGGCAAAGATTCTAGAGTGCTTTGCCACTTCCTTCCCCAGTTCATTTTACAGATAAAGAAACTGAGGCAAAAGGGTGATTTGCCCAGGGTCACATAGCTAGTAAGTATCTTAGGCCAGATTGGAACTCAGGAAGATATCTTCCTGACCCTAGGTCTAGCCCTCTTTCAGAGACATCCACTGTGGTACCTTGCTGCCTACACAGATTATTTTTTTAACCTAAGTAGAACTTTCTATTTATCCACATTAAATTTCACTTCCATTTAAGATCATTACTTTCTGTCATGCTTTTTTTAACTCCAAATTTATCATATATTATATTAGTTCCCCATAATCCTTTATATTATCAGTGTGTCATCCATAAATTTACCAAGTATGTCTTCTGTGTCTGCATCCAGTCTTGAACATCATAATAGCACACATTTTTATAGAGCCTTAATGTTTACAAAGCACTTTGCTCACAACTACCAAAGGAGATAGGGAGAGCCAAAATGATTATCCCCATTTGACAGATTGTTTTTACATTCCAATTATGCATTTTGTGCCTTATAATGGTAGCACAGCTATTTTCTCCATCAGTAGAAGAGATAATTTAGTGCAAAGGGAAAAGAACTGGACTGAGAAACAGGAAATTAGGTTTCTAATCTTTTATTCTACTAGCTAGCTTTGTAATCTTAAAAAAGTCTCTTGGTCGTGATTTCTGTATCTCTCTGTCTCTGTCTCTGTCTCTGTCTGTCTCTCTCTCTCTTTCCATCTCTCTCTCTCTCTCTCTCTCTCTCTCTCTCTCTCTCTCTCTCTCTCACTCTCTCACTCTCTCTCTCTCTCACTCTCTCTCTCTCTCTCTGTCTCTCTCTCTCTCTCTCTCTCTGTCTCTCTCTCTCTCTCTCTCTCTCTCTCTCTCTCTCTCTCTCTCTCTCTCTCTCTCCCTCTCTCCCTCTCTCTCTCTCTGCCTGCTTTAGTTGTCCTTCCTTTCAAATTGGACTAGATATCTCCAAGGCACCTGCTTTTGATATGCATTTTATAACATATATTTGAGTTTAGTTTTTGTATGTTATTGCCATAAATAATCATTGGTAGCATTCTGGCTGTGCAATTTTTAATCCACAGCTTGAAACTAATTTTCTTTTTGTTTGGGGTGGGAGCTCATTCCAGAGAAATCCTAAAAGATGTTGCATTGTTTTTTCTTTGTGGAAACATTATTAGCAGAAGATATTAAATGAAAGGTTGTTTATAAGGCAGCTAGAGTCACAACATATTCAGACACATCCTATTAACTAAGGAACAGATTTCTTTGTCAGAGTGGCCTAAAATATTCCTTCCAAATGTTTCTTTAATTCTCCCTTCACTTCTAGGATCTCTGAGCTTATTTTGTCAGAATTATCCTAACACTACTAGATCCAGAGGTTCATTTTCAACTCTCACAAAAGAGATTAAACATTTGTTTTAGAATAACTTATTCAGCCAATGAATTAACCATTGAACTTTGTAATGCAACATTTAAAATCATAGATTTAAAGAAGGAAGGGGATCATGGAGCTTCAACTATTCAATTTACAGATGAGGAAACCATGCCCAAATAAGTTAAGTGCTTTGTCCAAGATCTCATAGGTATCAAAGATTAAAATGTAGGCTGCCAGATAATGTACTTAAATATGAAACAAGGGAAAATATAGTAAATGGAAAGAAGTGAAGCAAAATGTTATGAAATATGAGGAGGAAGAAATGACTTTCATCTGGTGGCAATCAAGGTTTCATGGAGAAATTAGAATCTGAGTTAGGTCTTAAAGGTAGAGAGAGTGCAACAGAAATAGATAATAAGCAAGGAGTGCTCTGGATTTATAGGAGCAAAGGCACAAAGACAGGAGAGGGCAGAGGAGTACTTCAGTTCAACAAAAACATGGAATATATGATCAAGAATAGGATGAATGAAGACTAGACATCTAGGTAGGAGTCAAGTTGCAGCTTTCCATGCCAGAATGAGGAGCAAATACGTTATTTGCTAGATAGTGGAAAAGCAGGTGAAGGTTGATAGAAGTAATTATAGGAGATGACTCATGCTCTTCTATGAAAGAGAGAATGTGGAAGGAGTGGACAAGAAGACTATTATAAAAGCCCAGATAAAAAAATGATGAATGTTTTAACATGTATATTTGTGAGAGGAATTGAGAGGAAATATACAAATGAGCAAGACTGTAGGTAGAAACAACCTAACACAGCAATTGATAAGATATTTGGGGTGAGGGAAAGGGAACAGTCAAAGGCAATGCTGAAATTCTTAACCTGGTTGAAAGGGAATATGGTCGTGCCATAAATGGAAAAATAGAAATTAAGGGAAACACAAAGTTTTGAATTCATCATTTAGGGCCAAATACACCTGTGAGGTATATCTAAGAACACAGAATCATTGAATCAGAAGAGACCTGGAACCCTCTTTCTGACACATACTTTTAGAGGACTTTAGAAGATTAATAATACAGAGAGACTTACAATGTAACTTTTACTCAAAAGAGATTTCTGAGTCAGTCTGATTTATGGTAACTCTCAGTTTTCCACTACTAACTCATCTCCCAAATAAACTATCCACAATAAATATCAGATAAGAAAGCAACTTCTTTGTTGTTGTTGTTATTCTGTCTTTTCAGTGGTATCAGACTCTTTGAGATCCCACTTTGAGGTTTTCTTGGCAAAGATAATGAAATGGTTTGCCATTTCCTTCTCCAGCTCATTTAACAAATGAGAAACTGAGGCAAATAGGAATAAGTGACTTGTCTAGGGTCACACAACAATTAGGTGTCCAAGGCTAGATCTGAACTCAGGAAGATGAGCATTCCTCAGTTTAGTCTTCTATCCACTATGCCTACTAGCTGCCCAAGTAACTTTTAGATTCATAATAAAAAGGATCTAAATCCCTCTCCTGCTTCTAACCGGAAGGAATCATACTAAAGGTTCTCTTGTAACTCACAAAGAATAGCTGTATGTGATGTGGGTGTTACCAAAAGTGATCAGTAAATACTGGACTTTAGGTAAGTCTGCCTTAGAGCAAGAAGGCTGCTTTCCATGTGTTTAGAACCCCTAAAACTACCTACATACTTTACAAAGATTGGAATGAAAGTGGTCACACTTCTGACTCCAAACAGGAAGCTAGGCAAAGAGTTGGCATGAGTATGCCCATTATCACCTCTATTATTTAACATTGTACTAGAAACACTAGCTGTAGCAATTAGAGAAGAAAAAGAAATTGAAGGCATTAAAATTGGCAATGAGGAGACCAAGCTATCACTCTTTGTGGATGATATGATGGTCTACTTAAAGAGTCCTAGAGAATCAACCAAAAAGTTGTGGAAATAATCAACCACTTTAGCAAAGTTGCAGGATACAAAATAAACCCGCATAAGTCATCAGCATTTCTATATATCTCCAACACATCTCAGCAGCACGAATTAGAAAGAGAAATTCCATTTAAAATCACCCTAGACAATATAAAATACTTAGGAATCTATCTGTCGAGACAAACACAGGAACTATATGAACACAACTACAAAACACTCTCCACACAATTAAAACTTGATTTAAACAATTGGGAAAACATTGATTGCTCATGGGTGGGAAGAGCTAACATAATAAAAATGACCATCCTACCCAAATTAATTTACTTATTTAGTGCCATATCCATTGAACTACCAAAAAACTTTTTTTACTGAATTAGAAAAAAAATAACAAAGTTAATTTGGAAGAACAAATGATCAAGGATATCCAGAGAAATTATGAAAAAAAAAAGCAAAGAAAGGAGGACTTGCAGTCCCAGATCTCAAACTATACTATAAAGCAGTGGTCATCAAAACAATTTGATATGGGCTAAGAGACAGAGATGAGGACCAGTGGAATAGACTTCAGGTAAGTGACCTCAGCAAGATAAGTCTATGAAATGCTCAAAGATTCCAGCTTTGGAGACCAAAATCCACTATTTGATAAATACTGCTGGGAATATTGGAAGACAGTACGGGAGAAATTAGGTTTGGATCAGCATCTCACACCCTACACCAAGATAAACTCAGAATGCATGAATGGCCTGAATATAAAGAAGGAAACTATAAGTAAATCAGGTGAACACAGAATAGTATACATATCAGATCTATGGGAAAGGAAAGACTTTAAAACCAAGCAAGAGCTAGAAAAAAATCACAAAATGTAAAATCAATAATTTTGTTTACATCAAATTAAAAAGGTTTTGTACAAACAAAACCAATGCAACCAAAATTAGAAGGGTAGCAACCAAATGGGAAACAATCTTCCCAACAAAAACCTCTGACAAAGGTCTAATTACTCAAATTTATAAAGAACTAAACCAATTGTACAAAAAATCAAGCCATTCTCCAATTGATCAATGGGCAAGGACATGAATAGGCAATTTTCAGCTAAAGAAATCAAAACTATTAATAAGCACATGAAAAAGTGTTCTAAATCTCTGCAAATCAAAACAACTGTGTGGTATCACCTCACACCTAGCAGATTAGCTAACATAATAGCAAAGGAAAGTAATGAATGCTGGAGGGGATTTGGTAAAGTCGCATTAATGCATTGCTGGTGGAGTTGTGAATTGGTCCAACCATTCTGGAGGGGAATTTAGCACCCAAAGGGCACTAAAAGACTGCCTGCCCTTTGATCCAGTCATAGCACTGCTGGGTTTGTACCCCAAAGAGATAATAAGGAAAAAGACTTGTACAAGAATATTCATAGCTGTGCTCTTTGTGGTGGCAAAAAAAATGAGGGGATGCCCTTCAATTAGGGAATGGCTGAACAAACTGTGGTATATGTTGGTGATGGAATACTGTTGTGCTCAAAGGAATAATAAAGTGGAGGAATTCCATGGGAACTGGAACAACCTCCAGGAATTGATGTAGAGTGAGAGGAGCAGAACCAGGAGAACATTATACACAGAGACTGATACACTGTGGTACAATTGAATGTAATGGACTT
The DNA here is from genome assembly GCF_027887165.1 of Monodelphis domestica. Classification (NCBI taxonomy): domain Eukaryota; kingdom Metazoa; phylum Chordata; class Mammalia; order Didelphimorphia; family Didelphidae; genus Monodelphis; species Monodelphis domestica. Next base: position 226,501,212 of record NC_077228.1, on the reverse strand, counting down.
CTCCATTAGTGGCAATGCAGTGATCCTAACAACTTGGATCTACGAGAAAAAACACTATGCACATTCAGAGGAAAAACTGTGGGAGGAGAAACACAGAAGAAAAAACAAGTTCTTGAATACATGGGTCAAAGGGATTTGGTTGGGGATGTAGACTCTAAATGAACATCCTAGTGCAAACATCAACAGCATGGAAATAGTTTCTGATCAAGGACACAAGTAATACCCAATGAAATTGCACATTGGCTGCAGGAAGGGTAGGGGAGGGGAGGGAGGGAAATAATATAATTCTTATAACCAAGGAATAATGTTTTAAATTGACTAAATAAATTAACTTTAAAGAGTTGGAATGATGAATAATTAATTCCTCCTTCAAATACTGGGAGAAGACAGAGGATACCCCCTAAAATGGAGGGGGGAGGTAAAGGAAAGTTTGGGCTTCTGACCTATTCATATACCTAGACTTCAGGAGTATCCCATTGCCAAAGCCCAGCCACCTGGAGCTTCATGGGTTACAGAGCTGCGAATCTTCTGAGGAGGGCTCAAAACACCTTCCTCCAGAGTTCAATTGTTCCTCCAGACAATTTCAGAGAGAATTGGTTTGGCTGTTTTAAAAATACCATTAATTATAGTCACTTATATGTATTGTTTACCATTTATTCACTCCTCATTACCTTCAGCATATTAATGAGATTTAAGCCATTAAACATGCATCAGATTAACTTTGTGGCTACTTTTATTTGATTATGGTACTAGATTCTGCTTTTGTTTACTCAGCTTTCAGAGATTGTTCAACTTGTAGCATGTTTATTGCCATATATTTTAAATTCTGGTTAATGCCTTTTAGCCAGGCATAATAAACAATCATTTATGTGCTGTGTTTTTAGGGGATGTAGCCCCAGAGAGCAGAAGTAGGAATAATAGAAGTTATAAATAGCTAAGAGGCAAGGCATGGATCTTGGGAACACAGATTTAGAGATGAAAGGGAGCCATTTTATAGATGAGGAAATTTAGACTGAGAGATGTTGAGTGACTTACCAGGGTAATACAGCTAGGCAGTATGAGACAAGATTTGAACTCAGGTCTTCTTAAAAATAATAATAAATAATAAACTCAAGGTCTTCTTGATTCCAAACCTAGCATTCTTATGTAGTGACACCTAGTTAATCTTCAAATGAATGAACTGAAAGAAGATAGTGGATTTATCTTCACTGGAGGTCTTTAAATAAAGATTGAATGAACACCTTTGAGGCATGTTATAAAGGAGATTCTTATTCTAGAACTGCTTGGACTGGATGGTCTCTGAGGTACCTCTCTGGTCTGAGATTCTGTAAAAGACCATCCTGACCAGAAATATCTCCTCTGTATAGACCACAGCACATGAAATTCTATAAGTGTCTCTCCACAAGAGATTTCTGAAGAAAGCATAAATACTTTACCCGGGATCAGGCAATAATACACTGTTATGTGTAGAAGGTATATGTCATATATACATTATATGAGAGGAGCCATGGCTAACATCCTAGCAGGAATTAATTCATCTGAATAACCTGTTTTTATTCACTGTCTTCTAGCTGAGAACAGGCTCCTGAGATGAAAAAGGTAAGAAAAGGTGATGGAAACCTGACCAAAACCCGGAGGACTTCCAACATAAGACTCTGAGTAGATGAGATTCAACATGATTTTCTATTTGATAGTATTGCGCTTGGTCAATCCTGGCCATGGGTATGGTAATAATGATAACAGCTGGCATTTATATGTGCCAGAAACTTTACAAATATTAATTCATTTGATCCTCACAACAATCCTGGGAGGTAGGTGCTAATTAGTATTCCCATTTTACAATTTAGGAAAATGAGTCAAACAGGTTAAGTGCCTTGCCCAAGATCTTCCAACTAGTAAGCATCTGAGTGTGGTTTAGAACTAAGAACTTCCTGCCTCCAGACTCCTCTGTCCACTGTGGCACCCAGTTGCCTTGCTAGAGGAAGATAACTAATATGGAGAATCATAATGCTAGATCTCAAAAGGATGGTGAGATCATCTAATTTGAACCCCTCATTTTATAGACTGGGAAGCTCAGATTCACAAGAGGTCACTCAAGTTAAACAAGGTCACATAGATACTAACAATAGAATATAGCTAAGCCTTAAAAACTATACCTTCCGATTACTGTCTTCTTTCTACTACTACAACCAACACTGCTACATGCTGTTGCTATTGTTCAGTTGTTTTAATCATATCTGACTCTTTGTGATCCCTTTTGAGGTTTTCTTGGCAAAGATACTTAAGTGATTTTCCATTTCCTTCTCCTCTCATTTTACAGTTGAGCAAACTGAGGCAAACGTAGTTAAGTGACACTCATAGTGTCTAAGGTCGGATTTGAACTCAGGAAGATGAATCTTCTTGCGTCCAGGCTTTGTACTCTATTCATGGCACCACCTAGCTGCCTCAGTATTGCTATTATGACAATCATAATTAATAATGGTCCCTCACATTTGCATGGAGTCATAATTTTAAGTAATTATACGTAAATTATTTCATGTGTTCCTAATGTCAACCCCATTTGAATGGTAGCACAAATAGCAATATTCTGAATTTGTAGATAAAGAAACAGTCACTACAGGAGAGAGTCAAGTCTTTTAACTTTTATCTGGTGCTTTTTCAGTTACAATAAGCCCCCCTCCCAAAAAAAAGATACAAAAACTGAGGCATGTTTTACTGTTACTGTTACAACATACACATATAAAGTTAGTAAGATCAGGGAGAGTATCCTCCTATATCTGAAGTAAGAAATTGGCTTAAAATGACCATCTTTTCAGCATACTACAAATTTAGGGTTCCTTCACAGGACCAAAAGAGACATGAGAGAATGCAATTAAGTCTCAAGAAGTCTAAACTTATCACTAAACACTGGATGTTAATACTGAGGTGTTTGATCGATCAGGCTACAGTTTAGTTTATTATATCCATGATTCTTATAGTAATCCTAGGGCTTTAGTAATGCAATATTTTTGAAAGAAAGAAGATGAAGTCATGCTGGTGATGACTAGGAAATAAAAAATTTTTTTCCCAGTTATACATGGATTTTGGGATAAAGAATGAGGCTATAAGTGAAGACTGCAATTTTTACAAGCCCAATGCTATAAATATCCATCCACGCAATGTCCCATGAGAGCTACCTTTGAATTTTAACATTTACCAAAACATGGTATCACAAGTAACTGCTCCCTTTCCATTTCAGCCTCCTGAGAACTTACAGAGGAAACTGCAGACCTCTACAAAAATCCTGTAAATGTCAAATGTTTTTAGCACCCTTCCTTGTCAGGGGGTTAAGTTCCAAATCAAAATTAGTTGGTACTCAAATTGGGGTTGTATTAAGTGGGTGGAAACCTGGAGTGCCCTATGAACACCATATGCTACACTCCCCACTGTCTGAAACATTTCATAAATAAGGGCACTTTACCTGCTTCATGTCCCTTCAATAATAGTGGTTTGAGTGGGCTTTTTTTCCTTTAAAGTATACTTTCAAAACAATTATGAGGTATACTTTAAAGTGACAAAATTAATCTTGATACCCAGAGGAGAAATGCATTCTTTCCAAAATAGCTACTGCTAAAAGTGCTGATCCTTTTGCATCTTTCCCAATATAGGGCTCCGTACTCTGCAAATTAAGCATAAGCCACATTAGCAGTGTGGAAATCAAGTTAGAAGGTTGGATAGGACAGAGATGTAAATGGACTTTTAACCAAGGAGAAAGAACCTTCAACCAGTTCCCCATCTTGGAATCACTTAACCCTGAAGTGGTGCACTTCACAAAGTGAGTTCAAACACCCAGAATTTCAATTATTGGAACCGTGATTTATTAATAAAAGAACAAATAAAGAATCTACCAGCTGGGACAGCCTTCCCTAGTGGAAGCTGTTTCGATTTAACATTTTGGAACAGTTCATATAGGGTTACAAGATACAAAGTTATTTCCTTTTACATATAGATTCTTAATCAAACAAACCCTTATCACCAACAAAGGAATGTGGAGTTGGAGATGAGGAGAAAATCCTCAGATTTATGTGGGGGCTGTTATTTAGGGGCTGTTTATTTTCACATCCATTAAGTCACCCAGCCCTATTTAGCCATATGTTATCTTGCTTCCATACTGACACTGGTCTGCTGTCTGCATAAACGGCTAGACTTCCTGGGGGTGGGAAGCCAGGTCTGTTCCCTAAAAAATGCTGACAGGGTTATCTGTTTTATCTATTTCAACTTTACTATCCTCCCCTTTTTGGACTACTTCAACCCAAATCTATATTCAAATGAAATTATATATGTAAAATACTTTTCAAAACTTGGAACCCATATGATGTGCTATTATTATTATTATTATTTTCATTATCATTATTCAATTATTTGTACAGATGCTCTATACTCCTATTAGGATATTAATTTCCAGAGGCCAAGGATTCTTTCATTCATCAACTACCATGGTGCCTTGCATAGGATAGGCATTTAATATTTGTTTATTGAATTGAATTAGACCAAAATGTAATGAGATATGAGGTCAATGATTAGCTGACCTTAATGGGAGTTGGGGAAGTTATTAGCTCTACAAAGTCAGTGGCTCTAGCATCTTCTCAGGTGTAAGTACTGTCTATGGTAAAGGATACAACCTTTCCACACCCCATCATGCCAGATAATCATGATTTATATCAGTGGTGGGGATTAAAGCAGATGGTGGGAATATAGATTAATTGATACAATGACAAATAAATACAATGACTAATCAAGAGGGCTTATCTCCAATATAACCTTAAAGCACTTAATATTCCTCATCCTCCTCCAATATCCCCAACTGCTGGCCTTTTATGATTGTGAAAACTGAATTTTTCCCTTCCTACTCTGAGTTTGGAGTCCTTGGGACAGTTATAATCTAAGGCTACACAGGTATCCACACTAGCAGATACACAGGCAAAATTCTTCACCCCAGCACTCTCACAGAATACTCATATCATGATGTCCATATTCCTTCTGCTTGTAGCAAGTAGTCTTTGTCCCATTTGGTGATCTCAGGCAGTGGCCCATAAAAGCCTTGTTATTCTCTTATCTTATATTTTCAGTGACATAGAGTGAATCATAGAATGTTTCCATCTGCATCAAAAACCTATTATTACCACTTAAATTCCACCCCATTTTTGAATTCCCTTTTTCTTTCAAGAATGTCACTATCCTTCTAGTCACCCAGTTATTGTAAACTTAAGTGTCCTCCTCAGTTTTCTCCTCCTTTCATATATCCTATTTGCCAAGTTTCATTGATTTCTACCTCTCCAATATCCTTTACATACATCCCTTTCTTTCCAATCACACAAATGATTTTAAACCTTCCAGAAAAACAATTTGATTTTAAGGCTGAAATTCAAGCTGTCCCTCCCCAAGGCTATGTTGAGACTTCCCTTCTTTTGTCTAGATGTAAAAACTGGCAGGGTGGAGGCTTTTTTTTTTTTTGAGATTGACAAAAATCTTTAATCAAAACTGGTTTTAAGTTTACATTGACACTTTGAGTTAACTACAATAAATCTGATTTTAAAAAATTAAATTAGGAGCAAAAACTGTTATTACTGGCATATATAGCAGTATTCTGACAAAAGCAACATAATAGGTGACACTCTCATTTGTACCTTTTTGCCTCTTCAAAGTACTTCATATATCTTATAAATCTATACAAGTTACCAGTTTATTCAAGCTCCAAAATGTGTAAATATCTACAAAAAAATCTGACATGCTTTCTAAAGTAATTGAGAAATCCCGAAATATACATAGTCAAAAGTGTACAACCTAACACACTGTATCTGAAAGAGGGTGGAGGCTTTTATCTGTAAAGAACTCTCTAGGGTAGTAAAGTAATTAAATTAGCTCCTTAGCCACCTTTGGGGGAAGAATGCACTTGTACCATGCAGTCATTCTGGATTGTCAGGAAGACTCTCAGTGGACCCACCTCTTATCCCTTTTGAAGTCTTGAGTTCTACAGTCAGAGAGGACCTGGAAGCAACATCATGAAGAGGATAAATTGATAGAGGGGACAGGAAATTAGGGATTTTCCCAGGAACTGTGGACTGTCTCAGTGCTGGTTCAGCTGCTTACAGAGCAGGCTGCTAGAAGCTTTGGCTGGCCACTAGCTGGGGTGGCCCAAGGGTCTAGGTCTCCCAACTAGCCAGCCAAGAGGCTCACACTAATCTCTCTCTCTCTCTCTCTCTCTCTCTCTCTCTCTCTCTCTCTCTCTCTCTCTCTCTCTCTCTCTCTCTTTCTCTCTAGCCTGCTTTTTGCTATTTAATAAATAATAAGTATAAAATTAAGATACAATATCTAGAGAATTTTAATCATACCTCATTCTGAAGTGCCTGGACTATTGCAAGTCACCTGATTTTTCTTGCTTCAAGGCTCTCCACACTCTAGTTTATCTTTCACTCAGTTACCAAACTGATAGGAAACTTTAGGGAAAGCACAAGTTTGAAATCCCACTCTAATCAAGAAAATCCAGTGGTTCACTATTTACTATAGGACCAATAGTATTATATCATCTATCTAGGACCTTAACAATGCCTATTTTTGTATAAATTTTAAAATGTACATAATTATCAATACAATATACATTATAAGTAAATATATATGTATTAGAAGTATGTATTCAAATGATTTTTACTAATAGAGTGTATCATTATAGGAGACCTAGCCTAAACAATAGTGGAAATAAACTATTTTCGTGTGATTGCAATTATTTTCTTTCTCAACTTTCCTCAGCTAGTGGCATAGCTATATGGATGTGCTGAAGTCACCTTGAACCAGCTTATAAGAATTGGTTGTTAAATTTTTAGTAAAAGTATTTTTGCTTTGGAAATGAGCAAACTATGTATTAGGGATGAATTTATTATTTTGTCAGTTGTCTAAGTTTATGAAAATGATAAGAGAACATAAAAATGATGATTAAACTTAAATGTGTGGTTTATGAGCTTTTTTTGAGGTAGGGGGTGAGATGTGCCATTTACTAGTATATGCCTGCATAAATCTCAATCAGTATAAGTTTTACCAAACTTATCTATCAGTATTATATTAACTAGTGAAAGATTAATTTAAAAATTATGAGTAGAGTCTATCTGCACCTTTACTTTATCCAAACTTTTTTTCATCTATAAGTTCAATCATACCATATAGCCTTCCATGTCAGAAATTTATTTTCCCCTTCTTTCCAGCTCGTCAATTTTCTTCCTGTCTTAGATGTAACTTTTTTTTATACTTTATAGTTAACAAAACACTTTTCTTAAGAAAACAGATTCCTATAAATTAGAGAATAGATAAATAAGTTATGGTACATGAATTAATGGCTTCTAGGTAAAGGTATGGATTGAACGCAGGACACAGAGTCAGAAAGAACTGAGTTCAAACCCTGCTTAAAGATACTAACTTGCTGGAAAACGAGGGGATGCCCATCAATTGGGGAATGGCTGAACAAATTGTGGTATATGTTGGTGATGGAATATTATTGTGCAAAAAGGAATAATAAAGTGGAGGAATTCCATGGAGACTGGAACGACCTCCAGGAAGTGATGCAGAGCAAGAGGAGCAGAACCATGAGAACATTGTACACAGAGACAAACACACTGTGGTATAATCGAATGTAATGGACTTCTCCATTAGTGGCAGTGTAATGTCCCTGCACAATCTGCAGGGATCAAGGAGAAAAAAAACACTATCCATAAGCAGAGGACAAACTGAAGGAGTAGAAACACCGAGGAAAAGCAACTGCCTGACTACAATGGCTGAGAGGACATGACAGAGGAAAGACTCTGAGCAAACACTCTGATGCAAATACTAACAACATGGCAATAGGTTCGAGTCAAGAACACATATGATACCAGTGGAATCACGCGTCAGCCACGGGGGTTGGGAGGGAGGAAAAGAAAATGATCTTTGTCTTTAATGAAAAATGCATGGAAATGATCAAATAAAATACTATAAAATTAAAAAAAAATAAATAAAATGCCAAGATAACTCTTGGGAAGAGATGAACTGAAAAAAAAAAAAAGATACTAACTTGCCCCACAAAATTAGTGTGACCCTGGGCAAATCACTTATCCTCTATATGCCTCAGCTTCCTCATCTATTTAACAGGATAACATTCCTCATCTATTTAACAGAATAACAGTAGCATTTACTTCACAGGTTGTTTGGAGGAATAAATAAATTAACATAAGATTGTTTTGCAAACATTAAGAAACAGTTAAATGGTAGTTTTTTTTTTTTACTGTGCTATAATAAATAATGAATACAACAAATTCAGAGACGTGTGAGAATATGTTAACTGCTACAATATGAAGTTAAAAGAACAGGAAAATAATATATAATATTACAACTAGAATGAATACATACATATAATAAATAGAGTAATAATAAAAGGTTTGAAAAAATTGTTATGAAATAATAATGACCATGCTTGGCTCAAAAATGAGATAAGAAAAGGCACTTACCCCACTTCTTTGCTGAGGTTGGGAATCTATGAACATGGAACATTTCACACAATGTGAGACTTCTTGATCACTACATTGGTTCTTTAGAACTACTTTTTTAAAGTTTCAATTTTACTATTTATTATAAGAGATAACACTCTAGGAAGGGGGAGAGTAATATAACATAACATGTTAAGTGATGTAAAAACAAAAGCTACCAAAGTATACTTTTTTTTTTAACCCTTACCTTCCATCTTGGAATCAATACTGTGTATTGGTTCCAAGGCAGAAGAGTGGTAAGGGCTAGGTAATGGGGGTCAAGTGACTTGCCCAGGGTCACACAGCTGGAAAGTGTCTGAGGCCAGATTTGAACCTAGGACCTCCCGTCTCTAGGAAAATATATACCCTATATCTGAGGTGACAACTCCAGACAATATTTCACATTCTGTCTAGTTACAAGAAAATGGGATCCATCTGGCCATCTTACCCTGCTGTTGTATAATGGAAAGACCACTGGATTTGGATTCAAAATCCCTTAAGTTAAATCCCAGATTTCCTACTTTTGCTATCTAAAGATTTTGGAAAAGTCGCTTACTCTTTCTGGCCTTAGTTTCCTCTTCTGTAAAATAAGAGGATTGAACTAAATAATTTCTAAGATCTTTGAAATCTAAATACTATGACACAGATACTCTTTCAATTTTTACACAGTTGAACATTTTGTATATTTGTTTCAATATTGTATATTTTATTGTGTGCCCCCACTTTCTATAAGATCCAACATAGCACAATGCTGAATAAACACTTTTTGATGATAATACTGACTTGCAAAATTGAGGACATAAAATATCTCTCTAATTCAGAGTCCCTTGTACTGTATAATAAAGTAATTCAGATTGGTTTCCATAACAACAGCAGTACTCCACAGGAAGAGAAAGAAAACTGCAAAAGAAAGACCATTTGAAAATGGATATCTTCTCCAAAAGAGTTAGAAAAGATCACCAAAAACAAAATAAATACTATCAATTATAAAAACTAGAGGGAAATTTACACCAATGAAAATAATGCAGCCACATAAAAAAGAAAGTGAGAGATGGGAAGTAAGAGGGGATGCAGAGCTATTTACAGTATCTGATAATTATAAAGTGCTGTCCAACAGCCCTTATATGAAAGGAAAGATAGTTGATTAACCCTTGAGGGAAGAGCTGGAGCTGAGGGAATGGATAAGGATAGAGCTGGACACCAATGCAATTTTAACAATGAGCGAGCTACACAGCAAGCCCCAGCTATCTAACTTCGCAGGTTTATGAGGCAGTTAGATAACCTTGAATCAACAACATGGGTGTCAGAATGAGAATAGAGAACAACTGAGAGAACATATATATATATATATATATATATATATATATATATATATATATTTTTTTTTTACATTTTCAAAAAATGTGTAATTTTATTTAGTCGATTTTCCAGCTTGAGGTTAGGAGATTAAGAAGGAAAGGTCTTTTACAGAGAGTGAGAAAGTTCCATAAGAAAAGCTGTTCTTGGCCAGAGGCCAAGTTCCAGGTAGGAGAGGGACAGGTGAAAGGGATAAAGAGAGTCTTTCTGTGAGCTGTTTGTATTTATTGACATTGTGATGTAAAGGTACGTAATACATATTAATGAAGACACAGTGGATTGCCATTGGTTCAAGTGTAAAATTACAACAAGGCAGAGGCATGGATTTCCTCAGCCAGGTAAGCACAAAGAAACCTGTATTCACACCACAATCTTAAGAATGCTGGGATCAAAGGTCAGTGCCTTTCTTGCCATGAGCAGGACTGAGTATGCACTTTCCTAATACAATCCTTACAGATTAATCATCTTCCTTGTGCATACACATGGATGGACTGTTACAATAATATTCTGATATCTAAAATATTTAGGAAAATAACACAAAAATATAAGACTAATCACCATTCCCCATGTATTCAGTAATCAAAGACTTGGGACAAACATCTCACTAAAAGAACTGTAAACTATTAATAATTCTATGTAAGATTGTTGAAATCACTATCAATAGGAAAATACAAATTAAAACAACTGTGATGATTTATCTCACATTCAATAAATTGATAAAGATGACAAAAGACCAAAAAAAATTAATGATAGCAAAACTATGGGGAAATGGTCACACTAATGATCCACTCTGGAAATCAATTTGAAATTATGTTTTAAAAAGTGAAAAAAAAAAGTTCATAGCCTTTGACTCAGAGATCTCACTACTAAGAATATACCCAAAAGATGTCAAAGACATATATTTTATGTGCATCTTTTAAGCAGAAAACTAGAATAAAAGTAAATGTCCTTCATTTGGGGAAATTGAATAGAAGAAAATTAAGGAAAATCAGGAAAACAATATATACAATTGCTAGTACTATATAGAGAAAAAAGAAATTAAAATAATCAAAGTGGCCTTAGAGAAGAGTTTTAAAAATTTAGCTCCCAATCTTCATTGAAGAGATATAAGCTTATTAGAGTTTAATATTTCATATACTGTCAAGATAATTTGATGCTTGGGTTGTTTTAGCTGAATGGCTCTTTTTCATTTCTTTAAAAATCCTTATTATTAGAAATGGTTGGCTAGATAGGGGGAAAGGGAGAGAGAGATTGGGGAATGAAAGTGACATAAAAAAGAAGTCATCAATAAAAATAATTTTTTGAAAAAGAAATAATTACCAGACCAGAATATATACCAAATTTAGCATACTTAAAGCATTTATTCTGGGTTTAGGATTTTAAGGAGTTTCATCTCTTCTGTCGACATATTCTTTAATTATGTAACTATTTAAAAATTCATATTGTGAATTTTGTGGTACTGATTCAGAACACTATAAATACCATGCATCTGCCAATTTTACGAAGTTTAAAATTAGGTTAACAGGTTCATCAACTCTCTTTAGGAAGATTCTGATAGCCAGGAGTCAGCTTAAATTTCTTGTAGGCAACATAGTCAATGACCCCAAAATATAGAAAGCAAGCCATGTTATTTAAAATGTATAACCTAAAAAGGAAAATAAATTCGAGTTTCAAGCTTATCTTTCCTTCACATATTTAAAATTAAGAATATTATAAGCAAACAAAAGCTTCTTCCAAAATATTCCATCAACTTTTAACAGAAATTTCTTCATACATTACTCATATCATTAGATAATACAATATTATATACATGTATTATTGGAGGGGGGGAGGTTTGGGTTTTTTTTTTTTTCTGTTCCATGCTAGTTCAATACTGTATTTGCTTCTCTCTTTAATGACTGAGGCAGAAATTAAGAAAAAAAATTCAATTATAGTACTTATATTGCCTTATCATTACAATGCAAATTTTCCATCTAGGAGTCTTTTCTTTTATCTACTGCTTAAGAAGGAAAAGACATCTCTTGCTAAAAATAAATTGGTATGGGATATCAAACACAACCACTATTTGGATATGATTATTTTCTCACCTGTAGGTAAAGTTATTTCACACACACACACACACACACACACACACACACACACACACACATACACACACACACACGACATTTAAAAAAATGTTCTTAATTCTTTTGACTACTCTATATTAATAAGTGAGAAAAAGAAGAATGTGGTCACCTACTTAATGAGCACTGAAACCAAGTATTCTGGCTGTTTCATGTTTTATGTTATGATCATTTACAGAGAATATAAATGCTAGCAGGAGGTCAAAATGTTTGAAGTATTTCTCCAAAACACAGTTGTGGATAATTTGCAACCTTGTCACAAGCACAGAAGTTGGGCATCTGAATTAAATGACACCCACACAAAGGCTGTTTTGTTTATTCTCTATTAAGTAAACCATACATTGGATGGGGAAACAGCATGGTTTAGTTCAAAGTCGATATCATTTAAAACAGCACTGATGCCAATAAAATAAAAATAGAAACCATGCCTATTTCTGATATTTAAGTCAAGTAGGATCTCACGAGACATCTGTTTTTTAAATATATTTGTTTACATATACAAACATATGTGATTTTACAAAAACACATGTAGACATAAATAAAAAATACAGATACATATTCAAAAGGCACCTTATAGGTCATCTAATTCAAACTTCCACCCAAAACAAGACTTCTCTTTAAAGTGTCATTAAAAGGTAACAGTGTTTTCCTGAACAATTCAAATAACCACAAAGTAACAAGTTCCATTTTTATATGCTTCTAATTATTTACAAGTTCTTTGTTATTTTGAATCTAAAATCTGTACCTCAGTAACTTTATCATCATACCTTTGAAAATATAGTTCTGCCCCATAAAGGCATACTTTTCCATATAACAACAGTCTCAAAAATCTAAGAGGCTGAGGCAATTGCCTTGAGGCACTTAGTGATTCAATGAATAGAGTACTGGGCTTGGAGTTGGGAAGACCAGAGTTTAAATTCACTTTTGGAAACTACCTAACTGTGTAACCTTGGGTAATTCCTACTTACTACTGGAGAAGGAAATGCCAAACACTCCAGTATCTTTGCCAAGAAACCTTCAAAATGGGACCATGAAGAATAGGATAGGATTGCAACCACTGAACAACCAATATCCCCAGAGTTAAGTATAATGCCTGGTACATAGTAAATACATAATTAATGTTCTATCAATCTATCTAAAAAATACCTTTCCTCAAGCTCCCCCCCACCCCACACTTTTTTTAAACTTTCTACAGGCTAAACATCCCCCATTTCATTGGACATTTGTCTTTTAACATTCTTTCCAGACTCCTCACTATATTAGTCATTCTCCTCCTTGTCAATGTTCATTTTAAATATGGTATGTAGAGTAATGAATTTCGAGATGAGACAACAAAAATTCTGTTCCTAACTCAGAGAGCTCACCAGCTGTGAGACCCTGAACAAGTCAATTAATCTCTCTAGGTCTTAGTTTTTACATCTATAAAATGAGAGGGTTGTAGTCAAGATCCCTTCCAGCTCTGAATTTAGAATCCCAGGTAATTCCATCTATCTCTTGGGCCCTTCAGAGCCTAAGAAGACTATAGTCTCCTTGAAGTCTGGGATATCAGGATATTATCATAATTGTTCAGGCAATAACAATAACATTAAAACCGATATTCAGGGAGCACTTCAAGGTTTACAAAGCACCTTATATGCATGACTTCAGTTAAGCCCACAAGGACACAGAAAGGCAAGTAGCACAGTTATTTTTTATATTTGCAATAGCACAACAGTAAAAGGAGGAAAAAAACATTTCAGGGGTAAAAATGGAAGCAAATTGTTAAAATGAATGAAATGGACTACTGGGTCTGGAGTCAAAAGACCTGGGTATGAGTCCTAGCTTTCCTCCTTAACAACAGTATGAACTTAAGCAAGTCACTGAGTATATTTCCTTCTCCATAAAAGAGGCATATTAATAATTGTACTATTTATCTAGCACTTAGTATGGTATTGAGTAGATAATAAGTGTCATATAAATACTAGTTATTAGGGGCAGCTAAAGGGGCTCAGTGGATAGAGAGCCAGGTCTGGAGAGGGGAGGTTTTGGTTCAAATCTGATCGGACACATCCTAGCTGTGTCACCCTGGGCAAGTCACTTAACCCCATTTGGCTAGTCCTTGAGGCTCTTTTGCCTTGGAACCAATACTTAGTGTCAATTCTAAGATAGAAGGTAAGGGTTTTAAATAAACAAATACTAGTCTTTATTCTTAATATTTTAATTCAACAAACATTCATATAAAAATTTCCACAATTTAAGAAGATTGAGATAAAATATATGTAAATATAAAATGTTTTGAAGCTATGATCACTACCTCCAAAAAGCTTACAATCTAACGATGAAGGGAGGGGAGATGAAAATGAGACATGTAGAATTCTTCAAACTTCAGAAGACTCATGATTTCTTTGGTGAATGTACTCTTCCTTCCTGAGATGCCAATACCCCTACCACTTCTTAGTGAATAATATTTATGCATTGCAGTGGTTAGTTTTCTGAAGTTGAGCCTCTTTGCCTTTGGCTAGCTAGGCAACTCCTCAGAGAACAGACACAGTTTTACTCCAGGGCCAGGGCATGAAGCCTTTCCAGCTTGGGAGGATCTACCAGAATCTGTACACTGTTGATGCAGCTTTCAAGAACCCAGGGTGGCATTTCCATGCCATGATGAGGCATCAGAGGACCACTATTCATACATACCTAAGTAGAATGTGAGAGGTACAAAGTGCTATAAGAGAGCTGAAGAGAGTAAAATTACTTTCAAGGAAGAGAAATCATATAAGGTTTCAGAAAAGATGTGGACACTGAGCTGAATCTTGAAAGGCAGAAAAAATTTTAAAAGAAAGAAATATGGTGAGAATCTACTCCAAATATGTGGAATGGTATAAGGGCACAAAAAAAGAAGACAGGAAGAGAAATAATAGATAACATAATTTGTTGTGCTTAAAGAAAGTAAAGAGATATGAACCTGGAAAATTATCTTGGATCCAGATAAAGAAATGCCAGGCTAAGCAGCTCATATTTCTTTAGAGGCAAAACTAAGGGTTTTAAAGCAGAAGACTCCTGCCTGGGCCTCAATTTCTATGTCTATAAAAACTAGATGAGAGCACAAGAAGAAGAATGTTAAATTTAGTTTTGGAGGAACCAAGTCTGAAACCTAGTTTTGTCAGTAACTACTTGTATATCCTCAGAAAAGTTACTTAACCATTTTATGATTCGGTTTCCTCATCTGTAAAATGAAATGAATGGATTAGATAACCTCTTAGGTCCTTTCCAAGTTCTAGGCCAAATATAAACTGAAACTAGGAATTTTCCTGAAAGTTGTCATTAAAAAGATACTTTAAATCCACTAATTTATGTCTCACAAAAGAAGAAAAATTAGTTAAAGCTTTCCAAGTTGTTTAGGTTCATATATATATATATATATATATATATATAATTATAAAGATAATTCTATTTATGGAATAAAACATATAACTTATTTAGAGCCTAAACAACTTAGATAGGTATAGATATCTAAGAATATATTCCTAACCATTGAAACCTAAAATAGGCATCATATACTATTATATCTGTATAACCTTTATCTATCTTATTTGATTAGTTCTCTCATGTCCAAAATGCCATTTTCTTTTCCATTATTATTACAATAGAAATTAATTTAAAACACTGATTTTTAATTTTTGAAAAGAGATTAAAATAAATTATCTAAATACTACTGAGTCCTAAAATCTTGGCAAACGCAATTGAGAGAAGCCTTAACTTTCTAATTTTAAAAACAGTTGTATGAAATCCTCTGCTAGCTTAAACTACCTCAGTCTTTTGTAATTTATTTTAGTAAATTGGAGAACAACCTATTTAAGAACAAGTGAGTCATGCTACATCTTAATAGCTAGAAACCTAAAATCATTCTCCTCCACAGGAAATATCATTTTCAAGTATGAAACTCACACACTCTTTCCTACCCCACGGGAACCCTTGAAAAAGCATCCCATAGGTTTCTTTTTGTTGCTGGTGGGTGGAAGGGGAGTGGGTGAAGAAAAGCATTTTTTTTTTTGGTTTTACATTTTGCTTCCAAAGGCCTAGGAACTGCAATTGCAAAGAACAAGAAATGCACAACTCACTTCTCAAGTCTATTTATTTCAAACATGTTATACAACATGGAAAAACAATGTATATGTTGGTATCACCACTTTCCAAGTGTATCTTTAGGCATTTTCATTTCATATCAAAATCCTGTGAAAATTATAAACTTTTCAAGGACTGAGATACTGTTTTCATTTTAATCTGTCACAATCTGGATGAGTTTTGAAGACAGAGTAGGAATTCACTACTTAATGGGTTGTCATATCCATTGGAGAGGGGAGTAAAGTGGAAATTTTGACCCTTGGAAGAAACTCACAGCAAAAGAAACATCCATCTACTTTCTGTCACTGATACAGACTGCCAATTCTTCAATAACATAGTCATAGATAGTTGAACCTTAAGAGATTAAGAAATATACCCATGGCCACCCAGTTAAATATTTGTGTAAGAAGCAGAACTTGAATCTATGTCTTATAACTGTATACAAAAAAAAAATCAATTTCATAAATGCAAGATGGAAGAGATATGGTTAGATAACAGATTTTCTAAAAAAGATCCAGGAATTTGAGTGAGCTGAAAGCTTTTATGACTCAACGGTGAGATACAACAGCCAAAAGAAAAGTTAATATAGTCTGGGCCAGCATTGGGAGACAGTGTCCGAGACAAAGGGGATATACTGCCACAGTAGTCTGCTTCATCTATAATAATGTATTCAGTGATATGGATGCAGTAATCTTAAAGAACATTGATCAACTGTAGTGTCCAGAAGAAGGCAACAAGGAAAGTAAAGGACTCTGAGTCCACTAATCAACCAATCAATCAACAACCATTTACTAAGTACCTACTATGTGCCTAGGTAGCCAGGTTAACAGTGGAGAGAACACTCAGATGGAGTAAGGAAAAAGTGAGTTCAAATCCAGCCTCAGATTTCTCTGTGTGACACTGGGCAAGTCACTTAATCCTATTTGCCTCAGTTTCCTCATCTATAAAATGAGTTGAGGACAAAGTAGTCCAGTATCACTGCCAAGAAAACCCCAAATGGGATCAAAAAGAGACTGAACAACTGTAGCAACTATGTGCTAAGCATGAAGCTAGGGATATAAAGGCCAAAAGGAAAACTACAAAGGAGTTTACATCTTTATACAAGACACATACAAAAGGTTACTATGGATGGGAAACATCCACGAGTTTGTGAATCCAGTAAAATCCTCCAGCATGAGTCTATAATTGAGCTGAATCTTGATGGAAGGCAGAAGCTCCAAGAGGTTGATATGAGGAAAGAGAAAATTTTAGTCATGGAGGACAATGATGGTAATTATAATGGGAAGGAACAAAGAAAGGAGTTGGAGGATCACGCATAAAGAACATCCTCAAATGGGGGATGGGTCAGAATGACTAAAATGTAGAATTAACGAGGGGAGCATCAGGTAAGGAGACCAAAGAGGTAGGAAGAAGCCAGGTGGCTGAGATCTTTAAAGGCTAAAAGGAAGAGTTTCTATTTCATCCTGGGGAGATATAGTAAGCTACTGACATTTATCAAGTGGAAGAAGGCCATTGTCAGATCTGAACTTTAAGAAAATCATTTTAATGGCTAGATGGAGAAAAGACTCAAGTGGGAAGCAGCTTAGAACAAGGAAGCCATTAGAAGGCTATCACAATAATACATGAATAAACCAGATCAAATTGCTTGCCAGCTCTGTGTGAGAATGGAGGGAGGGAGGCAATTTGGATCATATAACAGAAAACTTATATGGCAATTTATTACATGTAACTGGTAAAATAAAGCATCTTTATAATTAAAAAAAGAAGGCTATCATGAGAAGCAATTAGGTCATGAACCAAAGTGATGGTTGTGTAAGAGAAGAAAAGCATGAAAATGTTGTTTGGGAGACAGAAAAGACAAGATAAGGCAAATGGCAGACTGTGTGAGATGAGAGTGTAAGGAGTTGAAAATGATACCAATGTTGTAAATGTGGGTGATTGTAACAATAGTGGCACCCTTGACAGCAATAGGGAAGTTTGGAAAAAGTTTGGGGTTTGGAGGGGTGGGAAGATAGCAAGTTCTGATGTGGATATACTGAGTTTGAGATTCTTGTGTAACATTCAGTTCAAAATGTCCAATCAGAAGGAATTCTGAATTGTGTAAGATATTTGTTTGAAAGGAGGAAAGAGTTAAGGTAGATATAATAGCTATCTTTAACTATTTGAAGAGCTGTGGCATGAAAAAAAAAATTAGAATTCTGTTTGGCTCCTAAAGGCAGAACCAGGAACAACAGATAGAAGCTGACTGAGGTTCAATATTGAGGGAAAAGTTCTTAATAATTAGAGCTATGTAAAAGTAGAGTGGACTTTTTTGAGAGATGTTGGGTCCCCTCTCCTTGGAGGCATTCAAGCTAAGACTAGGTAGAAACTGTCAAATATGTTACAGCAGTGATTCCTGTTGGCCAGAGCAGACCTAGTCCCTCCTAAATCAAATTCTGATTCTATCTCCCTGTTTAGTCTTCCAGAAGCTAGCCTTCAGCCAACTGTTATTCCATGCCACTTTTCATCTCTATGGATGAGAAAATTATGGTAAGGTACTTAATGTCACAATAAAAGGCAGGAATGGAGAAAGGAAGCAAAGACATGAATGCTGACGACTAGTGTTATGTTTTAATCTCCCTCATGTCTTTTTTCCCTAATTTTGAAGTTGTTTTCTCTTTATCTGTCCTAATTACCTATTTAATAGTTTGGTCAATAAATTTAAGTTTCCTTGTAAGTGTCTTGAAGGTAAGGAATGATTTCCAGTTGGCTTCTGGAAGCCTGAGGACAGGCTTCCACATAGTAAGCACTTAATAAATATGGGAACTGAATTACAGTAGCAATACGGCTTTATGGATTGAATAAAGATTCATGTTCAGATTATGCCTCTGGAGCAAGTCACTTTACCTCTCAGACTTTCAGTTTCCTCATCTGTAAAACAGAGTTGACAGGATCTGTAATACCATTTCTCAGAGCTATTATGAGAATCAAATGAATTCTTAAATATAAGCCCTTTGAAAAGCAATATTTAAGGGTCAGTTGTTACTAATGTTTATATTCATTAAAATCTAAAATTTCCAGCTGAAATAAATGAAGCCTTCTAATGCTATTTTTAAGTCCAACTTGTGACCAAGACCATTCATCAATGAAAGAATTTCTAGGTATGCAATGGCACAATAAGTTAAATATCACAAGGATCACCTGTCCATATGCTGGTATAATGCCTTGTTCTTCCTCAGCGTCCAGAGTGGGGAGAGATTACATGTATTTAATACATGTAATCCAAAATAAGGATCTCTTGTAAATCTCTCCTCTTCCACATTAGTTCTGGGATACCATATCTCAACATGTTCCATTTGAATCCTATTAATGTTTTCTCTTCAAAGAATCATATCAACTCCAGAGTTGTAAGGGATATCAAGGGACAAGTAGTTTTATCTTTACAGCATCCTTGACAAGGCAAAAATTGATTATTTATCAAATGGGGAATGGCACATGGTCTTATATATTTGAATCAATCCCCAATATATCTTGGACATCAGAGCTTAGTCAGGGAAATTACAAAAAAGTTTCCCCAGTTATTTCTTTACCTTCTAATTTTGACTATTGATTTTGCTTGTATAAAAGTTTGATTTTTTAAAATTGAAATTGTACATTTTATTTTTATCATCCCTTTAAATTCCTTGTTTGATTAAATAATTTTTCTAATCATAGTTGAAAAATACATCACCTTCTCTGTTCCCCCACTACTTTCACCATTCATTCAGCTATTCTAACCCAGAAATCTGAGACTATGCAAGTCAAACAAATAGCTGCTCTAAAACTATATTGGCAAGGAATAGAAGTGGTGCATAAGGGTTTCAAGCAGCATTACCCTCTGCCTACCAAATACTATATAGCTGAAGAAATGAGTCTTTATAGATATTTTTAACTCTTTGCTATATTCATATACCTGAAATATAATTAGGGACCCTTCTTATATAGAAAATAATACTTCCACTGAATTCTTCCAATTCACATGTTTTGTGTGATAATACATGTATAACCCTAATTGAATTATTTGTCACCTGGGGTGGAGTAGTTGGAGAGGGAGGAAGAAAAGTTGAATCATATAACTTCAGAAAACTGATGTGGAAATGTGTTATTAAAGTAAAAACAAAATTTTAAGTAAATTCTTCCAATTCAGGATAGAGGAAAATTAGGAATGAAAAGAGAGTTATGTTTGTTTTCCCAAATATTTTATTTTTTAAGGCTTTCCAACAGAACTTAAAATGCATAAGAAAGGCATATTATGAACTGGTTTTGGATGGCATTTTCTGAAGCTTTCTTTAAAGGATTACTCCATACAATAAGGGATTTTCAAATATATACAATATATCCTGATTGGTCAGAAATTATACTGTTACACACACACACACACACACACACACACACACACACACACACAGGAGCCCTAGCCTCATGAGCAGAGAATTCTGAATGGAACAAAGGACAAAGCAGGAGGCCAACTGGCTATGAGCACCTCAAGCTTGAAAGGGCTAGTGCTGGGGACCTTACAGAACAGGAACAGGGGAGGTGATATCTTTAGATTGGATAAGGCCTGTTGCTGTGTCAGTAACAGGAAAGGCTCTTCTTCAGGTTAGCTATTTAAGTTTGAGCACAATTTACAAAATGAGGTAAATGACCAAATCAGAGCAAAGCAACAGAAAACCATCCTGTTGCCAAATCTGAAGTTTCTCACCTAGTTGGCATTCTTTTACTATATGAAACAAATACAGAAAGCATTCATTGTCAGAAGAGTAAATAACTAGAGAATGTTGGGGGGGAGGGAAATAAATGAGTTCATTAGATACACTTCTCACAAAGCTTTGTACATTGAGTTTCATTTTATGAGTAATCACCAACAGTAACTATTGTCTCTTTTGATATTCCATTTTAAATATTGGCAAACTTCTAGAGAACTATCATCCCTTAACAATCAACCAATTGCTCAGTCCGGTTCTGGTTTGGATTCCAAGGAGGAGACACACAAGGTAATGCAATACACAATAGATACTTTATTCAAGCTTTAGCTTGGGCCTCCACAAGAAGAGGAAGACCTCAAGCATTGCATAGGCCTGGTTTATATAGTGGGGCGAGGGGTGGAGGTCATCTTGAGAACCAGGCACCAAAAGTGAAGACACATAAATCTTAGTCCCAGATGTTTCCTTTTAACATATGGTCAGCTGGTGACCCAGGTCAGTGAAACCTGAAGTCTTGAGGTAACATACATATCCTTATGGCAGTACATAAATAAGGATGTGGTAATTTTAGGTCTTGGGAAAAGGGACCCTATTTAGGGTATTGTCTGGAGGGCAATTTCCTGATGTTACAGCATGTTTCTTCACAATCAACTTTTATTGAATGCCCACTATGTGTCAGGAACTGAGCTAAATGTTTATGACAACGAATTTCTTTAAGTTAAAAAAAAATCCAAGAAAGCTAACCAATATACCAATCAAATTCAACATTATCTGCAGTGACATATATTCATGGTCCCTTACCTCTGCAAAAAAAAAAATGGAGAAAAGTACATTCTTATATTTCTTGGAGTCAAGAGAGGTCATTATAATTACATAGCATTTAATTTTATTTTTTGTTGTTATTCTCATTTAAAATATTGTATTTATCATGAATATTATTTTCCTGGTTTCAATTACTTTGGATCATTTCCTAGAAGTCTTTCTATATGTCCCTATATTCTTCAAATTCATCACTTCTTAAGTTATAACAATATTTACATATTACAATTTGTTTATCCACTCATGAATCAATGAAACTTTTCTTGTTATCTTGAATAACCTACCCTTATCAGAGAGATTTTACACAAAGATTTTCCCCAATTAACTACTTTTCTCATTCTACCTATTTTAATTTTTCATTCATTTTTAATAGCTTTTGCAAGCTATTACTTTTGAAGATTTGCCTGGAACAAGAAAAGCTTCTTAATCTTTTTGCGTGTTAATTTATTTCTTTATTTAGAGTTTTCAAATATTTGAATGACTACATTAGTCTTTTACATGCTTTCCTCTCGCTGCAGCCTCCAAGATTCTGCTACCCTGGTGAAGTTTTTAAATATTTCCTAGAATTTGGTTAAAATATAGTACAGAATTGTCTGCTGCACAACATTATGCAGATATTTTCTCCTCGACTACTCAGTCATTTGCTGAAGACTTTGGAGATTAATAAAAAAAAAATGAAAGAAAATGTAGCTTGGAGTATAATACTTCAAAATGCTCTAACCCCCTTTCATTTTTCCATTCCCTGACTCTTTTTAAGCCTTCTTCAGCTAAAATGTATTTATGAAAAAATATGCTGTTTTTACAAGTATTTAAATAGATACTCTCTTTCAGCACTTTGTATATATTATTCCCCCATCATAATTTCATAGTTCAAGAGGAGATTCTGAATTATAATATTTAACAGTAGGACTGAACATTATATAATTTCCTGTTCATGTGAAGTCCCCAGTTTATTTAGTTTGGAGGTAGAAACCCTAGTTTTTGACCTTGTCACAGGAGAGTTTTCTCCCTGAGGGAAGGTCCTACTTCACTGGTCTCAGGCTAACAATACACAACCTGGTAGTTTGGGAGGAAATAGCTAATCCCATCAGATGTTAAGTATCTCTTTTTGTCCCAATGGTTTCTCCCCCTAGGCTAAAGAAAGACCTTCACTGAGGCTGCCCAGCCCTGGTCAGGGTCTTTCCCTTTTGTGTCCATTGTGGGGCATCAGCCCCTCACTGTTATTCCTGTCTGGAACTCCTCATTTTCCTTTCTTACCATTGTAAAGTCAATCAACTGTCCTCATTCTAAACCCCCAGGTTTCATCTAGAAAGGTATTTAAGCTCCCCAACTTTAATGGCTCTTTGGAATTGTCATTCTCTTAAATTTGGAATTCCCAGGGGTCAGTGACCTGGGCAGCCAGAGTTCAATCCTGGGATTCTGCAGTGGGGTGTGAAGCTCAGCTCTGTTGTCAAAACCTATTAGCCCTGAACCCCTTTTGCTCTTGATTAAAGAATGATTTTGACTATTTAATAGTTCTGTGTTTTTTTCCCAGTCAACATTCCCCAAATGTCCATATCCATTGTCTTCACTGTTTTTTGACCAAAATATTCCCTATGTCTGGACCATTCTTTTTCATCTCTTTGGTCACTAGAATCCCCTAGTTCTCCCTTTTAAGGATCACCTCATTCCAACTAATTCATGAGTTGTTTTTTTTTCCTTATTTTTGAAAACTCTTACCTTCTATCTCTGAATCAACCCTATGCATAAATTCCAAGGGAAAAGATTGATAAAGGCTAGGGGTTTAAGTGACTTGCCCAGGGTCACAGAGCTAGGAAGATGAAGCCTTTCTTGATCTCTCCCTTCTGAGGCAGCTGGGGCTTGAGTTAGCATGATCTGAGTTTAAGTACAACCTCAGGTTCAGTATTTACAAGCTATGTGACCCTGGGAAAGCCACCTCAGTTTCCTTAACTAGAAAATGGCAATAACTGCAGCACTTAACAACAGTTTATTGAAAAGATTAAATGAGACAATATTCTTCAAAAGTACTTGGGGGAAGTTAGGTAGTTCAGTGGATAAGAAAGGCAAGTCTAGAGATGGGGGGTCCTGGGTTCAAATCTAGCCTTGGACACTTTTGAATTGTGTGCCCCTGGGCAAGTCACTTGACCCCAATTGCCTAGCCCTTACCACTCCCTCTTCTACCTTGAAACCAATACTTACTATGGATTCTCAGGAAGAAGGGAAGAGTTTAAAAAACAAAAAGCATTTAGCATAGTGCCTAGGAGAGTAGGTGCTTATATATATATAAATGTTTATTCTTTCTTCCCTCCCATCTCTCTTAGTTTTAGCTTTTATTTTGCATTTACTTTGACTATATTTATCTGTGAACATATGCTTCTCTTCCAACAGGATGCAAGCTCCTTCAGGGCAGAGGCTCTTCCCTCCCCCATTCCCAATCCACAGGGTCCAATTCAGTATTTGCCAAAAAGTATGTTTTATAGGAACTTGTTGAATTGAACTGGATTCTTTCACTTTATTTAGTAAAATACACTTTTCAAATAATACGAAATCCAAAATGGTGATAATGAGAATAGGACATTACATCACTACAATCATCTAGCTCCCCTAGCTAAGCAAGTAACAGGGACTTTTATATATGTGAAAGCACAAATAAACCAAATGATGAAGATTATCATGGGATTCATACCTTCATTTTCATGACACTCTGTTTAGCTCTATTGAAAACTAAATTAAAAAAGAAACTAGTATAATTACCTCTCTTTCAAGAATTTACATTCAAAAGAGAAAATGGCTTCTATCTAGACACATATATCATTCCCAATAATTTAATCATTGCTAAGAGGATAGAAGTGGAACTGTTAGGAGTCCAGAAATATGGAAAAAAGTTTCAATAATAATAATAATAATAATAATAAATATATTATTAAGGGGCCAGACAAGACTGAGTGTGTAATTTTTCACTAAAAGTGAAGAGAGAGTTAGAGATAGGAAACTCCCTGGTGAGGAAACTCCTTTGACCAATGAAGTTTACCATCTTTTCAATAACTTATCATCTTAGAGAGTTTCCTAGAGGACTGAGAATTTAAGTGACTTGCCTGGGGTCACACAGTCAGAGATATACCTTGAAACCAAGTCTCTTTGACTTCAATTAGTTTTCTATTCATGAAGTTACAACTTTCTCTGTAGTCAATATCTAAGAACTTAAGCAAACACTCCTTGCCCAAATTATTAACATATTCATGTGTAATGGGAATTAAAACCTATATAACTTCAATGGCCACTCCATGTGTGTTTACGTTGAGGAAGGGAAGGATATCTGTTTCACTCTGAAAACTCCCTTCACCAATTCAGTTAGCAACTCATTTGTAATTTATAGTCTTACACAGTTGCCCAGGGCTCTGAGAGTTTAAGTATGTTGCCCATGATTAAATCACAAGTATGTATCAAAGTCAAGATGTGAACCCAGGTTTTTCACATTCCATGTTTCCTCTATCAACAGATTTGAAGGGTTTGAAGTTTTAAAAGTTGGTGATTAGATAAAAATTATCCTATTGCAAACTACTTTAAGTGAGATGCTTTGTGGACAAGAGAGAAGAAAAGATAAAGTCCTCAATTCAAAGAGTTTATGCCACAAACAGGGGAGAGAAGACATTCAGAAAAAAAATCAAAATATTGTATATTTCAAAGAGATGGTGAAGGTATGTTGGGATATTGTAGTCATAAAAACTAAATGCTCAAAAGGAGGAAGCATAAAATATGAAAAACAAGTTTTATCCAAATATTCATGTAGCATTTTGTATATTTTCTACCCTAACAGAAAAGCTACTCATTATTCCAAAAATTATTCTTTGAAGCAAAGCTAAATGTCTTGCAAATTCCTCAAGATGCAAATCCAAGCAACCAAAAAAGACAATAGGACACATTGTCTGTGTCTGTACTTTCAAGCCAAATTCCAAAGAATAAATGAGATATTAATTGCATCTGGGCTCAATGTTCTGCCTAGCAAATAATAAAAGTAGTTTTAAGTGGGTCCAAAAAAAGGGACAATGTATGTATCTGTGTGCAAGAAAAAGTTAATTAGCACTAGATTCTCTTAATTCTGTGTGACATACACAAGAATTGTTCTACTTCAATGTCTCTGGGCTCAAAATTAATACACACAGAATGCAAATTAATCTTAAAAATGGAAATTTTCTTTTCTGATACAAATATGACATTAATAGCTAAAAGCAGAGAAGGATAAAGCAAGAGAAATTATAGACCAATATAATTAATGAATACTAATTCTCTGGCTTTAGGACTACAATAACAAAAAAAATTATTTCTCTGATTAACTTGGAATATACAAAGAATGTAAGAGTGATTGAACACTAAAAAATGACAATTAACTATCAAAAACAAAATCATTTTAAAGCATGTGATTATATTAATGGATGCAGACAAAGCTTTCACAAAGTAAAGAAGTCATTCATTGATGCTAAAAACATTATGATTAGGTAAAGACATTTTTTTAAAGATCATTTCAAAAGTTTATGTCTAAAAGCAAAGATAGCATTTTTTTACAATGGGAAACAATAAAAGTTTCCCAATGAATTCAGCTGTAAAACAAAGATGCTCATTTTTTCCATCATTACTTGACCTAAGATTATATAGTATCTAGAGTACTGGACTTGAATTCAGGGAAATCAGACAAAATATTTAGTCACTTTCTAGCTAAGTGATATAGTCACTTGACCTCTCTCAGCCTCCATTTCCTCATCTATAAAATTGGGAAAATAATAACATCTTCCTTGTTATTCAGATAAAATGAGCTACTCTGAGCACTTTAAGTGCTTTATAAATTACAGTTATTATTGCTGTTGTTGTTGTGGAAATATTATTGATAGCATAAAGCAAGAAAAATAGATTAAAGGCACAACCACATAGGCAAAGAGGAGACAAAACTATCCCAACTAGCAAATAATATGATGTTTTACTTATTAATCAGAGAATTATAAAAAACTGAGAAAAAATACATTTAGTAATTTGTCATTATAGAATGAACCCAAAAATTCAATAATATTTCTATATAATGATAACAAATCCAAGAGAAAATAGTTTTATTTTTTAAAACTACAAAATACTCTAGACCTGTATAGTTACAACTACAAAAAACTATTAAGTAAAATAATGAATGAATTAAATAATTTAAATAACTCAAGGAATATTCATGTTATACTGTCAATGCCAAAATAAGAAAAATTATGAATTTCCTAAATTAATTTGTAAGGTTCTAGGGCTATAGCAATTAAATTGCAATATTTTATAAAATGCATATTTTATAGAATAATCAGTCAATACCTAAGGAAATTAATTCAGCCTCTTTACTAAAAGGTTAAATACTGAAACTGAAGTTCAAATGCTATGGCCATATAATAAGTCAAGACTCATTGGAAAAGCCTCAAGTATTGGATAAGATTGAAGACAAAAGGCAAAGGGGACAGCAGAAGATGATATGGATGGACAGTGTCATGGAAACAATGAATATGAACTTAGTCAGACTTCAAGAGATAGTGGAGAATAGAAGGGCCTGGTGTACTATGGTCTATGGAGTCACAAAGAATTAGGGACAAGTGAGCAACACCATTATACGGCAAGACCACAAAACTCATTTGGAAGAAGAAATCTAGAGCTCTTTAGAGGAAAAAAGAAATAAAAGGGGAAGAGAAGAACTCAAAGTATACTACAAATTAGTAATCCTCAAAAACATTTTATATTGGTTAAAAAATAAAAAAGCAGAAGGCAAGGATTATTTTTTGTCTCTTTTTGTATCCCAGTGCTGAGCACAGCATCTGGTACATAGAAGGCTCTTAACAAATGTATAATGAATGAATAAAGATGGCCCAGAAACAATGAAATTAAGTAATAGGAAGTGGGAAAAAATAACCTATTTGATATAACTGCTGGGGATTTTGGAATAATTTGGCAAAAATTTGATCTAGTTCAAGAACTTAAAAACCACACACCACAATAAGCTCAAAATTAATTCATACTATAAAATAATTAGGAGAGAACAATATTAGTATTGGGTACTTTCACATAGTTAAGGGATAAAAGAGACTACAAAAGATGAAAATAAAATTAAAAAGATAAAGCAAATAATATCTATTATATAAAACTGATTAGATGATAAACTAATTGAATTTATATAACTAATCTAAGAAATGAAGCAACTGATTTGGAAAAACTACATCATATTTCTTTCAGAGACTTTGATTTCCAAGATTTAAAATATATTGATATATAAAGATGAAAAGTCAAACCCCAATAGATAAGTAGTTAATAATATGAAAATTTTTCCCAAAAAAGCTGCAAACTATTAATAACAGTAAGAAAGATTGTCAGAAATCAATAATAAAAGGAACGCAAGTCAAAACAACTCTAGAGTGTAACTTCACACCTAGCAAATTGAAAAAGATGTCAAATGATGGAAATTGGAAACAATCATGGTATTGTAAGAAAACTGGCACATTAATAAACTTATGAAGCTATGAATTTGTTTAACCATTCTAGAAAGCAATTTGACATGATGAGAAATTGGCTAAAATTCCTACTCCCGTTGATCGAGAGATCTTACTGCCATGAATAAAGAAGTCAAGAAGTAAAAGCACAATGTACACTAACAGAGAGCAACACTTTTATGTAGTAGCAAAGAATTTACAAAGTAGATGTTCATAGAATAGAGATGGATTCAAAAAATCATGGTATGAATAATAAGCTTGGATCTGAAGAAGAGAAATGGGTTATCTTCCCTCCTTTCTTCACAGGGGTTGGGAATATTGGAGACGAAGCGTAGTATTTATTGTCACACATCATTGGTGTATTGGTTAGCTTTGCTAAACAATTTTTTTTCTTGGTTATAAGAAATGGCTAAATTCCCTACATATGAAGAAAGTGAGGTTTAGAGATATTCAATAACTTGCTTATGGCCTTATAACCAGTAAGTTTCAGAAGTATAAGTGGAAATCAGCACTGTTGTTTCCACATGAAAATACCATACAATTAAAAAAAAAAACAATACCTCAATATTTATAAAGTATTTTAAGGTTTAAATGACACATTGCTTACATCATACCTATGAAGTAGTGACCTAGATATTCATATTTCTATCTTACAGAAGAAACTGAGCCATGTCAAGGTTAAATGCCTTGCCTAGGATCACAAAATTAAGCATTGGAGCAGATAATTGAGTCCAAGTTTCCTAAATCTAGCTCTACCCATGTCCTCATCGTTTGAACTCATAGCATACTGTGTCTCTGTCATTCACATGGCATTTAATCATAGACTGACTTATTTACTATTGTGGGAGGATGAAATAATATAAATCTAAGTCTATTCCTGTCAAAATAATATTGTAGCTTTTCATGTTTTTTAAGAGCATTAAGTGCTAGATGGAGCATAACTACCATGTAGGGGATACAACATATTAGTGCTCTTTAACTTTTCATGTGTATGTATTTTATCTTCCAATATGACCTCTTTAATTACAGTGAACAATGAAGCTCTTTGGCCTTTCAATCCTCAATATCAAGCATCTTGTTATGCCCATAGGAAGTGCTTAATTAATATTGGCTGAACAAAAAAAAAAAAAAGAAATGCCATCATTTTCAAACAAAAGCAAAACTCATATTTATTTCATAGATCATAGGTGCTTATATTTTCTGGGCTTCAATTTCCTCACTTGTAAAATGAGTGGAGTGCACAAGATAGTCTCCAAGGTCCTCTACACCTTTAACTGAAGAGGATAAAAGAAGAAAAATTCCTCAGTGCTTCTCATCTCTAAATATTTGGGAAATTATTCCTCAACAGTACCTCTATCCATGACCTTCTCAAGAGTCTTGTGAAAATTCACATAACAAGCAAAAATAATGTTTGCTTAGAGAAAGAGGAACCTGGTCCATTTATTCTAAACAGTCTATTAGAGATCTTTTTAACTCAGAGAATCAAAAGGCAAAGATCTTATTCCCTAAAAGATAATGTCTGCTCCACAATGACATATGTGTTATACCACCATAACTACTGTCACTATACATTGCCAATGCCAGGGAGAAAAAAAGAAGAGATGATAAAAGAATAGAAAGAAGAAGAGAGGAACAGTGTAGAGAAAAATGCAAGGAAGAAAAGACAAGAAAAAGATAGGTAAATTATTATCCTATAATATTTTGGATCACATAAAATAAAAGGAATAGAATAGATGTAGATATGTAAAAGTATGTGGTAGAAAAATAATATCCCTACTCATTTTTTCCTAAGCCTTCAAACTGAGATTGGTTAACATTAAACTGGGAAGACTGAAAAAGAAAATGAGTTAGTTGGAAAACACCAGCTGAATATGTTACAAGAATTCATATGAGGCTGAAGGATAAGGCTAGTTGTCCAATAATTTGAATACTTCTCCATTTACTGTGTACGTGTAATGGATGATCTGTTCTCTGTCAACAGGTTAATAATGATTTCTATCATTACTCATGTGAAAAGAAAGCAAATGGCACCCACAAAATTTCTTATCTTGAAAAAGTAATAAATAGCCATAACTAGAATGAAAAAGTTATTGGATAAAGTAGTGAACGTTTCTTTGAGAGGAACAAGTGCCAGTGGAAGGATATATTTGAACTGAATATTTGAAACAGAAAAGAGTAGCAATATTTTTTTTTTCTAAGCAAAGAAAGTGAATGGAAATAAAAGATGAAGCATTTGGGAATATTTTGTGTACTAGGTTTTGACTTATCATAAAATTTGACTTATCACAAAATAAATACTTATGAGTAAGTAACAGGGGGGTTTCTATCATTAGAATATGCACATATTTTTATTGAAGATTTAGGGAAGGACATAGATAAGAATCTGAAAGGACTCATTTTCCAATGAATAGTCTTTTCCATCTCATTTTCTTTCTTTTTTTTTCATCTCATTTTCTTTTTCAGCCTTCCCTTAAGCTAACTAATGCCAATTCAGGGAGTTGGGAGAGGAATACTATCACTTTTATTTTTATCTTTTTTCTATAAATGCATTTTAGATGTTAATATTCTCCATATTTCTTTATATTTTGACCAATACATCTCATATCTAGAACAACTTAGAAATGCAAGGAAACACTCGTGAAGATAGAGTTGAATTAGGGCATAAATAAACGACATTATATGTTCAGACAAAGAAAGCTTCTGAGAGTATTGTTCTTCTAAACAGATGTTAAATTATTTTATTCAACAGGGGAATTTATAATGCATAATGAAAAGGCATCAAGCATCACAGGAAGCAAACAAGCAACATTTTATTACATCAATGGAGTGCAATAAAAGACTCATTATTCAATAAGCCGTTTGAAGTGAAATGAAGCCAGATTGATGTTCCATTTATAACTCATCAATATGTTTACAGGGTAAATTACATGTATTTCATAGAGTAGGACAAATTTTGCATAGAAACTTATATACAAAAACAAACCTCAATATGACAGTCATGGCTTTACTCAGAATGTCATTAATCTATTAACTGATGCAATCTAATGATATATGAAAGGCCCCCAGGAGAGAATTTCATCTATCACCATTCCATGCAAAAAACAGCCAAAGAAACATTGTAAAAATTGTTGACAAAGAATATGCAATAGAAATCAACATATACTTACATCCGTGTCAGGTCCTTTATCTGCACCCGGACAAGAGAAAGTGACAAATTCATGGCACCTCTTGTGAACGACAAAACAGCAAACTGATAGGGAGAAAATAAAATCATAGTTAGAGAATGTTCTCATTTGCTCAAACAAATTTAATTTAACTATACACTGCTTTAAAAAGGAGTCATGGGAGTCAGAGGGAGTAGTTTGATAGATAGAGCACCAAGCCTAGATTCAAATCTGGCCTCAGACACTTTGTAGCTATGAGACCTTGGGCAAGTCACAACCTCAATTGCCTATCCCTTACTGCCCTTCTGCCTTGGAACCAATATTTAGCAATGATTCTAAGACAGAACGTAAAGGTTAAAAAAAAATCACTTGGCATTCATTCAAAGCCTGGTAGTATTCACTATTAAATTAAATATAGTGCATCACCATCTTCAATAAATTTTAACCTGCAATGATTGTACAGCATTAACTATCACTTAATATATGTCAGGTAAATTCATCTAAGCCTCAGTTTCCTCATCAACAAATTCAGGATAATTCTAAATATAATACCTATATATTGGATAGTTGTTCTAAGGCTCAAATTAGATGATATAACTGCAAAGTTTCAAGTGCTATGTAAATATGAATTATCATCTTCATAATCTCAATCTCTCCCCCACAATATTCTTTGATCCAGTGACATTGATCTTCTAGCTGTTCCTCTAAGTCTCAGTTTTAGGGATTTTCTCTGGCTGTCCCCAATGCCTGGAACACTACCCCTTCTCTGCTCTGACTACTAACCTCCTGGGCTTCCTTTAAATACCAACTAAAATCTCATCTTCTACAGGAAGTCTTACCCAATGTCTCAATTCCACTGATTTCCCTCTATTGATTGTTTCCTATTTATCATATATACAGCTTACTTTGTATATATTTATTTGTATATTGTGTCCCACCATTAGATTGTAAGCTGTATGAGAACAGGGGACTGTCTTTTTTCTTGTTTTGTATCCCCAGTGCTTAGCACAGTGGGTGGAATATAGTCAGCACTTAATGTTTATGGATTGATTTTTTTTCAAAGCATGACAGCTAAAATCTTACCAAGTCTAGAAATCATACCCACTTTCCAAAGCTCAACAAATATTGTTTTAATGTCCTAACAGTCCTCAAGGAGATTACTAAAAATCTGTTATACAACTGTTCAATCAATAAATATTTATGAATTTCCTACTGACAAGGTATGAATAGAATGTCCCACGAAATTATAATCTTTTCATTTGTGTTTGCTATTGGTTCATTAAAGGCAAACCAATATACTCTAGAAAACATGGGGGCAAGTATGTACTTCAAAAGCCAATAACAGCTTTTTGCTGTTGCTTCTTTCCAGTTGATGACTCTATAACAAATTATGATGTCAGTCAGTAGGTGAAGTCTGAAATCAAAAGACTTTAAGGTAGAAAAGGGCTTTCAAAGCCCCATAATACAACTTTCTACATTCTACAGAAGAGAAACAAATGCGTTGATAGTTTAAGTGACTTGACCAAGTCTAATGTTTAGCAAGTTCAAAGCATTTTCCACTCTACTATGCTATTTCATCTACTTATCAATTCCTATAACATTTTTGTGTTATTTTGTGGCATTATTATGTGGCATATGACATATGGGACTTTAAAAGCAAGGAGTAGCAAATTGAAGATGAGAATTAGTAATTTCAATAATGAATATCACCATTCAGTTTTCATAAATCCTAGTTTAAAAAGGCTTCATCAATATCAACAAAAAAAAATGATTAACTATGAGCAATTTGGATTTATATTAGGAAAGCAATAATGGTCCAAACTTAGAAAAATAATAAGCATAATTAACCACACTGAAATAAAAATACATGATTATTTTAGTGAATTCAGAAAAAGCCTTTAAAAAACACAACATTGATTTAACCAAAAACTTTTTCAAAGCATATGACTATATTCTGGATCTATACCAACTAGTATATCTGGTGATTCAGGTTTGGGAATGGGATGAAATGAGATACTTGAAAACCACCTAACATTTAAGAAACATTTTACTTAACAATAGAAAAGATATTCCACAAAGATATAACACTAATTCAATTGGACATAGATGCATGGATTCCATGGTTTTGTCCCTTATCCAAACTCCTACAGCATTTTTTTACTTGAATTATCCAGAAGCTATTTCAGTGATTCAAAATTTTCCATGGATTCAATTATTAACAGATGATTTTCAAATCTATTTATCTGAACCTAAACTCACTGACCTTGAAACATATGTTCCACAGCACACTGGACATCTTGAATTGGATGCTTTGTAGACATCTTAATTCAGAATGCCCAAAGCTGAATTAATTATCTTTCTTTGCAAACCTTCCATACTTCCCAATTACTAGCAAGAGCATCATCATCTCCACAGTTTAACAAGCTCAAAACCTAAGTGTTTTCTCCCACTTTTCGCTCTCATCTGTCAAGAGAGTTGCCAAGGCCTATTGATTTTTGTAACATCTCTCAAGTATGCCCCCACTCTTTTCTGATACTGCCACTACCATGGTATAGGACTTCCTCACCATAAATGTACACTATTGTAATAGCCTTTTGGTTGGTCTCCATGGTATAAAGTTCTCCACACTTCAGTCTATTTCACAATCAGCTGTCAAAGTGATAAAATACAGTTATGACCATATAAATCACTCACATACTCAATAAAATTCAATGGTTTCTAATCACTTCTGAAATCCAATATAAAATCCTCTATTTAGTACCCAAATCTCTATATAAGCTGCCCCAACATTTCTAGTCTTCTTCCATCTTATACCTCCCACCCACTGTGACAAGGAAATCACTTTAAAAGACTGATATATATTAATTTAAGGTCGCCAAGGAATTCAGCTATGTAATTCCTAAATGAAAACTCAAGTCAGCAGTCAACCTTTTATGGAGTTTAATTACAAACAGGAGGAAGAAAGGTATTAGAGATAGAGAGAGAGAGAGAGAGAGAGAGAGAGAGAGAGAGAGAGAGAGAGAGAGAGAGAGAGAGAGAGAGAAAGAAAAGGGAGAGAAGGGAATAGGGCTTAAATACCTCTTCTGTTTAGGCTGGGCCAAAAGGCCCAAGCCCTTAGATAGCTGAGGCAAAGAAAAGAGATCAGTCCCTATCACTCACGTGACCAAAATGGAGAAACAGTCTCAGGGGCCTCCACCTCCAGCTTCCTTCAGAGCAAACTTCTCAAAGCACCACCTCTCAGAGCAAAAACCTCTCCAACCAACCACCCTCAGTCCTCAGACCCCTCTATCTTTAAGGAAACCATCCAAGTTCCCTCCCCTCAGTTCTCACATCTACCAATCACTGTCCATGTCTTCCCTGTGCCAATGGTGGCTCAAGCTTAACCCAGGACCGCCCAGAGGTCTGCCCCTTTGCACATGTCTGTTGAAGGTCATATTCTCAAATAATTAAATCTTGATCCTTTGCTGCAGCCCTTCCTAAATCCTGTTAGGACTGAGTGGGGTGGAAATTGTATTTTCCAAGACCTGGTTCTGTCATTCCAAGTATCTCTATTGTATCAATTCTAAAATCAATCATGACTCAAAAAAATTCCTGTTCTATGCTTAAGCATAGGTCAAAGCCCTTTCCATTGTTCAGCAAAAGGTTTCTGTCCTAAAGTAATCTTAAGAAGGGAGGAGGAGGAACCTCCCATGCCAATGGGGTTCACATTCTAATAGAGTTCCCACTATCAATAGGAAATTTTTTCAAGTATGAAATTTCCCAATGGTGAAATTTCCAACATTTAGAAGTCTAAGAAATTTTAAGGTTTACACCACCTATACCCTGGAACACATTTTTCAGTCTAGTTACACTGGCCTGTCTTGCTGACCCTTGAACAAGAAATTAAATCCCTCACTCCAGGCATATTTACTGTCAATCCCTCATTCAGAGATAGTCTCCCTTCTCATCTCTGCCTCCAGGTTTCCCTTCTTTCCTTCAAAGCTTAGCTAAAATCACATCTTCTATCAGAACCCTGTATTAATCTCCCTTAATTCTAGTGCCTCCATTTTGCCAATGATTTCAGGACTAGAAGTAGTTATCTTACAAGGCTACTGTGAGGATCAAATGAGACAATAACAATTTTGTAAACCTTAAAGTGCTATATAAATGGTAACTATTGTTATTACTAGATAAGGAAGGCATCTTAGCTAGGGAAAACAGCATATACAAAAAGTACCAGGGTGAAATAATGCAGATTATACTTGGCAAAGAAACCAGCCTTGCTAAAGCAGAGGATTTATATGGTAAGGTGAGAGATACAGCTACAGTAGGAGTTTGGAGTCAGGTTATGGAAGACCTTTAATACCAAGTTAAGGAAGTTGGCCATTACTCTATAAGAAAAGACCAAACAAAAAACTGAGGTAAAAAAAAATTAAATAATTATGCTTTAATATAAGTGGTTTCTCTTGTAACCCTACATATAATCCATTAGTAAGGATGATACAGAGCAGGGTATGACTGGAACAGGGACCAGACAATATAGAGTGAATGTGAGAAAGGAAATAAAATGGAAGCTGGAAGAAATTGATGAGAAAGTTGAAAGGAAGGGAGGGGAAGAAAAGGAAAGAAGAAAGCAAGCAAAAAGAACAAAAAAAGGCAGTAGGGTAAAGGACAAAAAAAGAAGAGATTCAAAGGGTAGAAGGAGAAGAAAGAGAAGAAAGATCTAATTGGTGATGCACAAGGAGAAAGAGAGGGATAGTGGTGGTGGCAATGGCAGGTCTGAATAACTAATGAGACATGGATGATGATTAAAGGTAAGGAATTAAGAGCTGACACTTTCTAAACCCAAGAGTTTGTGAGGCCATTGGTATATTTAACTAAATTAAAGAAATAAAAGAGAAATACATTAAAGAGAAATGTTTTGGGAAAGTTTTAGAAATAAGATCGACTTCTAGGCTAAGAAGGCCACAGAGTAGAAGAAAGGGTCTTCTCCTTCTTATCACCTACCAATATAAAGCACCTCAAAAGCACAAAAACCAAAATCAGATGAGTGAAGGGGTTCTTCCATAGGGTGCAGCCTTGAAGGTAGGCACGGTTTACGCATTTCTACCCTTTAATGGGGTAAAATTGCTTCTACAAAAGTGCAAGCTGATCACCCCTACCTCACTACACCTATAGTACCAGAATCAGAGCAAGAGCAGGCAGTCACTAGGTTCTCAGGAGGATGGCTGAGGACACCACAGAATTACTCCAGAGAGCAGCAAGACTTGGGAACCCAGGAGGCTGAGTAATGTGGACACTGGGCACAGAGTGTGAATCTTAAAAATTCTCAGACCCTACTTCAGAACACTTGGTTAAGATCATTCCCCAATTTAAACAATGAAGTGACTTAGTCAGAAATATGAGAACTCTACTCCACCCATACTTAAGCATACTTTAGGGGAAGATAAAGTTGTAAACTCTTTACTGAACAATGAAAAAATACTTAACTCATACTTATAGTAAAGCAAAAGCCTTAAGCTAAGTCTATTTTTAGGAAGGTTCTAAGTACCCATGAAGGTCAGGCAACTTGTAAACTTGCAAGTGGCAAAGAGGTGAGAACTTAGAGGTTTTTTCAGGTGTGAATTACTCAAAAGTTTAGTCTACTCAGGTGTGAATTAAGAATGGTCTGTCCTTTGGAAAACGTCTACTGTGATTGGTAGATGTGAGGATTTAGGGGAGGTGACATAGGAGAAAAATCTCTTTAAAAGGAGATGAGAAGCTGAGAGCAAGGGACACTCTCTCAGAGAACTCTCTCTGGAGATGGAGCTGGCCAAAGCTGAACTGGTGGGTCTCTGAACACTAGTCTTGCTTGGACAAATCTTGTGGTGAGTTGATAAAAGACTGACTGATCTCTCTCTTAATGCTTAAGCCTTAAGGCTGGCCTAAGCTGGTCTAGTCCCTTTCCTACTATTCCCTTTTACTCTGTTTCTCTCCCTTTTCTTTAATTCCTTCATTTGTATTAATTAAAATCTCCATAAAACCCAGCTGACTTGGGTATATTTCATATTTGGGAATTTTTCCCTGGCGACCACTTTATATTTGATTTAACTCAAGACAATATCTTGAAACCATATTTCTGCAGTCACAATTTAAGAAAAACACTCTTTTATCTGTTACAGTTTATGGCTCCCACTATTTTAATTGTTACAAGAGATAGGGCAGAGCAGGGTTGCCCACAAAACAGACACTGCAGAGACTGAAAAATAGACTAAGAGAAAAAAACCTCTCTGTTCAATGCAAAGACCTGCCTAATCACCTCACTCAGACTTCTGACTGGGAAGGGAAGAAAAAACTAACACATCGATGACTACCAATACTCAAGAACTACAGTCTACAGCTACTCAATAAATAAGTAAATAAATTATAAAAAACCTTGACCACTGATAATCTCTATGGTGAAAAACTCCAGACTATAGAGGAGACAGCAGAGGATGACAAATAAGCAAAGACATCCAAACCTTCTAAAAAATGGAAATTGATCACAAGTTCTTGAGAAGTTCAGATTTGAGATTATGAACCAAGTGAGAAAGATAGAAGAAACATAGTAAGAAAAGTGGGAAATAGTTCAAAAAGAAAATAATAGTTTTAAAGACAGAAACTCCCACTTGGAAAAAGAAGCCCAGAAATCAAATGAAATGCTAAGGAAACTGGAGACCAGAATTGACTTGATAAAAGCTATGAAAAGCAGGATAGATGAAAACAAAAAGGGAAATCAAAGGATTATAGCTGAAAACCAGTCTTTAAAGACTAGAATTGGCAAGTAGAAGCTAATGATCTTACAATACAGAAAGAATTAATAAAGGAAAGTCAAAAGAATGACAAATTAGAAGGGAACATGAAATATCTCATTAAAAATATGGTTGACTTGGAAAACAGATCAAGGAGAGGCAACTTGAGAATCATAGGCCAACCTGAAAACCTGGAAATAAACAGAAACCTTGACATCATTCTACAAGAAAATATTCAAGAAAAATGCCCTGATATTCTTCAACAAGAGGGTGAAATAGACATTGAAAGAGTACATAGATCACCCTCTACATTCCTCAAAAGACAACCCTCAGGAATATAATTGCCAAATTCAAGGGTTTCCAAGTTAAGGAGAAAATATTGCAAGAAGCCAGAAAGAGCAATTCAGATATCAAGGAGAACCAATCAGGATTACACAGGATCTGACAGTCTCCACATTAAAGGACCTCAAGGCTTGGAATATGATATTCAGAAAGGCAAGAGAATTGGGCCTACAACCAAGGATTACCTACCCATCAAAACTGACTATATACATCAAGAGAAAAGTATGGGCATTTAGAAGATTTCCAAGTATTTGTAAAGAAAAGACCAGAACTAAACCAAAAATTTTATGTCTACATACAAAATGCAAGAGAAACAGGAAAAGGTAAAAAAGAAAGAGAAGGGGAAAAAATTAAGGCTTAGTAAGGTCAAATTGTTTATACTCCTTTATGGAAAAATGATATTTGTAACTCTCAAAAACTGTTTTCACTATTGTAATAATTAGAAGAATTATCCATAGGTAGTGGATGGTGTATGAAGTGGTTTAAGGTATGTAAAAAAATAAAATAGGGGAACAACAGAGGGCACCAAGAAAAATTTGAAGAAATAAGAAAAATAGAATAAATTATACTACATAAAGAGGAGAATGGGAGGGGGAGGGGAAGAATATTATTATAATAAAGAGAGGAGGAGAGTGCTAATGGGTAGTACTTAAACCTTACTCTCAGTGGAATTTACTCTGAGAGGGAAGAGCATCTATATCCCTTGGGGTATCAAATTCTATCTTACCCTACAGGAAAGTTGAGAGGGAAAAACCAAGGGGGGAGAGCAGGATGGGAAGTACAAAAAAAAAGGGAAAGAGAGGAGAAAAGGAATTTAATAGATGCTAAAGTAAAAGAAGAGGGGAATAAGAAGGGA
Organism: Monodelphis domestica; assembly: GCF_027887165.1. NCBI lineage: Eukaryota > Metazoa > Chordata > Mammalia > Didelphimorphia > Didelphidae > Monodelphis > Monodelphis domestica. The sequence continues at coordinate 226,461,950 of NC_077228.1, read as the reverse complement.
GGGGTGGGAAAGGACATAAAATAAGGGTGGGGATTAGGGGGACTAATTAAAAGCAAAGCACTGATGTAGAAGGCAATAGTGAAAGAAGAAAAGGCAGGATGAAGAGAGGAAATCAAAATGATGAGGAATACAGAGGTAGTAATCATAACTCTGAATGTGAATAGTATAAACTCACCCATAAAATGGAAGCAAATAGCAGAGTGGATTAAAATCAAAATCCTACCATATATTGTCTACAAGAAACACACATGATGTAGGTAGACACACACAGGATAAAGACAAAATGCTGAAGCAAAATCTATTGTGCACCAAATGAGAAAAAAAGCAGGAGTCACAATCATGATATCTGACAAAGCCAAAGTAAAAAATAGATCATATTAAAAGACATAGGGAAGGTAATTACATCCTCATAAAAGGCAGTATAGACAATGAAGAAATATCAGTACTCAACATGCATGCAACAAATGGGATAGCAACCACATTTTTAAAGGTGAAACTACTGGTGTTTAAGGAGGAAATAGATAATAAAACTAGTCTAGTGACCTTCCCCTTTCATATCTAGATAAATCAAACCAAAAAATAAATGAGAAAGAGGTAAGAAATGTGAATGAAATCTTAGAAAAATCAGAGATAATAGATATATGGAGAAAAGTAAATAAGGACAAAAAGGAATACACCTTCATTTAAACAGCACATGGTACATTCACAAAGACTGACTATGTACTAAGGCATAAAAACATGGCAAACAAATGCAAAAAAAAGGCTAAAATTATAAATGCAACCTTTTCAGATCATAACAAAATAAAAATATATAAAAATAATAATTAGTACATGGAGAGGCTTATCAAAAATTAATTGGAAATTAAATAATATGATTCTCCAAAATTGGTTGGCAACAACTAATAATTTCATAGAAGAGAATGACAATGAGGAGACATCAGATCAAAATCTATGGGATGCAGCCAAAGCAGTACTGGGGAAGGGGGGGGATTTATATGCCTGCGTGCATATATTAAAAAATCAGGGAGGAAAGTGGACAATGAATTGGGCATGAAAAAATTTTTTTAAACTAGAAAGAGAACAAATTAAAAATCCCCAGGTAAAAACTAAATAGGAAATCATTTTTTTTTATTTTTTTAAACCCTTAACTTCCATCTTGGAGTCAATGCTGTGTATTGGCGCCAAGGCAGAAGAGTGGTAAGGGCTAGGCAATGGGGGTCAAGTGACTTGCCCAGGGTCACACAACTAGGAAGTGTCTGAAGCCAGATAGGAATCTAGCACCTCCCATCTCTAGGCCTGGCTCTCAATCCACAGAGCTACCCAGCTGCCCCAGGAAATCTTAAAAATTAAAGGAGAGATTTAAAAAATTAAAAGTAAAAGAACAATTGAATTAATAAATAAGAGCAGAAGCAGGTACTTTGAAAAAAAAACAAATAAAATAGATAAAGTACTGGTTATTCAAATATAAAAGGAAATAAGAAATCCAAATTAATAATATCAAAGATAAAAAGGGTAAACACCACTTATGAAGAGGAAATTAAGGTAATTGTTAAGAACTATTTCGCCCAAATATATGGCAATAAATATGACAATCTAGGTGATATGGATGATTATTTCCAAAAATATAAATTGCCTAGATTAATAGAAGAAGAAATAGATTACTTAAATAATCCAATATTTAAAAAAATAATAAATTGAACAAGCCATCAAAGAATTCCCTAAGAAAAAATCCTCAGGGCCAGATGGATTCACAAGTGAATTCTATCAAGCATTTAAAGAACAACTGACCCCAATACTATAGAAAATATTTGACAAAATAAGCAAGTGATTGCAAGGATTATTCACTATGATCAGGTGGAATTTATACAGGAATGCAAGGATGGCTCAATATTAGGAAAACCATTCACATAATTGACCTTATCAACAAGAATACCAACAGAATTCACATGATTATCTCAATAGATGCAGAAAAAGCCTTTGACAAAATGCAACACTCATTCCTATTGAAAACACTAGAAGGTAAAGGAATAGAAGGGCCTTTCCTAAAAATAATAAACAGTATATATTTAAAACCATCAGCAAGTATCTGCAATGAGGATATATTAGAAGCCTTCCCAATAAGATCAGGAGTGAAACAAAGATGCCCTTTATCACCTCTATTATTTAACATTGTACAAGAAACACTAGCAGTAGCAATTAGAGAACTGCAAATCAAAACAATTCTGAGGTACCACTCACACCTAGCAGATAAGCTAACATGACAGCAAAGAAAAGTAATAAATGTTGGAGGGGATGTGGCAAAATTAGAACATTAATGCATTACTGGTAGTGATGAAAATTGATCCAGTCATTCTGGAAGACAACTTGGAACTCTGCCCAAAGGGCTTTAAAAGACTGCCTGCCCTTTGATTCAGACATACCACTACTGGGTTTGTACCCAAAAGATATAATAAGGAAAAAGACTCATACAAAAATATTCATAGCCTCTCTCTTTGTGGTAGCAAAAAATTGGAAAATGAGGGGATGCCCTTCAACTGGGGAATGGCTAAACAATTTGTGGTATATGTTGGTGATGGAATAGTATTGTGCTCAATGGAATAATGAATTGGAAGAATTCCATGTGAACTGGAATAACTTCCAGGAATTGATGCAGTGAAAGGAGCAGAACCAGGAGAACATTATACACAGAGACAAATACACTGTGGCACAATTGAATATAATAGACTTGACTACTAGCAGCAATGCAATGATCCAGAACAATTCTGTGGGACTTATGAGAAAGAATGCTATCTACATTCAGAAAAAGAACTGTGGGAGTAGAAATACAGAAGAACAACAACTACTTGATCACACGGTTCCATGGGGATTTTGTGAAAGCAAATTCTTTACTCTATTGTCTATCCTGAGTTAACACTAACTTAAGTACCTCACTAGATTGTGAAGACAGGATTAATTCACTTTTGTCTACCTTTTGGTTGAATCAATACAAGCTTGAACTAGGTGGAGGAGATCTCACATACACTGCCCCACCCCCCCCAGTGCTAGACAATTTGGAAACTTTCATTGGCCCCTGTGAAGAGGAGAAGGGACAAGGAGCCACCATAAAAGTGAAATCCTTCCGCTTGAGGCAGATAGTCTTTGAGAAAACCATCTGAAGATATTGCCTTGTGGAGATAGTCTTCTGTTTGGGGAGAGTCTTTGAGGGAGCTTCGCTGGAGACAGCAGCTTGGATTGTGCCCTTGGAGCTCAGCTTCAACTTAGACTTTGACTCCTGGACTACTTTGTTGGATGAGTGAAAGGCTGACTACTTTCCTAGTTTCCTAAGAGACTAGCTTCTGTCTTGGAGAAGGCCTCATGGTTATTCACTATCAGCCTTCCTGGTTGAGAGCTAATTAATCTCTGCCTGGTTTCAGCAGCAATTTCTCTCTTTTATTATTTCCTATTTATAAATATTTGTAGATAAATTTCTGACTCGAGATATAGTAAATATTGGCAACCACATAATTTCATAAAATTATTATCCAACCATTAATTTTCACCTTTACAATATGATTGAAGATATAGACTCTAAACAATCATCCTAATGCAAATACTAATAATATGGAAATAGGTCTTGATGGTGACACTTGTAAAACACAGTGGAATTGCTTGCTGGCTATGGTAGCATAGTATGGGGAGGGGAGGGAAAGAGCATGATTCATGTAACTATGGAAAAAATATTCTAAATTAATCAATCAAATAAATAAACTTTAAAAAAGAATCACAAAGAAAAAAACAAATATAGACTTTTCAATGTTAAAACAGAAATTTTCTTTGAATTAAAGGCAGAATTTGAATAAATGATATGCCTAATTGGTAAAAAAAAAAAATAGAAATAAGATAGAGGGACTGTGACATGTCAACCAGGTAAAGAAAACCAATTCACAGATGAACATAAAGGACTAAGGAGAACTCAAGGCTACAGATAAAGATTTAGGAGTCATCTACATTTAAGCTAAGGGAAATAACTCTTAAATCCCTCAAAATGAAACAATCAAATTACTATAACCTCTGCAACCTCTCTGTGACAAAGAAATATGTACAATGAGAATGAAGTTCTGCTGGTTGGAATGAAATTTTTTTTTGGCTTACCATGTTCTATAGACAGAAGAGTTCCTGCTACACTCAGTGTTTGTTTTCCTTTTGCCTTGGAGAAAAAAAAAATCATGCAAATTTTGAAAACTGGACCTAGAGATTTCAGAGTGAGTGTAGGAAGTAAGTAGTCTGGGTTTCCATTTTTGACTGTGGAGAGAGAGAGGGATAGTATAATAAAGGTGCTAATCTATGAAGACACCTGGAGTTGAGACGAGAGACAGTAGCTATTTGATCTGCGCAAGAAGTATAATGATGCTCTCTCTCTCTCTCTCTCTCTCTCTCTCTCTCTCTCTCTCTCTCTCTCTCTCTCTCTCTCTCTCTCTCTCTCTCTCTCTCTCTCTCTCTCTCTCTCTCTCTCTCTCTCTCTCTCTCTCTCTCTCCCCCTCTCCCGCTCTCTGTCCTCCTCCCAGGGTGAGAGTGAGTTCCTATTCTAAAGCTTCCCTTTGTTCTTTAAAGTTATAATTAGTTTGAATTTTCCAGCTAGATAAAATTCAATTGATCATAGCTCCTTCAGATCTGGGTGCTTCATTATTTTTGAAAAGAGAAATGCAAAAAGAGATGAGGTAGTGAGGACAGGGTACACAGATGAAAGCCAAGGGGCCAGAAAGGACAGATCCTTTCTGTCTAAATGCCCTTCACTGGGGCTCAGGAATTATCTGAGAGAGGATGTTATGGATTTTAATACTATATACATTTCCCCAAAGCAGAGAAAGGTCTCTTCTCTCTCCCGTAGGCTGAAACTAGAGCCTTTAAAAATAGCAGTGGAACTACATGGTTGTGCTAGAACTGCCCTATCATTCACATAGTGTTTCCTGATTGTTTCCTTCCACACATGTTTACAACAATCTTCCTATAGTATATAAAGCAAATAGAAGTATTTAAAGACATCTCCAAGGTTGGAAAGAGGAAAGAAGTCACTAGAAATGATCAGTGATGTCCGTAGTACAAGACGAAGGTTACTCAAGAAGCACTGCACATTGATAAATGTAAGAATCTCATATGGCATTTTTCTCATCACAGTAAATAGTATCTGTCAAAACCAAGAATTGCCACTACTTGTAATGGAGAAACAAAGAGAAATAAAATTATGGAACATTAAGGATGTCTACTGTCACTGTTTATTTATTTAACATAGTTCTAGATATGCTAGCTATAGCAATAAGACAAGAAAAAGAAATTGAAGGAATAAGAATAGGCAAAGAGAAAATATAACTTTTGTTATATACAGATAACATGATGGTTTACCTAAAGAACCCTGGAGATAGAATTAAAATCATATTAATCATTTACTTCAATAAAGTAACAAGAAAACACCCCCACAACAATCACTAGTCCTGAATATTATCAAAAGCCTACATGAATAGAGAGAAAAAGAAATCTCATTGAAAGTAACTAGAGAATGTATAAAATATCTGGGAATTCTTCTATCAAGATACATTCAATATTTCTTTGAATTCAACATAAACTACTAGTAATTCCCCTGTGGTAATTGTAATAAAAATGATAATACTAGATACATTTTCAGATTTTGTTCCATACCTTACTACCAAAGAGTTAAATCAAAAATTAATAAAATCAACCTAGAGAAATAAAAGGTCATGAATCTCAAGACAAATAATGGGGGTTGGGGGGAATAAAAATGAAAGTACCAGATCTCAAACTATAAAAATTGGTAATAATCAAAACTCTTTAACATTGGATGAATAAAAAAAGAAAATTTGCCTAATGTAACAAATCAGAAAAAGAAGTCCCAGAAGCAAATTACGTAAGGAAAGGTCAGAGAAGGAAATAAGCATTTACATAGCACCTACTAGGTACTAGACACTGTGCTAAGAGCTTTATAGGTATTATCTCATTTGATCTTCACACCAAACCCTGCACAGCAGGTGTTGTTATTGTCTCTCTTTTCCTTTTGAGGAAACCAAAGCAAAAAGAGGCTAAGTGACTTGTCCAGAGTCGCATAGCTAGCAAGTTTTGAATTCTGAATATATCCAGTAACATTTGCTTTTTTGGGTAAATATTCTCTTTCTGGCAAAAATTAATAGTAAAATTGTAAATCAATTTGGTTTTGACACCTTTGGCATAAATTACAATAAATTACCTAAATTACAAATACAATTACCTAAAATGATAAAGAAATTACCAGTAACAAACAGCAACAATTCTGATTACATAAAATTGAAAATCTTCTTTCATTACACAAGAAAAAGGAAGTTATAATAAGATAAATACTTAATTTTGAATATTTATGACAAATTTGTCTAATAAAGTTTAATATCCAAAAACATAAAATTGATACAAGTATATAACAATCTAGAAAATATGATTTATTTATGATATGATTTTATTTAGAACATAATTTGTAATCTTTCTTTTTATATATTATATTTTTTATAAGAGCAATCCCTCTATGTATTGTATTTCAGTTGTTTCAGCCATGTCCAACTCATCATGACCCCATTTGGTGAAGATCCTGGAGTGGTTTGGCACTTCCTTTTCCAACTTATTTATTTAACAGATGAAGAAAGAAATACTTTTACAGAGTCACATAGCTAGTAAGTGTCTGAGGCCATATTTGAACTCAGGGAAATGAGTTTTCCTGATTATAGGCCTGACACACTGTACACCTAAATTAAGTCATTTCTCAAATGAAAAACAACAGCTATCAACAAGCACATTTTTAAATGTACCATTTTACTGGTGCATTTAAAATTCTAATGACAATAAGAGAAATGCAAATACAATTGTATACTCCTTGAGAGAAGGAACTGTCTTTTTTTATTTTTGTATCCCCAGCACAATGCTTAGTACATTGTAGGTGATTAATAAATGCTAATTTTCTGGCTGAAATGAAAATATTTCTGTTGTCCCATCATCTATCTATCTCAATATATCTCAGCTGAGCAAGGTAAACATGAAGGAATTAATTTCCTCTATTCAATATACTATGTTGTGAGGAAAAACTTTCAAAATTGTATAGAGGAAATACATAGAGGTAAATAGAGTAATCAAGGAAAATAATAGTGACTGGAGGTATTAGTAGTCAGGGTAGACAAGTACACTATTATTGAAGCTGAGAATTGGTTCAACCATTTCAGAAATTAATTTGAAACAATAACCAAATGGTTACTAAACTGCCTGTGTCCCTTGACCCAACAATACTACTGTTAGGTACACAACATAAAGAGGTCAAGTATAGAGGGAAAGAACTGCTATGGCACAAAAATATTTGTATAAGAACATTTTGTTGTGATAAAAAAATAGGTGTTCGTCAACTGGGGAACAGCTGTACTGATTTTTGGCAGATGGATGTAATAGAATTTTATTCCCACAAGAATTGACAAATATAATAGATTCGTGGAATTATAGAGAGACTTACACAAAATGGTGCAGATTTAAATGAGTTAAAACAAGTGATCTCCATTTGAAAGAGGCTCAAGAGGTATGGTGCTTTCCAAGGTCACCCAGCTGGTCAGTACCAAAGCCAAAACTCAAACTTCAAGCTCCCTTTTGCATTTTGCACAATTGTTTATTTCTTATCTGATGGGCTTGCTGAAAACTCTTTAGTAACATCATGTAGAGACTTTGGCATTACCCTAGGAAGAAAGAGTCAGTTCTGAGATGATAAAAAGTTGACATTCTTAAGAGGAAAGCAGGAGCATATTGCCTGATAGAGTATAAGCTTCATGAGAGAAGGAAATAGTGGTTTCATTTTTGTCCTCTTCCCTGGCACATTACACAACATATGGGTCAAGACAGATAGTCAAGAAATGCCTCTTGGCATATTCATAGCTGAGCTCTTTGTGGTGGCAAAAAATAGAAAATGAGGGGATGTCCTTCAATTGGGGAATGGCTGACAAAATTGTGGTATATGTTGATGATGGAATACTATTGTGCCCAAAGGAATAATAAAGTAGAGGAATTCCATGTGAGAGGACTGATATACTGTGGTACAATCAAATGTAGTGGACTTCTCTAGTAGTAGCAATGCAATGATCCAGGACAATTCAGAGGGATCTATGAAAAAGAACATTATCCACATTCTGAAGAAGAACTGTGGGAGTAGAAATGCAAAAGAAAAACAACTGCTTGACTACATGGGTCAATGAGGATATGATTGCAAACATCAACAATATGAAAATGGGTTTTGATCAAGGACACATGTAAAACCCAGTGGAATTGTGCATCGGCTAATGGGGGTGGGTGGGAGAGGGGAGGGAAAGAACATGAATCTTGTAACCAAGGAAAAATATTCTAAATTGACTAATTAAATGAAATTTTTTTTAAAATAAGAAAAACAAACAAAAAACAAAACAAAACAATAAAAAACAACAACAACAAAAAGAAATGTCTCTTGGCATTTCTTAGATTGACCACCACTGCACAGACCACCAGAGACTCCCCTGGGGAAAGAAAGTAGACCTTTGATGTTTATGTTGGCCTCAGAAATGCACAGGAATTCGAGTTGAATAGAACCTCAATTTTCCAGGCCAACCCCTTCATCTTACAAATAAGAAATCTGAAGTACACAAAGCTTAAGAGATGTGCTCAAGGTCATATTAGCTAATAAAAAGCAGAATAAGGTTTAGATTCAAACCTGTATTCTCTTACCCTTTAGCCATACTGCCTCTACTTCTTTTCACTAACCTCAAAAGGGAGGGATTTTTTTCCCCCTTTGTTTTGTTTTAACATTTCTATAGATCAACATTCATTGTGGCAAAAGAATCTAGGCTAGGGGATACTACAAAACTTCAATCCTGGGGCAGCAAGGTAGCTTAGGGGACAGAAGGTCAGATCTGGATATAGGAGAACCTGGGTTCAAATCTGTTCTCAGACATTTTCTACATGTACAACTTTAGGTAAATCACCTAATTCCAACTGCTTTGCCCTTATCACTCTTCTGCCTTAAAACCAATATTTAGCATCAATTCTAAGACAAAAGGTAAGGGTTTAAAAAAAAAAAGCTCAATTCCTCAGAATAATGACCTGACTTTCAAAAAACTTGACTCTATAGAACAGGAGTCTCCAAACTATAGCCCACCGGCCACATGCTTCTCCCTGAGGCCATTTATTCGGCCCCCACTGCACTTCCAGAAGGTGCACCTCTTTTATTGGTGGTCAGTGAGAGAAGCACTGTATGTGGTGGCACGGCAAAGCACGGCATCACTCATGTACAGTACCACTTCCATGACATAATCCTTGTTCTGAGAGTAACTGAATGAGAACGAGGTGCTGCACAAAGGATTATGTGGTTGCACAATGGAAGACATCAACATGGTGAGCGGTGATCTGGAGGAGGGGGATTCCGCACGGTGTACACTGCTGCCCGGTATAGTGGTGGCAGTGATGGGTCTGTGCAAGGTGTGACAGGCCCATCACAGCCAGTGCTGCAGCCTCCGCAATCCCAGACAGCAGCATACAGATTTGTTCATAGTTGTTTTTTTTTTTATAGTCCGGCCCTCCAACAGTCTGAGGGGCAGTGAATGGTCTGTGTAAAAAGTTTGGGCATCCCTGCTGTAGAAGTTCGTCACCTATGTTTCCAAATTGCAGTATGTACTAAGGGGGAAGGAAGGGGAGAAAGGAATGTGCATGAGGCTGCCACTGAAATTAAATCATGTTAACACCTTACTTTTTAGAGTACTTTACAGTTTTCAAAGTGATTTCACATTCACTATTTTATTCATTCCTTAGAGCATGGTAAAGCAGATAGGGGAACAGCCTTGGCCTCATGAAGGCCTCAGTTCAAGAACTACATCTGATTCAAACTAGCTGTGTGACCCTGAACAAATCACTTAACCTTTCAATGCCTCTCAAAGAGTAAACTATAAACAAGTTGCTCAAATAGGAAGGGTTTCCACATTTATCAAATCACAGGTCCCAGACCCCATGAATAAAATTTTCACAAGAACCCTGTCGTATGAGAGGTGCAGGTATTATAATATTTTACACACAAAAGTACTTCTCGGGATTTCTATTTTCTCTTCTATTACATGAGGGTATTGAACCTTAGCATCACTAAACTTCCTTTCAATTCAAAATCTTTAATTCCATATTTGTCTCTCACTTTCCCAAGTTCTCACATATCTAATAAGTGGTTGAACCAGGACTATGTAAAGATTAAAATTTAGGGAAAACTGATAGAGGTAGAAATTAGTTTCTCTCTGCAAGGAGTATTATTTTTATGAGGTTTATAAGGTCAAGGGTTAAAGAAAATACAAGCAAGAGAAGTACATGCTAGGTGGGCCATGAGGCCCACCCAAATTTCACTCACATCATGAGACACATCTATTTGCCAGCGGAGACAGGAAGAGAAGAGAAGCAAAACCCTTTCCAATCAGGTTAAATACCCCTTCTCGATCTCGGCCCAGGTGAGAATTCAGTGATATTACAAAGCATTCTGGGGAAGTGGAGCAAGGACTTCTGGGGATTGAAGTCCTGGATTCAAGTCTCCATTTTTTACAACTAGAATCTAGGTACTCAATACTCTTTGCAATGCCATGAATATACACATGGATCTGGTGTCAAACACCTAGGTTCAAAATCTAACTCCAAAATTTATTAGCCACATGACCTTGGGCAAGTCACATCCCTGAATTCTTTTCAAAATATGTAAAAATGAAAATAATACTACATGTGTTAATGTCCTCAAAGGCTTTCATTTAGGAAAAGTCTTTTTTGAATCTTAAGGTACTACAAAAATATTCTTATTATTATATTCACTAGAGAAACAATAACAAGCATTCAAAAAAGAAGTTCAAAAATTAGTTCCAAAAATAAAATAAATTCAACAAATCCTTCAGAGACTGCTGCATAAAGAACACTGGATCTGTTTCTAGTTTCCCTCATTATCTCCTCCCCCTCTTCCCCTCAAAAAACCCCACCTCATTAGATATTTTATAGCTATAAGGTAATCCTACATCACTGAGCCTGATGATAATGAAACACCATGAAGAAGGGGCCAAAAAAAAAGAGTTTATTTTTGTTTCAGAAAAATAAATTCACAGTACGTCCTCCTTTTCTATATTCATTCAAACAGACTCTTCATTTAAGAGAGTTATTATTTACTCTATAAATTTCATGCTAGTCAAGGACAGGAAAGAAAATGTGTTGAAATTATTCTAGTACATAGCTTTAGAAATAGTTAAGAATTTGCAGACATCTATCCTGGCCCTGTACAAGTCTCTTGAATCAAATGAAAAATGCAAAGGGGGTTGATGGCGCAAATGGTCCTAAGTTGGTCCTAAAATATATTATAATGAAGAATTATGTATAATAAAACTCATGATTTTTTATAATATAAACAAAAAACTGATTGGTCAGAAAGAGAACATTTCCATGCCAATTTTCATGATCAGTTGGTGAAGATAGGCAAAATCTAGACAGTAGGACTAATGTGTTATTCACAATTCACAGTATTTCATACTGGTATGTCCTTGTCTCCATGTCATTGTTCAGCCCATCAAAGCTTAATGCCTTCAAGTTGCCCCTTTAATAAAAAGTCCAAGAATGAGTATCCAGAGACCTATCAGAGTCTGTTCTCCTCCCCAATGTTCATCATTTTATAAGATTGTTCCCTTAATCATTCCCAAACCTCTCCATCCAAATGCTGCTTCCCTTGGTCCAAAGGGATTTAAAAAGTCTAATTGAGCTAATAAAAATGATGAATATTCTGCTCAGTATGAAATCCTAGTAATATTCAATTCCATAAACATTTAATAATCACCTGACTTTCTTCAAGTCTCAGCTAAAGTTTCACCTTCTGCAAGAAACTCATCTCCGTCCTCCTTAACGTTAGTGCTTTCCATCAAAGACCATTTCCAATTTATACTCTATATTTTTGGCACACAGTGGTTTTTATGCTGTCTTCCTCATTAGACTCTGAACTCATTGAGATCCGGGACTTTTTTTTTTGTCTTTCTCTGTATCCCCAGCACTTAGCATGGTGCCTGGCATTTAGTGCCTAATAAATGCTTATTGATTTAACTTGACCTCCATACAAGGTACCTGTTAGGTTCTGGAGATACAACAACAACAACAAAAAATAACACATTCCTTGTGCTCAAGGATCCTCATTCTACTCAGGTGAATTCAATAGATTCAGAAGGAGATTAAGTAGATACAAAATAGAAGTAGAGACAAAATATAATCAAAGTAAGGCAAAATCAAGAGACATGATTCCAATTCTCTCTTCTAGATATTTTTTATTCTACTTTTTAAAAAATCACCACTACTCATCTAACATTCCAATTCCCTCCTCCTCCAAAAAGTCCTCTCTTATAAGAAATAAAAAGTTAAGTAAAAATTCATATATTGGCCATGCCTGAAAATGTATACGTTAGATCAGGGCAGCTAGGTAACTCAATGGATAGAGAGTCAGACCTGAAGATAGGAGGTTCTGGGTTCAAATATGGCCTCAGACACTTCTTAGCTGGATGACTCTGGACAAGTCACATAACTCCAGTTGTTTAGCCCTTCTGCTTAGGAATGATATCCAATATCAATTCTAAGAAGACACGGATTAAAAAATAATAAAACTTTGAATCTGAGCCCTAAATTGTAATCACCTAACAAAAAACATTTTAGGGTAAAAGTTTGTATTGCTATTCTAAAGACAAAAGTATAGGTTGGATGAACTATACCACTGATTCACTGACTATATGAAAGAATTTAATCTCTCTGTGACTCAACCTCTGTATCAGTGAGGTATGAACAAAACTATATATTTCCTAATGCTGTCATCTTATTTGCAAACAGCTTTTTAAAATGTTAGTGAGTAAGAAAAATTAAAATATTCTCTGGCATATATATTTTCAGTGAAAAGAAATTAATATCAAATAACTAAATTATAACATAAGTGAAATTTTTATATTTGCTTTGTTTCAAAATCTTTCCCTACTGTAAAAGATGAATCATTCACTAGTATTAAATGCCAGTCTCAGATGTAAACTAGAGACATACATAATTTAAGGCTTTTTATTTAAAGGAAAAGATTACAATTCAAATTATCATACGTGTACTACATTTCCTCCCCCTAAGACTAGTGTTGCGTGGAAATGGCACCTAGTGTATGTTTCTTAAATGGTTTTATTGCTGAAGCAAGCACAACTGCAATTCTACTGTTTTAAAACTCTACTATCATCATGAGAAGAAAAGACAATATATATTTTAACTGATACTAAATAACTTCCATTTTAAACTCTTCATACACTAAAACTTTAAACTCTAAAACTCTATAAAACAACATGATCTCTAGATCATGATTTAGACATTTAAAATAGAAAGGCAGATTTAATGTTATTTCTTTTTTATTGTTAATAAATGTGAACATTTCCTTACATAAAGAATATGAAAATACAATTGCATGAGACATTTTGAATATTTTAAAAATGCATATTAAAATTTAAGTGAGTGGTTCCAAGACTACTTTGCTTGCCTGTATACCCCATCTATCCCCTTATCTCCATCTTGCTGAGGTTTCCAATTCTCTCTTCTAGGTTTTTTTTTTTAATTCTCCTTTTTTAAAATCACTGCAACTACTCATCAAATCTTCCAACTCCCTCCTCCCTGTCAAAAAGCCCTCTCTTACAAGAAATAGGATAGTCAAGAAAAAAATTCATACATTAACCATGCATCATTCTTCATCTCTACTACATCACTTCTTTGTCGCCATTAGACTTGGTCTTTACCTTGATCGTAGATCTTAAGTCTTTGACAACTGTTCTCCTTTGCAATGTTGTATTTATTGTATGAATTGTTCTGATCTTTCTCATTTTAATGTGAATCCGTTCATACAAGTTCTCCAAGGTTTCTCTGAATCCATTCCTTTCAACATTTCTTACATTGCAATAATCCATTACACACATATACTATAGTCATGTCATTTTCTTTTTTTTTTAACCCTTACCTTCCATCTTGGAATCAATACTGTGCATTGGTTCCAAGGCAGAAGAGTGGTAAGGGCTAGGCAATGGGGGTCAAGTGACTTGTCCAGGATCACACAGCTGGGAAGTGTCTGAGACCAGATTTGAACCCAGGATCTCCCATCTCTGGGCCTGACACTCAATCCACTGAGCTACTTATGTCACTGCCCCCCATGTCATTTTCTTAACATATAATTTATTCAGGCTTTCCCCAGCTAATGGGACCCACTTTATTTCTAAATTTTTATTATACAACAGAGAGTGATGCTCTAAATATTTGTATATAAAGTGAATGCTTTCTTTCTTAGATGTCATTGGAATAACGATATCACTGGATTAAAGGGTAAACACAGTTTAGTGACCTTTTGAGTATAGTCCCAAATTACTTTCAAAAACTGTCACATAAAATCATAAATCTATGAACAGTATATTACCATTCCTGGTTTCCCACAGGCTTTCAATAACTGTCATTGTCCATTTAAATCATTTTTGCCTACAAAGGCTGTGTTCCTGCCTTCTAGATAGCAAAACTAGATCCTTGCCATTGTATCATCCTGGAACTTCCCTAAGCCTCTAGGGCCTTGTGATTATGGTTTTTATTTATGACTATTAGCCATCCTTGTCCCCTTCTCAGCCCAGAATCTTTAGTAAGACCTCTTTCCCCATTGGTGAGTATCAATTTGAGTCTTCATTTGTGTAGGGATCCAGGCCCACCTTCTTTCCCCTTCTAGCTTGTTCCTAGTCTCAGAACTTTAAAACCATGACCTACTGTTAGGTTTCTTCATTCTTCATTCAAGAAATAGAATAATGGATGAAAAAAATCAATTATCTACATCCTAGGAGAGTACTTCCTAATCTGTGGTATATTAACTTCTAGTTATTTTCTTAACTAAGCAATGAAGCTTCTGTCCCTCTTCATCTTTTATTTTTTCAGTTACATCATTCCAGAATATATTTCTTTTAAAAATAAGAAAGGGGAATTGGTGGTTGGAGATAGGAATGGGAATTCGTGATGACAAGCTGGGTTCTGTTCTGCAATCCCAGGTTATAAATGACAAAATATAATTCAAGCTGCACAAAAGAAATTGGAATCTCTGTTTTAAGTTCATTTCAAATGGAAAAATGTCTGCTTGAAGAGTCATGGTATAAGTTAAGGAATGGTATGCAATTTTTAAGGTAACCTCTGACAAAGATTCATGCTTTAGAGGGAAAAATTAATATATTTGCATTAAGTATAAATTAATACATTTGCAATAAGTAAAAAATTAGTGACATAATTAGAAGTATTTATAACACTGGATGAACTTCAAAAATTAACTTTCACTATATAGAACATTGTGTGTGTGTGTGTATGTCAGCAGAAACACACTTCTAAGTTTTGGTTAATAGAAGCATGATGTGACACAGAAAATGCAACACTGAACTTTGAATCAGAAGATCTAGAACATTGGATATAGTCAGAAGACATTGACTTATATCCTTGATATATAATTCACCAGTTATTTGATCTTAGACAACTTTCTTCCCAACGCTAGGCCTCAGTTTCCTCATCTGTAAAAGTTAAAGGAGTTAAACACCTCTAATCTCTCTTCCACCACTTAATCTTATGATCTTATGCCCAAATTCAAGTCTTAGTCCTGACAACTAGTAATTTCACAGAAGAAAAATCACTTACCATTTCAGCATCTGCTTATCGATTTATAAAACTTGTAAAACAACACTGGCCTCACCTACCTCATAGGACTATTTTGAGGGAAACCTCTGAGTCCTCCTTTGAAATACTGTGGCATCTGGGAGTAGTTTTGCTTAATTTAAAATTTTAAGGTGTGGAAACATTTTCTTTGCCTTGTTATCACCTCCTACAGGAGGCTAGTCCTGGTTCCCTCAGTTAGCAAGATGATTTTGACAAGGAAACACCACTTTGGGGATGGTGAAGGATTCTTCCTGCTGGCCTAAAATGGAAGGACAGCTCTCTGAGGGTTAATCCACAAGCCATGACCCTTGTAGGCAAGCCTGGTTTTGTAATGGGGCTGCCTCCCATCAAGGGCTTCTGACTCTGATTCTTTAGCAACAGAGTGGACCACAGCAGTCCCTAGCAAAATCCAAGGTGCTAATTCTTAGCATTGAAGAAAGAATCCTACAACTTTCCATCTATTCAAACACGTGTTTTAAACTTCAGCTCATCTAGCCAATGATGTGAATGTGGGTGATGGAGGAAGAGAGAGTCTTTATTCTTAGGGCAGATAATTTTTGAAGCTTTTCTGTGTTTTTTTAACAATTCGAAAACTATTGATGGGGTTCTAACACCTGGAACCCAAGTTTAATCTGATTTTTCTTTCCTTTAATACAAAGCCTTTTGAAAGGAAAAGAAAGAAGACACAAACAAGAAGTGGCCCTCTCCGAGATACAGGCATGCCTAGAAAGCCTTGGCTCCCAGCTTGTAGCCTAGTGGAGGGCACCCCAACCAGCTCTCCCAAGCTCAGACTGTCAGCCTTAACTTTAAAGTTAAAAAGAAAAAGAGACTGGAGAGGCAGGTCAGAGTTCTAGTTCATGATCCACGGCTGACAAGAGGCAAAGTCGATTTGCACTGAAGGGGAGAAGGGAGCAAAAGGTTTAATGCATCAGCAAGGAAGGCACTACATACATATATACATGAATATTTATTTATTAGTATAGTGTTGTGGCTAGCACTTAGGTACTTAATAAATGCTTATTGGTTCATTGATTGATTGTTGTCTATCATTATCCCACCTTCAACCCCAATTAGACTGAAAGTTTCATGGGAAAAGTTTTTTTTCCTCCTTTTAGTCTTTGTATATCCTGCACCTGATATACTACCATTTGCACATCAATTAATTAATTAATGTTTGTTGTATTTGTTGAATTACAGGAGACTGGGCTACTGTCTACTTTGAAGACTTTTTTTTTTTTTGATGATTCAGGGAACACTATTTGACATGCTAAATCTGAAACAATAGCATAGTGGCATGCTATGCAGAGACTTTATGTCTATCAATGATTACATTATGTATGGTTGAAAGGTAATTTGCTCCAGGAGTTATGAGATCTAAAATTCTTGTGCTAGAGTTTACAATATCAGCATGGCCTTGGGCAATTCATTTTATAGTCTGATCCTCACTTTACTTACTTATAAAGTGGAGATAATGATAACAATAATACAGAAGCATCATGGCACAGTGGAAATAGCGCTGGTTGAGAAGACATGGATACAAGCTTCACCTCTAATACTTAATACTAGTTAACTTACTATTTACTAGCTGTATGACCATGGACAAGCCACTTAACTTACTTGTGTCCCAATTTCCTCAATTGTAAACAAGAGGATTAGTCCAGATAACTTCCCTGACAACTCAAGCTCTATAATCCTATCACTAAGTATATAAAATTGGAAAGGGACTACCATTATCATCATCAATCATTTATTGTCTACTATATTCCAGGTACTGAATTAAATGTTTTACAATTATTATCTCATTATCCTCACAACAACCCTGCCTGGTAGGTACTACTCTTATCTCCATTTTATAGATGAAGAAACTAAAGTGATCAGATATAAAGTGACTTGGCCAAGGTCAGATAACTGGCTTAGGAGGATGGGTTTAAATTTAGGACTTCCTTACTCCAAGGGCTCCATCCACACTACTATCTAGCTGATTTTTTTTTAAAGTCTACTTTAAAGAAATGCACTCATTTGGACATAAATAGTCATAAACTTCTTCACATTCTTCCATTATATTAAAAAACACTATTTTATACTTATATGTGTATATCTTATATATTTATTTGTAAATATTGTAAGACCATATATGTATACTTATCCATATTATACATATTCTTTCACTCTAAGCATATATATGTATTTAAACAGATACAGATACATAGAGATACAAAGACACATATATATGTGTATATAGAACAGACTTGTATTGTCTTCCTCATAGGGAGGATTTTACCACTTGTAAATTATATTGAGTACTATCATTAACAGATGACTGAACACCAATACAGAATGCTGATATATATATACAGATTGTCACACCAAAAGTTAATTTTCTACTGTGTGCAGAGCACTATACAAGGAGAGAGAACATGGTCAAATAAAAAATGGTCCAAGACTTGCATAGGTTTATATTCAATAGGGATACCAACAAAGAAAGCTATCATATATAATATTACAAAAAAGGTCATTATATATTTATTATCCTTATTATGGGGGGTCTGTATTTTCTTTTGTAACATGGTTAATATGGAGATGCTTTGCATGGCTGCATATGAATAATCTATACCAAATTCTCTGCTTTTTCAAAGAGGGGAAAGGAGGGAG
Source organism: Monodelphis domestica (assembly GCF_027887165.1). Taxonomy (NCBI): domain Eukaryota; kingdom Metazoa; phylum Chordata; class Mammalia; order Didelphimorphia; family Didelphidae; genus Monodelphis; species Monodelphis domestica. The sequence goes on along the minus strand of NC_077228.1, from coordinate 226,443,551 downwards.
AAAGGGAAAGAAATTAGAACTCAAAATTTAGAAGAATGTTGAAAATTTTTATTTCCATGTAATTTTGGAAAAAATAAAATAAAATTTTAGTTTGTATAAAACTTAATAGGAAATGTTGATGGTTATACAACATTAAAAAAGGGGACAACCATTTTTTCAAATCCCAATCATCCCCCTAACTAAATAGTATTATGAAAAGGGAATCCTTTATTCCCTTTGTCTATTTTGAGTTAAAAGTAACTTAAGTACCCCTACTTAGTACCTCACTAGATTGTGTAGACAGGATTGATTCTCCTTTGTTTACTTTTGAATTGAATCAACAAAAGCTTGAAACCTACTTAGCACTAGGTGAAAGAGCTTTCCACCCTTTCAACTCAATCAGCCAGGAAATGAGAATTCACACCTCAATCAGTCAGGAATCTGTGAAATGTTCTGATGAGCATTCACTTCTCCAGAAGGTGAGAAGTGGTTCCCACAAACACTGCCCCCTGGGCAGTGCCGGGCAATATGGAAGCTGTGATTGGCCCTTGTGAAGAGAGGAAGGGACAAGAAGCCACTATAAAAGGTCCTGAATTTCTGGAGCTAGGAGAATTGACTTCAAGAAGGAAGTCAGCTTCAAGAAGGAGTTGGTCTTCAAAAAGGAAGTCAGCTTCAAGAAGAATGTCAGCTCAAGGAAAAAAGTTGGCCTCAGAAGTCACCTTCAGTTCAAATCATCATCTTGCCCTGCTTTTTGGAGAGAACTTGGGTAGCTGGCTTTCCCCTCCTGTCTTCTGGAGAGAGTTTAATTCCAAATGAAGGTCAACAAGTCCTGGCTGAGAGGAGCACTAGAGCAATATTTACTTAAATAAGCTAATGTCTTCTCTGCCCTTTTGTATTTTTTTGCTTTAACTCTTTTCACCTATTTTGTAAATAAAAGCTATTAAAGTCATTTCAATTTTGAGCAATAATACTTTCAATTGGCAACCACCATTATTATTTATAATTTTCACATACTTTAGTCAATTAAAATTTAATTATTACAGTATGAACCTCTCATGAAAAGAGAACAACATGAAGGTAGAATTAACAATTGTTTTATTGCCTCATTCTGGTACTGAAGTTGACTAAGAAAAAGCATCCCTAACTTTCCTTTAAAAAAATATTTATTTGAGAGGAATAGATTTATAGCTCATGAGCTTTCTCATGAATGTATATACAATTTAAAGTAATCCCTTTTAGAGAGCAGGGCAGTGTTCAGTATTTGGGAAGAATACAGAGAAGTCAAGCTGTTATCTATATGCATATATCTTAATTTAAAGAGTCATACACATTCACCAATTTTTGGCTCTTTTTAATATTTACAAGAAAAAACAATGAGGATTTCATGGGGCATACCTGTGACTGATGATTATCACAAAACATGGTAAAAAGAACAAAGTGAAAGTGGTCCGGGGGTGGTGGTAGCAATGTTGGACCTTGTATCATACTGATTACAACTAATGCACTATTGTTGGAATTTGTGAATTAGTTGAATAATTCTGAAAAACAATTAGGAATTTTGCTAGAAAAATCATTAAGTTATGCATATCCTTTGGCCCAGAAATACCACTCCTAAACATATATCCCAAAGAGATCAAAAAAAGAAAAACTCCAAAATATTCACACCAGTAGTTTTCTGGTAGTAAGAAACTAGAAACAATGTGGGTATGCATTGATTTGATAACTGGCTAAAAATAAAGTAATATATGAATATAATGTAATACTATCATACCACTTATATTGTCCTCAATTACCACACAGCTGCACTCATTTTGGACCTCTTTGACTTTACCACCATGCACCCGGGCAATCTTGATTGGTAAGTGGATCACAATAAGAATTGTATATACCTAGACAACACCAGCAATGCTACACATTCGATTCTAGCCACCATTAAAAGATAAAAGTGATTAACTACAAAACTATGGAAAGTGACTGATGGTGATCCAATTTAAGTGGTTGGACTTGACTCTGAGCTAGGTAAAATGATCCATAACCAAACCTCAATTCTGAGTGACATATCAAAAATTATTTTTTCCCTGAGGAAAATGCATAGAAGTGTCCTCCAGTAGTTCTGGAAGTTTAATAGAGTTGAAGAATATGTAAATAAGGAATTAAAGAGAGCTAGATTTAGAGTGAGAAACTGTAGGTTCAAATACTGCCTCAGCTGCTTACTGAGTGACTTTGGACAAGTGACTTCTCTTGAACTCAGTTTCTTCTGCTATAAAATAAGGGTAGTTGGACTCAATGATCATTAGATTCTCTTCAGGCTCTACATCTTTAATCTCATGATTTACTGTCATCATTATGAATATTTATGATCACTGTTATTTTTTATTTGCCTTTTGTTCTCCTCCCACAATGTTAGTTCCATCTCTCACTTTTTTGTCAGACCTGTTGCTAAAAGCCTTTGGCCCCTTCCCCCCTTCTAGTCAAAAACATGAAATTAAGTTGTTGATTAGGAAATAAGATAAGCTATTAAAAATTGAGGTTGAAGAATTTCTAAAACTATGTGTGATAGCCTAAACTTCAGTGGAAGAGCTGTATGACTATTATTTTGTGATTATTATCACTTACACTTGATCACTCTACACCATAGGGGTTTTGAGACTTAAATTTCTAGTTTTAAAGGAGAAAAATCTGGTTTTCAGTCATTCTAATAAAATATACTGTGTGATCTTGGATAAATCAACTAACCTCTCAGAAACCTAGACAACTCTCAAGGATTAAAAAAGTAAAAATACATTGCAAACTGTCACAGTTGGAAAAGGTATAATATACCAAGAAAGTTGATAAAAATACAGGTCTGAAACATTTAAAACACTTCCACCAGGCTGTGTGTGCTCTGTACAGGAGAAGATATTTTAAGCCTAGATTCTTATTTCAGCATAAGAATATAGAAGCTTATTTTAATAGCCCAAATCAAAAGCAAATTAGTTTGACTTTCAAATGAAAAGCTTTGCTGCATAAATTCATAGAACAAGTCACATTGCTCAATGAAAAGACAGTTGAATTTGGAATCAGAGGACATAGGATGCCTCTGCCACACATAACCTACATGTCAAGTCACTTAACCTCTCAACATCTCACTTTCTCATCTGTAAAGGGAAGTTGTTAGAATCTATGGTCCCTTCTAGTGCTAAATTCTACCTTCTATAATTTCAAACAAGTAGATCTCTCTGAGTCACACTCCTTTCTTTTTTTGTAAAGTGAGGGATTTGGACTCACCAAATAATTTTTCACAGTGTTCATTGTCATCAAATGCACCTCCCATGATTTTTTATATAATTCATTTTGTTTAATGACACAATTCTAATTCTCCTTTTTCATAAAAATAAGAAAACTGGTTCCTATATGGCTATGTCCAGGTCCCAAAAATAGAAAAAGTGAGGGAAGAAGTAGTTAATAGAATTTTAAGTCTCTGATTTTATCAATTGTGTTTAGAAATTTCTGTTTCCCATGCCATTTCACTTGAGTACTTTATAATCCTTCCCTTTCTCACAAAGTTATTGTGGAGTTAAAATAAGGTAATGAATTAAAAACTACTTATTAAATTATAACATAAAACAGAAACATCAACTGGTATTGATATTGTTGCTATTAGTATCATTTTTTTTGTTTCCAAGTTTTCCTGGGCTGCTTGTTGACTTTCAAACTTCAGAGAATTCTCCATAGGTCTCAGTATGAAACCCAGAACATATTTCCATGGGGCTAGAACCAGTTACCATATTTTGCATAATTATATCTTTAAATAGTATGAATTTTAATGCATATGTATACATATAAATATAATAGTCTAAAATACCAGAAGATTAAGGTTGGAAGGGATTTTTAAAATTATTTAGTTTAATGCCTTCATTAATAGGGAGGAAACTAAAGTAGAGAGAAACTAAATGAATTGACCAAAGTCCTAGAGTTAGTTAATGCCAAGAATAGAAGAGGAATGTAGGATTAAGGTGCCAGACCAGTTATACTTTCCATGATATCAATTGCTAAGAAACCATTTCTTCCCCAGAGGATACTCTACTTTTTGTCCTTACCTTTGCTCATGTATGCATGTTTAAAAGGCATTTTTTTTCTTCATCTTAAGGAGTTTTTTCTTGGTGACCCTCTCTTAGCAATCTGTCTTTTTGTTGAAGTTACTTTGTACATAATTGTATTTACTTCTTTTTGAACATATTGCATCTCTCCAGTAGAAATAAGTTCCCTGAAGGTAAGGACTGCTTCATTTTTTTTTTTGGTCTTTGTATCACCAGTGCCAAGTACACTGTCCAAAATCTACTCTAGACACTTTCTCTTAATGGGTTTATGAAGAATCATGCAGAATCTCCAAGGGAATTATTTTACATAAAACTTTGCAAGTCATAAATTTGTTCTGTAACACTGATTCAAGACAGATACAATAGAAATAAACATTTAATTAATAATTGCAATGGCAGTGGAATTAGAGATTCCAAGGGCCTTAAGGCTATGCTTTGGGTATTTGGAGAGATATATTTTTCTATTACTTATTACTTTTCATCCTATGTGTTTGTCTTTAGCCAAGGAAGTTTACTGGGGGCTATCACAGGCAAGCCGCAAACCTAATCTACATTTTTACTGCTCAGTCACAGAATGCTTGCAACATCAAATTAAAAAAAAAAATCATTGTTTTCAAAGTCTTGGGGCATTGCTTGCTCCTGGGGAAGAAGGAAAAGTGGATGCCAAGGCAGGAAATGTGAATTTTATGGCTTTCAGCACCTATTCAATCCATTTAACTTACTCGTCATTTATACCATTACCTATTCTGTCTATTTACTCTAAAATAAACCCATAAATCATCTCTAAAATAAGCTGTGGATAGATATCAACTCAATGAACTATTCTTTTAAAACCTATGGTTAGTAAAAGGGTCTTTCAATCCAATAAACATTTATTAAAGACTTACTCTAAGCTAATCACTGGGCATGGAATATGAATAAAAAGAAATAGATATTGTACAAATTCTTCTCTAAAGTAACTAATAAATGTTATGGAACTGGAACTCTGGGAAAAGATTGGGATTATAGCTATAGATTTGAGAGATATTTGAATATAGTTAAGATCTAAGTAAAGAAATAAAGAGAGACAAGAAGAGATAGGAGGGCAAAGTCTAAGAGAATATAACAGAATCAGAAAAAGACAGAAACAAAGTGGTCATAGACATAGAGCAACAATGAGAGTAGAATGACATAAAAGCCCAAAGAGAAGAAAATATCAACAATGGGAGTGAGTGAATAGTATGGATTACGGGATGACAGAATTAGACCTTGAAGAGAACTTAGGTACCATCTTTTTCTAATTGCTTCAATTTGCTATTGTTTCACTTTTCAGCCTTATCTGACTCTTCATGACCCCATTCAAAGTTTTGTTTTTGGAAAATATACTGAAATGTCTTGCCATTACCTTTTCCAGCTCAATTTACAGATGAGAAAACTGAGGCAAACAGGATCAAGTGACTTGCCCAGGTTCACACAGACCAGCTAGTGCCATCTGAAGTCAGATTTAAACACAGGAAGATGAGCCTTCCTGAGTCCAGTACTCTCTCCACTCTACCACCTAGCTTCATTTTACAGATGAGGAAATGTGGACCAAAGATACTGAGCATCTTGTCCAAAGTCACACAGCCATAATTTAAACTCAACTACTTTGACCACAAATGGAACACTCTTTCCAATGTATTTCATTGTTCTGAGTTGTTATAATGTTCATATCAAGCCATTTGTTTCCATCACTTCTGGGTGATATTTTGTTCTTGCCTTTGGGAAAGATGTGCTAAATAGCAATATCTGTTTGGGATGCAAAACAGAGCAGAGAACAGAAATGAAGAATGAAGAAATAGGAAATGATGAAATAATTCAAGGAGTTTTGCCAGGTTTCATTCAGGTTCAACTACTGAGCCTCTAGTTAAGCAGCAAATGAATTTTCTGGACCTTCAACTTAGACTTTCTCAGATAACAAATTTGTATAAATAGGAAAGTAATCATGGTCTAAGCCCTGGATTTCATATGTGAAAAAAGTCCAATATATATGAAATACCAGTTAAATATGCAACATTTCAGCCCAGCTAGATAGCTTCTCCTGCTAGGTTAGAGGTATGGAATCCATTCGCTCCTTTTTCACTTTTCTCTTTTTTTAGACATTATTTGTTATAAGAGATAATTCTCTTGAAGGAAAAGGAGAGATATATAGGAAGAAAGCTAGCACTATTGGAAATATATATCAATAAAAAAGTATTGGGAAAATGCCTATTGTCTTTGAGTTTCCAAAGAGGTAACTGAGGGACCCTGAGAGATTAAATGACTTGTCCTTGAATTCCTTGTTAATTGGTGTCAGAAGTAAAATTCAAATCCGAATTTCCTCTAGCATTAGAATTTTGCTAAGTGTGCATTTTTGGTAGGATTAAGCCTGCCCCTTGGTCATCAAATTATTGTATGTAGGATGATATTGTGCATAAATGAAATTTCTTTTACCTTTTGTACCAAATCCTACAAATATCCCATGGTAAACCCTGAACTATCAAAGCAAAAATGAACCAATTATTATTGTTTCCAGGAGGAGTGAGTCAAAAAAGCACATGATTATTGAGAATCTCTCAATATTGAATCTAGTTTGTGTAAACTCAGAAAACTGCAGTTCTGGGTCATTGTTTACACCTTTTTAAGTAGAAAAGATCTCTATTTTCAACATCATTTTTTTAACCTCTGAACTTGGGCTTCAGACCTATAAAGATTCTAATGAGATTAGTCATGTAGACAATGTGAGTAAAACTATGATAGCTCCCTTGGAAACAAATCAGGCACAGTTCATTCACAGCTTTCAACATGTGAACAATGGAATTCGGGCACCCCAGGCAGAGTAGTTAACTAGAAGGTACATTGAGGTGGAAGAACATGTCCTGCCCTGTAATGTGTTCTATTGGATAAGAAAGTTCACTCTTGCCTGTTTCAACTCAGAGTGGTTCATTCCTTGTTGAAACTCAGCTGGGTCTTTCAAAATGCAAAGTGCGAGAACAGGTAGGAAAGGAAAATCACATTTTACTCTTGGCCTGTCCCATAAACGCTTTCAATTCTGTAAGCAGGTGCAAACAAAGACTTCAGGGGTGAATTTATCTTTATACAAACAGACAAAAGCTTAAGTACTAAAAATAAATTGCAGCACAAGGAGACAACAAGAAAAAAGAAATCCTCTAAATTTATCACAAATAATCCTTTCCAGATGAATCAACTGAACTGTTGCCCTGGAGATAAGCCTAAGGTCTATGATACCCTTAACAATGTGCTCATTGTAGCTGCCAACCTAGTACGATTAAAATTCCTTTACATCTAAGAAAAAGTAGATTTTGCTGATGAAGAACCCAGCACTAATAAAGCTGCCAGTTTTATCTAAATATGATTGCTAAGTAGCCTTGAGTATTCACTGTAGTCTTCAACATTTTATTTTGGGGGTAACTCAGTTCCTTTCCATTAGCACTATGTGGCACTATATCTTAGAAAAGCTCCTCAGCATCCTAGCTGATAGAAACCTTCTATTTCTAACCTCTATCTGTTGTGTACCCCTATTAAAGTGTAAGCTACTTGAAGGCAGAGTCAATCTTACTTATATTTGTATCTACAATACTTAGTACAGTGCTAGTTACAAAGTTGGTGCTTAATGAATCTTTTTTTTATTCACTCATTTCAAATTTCCTTTTAGGACTAATATAAGATGGATGTCATATTATAAAAATTATCTTTATGATTAGAAAAACCTCAAAGGTATTCTTACTGAAAATTTTGCAATATCTTATGGAGAATCCACAAAAAGGACACCTTCCTGGTCCTTTCATTTTTGATTATGGAATTACATCTTTATCACATGTTTTCTAGAAAAATGCTGGTGGCAGATGCCCTGTCTAATGTTCACTTTCCATAAGCAATGAGTAACTCAAATGACCTCCTTAGGACTCAGTTCCTTCATGTTGAAAATGAAAGTATTGGTTAGATGGTCTCTGACATCCCTTTACTTTGTACCCAAGGTCACAAAGCAAGTTAATTGTTATCCCTACTTTTGAACTTGTGTCCACATTATTTAAGAGCTCCTAAATTTAGCAGAGTCCTTGGCTCACCTAGTCATTACTGTCACTGTACACAGTTAAATTCTATGACAATCCCTGCCTCACACTTGCTTCGATAATTCACTTAAACAAATATTTATTAGGTGCCTCTCAGGCAATAGACTATGCTAAATATAGAGGGAATCAGAAATTCAAGATATAGAAATCAAGTACAAGATAAGTCTCTTCCCCCCTCCACATGTGTACTGACTTTTTATGCCACTTAATGGCATAGTGGATAGAGTGCTGGACTTGAAGACTTGAAATGAAAATTTCAGTTCAAATCCTGCCTCTGATACTTACTGTGTTACTTGGGGAATATAATTTAGATTCACCTAGCCTCAGTGTTCTGATCTATAAAATGGGTATAATAATAGCACCTGTCTCCTAAAGTTGTTGTGAAGGTCTACTGAGTATCCACTTTTACCTCCCAATCTCCATCACATGGCTTGGTGACCTTCCTTAAGTTGCAAGTACTCTCTTTCATCTTTTTTTTGTGCCACTGCTAGGTCAGAGGATAGATACAGCAACTAGACAATCAAAGCACCTCAGAGCTTTTATCTCTTCAGCTACCATCCCCCCACCCTAAACTTGGGCCACCTGCATAACCTGCAGAGGATCAATCAAGATACTAAACTCCAAGCCCCCCTGATATTTGCTCCCAAAAGACCATCTTGTGTAGAAAGCAATCAATACTATTCACCTCATATTTCTAATTAAGATGAAGGTATGAAGAATTATAGAAACATTTTGCTTTCCCTAATAAATTTCTTAAAAGAATTAGAAATAGAAAAAAGAAATTAAAAAGAAACAGAGGTGAATCCTCCATCTAGCCAAGAATTACAAAAGATTATAACTAGAAGCTAGAAGTTTCAGCAAGCAGAAGTGGTGCACCAAAATCCAATAAATCATCCTTAAGGCTATATGTGCTGGGGGAGAAGCCATACTATAGAAAATATGAGTAAACAAGGAAAAAACCTATAGGTTAAAAAAATGTTGAAGTAAAGCCAGATGAAGTACAAATTCAGTCACAAAGGGAAAAAATGGCTTTGCCAAAAGAATAGTTGGAAGAAATAAAGCAAGGGAAAAAATAAAATTAGAATTGAAATAAGATCTATGGGAGGAAAAAAACAGGAGGAGAATAAATTGCATAGAACAGTGGCCAAATAGTAGACACTCTGAAAAGCAGAATTGGGCAATCAGATTTCAATGATTCCCAGAGACAAGAAATATTAGAACAAAGTAAATAAAATTTAATAGAAGAAAATGAAACGAATCTACTATAAACAACAACTGACCTAGAAAGCATGTCACACAGAGAAAATTAAAGAATCATTAGTCTTCCTGCAAAACATGGCTGAACAAAAAAATTACATCATGTATTTTAAGAAACAATTAAAGAAAACTGCCCTCTTCTAATACTCTTCTTGTAATCAAATTATGAAAAATAACAAGTTTCTTCCCCACTTCCGTAGCTTACTTCTTTCCTTTCTCTTTTATTTCCTCTCTTAAAGACAACAAAATATAACAATATCATAACCAGAAGGAAAAATGAATATAAAAAGAATGCAATGATCACAACAGCATGGTGAGGGGAACAATCTAAAAATACACACAAAAAAAAGCCATAGCCAAAATTCAGAGCTTCCAAAGCAATGAAAAAAAAAAAAACCAACACTGCAGCAGCCAGAAAGAAGTTCAAAATTTTAAAAGAAATACAGACTAAGCTATAAGAGGTAAGGTGCCACTAGAGGTAAAATAAAGGAGAGAAAATCTTGGCACATTATATTCCAAAATATAAAAGTTTACAAGCAAGGATCACATGCAGATTAAAGTTTGGTAAAATCTTGAGGAGGGGGAGGCCACATAGATCTTTAAAAGACTGAAAGACTTTCAAGATTCCCGATGTACAGAACTGAGTAAAACCTCTGTAGTTTTACTTATTTTTTTAATGAACAAATTTTTTTTTCCATTCTTTCCTATCAAAAACTTTAAAAAATCAAATGCAAGAGTTAAGAGAAACCCAGAAAAGTAAATGCATTTGAGCAACTGGGATCAAATGACAATTGCCATGTATTATGTTTCTATTTTTCATAATATTGAACCAATTCTCTCTCTTTCAGATATAGAACTAGTACAATCTTCTGCATTAAAACTATTATTAAGCCTATCACAAAGTCCTAATTTCCCATGACAAGTGCATACTCCTGACTAGAAGGGAGTATACTCTTCAGTAGGATACCCTCTTCCAATAGAACTAAGTCCTATAGATTAAATCTCTCTCTTCAGCCATCTTTACCATTCTTTTATAGCCCCCTTATTGCTAAGAAACTTGGAATTACTATGACTTGGTTATTTGTGGGTGCAACAGCAACCCCACACTATCTTCTGTTTCCTTCTCCCTCATGCATGAACCATTTTATTTAGGTATTCTATCCCACAAAATACACTGATTGATTCACAGAAGGGAAGTGGGGAACGACCTCCAGGAACTTATGCAGAGTGAAAGGAGCAGAACCAGAAGAACCTTATACACAGAGACTAATACACTGTGGCATAATCTAATGTAATGGACTTCTCTACTAGTAGCAATGCAATGATCCAAAACAATTTGGAGGGACTTATGAAAAAGAATGCTATCCACTCCAAAGAAAGAACTATGGAGGAAGAAACACAGAAGAAAAACAACTGTTTGATCAATGGGTCGATGGGGATAGGATCGGGGATGTAGACTCTAAAACAATCACTCTATTGCAAATATTAATAATATGGAAATAGGTCTTGATCAATGACATATGTAAAACTCATGGGATTACTTGTTGGCTATGGGATGGGGGTGGGGGGGTTGAAGGAGGGGGAATGAGGGGAGGGAAAGAGCATGAATCATGTAGCCATGGAAAAATACTCTAAATAAATAAATTATTTTTTAAATGAAGCATAAAAATACATAAATAAAATTTTATATTTGATGTAAAAAAAAGAAGGGGAAATAGCTGTAATTCAGTTTAGACCTTGGTATTTTGATTTTCTTCCCCTACCTTCACTTTTCCTATTTCTTTAAGTTCTACCTTCATTTTTATCACTTTGAATGATTCTCCACCTCACCCGACCCTACCCCACTTTTTAACCCCAAATTTAATGTTTTTTTTCTCCTTAAAAAAAAAAGAACCTTAACATGGGATAATTAATTCCATTATATATTCTTTCCTTGATATTTAGGATATTTTTTATTTATATTTATTGTGTTTTTATTGGTTGGGTTGTTGGTAAATCAAATAATCTGATCTCACACTTAACCCCAGTCAAAAGGTAGCAGCATCTTTTCAGCCTCCTTCCTCTTCCTCCTACATGCAGAGTAAGAAAAAGGAAAAAGATATTTCTTTATGGTCTCCATAGTATGGAGTAATACTATTACTAATAGAAGTTGCAAGAATTTATATAGCTCCTTAATGTTTGAAAAGTACTTTATAAATATTAACTTATTTTATCCTTACAACAATCCTGGTAAGAAGGTACTATTATTGTTCCCCTTCTATAAATGAGGAAACTGAGACAGAGATTAAATGACTTCTCCAGGGTCAGCAAGTTTCTAATGTCAAGTTTGAACTCAAGACTTTCCGACTTTAAGTCAATCATTATACCCCCTATGACACTTAGATCACTATTGAGAGGTTTAAAGATAGAGTTTTCTAATCATTGATTTATGAGAATTTTATACTACTAAAGTAAACTCTCTTTGGAATCAGTTGTATGGCATATAATTACATACACACACACACAAACACACACACACACACACACATATATATGTATATATATATATATATATATATATATAAATAATTAGGGGTAGGATTGGAGAGGTTAAAAGGGTCTGGAGAAAGTAGCTAACCCAACATTTTGCTAGTCACAAAACCCTCTCTGTTATGAATCCTTGGACTGAAATTTCAGAGTTGTACTCTTTGTATCAGTAAAATGTTGTTCTGTCATGTCTTACTCTTCATGACTCTATTCGGGTTTTTCTTAACAAAGATACTGAAGTGGTTTGTCATTTCCTTCTCCAACTCACTTTACAGATGAGGAAACTGAGGCAAACAGGGTTAAGTGACTTGCTCAGGTTCACACAGACCAGATATGAACTCAGAAAATGAATCTTCCTGACTCTAAGCCCATTACTCTAGCCATTGTACCACCTAGCAGCCCAATCAGTAAGGTAGTTGCTTGTTTTCCTAGCAAACTCCAAATCCTTCTTTGTGTCAATGACTATAAAATTCTAATTATTCCTGTGATATACTCATATCTATTCTGGTTCAAGTTTGTTAAAATATATTTACATGGGGAATACAAAAGATACCACTAATATTTCTAATATTACCTGTCAAGGTCTGCTGCAAAATATCTATTTTAAAAAACAAAAAATGCATTCAGTAGGTAATGTGCTTTCTGATATATGTTGCTATATTAGTAAACTCTTCCACTGAATTGCTTGAAACAATATGTTCCATTATATAAAGGTACAAAAATACCGCTGGGAAATGCAACTCACCCTTCCCAATTTTTTAAAGCAAAGTATTGGAATTGATATGAAGACTGCATGGTGGGGAATCTTCTCAGTATGATAAAATATTTATTAGCATGGGATGAAAAAATTGATTCTGAAAAAAAATACCTCATTTGAAATTTTAAGAATAAAAAAGACAGGTGTGACTAATAACCAAAAGCTTCCTGGAGGAGGTAAGCTTTAAGCAAACATTTCAAGTAGAAGAAATGGATTTGTAGAAGAGAAACATACTGAACATACTCTGTATGAGAAAGGGATGTGCAAAATCCAGAAGAAAAACAAGGAGGAAGCAAGGCTGAGGTTAAAGGTCTGTTTAGGGGTGTAATAAGAATATGGCTAGGGGTTGGGGAAAGGGGGAGACGGTGGAAGAGTGAGTTCTAGACCAGGAAATTCCTATTTCATACACAGTAGGTAATAAGAAGCATTGTCTGCAGAAAAAATAAATATTTATTGAGGGTCTACTATGTGACAGGCACTGTGTTAAGGTCTTGAGATATAAACAATCCCTGCTTGCAAATAATTTATATTCCAATAGAAAATAGTAGTAAGGTATAGTAGAAGGAACACTTAGACTGAAACCTTAACTTGGAGTTCATTTCTAATTTGTTGTTGTAAACATGTATGAACCTATTTCTCCTCTCTAGTTCAGTGTGGTTTGACTAAGTGACATCTAAAATTTCATCATTTTGTGAATCCTAAGCAACAAGTTAAAATTCGCACAGAATTATTCTCATAGAATGTTAGGAACATAAGATTTCACCTGGTCCAATTACCTCAATTCAGCAATGAGAAATTAGAGTCCACTAGAAAGCTGTCAAGGGTAACATGGTAAATGGAAGAGCTGGGTTTCTAGTCTAGGACTTCCTACTTCAAGTCAGTGAAAAAAGAAAGGGTCAAACAGTCTATAAATAGCAAAAACTTGGTAAATTGTAGGAATTCTGAAAAAATGCTGATATTATTTGTGGGAACAGAGAAATTGGGATGATGGTAAGGATGTTCCATCTTAAAATAGATATTTTCCAAAATGTTGTTGTAATATAATGAAATTGAAGATGCCCCATATTCAATAAGATTGGAGGGAAATTCAGAGTTTAGGGTTGAAAAGATAAGTGAATAACTCACATTGCAAGATGACATGTGCTGACATATTTCTTCATTAAATTAATTTTTATCATTTGTCACTTTAAAACCTAAATCTTTCTCCCAAACTCTCATGTCTGAGTCAAATGATCCCATATATTGGATAAATCATTACACTTACTTCACTGTAATCATTTTACTTCTTCTAACCCTACTTTCCTCAGTTATGAAATAAGTGGGTAGGAAGAATTTATTACTAGTTGCTTCTTATCCCACTAGTGTTTGTTTTCCTGGTTGCCAGATGATGGCATAAAGTTTGTGTAAATGCACATTCAGCAATTTGAAATTTTCTATAAAAAGTGATTTTTATAGCACTGAGGAATGGGTATCAAGAATCATATCAGAGAATGGCTTGCATTTAGTACACGTATTTAAAGATTCTAAACACATTCCAATACACACACCTATCTGTCAGAGTCAGAGGGTTTGAGATGATAAAAAATTCACTTTAGCATAGAAAGTTTGATTCTATATCTATGGGAACATAAGTATATTTATATATGCTGTAAAAACAGAACATTTCAACGTGCTTTAATTATGTATATGGGTTTCTCTAAATGAAATAAAATATATTGGGGGGAGGGGATGAAGATTTACCTAATGAAATTAAGCCAAAGCCGGAAAGTTCTCAGGAGATCTTGGTTCTAGGTTATGGCCAACTAGCTGTGTTACTTTGAGTAAGGTACTTTATATCCCAAGGTCTTATTGATCATATCTATAAGATGAGAAGGTGATAGATGATATCTGTGGTAGATGATCGCTGTGGTAACTTCTTACTCTGAAATATTGTGATTCTATAATCAGTATAGGATTACAGAGCAGGAAGGGACCTTGATGTTTATTCAGTTCCCAAACTCTTGTTTTTACAGATGAATCAGTTAAAGTCCAGAGAAATTAATCAGTTCATTCAAATTGATCAAGGTAGCAATTGGTAGAACTGAGTTTTGAACTCAAATCTTTTGACTACAAATTTAAAACATTTCCCACAATATGTTTTCTTAATGAAATGATTTCCCCCCTTTTTGTTTTGCCATTATTTCTAATCAGAGCACCAAATTAAATACAGGTATCCCTTCCACATTGTGACTTTCCCCATCAGAGGTTTTGCTATAGCACAGGTTGGTCTAAGAAATTAAGAGGGGAATTTTGTGGAAGCCACAAACTACATGTGCAGACAAAATTTGACACAGAAGTTTAGGAACTCAGAGATGCATAAAAATATATGTATAATATCATATAATATCAACATATTTTATCTTTTAATACCATAAACACATTTTCTTTTTTAAGTTAAAATAAGCAAAACATTAAAATTTGCAAAAAAATAAACAAACATGAAAACCAATGAATGACACACAAAGGCTAAAAAGGTTAACATTGGCCTATATATATAGCTCATGACCAAATACTTAACCCTAATTTCATAATAAAGTACAATAAACACCCTATAAAAGAAAAATAAAAAATTCAGTACAGATTTTCCAAATTTGGGAGAGGGGCACTGTGTAAGAGATGCCTATAATTTGATGACAATATAACTCCTTTAAAAAAAACAACTTTTATCTTCCATCTTGGAATCTTGGTTGGAATACCGATTCCAAGGCAGAAGAGCAGATGACTTGATCAACCTTCACCTTTACATGGAACTTTTTTACGTATTGTGGATGGGATGTCTAATATCCCACAACACTGAAAACTATTATAGAGAATACAGATAGAATAAATAATGGTTTCTGTACCAAACTGCAGTATGCCAGAATTCGAAGGTATGAAAAATGTTTTAAAGTGAAGTTTTCAGAACAAATAAAAGGAAATATCATAAAGTGTAAACTCATCACACTCAGCATAAAAATGTAACTAGAATCTAAGATTTTAGAGAATAGGTTGTTGACAAAATCAGCATATTTGGGGAAGGTTCCCTAAACCACAGAAGTGCTTAGGGTTCAAAAACAACAATGAAACAGTTCCTGTCTTCGTGAAGTTTATATTCTGAGAAAAGTACATGCTTACATAGACAGATTGTCTCAGAAGTCTTCATGCAGTTTTAAGCAATTAAGTCCTAAAGCTTAGTAAAGCCTTCATCTGTTGGCTGAGGAAGGCACTCCTCTGAGGTGAGGCTCTAGATTCTGAAAGTAACTGTTGAACAACAGCTTTCAGGCTGGCAAAATATTTTACATGGGTTATCTCGTTGAATTTTCACAATAATGTTGAGAGATAAGTTCTATCATTATTCACATTTTATAGGTAGGGAAACTGGCAGAGAGAGATTAAGTGACAGTGTTGGAGTGTTTGAGGCAGAGTTCAAACTCAAGTCTTTCTGACTCCAAGTCTAACTCTATATGCTTTGGGCTACTTAGTTGTCTTCTAAGTCGGGTAAGAGTAAGAGTAAATTTCCCCTTTTGTTTTGTGAGGGAATCCTCAAAGATTGAGCAAGTTAGGACTACTGAGACTTGCATTATTGATTTCATTATATTGTCTTCCCCATACCAAATTAAACCTACTTCTACATTTGTAAATTACCATTGAAGACACCATCATTTTTTTCCTAGTCACTCAGGTATACAACATTGGTATATTCTCTACCTAGTCACTTTCCCCTCACTTGATTTCTAAATTTGGTGGTTTCTATCTCCCCAGCACGACCCCTAGCTGTCCCTTTTTTTCCTTGTCAAGGCTCTCCTTACCTGTTGGCGGGACTACTCTAATACCCTCCTGATTTGTCTTACTGCCTTTAATCTCTTCTTCCTTCAATCTGTCCTCAAGGAAGCTATCAAAGTGCTTTTCTGACTGTGAATTCCCTACTCAAGAAACTCAGGTGGCACCCAATTGACTCAAGAATCAAACAGTTCATTTTTATTTCCTCATTATTCTACTATCATCACTCCCCAAGACTGATAATAGCATATTAAATAGTTTTCCTGTTTCCAATCTCTTCCTTCTTTTGTGAATCCTCCACAGAGCTGGCCAAATAACTGAATATCATTTCTCTGCACAAAAGTCTCAAGCAGCAACTCACTGATGATAAGTAAAATATTTCCTTAGCTAGGCATGTAAGATTTTACACAAAATGATTCCTGCTCATTTATCTTCCTTCTTCTCTTTAAGGGATTCCATGTTCCAACCAAATTAAAGTGCTTAGTTTACTTAATCTTTTAATATTCTCTGCTGCTTCCATATATGTGCAAAAGTCATTCCCCAAAGAATGTGATTCCATGAATCTCAACATCCTCCATGCTGAGAATGTACTCTTCCCATTGAAAATCTTTTTCTTTAAAACTAAGCAAAGAAGCTATTGCCTACATGAATCTCCCTACTGAAATTAAGTGATTCCTCTTTCCTGTTTCTCATAGAATTTTTTATCTAATTCACTCCTTTGACATTAAATTTTATCATCCTTTTCTGTGTCTACATTTCATCTCCCTATACCGCCCCCATTAGACTGTGTGCTTTGAGAATAATTTCCAGCTTCATGGTTCTCTTAGCACCTTGCACATAGTAGGAGTTTATTGACCAAGCATTTAGTAAACTCCTAAGGTACAACAGATACAAAGGAAATTAAAAGAATCCTTAAACCCAAGGATCTTAAAATCTTGTCAGAGGAAGAAACACCCACAAATGTAGTTAGGTTAAAATTTGATCCAAGATAGTTGGGGGTAAGGAAAGGTTCTGAAAGATATGCCTACCTCCAAATGAAGGGAAAGGCCTAGATAGATGAGAGATGAGAAACACCCATCTAGGGACCTTCCCAGAGCCAGTAAAGCACAAAACCCCTTGGGCTATAGAAAAACAAGTTAATTTGATAGTTGGAGTAAGGGAAACTGGTAGCACAACTAAAATCTAGATTCCACCCAACTTCTATGCCTCCTGCAAAGGAGAGCCCTTCATTTTCTTCCATAGGCAAGCCTTGCTTATCTATTCCCTGATCTTATCTAGAACCCAAAAGCCATCTGACTATCCTACTTATACTTATCAGTATGGATTATCTATAAAAAGGTTAAAAAGGGAGGACTCAAAGATGTACTGAGGCCTTAAAAGATAAACCCAGAGTTCCTGGTGACCAAACTAAGGTGGATCTCTGACCAGTGGATCTCAGATCAGACAGGTGGTCTCTGTACTCTAGGAAAAATGCAATCTTCTCCAATGGCAATTCTCCAACCCAGGAACCCCTAACCTTTCCATAAGATTAGGGTTTCCCAGGGGATGCCAGAGCAAAGATTCTCCTTACCAGCTCAGTAGAAAGCTAGATCAGGAATGGCAGTTAATGCCAGCAAAAACTCCCGAGATCTTTTTCTCCTTTCAGAATCTTCTCCCAAGGTTTGTGTCTAAATTTTCCTCCTTTCCTTTTAAAGTCAATCCATACTTTTTTCTCTATCCCTTGTCCCTTATTTTCCTACAGTTCCTATTTGTGATAAGGGGGAGCAATAACTAGATTAGGAAGGTTTTATTCAGAAGGAAGCATGAACTGAGGTTTAAAGGAAACTTGAGAATTATAAAAACTAATCTTCATAGATTCTAAGCAACAGATGAAAGGCAATTTCAAAGTGAATTAACTTTTCCTTAATCTAAACTATAAGTTTTAAGTTTAAGAAAGGACGCTGGGAAGAACAGGATAAGTAGAAATATAAAACCAAAATTTTATCCAGCAGCTGACCTAGGAGACAATTTACTTGCTTTCACAGTACCATATCCCATTTCATTATCAGAAGAAATTATAAAACAATAAAAACCATGCAATAATATAACATCAAAATCTAAAAGGATTTAGGTAGCATCTTTTCTCTAAGGGAATGAGACACAGGAAGCTTTATAAAATTTGACACTCCCGTTTTTTAAGGATTTCCAAATGCATCAGCAAACAGATGGGTCTTAAGTTCATTTTTAGATACAGAAACAGTCTCTGAATAGAAAGTGGAAGTAGCTTCCACAATAAGGGAATAGTTTCTTTCTAAATATTCTCTCGCCAGTACTATGAAGCAAAGCCAGCTAAAATTATGATTTCATGAAGAATTCAAGGATAATATCTAATGAAAGATACACCATCTCAAAACCCTATGAATAGCAATGGAGTTTCCCACCCCCAAAACGTGAATTTTGCTTCTGCAACCAACTGTAGCTAAGAGAAATTAATCAGAAACCCTTTCTACAAACAAATGGAAGTCCATTGATTAGGAGATTGTTGAACAAACATGGTATATATTAATGAAATGGATTATAGAGTTGCTGCTCTATAAGAAATAATGAATATAATAAACACAGAGAATCATGAAAAGATTTTTATGAACTGATATAAAATAAGTAGAACCAGGAAAACAATAAACATGACTATAGAGAAGTACATGGAGAGAAGAGCAACAACAAGAAAAACCTAAATCAAAGGCGGCAAGATTATAATTACCAAGCTTGATCCTAAAGAACAGATTTTAAAAAGATATCTCACTCCAATTGGGTGCAGAGTGTGGAAGAGAGAAATTGGGAAGCATGCAAAGAGGCTATTTTTTAATACTTCTTTTTTACTATAATGAGTTTTTCTTTCTTCTTTTTTTTTAATTCTTTGGGATGACTCTTTAGAAATAGGGAGATATAAGGACACACAAAACTTTATAGGCAAGGTAAAAATGAGAAAATATTCATAAAAATCTACTTATTGGTTAGAAACCAGAAATACTACTGGAAAAAAACAAACTTTAGGCAATATGACAAATATCTTTTAAAATATTTAATTGTATTATAATGGATAAATTTAATAAAGTCAAATCACTTTGGTCAAAATAATAAACTCCCCCAAATAAGAAAAAACACACACACAACAGGAATCTGCTCCAAATTATATAGTGAGGAAGAATTTTCTTTAGTTTCTGGGGTCCGGAGTTATTTTTTAACTTTGACTTTGTCATACTAGATATACAATGCTTTAGAATAAAGGTGGATTCCATCAATCAAGGACAGTTATAACTTTTTTTAAAAGGTTTATTTTTGGGAATAGGTCTTACATTTTGTTTCAATGTCATTCTTTGATACAGGAAGGTTGGTGAGTGTCTCAGTGGAAAAAAGGTCACAGCAGCCTCCTTAATAAATCTAAGGAATGATAAACATTTTATTTAGGAAAAAGACATACATAATGTACAAGTACATTTTGGTGGTGGCTTTTAGTACATCACCCAAAGAATGCAGTCATGCTAATTATGGGATTTCCAGGGTATGTGGGTGGGAGGACAAAAACACCCTGCTTTAGAAGCATTTCAAGCTCAGCAATACTGATTCCCTTTTTCTGTCTCTGCTGAAATTTCCTTAAGGTCAAATACAAGAAATGTTTTGTTTTTTTGTTGTTACAAACAATGAAACATAGTGCTTCTTGCCAGAAAGCAAATTAGTAGAACCTGTACTTGATCTCCCCCTACCCCCAATAGTATGGGCTCCCAGAAATCTTAAGAATATAAAATTAAAAAGTAATTATATAACAGAATGAAAATAAATTGACAATAAAAATCTAGTTATAAGAGTCATTTAGTTGAAGTAGAGGTGGAGGAACAGAAATGAAATAATACTATGAACTAAACTCCATTTCCCCCCTCCTACCCCACAGGTGAATCCATGTTTTTTTAAGATAGAATCACAAATTGGGAAGGTTGAATGCATGAATGGAGAAGAGGTGGAGGATAGATGGGAGAGGGATGATTCATCACTACTATCATAATTGGGTGAACAAAGAGGAGATGGTGATTTCTCTATTTTCCCAACAAAAGCAGGAGAAGGGATCACAGAAGCTAGGAATTGAGGGAATATTGGAAAAGAAAATTTAACCCTAGAACAGGATTCAAACAACTCTACCTCCACTCTAATTGCCTTGTCTGTGGCCAAGGAAGGAGTGGAACACTAGACTCTTGGGTCAAATGTTCTATCATGGTTCCTCCAGGTATCTGTTCTGGCCTCTTAGAACTCCATTCCCACAGCTGTGGCCTCATACTTTATCTTTTCCAATTCCTTTTCTCTCTTATCACTCTGGTAACTCCACCCTCTGCCCTCCCATTGTCAAGGCAAAACCTTTCTCATCTTCTCATTCCTTCTCATCTTCTCTAACAGATTGTGGTCACTATCATTCCTACTCTAGTTACTATCTTCCTTCTATTGCTTCCTTCATGGCAGCCTGTTAATATTCCAAGATCTCCCTAATCCTTTAAAAAACAAACATAAAAAAAAAACCTTTTACTGGATCTGACCATTCCTAAATTTTGTCCTATCTGTCTCCTGAGCTAAGCATTTTGAGAAATCCATCTATATTCCACATTTTATTTCTTCTCTTACCTAAACTCTCAAAAATCTGACTTTTCTCCTTATCATTCAAATAAAATTGATGTCTCCAAGGTAACAATGTTCACTTCCTGGCCAAATCTAAATACATTTTGTCAATCTTCATCTACTCTGACCTCTTTACAATCATTAAACCACTGATCACCACTATCTCTCCTTCTTTTATTGTCCTTTCTAGGATTCTTGATATAATTCATTCCTGTTATCCTCCAAACTATCTGACATCTCAAGTCTTCTCTACCAGATCTTCATCCAAATCATACCCACTAAACTTGAGTATCTCAAAAACCTCTCTGACCCTGGCCCTCTTGTATCCCTGTATGCCATCTCCTTTAATGATCTTGGCAGCTTCTATGAAGGAAGCTGATTTATCAATTCTATTGACATGATTCAGAGATCTAAATACACTATGATTAAAACAAAATAAATGGAAAATACAACAGAACAATTAAAACCTCAGGCTGTAGAATTAAAGAAGAAATTCAAGAAGGCAACTTAGCCTTATCCTCATGTCATGGCAAATGTGAAGGTATAGAGCCTCTTAAGGGAACTGAATACTACCTATATATTAGAAAATTTTTATATTTGTTTAGTTTTACTGAACTGTTTTTCTATCTTTTAACCCTTTGTTATAAAGGATGGCTCTCAGAGATGGGGTGAAGAGAGGGAGATACTATGAGAAATTAGATTGGTATTAAGGCAAAAACATCACCAAAAATAATTTTAAAAGAATAAATATATGCTCTAACTTGAATACTTAGTCTACATAAATAGATTTTACAGATTTATAGATTTAGATAGATCTATTTGTTCCTGCCTTTCATTGTTCAAAGACAGAGATTTTAAATCAGGTTTATAGTGGAAAATTGCCAAGTTCACTTTGTCTTATGATCCTGGCAAGATTTGTCATTGCCAGAAACAAGTGACTAAAATAGTTCAAGTATACACCATTTGACTCATGTAAACCTTAAAATTTCTTAGACTTATAAATGTTGGAAATTTCACCATTGGGAAATTTCATACTTGAAAAATTTCCTACTGATAGTCTATTGGAATGTGAACCCCATTGGCATGGGAGGTTCCTTCTCCTCCCTATCTAAGACTACTTTAGGACAGAAACCTTTTGCTAAACAATGGAAAGGGCTTTGACCTATGCTTAAGCATAGAACAGGAAGTTCTTTGAGTCATGATTGATTTTAGAATTGATACAATAGAGATACTTGAAATGACAGAACCAGGTCTTGGAAAATACAATCTCCACCCTACTCAGTCCTAACAGGATTTAGGAAGGGCTGCAGCATAGATCAAAATTTAATTATTTGAGAATATGACCTTCAACAGACATGTGCAAAGGGGCAGACCTCTGGGCGGTCCTGGGTTAAGCTAGAGCCACCATTGGCACAGGGAAGACATGGACAGTGATTGGTAGATGTGAGAACTGAGGGGAGGGAACTTGGATGGTTTCCTTAAAGATAGCAGGGTCTGAGGACTAGGGAGGTTGGAGAGGTTTTGCTCTGAGAGGTTGTGCTCTGAGAAGCTTGCTCTGAAAGAAGCTGGAAGTGGAGGCCCCTGAGACTGTTTCTCCATTTTGGTCACGTGAGTGATAGGGACTGATCTCTTTTCTTTGCCTCAGCTATCTAAGGGCTTGGGCCTTTTGGCCCAGCCTAAACAGAGGGGGTATTTAAGCCCTATTCCCTTCTCTCTCTCTCTCTCTCTCTCTCTCTCTCTCTCTCTCTCTCTCTCTCTCTCTCTCTCTCTCTC
Organism: Monodelphis domestica; assembly: GCF_027887165.1. Lineage (NCBI taxonomy): Eukaryota > Metazoa > Chordata > Mammalia > Didelphimorphia > Didelphidae > Monodelphis > Monodelphis domestica. Next base: position 226,420,650 of record NC_077228.1, on the reverse strand, counting down.
TCTCTCTCTCATACCTTTCTTCCTCCTGTTTGTAATTAAACTCCATAAAAGGTTGACTGCTGACTTGAGTTTTCATTAAGGAATTACATAGCTGAATTCCTTGGCAACCTTAAATTAATATATATCAGTCTTTTAAAGTGATTTCCTTGTCACACTCAGCTTTGTGCAGTATATGTGATGATTTTAATTGAGTAAAATTGCTATGGTACCTCTAACTTGATGGGGTTTTTATTATTAAAATATTTCATTTCTAGACACTGTAAGGAAGGTCCCTAGCCTCAGGTTTTGAAAGCAGGGGATGAAATGTACAAGAGCCACATAGAATGGAAAGGCACAGTAGAATCATGATCATCATTAATCAAGTAATGAATGTCCATGTCAGTGAGATAAAAAATGTACTGGACTTTTTAGAGTTAATATTAACTATTCCACTTCATCATTCATTTTTAATTGGATATTATATGGTATATTTAATCTGTCATATGATCACATATTTAGAGCTGGAAAAGATCTTACAAGTAGTCTATCCAATACCATCATTTTAAACAAAGGAAACTGAGACCACACCAGGACATAGGTTGGTCTTTTCCAAAGCCACACAGATATTAATCTAAAATCACAACTCACTGAAACAACTGCTATAAGTATATATTATTATTAATACAAAACTTATATTTAAGAAGCAAGGTTCCTTTATTAATGAACAAAATTATGGCCAGAACCATAGGAAATACTTTAATGGATCTGGAATCTCAGTATGAGCATTCCCTTAAACATTATCAACTGCCTACCAATCTTGTGATTCTCTTTTACATACCAAGGGAATTCATGTGAAAAAGGAAAGAGACCTTTCTACATCTCTCTAAACACTGTGCAGGTAGGTTTTTCATTAATTATCACTCTCACTATATGAACATCCATTTTTTCAAATCCATTCATAAGAAACACAAGGAAATGGAATTTATTTTATTTTCTACATTTCTGAGAAGTTAATTTAAGATAAATATATTTGGCAAGTATTGATATTTCCATTTGTTGAATTGTTTTCCTTTTATCATTTTAAATGCAATGTGTAAAAACTGAATTATACTAATGTTTCATGAAGTAGACTGGAAGGTAGCTATGAAATACCTTGACAAATATTTATGTTGTCTAAATCTAAGGAGAACCTTTTAAAAATATTTTTAGCTATGAGTCAGTTCTTAGAAAGAATCAACAGATGAGGTATTTTTAGAAAACTAAACAAACACTGGGGCAGGGGGTGGGGTGAAGGGGAAACTGAATTCACCTATCCTGATTTGAATTTCATTGAATGAAAACATAAGGAAGACCTAAAACAAATAAGTATTTTCATCTCATTTGACACATATAAGATAGAAGAAACAAGATATGAGTGGGGTTCAAAATTACTTGCTGCTGAGAATATCTCAAAAAAGGCTTCTTATTGAACTTCTTACTGAATTTCTTATTTTTTAACTAATTCTATAAAGGGAAATTGGTCAACTGTTTATTATTATTTTCTATATCTCTACTTCAATGGTTCATATAGTTTTGCCTTTTGAGAAAAGTCTCTAAGTTGCTATGCAAATTAATTTTCTTTTTTGAAAACTGGTCACCTTTGTTGGAAGGAAATTACCTCTAGGGACTGACAATGTGTTAACATTTACAAATCATTGGAATCAGACAACAAAATCAAGTTTATACAAGGAATTTTGCTGTAAAATAGAAAAGTGATTTAGAAAAAAATATTTTTTGACATTTTGAGAAGTATACATTCTCACATTTCCCCAAACAATTCTTTAAAAATAGGAGCATCAGGAGCAACTAGATGGGTCACTGAATAAACAGCCAAGCCTAGAGACAGGAGGTATTGGTTTTGAAACTGACCTCAGACACTTACTACCTGTGTGACCCTGAGCAAGTTGCATAACCCCCAATGCCTACCCTTTATTGAGACAGAAAGTAAGGGTTAGATTGATTGAAAAAAAAAATTAATTGATTAAAAAATACAATATATAGATTAGTGGCAGCTAGGTAGCACAATAAATAGGTATTGCCCAATTGTCTAGCCTTTATAGACTCTACCTTGATTCTCTTTACCTTTCTCCTATGCTGATAATCTTATTCTTCCGTGTTGTGTCTGAAAGGTCAATGAATGTCTCATAGCAAGAACTTAATAAATGCTTTCTCATTCATTCAACCCAAAAGCCAGTCCCATTTTCTTTGCTCAAAGCCCATTCATCCTATGTAAAGAAAACATGTTTCCTCTTTCCCACACTCATCATATCCCTATTATTTGGGACCTCTCATTCTCTACTAGTTCTTTATCTTCTGCATTTAAACATGCAGGTATCTTTCCTACACTAAAAACAAAAAATTATTTCATATCAATCCATTTGCCCTTCCAAGTTCATCCCATTTCTTTCCTTTTCTTGACTAAATTTATTGAATGTTGATCTATTCCTGCTATCTCTATTTCCCTGGAAATTCTTCTATTCCCCCAAATCAACTGAAAGTACATTGAATTGATAAACAATTTTACCCTAACCAAATTTAATGTCCTGTTTTCAGTTTTAACATTATATTCTCAAAACTGAAATTTACCAGGATGAGGGAAGAATTCTTGTTAAGAATGGGATGCTTAGGGGGCAGCTGGGTAGCTCAGTGGATTGAGAGTCAGGCCTAGAGATGGGAGGTGCTAGGTTCAAATCTGACCTCAGACACTTTCTAGCTGTGTGACCCTGGGCAAGTCACTTGACCCCCATTGCCTAGCCCTTACCACTCTTCTGCCTTGGAGCCAATACACAGTATTGACTCTAAGACGGAAGGTAAGGGTTTAAAAAAAAATGGGATGCTTCTTGTGAACTGATCCAACCATTCTGGAGGGCAATTTGGAACTATGCCCAAAGAGTGCTCAAAGACTGTCTGCCCTATAATCCAGTCATAGCACTGCTGGGCTTGTACCCCAAAGGGATAATAAGGAAAAAGACTTCTACAAGAATATTCATAGCTACGCTCTTTGTGGTGGCCAAAAATTGGAAAATGAAGGGATGCCCTTCAGTTGGAGAATGGCTGAACAAATTGTGGTATATGTTGGTGATGGAATACTATTGTGCTAAAAGGAATAATAAAGTGGAGGAATTCCATGGAGACTGGAACAACCTCCAGGAAGTGATGCAGAGCAAGAGGAGCAGAACCAGGAGAACACTGTACACAAAGACTAACACGCTGTGGTACAATTGAATGTAATGGACTTCTCCATTAGTGGCAATGCAATGTCCCTGAACAATCTGCAGGGATTTAGGAATAAAACACTATCCACAAGCAGAGGACAAACTGTGGGAGTAAAAACACCGAGGAAAACCAAATGCTAGACTACAGGGGTTGAGGGGATATGACTGAGGAGAGACTCTAAATGAACACTATAATGCAAATACCAACAACATGGAAAAATAGGTTCGAATCAAGAACACATGTGAAACCCAGTGGAATCGCGCGTCGGTTATGGGATAGGTGGGGGTTGAAGGGGAGAAAATGATCTTTGTCTCCAATGAATAATGCTCGGAAATGACCAAATAAAATAATTTTTTAAAAAAGAATAGGATGCTTCTTCCATATTGGAATTGTTTCATACTTTATATTTGTATCCCCAAAGCCTAGAACACTGCCAGCTATGCAGAGTCTAAAGTCATTGGAATTTAAATACAGGTCTAATAGAACAGAAATGGACAAGACAAAGTCCACTAAGGGGAGACAAGCCAAAATTTTGCACTCTCCAGAACTGGGAGACATAGCAATAGACAAAATTTGTTCAATAACTATTATATACTGTGTTAAGGTTTTCAAGGGGGCCCATGACTAATACTATTTATAATACTGGAATGCATACTCTCATGGTCATAGCAGAAGATGGAATTTATCCCTAATTGAGTAAGGTAATGGGAAAAGAAACCATTCAAGACAAGTTCATGCACTAGGCCATTAATAGACTAATACAGAAACTAAGAAATGAGACAAAGTAGGGTCTAAGTACAATAGTGGGACAACATAATCTAGACTATGAAGGGGAAAGAAGGAAGTGACTTTCTAAGAGTGGAGGAAGGGACAGGAACCTCACAAAGGCACAAAGTACCAATGAAGGAATTGATGTTAGATTTTTTTATAGAGAGTTGTTTAAACTCTTTAGAGAGAGAAAAAATATTCTGGGTTAAGTGAAGCCCAAGAGGTAAGTCAAGAGTAAGTCCATCACAAATAATAATTTGGTCAGAAAAAAAAATTTTTTTCTATATAGAAAAAAATAATAACTTGGTCACAAGAACTCTAAAAATGGTTAGAAGAAAATGAGTAAAATATGTAAAATCAAAATTAGAATTAAAATAAGGAATGCAGAAGAACAAACATAAAGGAGAAGAAATAGTTAATAACACACAGCAGACGACTGTGTATAAGAAACTAATGGGATGCCCACCAATTGAGGAATGGCTGAACAAGTTGTGGTATGATTGTAATGGAATATTGCTGAACCATAGGAAATGACAAACAGAATTATTACCCCCCCAAAAAAACCCTCAAAAAACTTAATGTGAAATGATACAAAATGAAGTGGGCAGAACCAGGAAATGTTGTACACAGTAAAAAGAATAGTGTCCAATGATCAACTGCAAATGACTTTACTATTATCATTACTGCAGGACTCAGGATGAAAAAAGACTATTCACTGCTAGAGAAGAAACTGATGGAATCTGAATGCAGATTGAAATATGTTATTCTTCACTTTATTTCCTCCATGAATTTTTCTCTAGTGTAAAGCATTGTGTATCTTCTTTTGAAACATGATGAACATGGAAATATATATTGTATTATTATTATTATTGTATTGTGTTATTACACATGTACAACTTATATTACCTGCTATTTTAGGGAAAGGGAAGGAAGGTACATGGTACTTTGGCTCAAATGACAAGATATAATTGGCTGATAAAGTCTGGTCATAAGAAGAGTGAGTTGAGAGGGTGGGACAAAAATCTATTCCATCAAAGCCAGTACTCCTAAAAAAAAAATCACCTTCTTACTTGCTATCCTCAAAATGAACTGGTCAAAGAGAATATTTTTTATAGGACTAAGTATAATAATCTCTGCCATTTTGTTGACCTGAAAAGGGACAAAAAGCAATTCTCATCTGGATCGTCAACAACTGATTTTTTGCTAGAGCAAATTATCTTTTGTTCTCCCATAAAACAGAATTCTGCAACTTGACAAGTATTCTGAATTTCCTTCATTAGACTACAGTCTCATTAGCCATTGTAATATTAATTCAAACACTATCATTTAAAAACAGTTCAAATTCTCAAGCCCCTCTGATTCTACCATAAAGTCTATTATTCTCCAGGAAGTAAGTCCAAGGACAATAAAAGAGAACTAAACTCAAAGTTTTCATATTCTATGCACATATACCCATCTTCATTCTGGTTTTTCTTCTCTCCTGGATTCAACCAAATTCTCCAGAAAAACTTCTACTTTCTCCAGGAAGCCTAACAGTTTTAATTCCCATAAGTATTTCTTTCTGTTGTTGTATTTCAGTCATTTCAGTCATGTCCAACACTTCATGAACCTCCTTTGGGGACTTCTAGGAAAAATATTGGTGAGGGTTCAGGGTCAGAATTTGAATTCAGATCGTCCTGTCTTCTTTTCGTTAGTCCAAATCTGGTGTCAGACTCTTACTGGCTAGGTAACCTTGGGCAAGTCATTTAACGCTGTTTGCCTCAATTTCCTCATCTATAAAATGAGCTGGAGAAGGAAATGACAAACCATTCCAGTATCTTTGCCAAGAAAACTCCAGATGGGGTCATGAAAACACTGAAAAAATTATGAAGCAATGAACCCAAAAGGTAATTTCTCTCAACACCTAGGTAATTAACAAATCCATTAAATAGTCCTCTGCCTTCCAGGCATGAGTTGTAAAAATTCAAAGCTCATTTTCCTCTCTGTCTAATAGCCTAATAAGTAAGGACAATTTATTTACAATCTACTTGCTCTAGTCATACTGTTTTTCCATAGATCTAAGTAAGAAGTTGATTTTTTTTCTACCACACTCCAGCTTCTCAAACACATAGTTCCAAAGGGTCAACAGGAACTTTATTTTTATATCAATGTGGGGAAATCTCCATGCATCTCAAACAATTCTGTGATCAAGGAAACCAAAATTCTGTTTCTAAATGTTCTCCAAGGTTCCTTCTCTTCCATAATACTCTTCTCTTACTTAAAAAAAAAAAAATTACTTAACCAAGACTCCATTGCAAAACCATTCCTAATAAATACACAATTATTCAAGGGCAGGCCAAAGGTCCGCCAGTCAAATGATTCAGGGTCAAAGATTAAAATGCAATATAGCACATTTTGAATACAAAAATTATAAACAAAAAGTTTACTAATTGGGAATGAAAAGAATCAATGTGTAACAATAGAAAGTTCAACTAAAACAAGACTGAGCTTCTACAAAATCAGCATACTAGAAGAAAGACACTCTAAGGAAAGCAGAAAAAATAAGATGAAGTTTCTAACTCCCCTGGGCTAGATCTTTTCTGTCTCCTGCAGAATGGGAGCCAAATGACCTTTACACACCCTTCAAGAACAAGCCCAAACTATATAAAACAGGTGTTACTCCTACTCTAGTTGCATAAAAATTTTTTTCACAAAAAAACCAAATACCTTTATGTTAAAAGTATTAGAAAGTACAGGAATAAATATATCTATTTTTAACCTGATAGTATCTTTCTAAAACAAAGAGCTAGAATTCTCTGTAGTGGAGAAAGAAACACTAGAGGTTTGTCCACAGAGATCAAGGATATCTAATATGGCCATTATTATTTGATAGAGTTCTAGAAATAATAACTACAGCAACAAAAAAAGAATTAAAAAACTAAGAGAATAAACATGATCAAAAAGGAAACAAAATCAACACTTACTGCAAATGATTCCATGGTTTGCCATCAAAACATACTTAAAAATGGAAATGATGCCTTTAGTAAAATAGAGTTTAAAATACATCAACAAAAGTCACAAATCATTTTAAATATTAACAACAAACTCAGCAAAAAAAGAAAGAATAAATTCTTTTTAAAAATAATTACAGAACGTACAAAATATCTAGGAATAAATATTCTAATAAATAGAGGAAGTATATGAATATAACTGCAAAACATTTTACAGAAATTAAAAACAGATTCAAATAAATGGAGAGAGAATTACTGTCCATGTCTTAGCCAAGGAAATATAATCATATAGTTATATAATAAACATATACTATGTAATAAAACTACCTAATTTAATTTATAAATTCAGTGTGACCCCAGTTATGAAAAAGAAGCCCTTCTCCTTGCCAAGGCACACTCCTCCACATGCATGAATTATCCCATTCCATTCTGTCTTCTCCAGCAGATTGTTCCCTCTATCATCCCTACTCTCTCATTAATCTTCAGGTGCTCAGCATTTATTGGCTACTTCCTTACTGGCTACTAACATGTTTGTGTCCCCCAATCCTCAAAATCCTCCTTTGATACATCTATCCCTACTTGCTATTACATCTCTTCTCCCTTTCCTGCCTAAATTCCTCCAGAAGGCTCTCTGCAGTGGGGGTTTCTATTCTTTCCTCTCACTCTTTTTAACTCTTTGCAGTCTACCTTCTGACCTTATCATTTATTGGAAATTGCTCTCTTCTAAGTAACTAATAAACTCTAATTGCTAAATTTAATGATTTCTTTCTCAGTTCTCATCATCCTAGATCTTTCTACAGTTTTTGACACTTTCAAACATCCTCTTTTCCTGGATATTTTCTTTTCTCAAGGTTTTTGGACACTGATTTTTCCTGATTCCCATTCTATCCAATTACTTCTCAGTCTCTTTTGCTAGATCTTCATCCAGGTCAGACCCACTAACAAGGGGCAGGAGTCCCCTATAAATCTGCCTTTAACAATTTTCTCTTTTTACTCTATACCCATGATCAAGAACCTATGGCATGTGTGGCAACGATGGAATGCAAAGACCTTTCTGTGGGCACAAAGGCCATCCCCTGCCAGACTTAGTTACTAAAAAGACAGAGAGACTCAGGCCTCCTTACTCCTCTGCCCAGTAGCCGAATGGAAGCATTTATTCACTCCTCTGAGCAGAGCACTTGGGCTACTCCCCTTCCTTTCTCCCTCCCCTATCTGGTGTAAGGCAGCAGATAGATGCCCCACACTCACTCTCAGGACTCAGTTGAGGGAGGGGCACAGCACACAGTCTGGAGTGGGGCATGCCATGTGGTTTTTAAAAGGTTCACCATAACTGCTCTATACTATTTCATTTGATGATTTTATTGGCTCCAATGATTTCAGTTGTCATTTCCACATAGATTATCCTTAGATCTCTGTTCAGCCCTAACCACTCTCCAATATTTCAGTCTACCATCTCCAACTGCCTATTAAACATCTCAACTGGATATTCATTAAGCTCTGTATGTCCAAAAATGAAATCATCCTTCCCTCCCTAAACCCGCTCCTCTTCTATAGCTTCCTATATTGTCAAGGCCATCATCACAGTCACTTGGGCTCATGCCTAGGTCTCCTCCTCAAATCCTCACTCTCTTTCAACAAATATATGGTCATATTCTGTCATTTCTACATTTTAAACATCTCTTGAACATACTCATTTCTCTCTTCAGACACCCTAGTGAATCATCACACCTGGACTATTCCCAACAATGTTCTGGTTGGTATCCTTGCTTCGAATATCTCCTTAAACCACACCAAATAATATTAGTATGGGGCCCATGAAATGCAGAAAACTAAGAGAATGCAGGAAGAGGAAAAGAGAAAGAAATAACAAGTCAAATCTTATAGGGAAAACAAACTGATAGGTAACCCATCACATTAGTCATAGAACTCCTACCCCCAGCCTCTCCCTGTTCTAATAGCCAGGGCACTAGTCCAAGGAGAACTCTTAGAATCTTCCTTGACTCCTCACTCTTCCCTCACCCTCAATATAAAACTAGTTGCAAATTCTTCTCATTTCTACTTCCACAACATCTCATGTATACATACCCTTCTCTTTACTCAGATAACCACCAGCCTCCTCTGAACTCTCATCATTTCTTTTATTTTTTTTACTTATTAGTTGATTTCTATTTTTAAAGAAATTTTCCCAATTATATGTAGTGACAAACTTCATCATATGTTTTCTGAAATTATAAGATACAAATTATCTCCCTCCCTTCCCTTCTGGTTTATACATATATTATCATGCAAAACATACTTCCATATTGTTTGTTGTTACAAGGGAATACTCATATAAAACCAAAACTCCAAAATAAGAACACAAATTAATTAATATGAAAAAGAGTATGCTTTGATCTGCAGTCTGACTCTAACGGTTCTTTCTCTGAGATGGATGACATTCTTTATTATAAGTCCTTCAGAATTGTCGTGGATCATTGTATTGCTCAGAGCAGCTAAATCTTTCACAATTGAGCATCATACAATATTACTGTCATTATTCAGTGTTCTCCAGGCTCTACTCATTTCACTCTGTATCAGTTCATAGTGGTCTTTCCAGTTTTTTTCTGAAATCTTCCTTCTCATCATTTCTTATAGCACAATAGCGTTTCATCATCATTATATACAACAATTTGTTCAGACATTCCCCAATTGATGGACATCCCCTCAATTTCCATTTTTTTTTGCCACCACAAAAAGAGCTGCTATAAATATTTTGTACAAGTAGGTCATTTTCCTTTTTTAAGATCTCTTTAGGATGTAGACTTAGTAGTGTTATTATAGGATCAAAATGTATGTGTAGTTTATAGCTCTTTCAGCACAGTTCCAAATTGTCCTCCAGAATGGCTGGATCAGTTTTCAACTCCACCAACAATGAATTAGTGTCCCAATTTTGCCACAACCCTTCCAAAATTTATCATTTTCCTTTACTAGTATAATGGCAAATCTGATAGGTGTGAGGTGGTATGTCAGAGTTTTAATTTTCATTCCTCTAATCAAGAGTGATTTAAGAACAGTTTTTATATGATTATTGATAACTTTGATTTCTTCATCCGAAAATCATCACTTCTTACCTGGACCATTTCAATAACTTCCTAATTGGTTTTTCACATCAAGTCTCTATCCTCTGTAATCTATCTTCCCACATGCCCATCAAAGTAATTGTCTTAAAATTCAAGTCTGATTGTGTGATTACTCTATTCAATAACCTCCAATCACTATTAATTATGTCTAGTTACAAATATTAACTCCTCTTTATGGATTTTAAAGTTGGAATGTATTCAATTCAAACCTCCCCACCTCTTTGAATCTATGGTTTACTGAAGGGCTTATCTTTAGCATGACCTTCAGGAGGCTTTTCAATCTCACTATCTCTCTTCCTTCCTCCCTACTCATTAGTGTCTTCCATTCCAAAATTGCCTAACATTTCTATTACATGTGTGTATATATACATATTTACACATACATATACTGTGTATATATGGGTGTATATACTTATAGTCATACATATTGTCTCTACTGATAGAATGTAAGCTCCCTGAAGGCAGTTGATATTTAATTTATTTCTTCATATCCCCCAAACCAAGCACAACACTGGTATATTACGAGCCTAATAAATATAATTTACTTGTAGCAATTTTAGACAAGAGTTAATTCCCTGAAAGTAAAATACTGGAGTCAGTGATTCTGGGATAAGTAGATCCTTTTAAAATTCTCAGTTAGCTCCTAACAGCACAAGCCTTGGCCTGGAAGAGATCTAATCCTCTATAGGAAGAAACAGGTAGGCAGTAGAGGTTTGAGAGTAAGGTACAAAAGAAACCCAAATGCAAAGACACCATAGAGTACTTATCTCTGCAATGTCTTAGTCCTCCTCTTCTTAAGTAATCTCAGGTAGTCAGCCTAGGGATTTCTCAGTAGCAGTAAATACAAGGAAATCTAGAAGAACTGGACTGATAAAGGGAATTGGCAACCACAACAAGCCTTTGATTGGCTACTATAAGAGTCAATCAAAGTCATGGTGTGAAAGTATTCTAGGCATTTTCACCCTTGTTAGGGGAAATAGATTTTCCAGTCCTAGGCATCTGAAAGAACTGGTATTAGGGTAATGTGTTCTTTGAAAGAAAAAGATGAGTATTGAAAGTACATTGTCAGAAAAGATGGAGAAAAACTTGCAAAGTGATTGGTAAAGAGTGGGGGAAAGGTTATCTTTAGATGATAAAGGAATCAAATATAGATGAAAATGAAAGCTTTATTTAAAATACTTTAGTTGAAAGGATATTAAAAGATTCATATAAGTAATACAGTACTTCCAGAGGAAAAAAATCATGAAAAATAAGCAAATAGTCTACTCCCCAAAATCATACAGAAAAAATATTGAGAAATGTTAATAGTAAGAAAAAATTCAGACTGGGAGAATGCATAGATAAATAAAAGAAAGACACTCTTAGTTTAAATTGCAAGGAAAGATATTTAGAACTACAACATATTAAAAAAAATCTTAAAAATAAAAACTACTAAATCCTTCACATTCCAAAACATAAAAGCAAAGGATAGGGAATACAAAGAACAAGATTTTATCCACCAGACAATGTAAAAAACTCACCTGATCACAGTGTATGATCCTTATGGTATACTGATATAATATCTGAGACACACTTTTGAACATGGTAAATGTGTATGTTTGTTTTGTTTGTATATTTTTATAAGTATTGGGTTATTCTCTTTTCTATTGAGGGGGACTAGGGAAAGAGGAGTTGATAGTGCTGTCATAAAAAAGGGAAAAAAGAAATAAGGTCATTGAAGCATCTTTTAAAATGCACAAAAGGGAAGAGAAGGAAAATAAGACATAAACACAAAAAAGTAGGATTACTCTGAAAATGACACACTAAATTTATTATATACATGCTATATATAACAAAGATTTTTGTTTTCACTTATAATCCTTTTTCTTTTCTACATTTAATGTAGAAATGTATTTTTGGGTGTTTGTGAAATTCAGAATTTTATTTTGGGGAGATTTCATATCCTTATTATCTTCACTATTATTGGTGGTGAGATAATGCAGAGGATTGCCTCTCAAATTGAAAAGAAATTTGGGTAGAAAAAGTAATGACAGATATCCATTGAAGTGGAGAGGTAATGAAGCTTTTATTTTCTCCCCTAGACTCTGGAATGATGGGCAAGGAAAGTATTGATCAGAGGAAAAGAAGTGAAAGCTTCTTCACAAACAAGTGAAAGCAGGGTACAGTCAGTAGGAAGGGTACAATCTGGCAATATCTTGAAGTGACCCCTACAGGTAAGAGAGGGTGAAAGGAAAATCTTAACTGCTCAGAGTTTAAAAACTTGAGGAGATCAAACTTCTCCAAGATGGGTTCAGGCATCTTGAATTAATTACCTTGGGGGAAGTAAAAGATGACTGAGACCCTGGAAAGGCAAATTATATGACGGTTGAACAAGGAAGAGGTCGTGAGTTGAAAGGTATGATAGCCTGGCATCAAAATATGCAAGGCACGGGGAAGATAAAAACAAGATTGTATCCTCAAATTAGGATTAGAGAATATCGCTGAAATTCATCAAGAATTAATATTCTTGAAAATAGAAACTAAAGAATCTATCAGGACAACACAGATCACCAAGTCAAAAGATATAGAAATAGAGAAGGTGAGGGTCCAAGGACAAAACTTTGGTGGATAATCACATCAAGATGCCAGGAGACAAATGATGAGCCAGAAAGGTACAGATAAGAAGGGGAAAGAGTGAAATAGAGAAATGTTACAAAAACTCAGAAACAAATGCTACAATAAGAAACAAAGAGAAAAAACAATTGAGATTGGCAATTAAAAGACAGCATTGCATAGTAGATACAATGTCGAACTTGGAATTAAAAAGAACTGTGTTCAAAACCCACCTCTGACACCTGAGAGTTGTGTAATCCTGGGCAAATCTCTTAAACTCTTGGAGCTTCAGTTTCCTTATCTGTAAAGTGAAACGTTTGGAATAAACAGCTTCTAAGGTCCCTCCAGCTATAAATCTAAAATCTTAACATCTGGTGAATTTTGGAGAGAGAAGTTTCAGCTGAGAAAGACTGTGCAAATGGTTGAGAAGTAAAAGAAAAGCAGAGGAACCAGAGGCAGTAAATTTAGAAAGTTCTTGCACTTCCTAACTCTCTGACCCTGGGCAAGACACTTAACCCCAATTTTCTAGCCTTTACAACTCCTTAGGATTGAAATTTAGTATTAATTCTAATACAGAGGTATGGATTTAAAAAAATATTCTTCTTGCCCAAATGATCACAATATATTATCAATATGCATATAAATATATATGTATTATTTATATAGTAAATATATATAAAACATATAGTAAAAAAATCAATATACATAATAAATATTTTTGTTTAATACTGCCTTAAGGTTTACAAAACATTTTTTAACATGCATTATCTTTATTTGATCTCTTTATATGCTGTAAGGTAGGTATTATTATGTCTATTTTACAAATAAGGGACCTAAGGCAAAGAGAGGTTAAATAACTGCCTAGTAGTTACATAGCTACTGTGAGAGGTGAAATTCAAATCCATTTCTGGCCTGACTCCACATCCAACATTCTTTCCATTTATACCACAGTGCCTTCTAGCTAGTCTCACTCCTTCCAGTTCATCTTCCAAACATTTGCCAAAATAATCTATTTGAAAAACCACTTTAACCTCAATTTAAACAGCCCCTCCCACAGAATATTTTTTAAGAAAGAAGGAATAGAATCTTGAAAAGAGCCTCTTTAACTTCATGACTGAAAGAGACTATGTGCAGTACATGGGGGGAAATGAGAACTTTTCTGACACAATTAATAAATTAACTGTCATGGATAAAATGTGAAAATGCCTTCATTTTAGAGAACTACGTTTATCTGTAATTCTTTGAAAAAATAACCTTGAGAACAGATTTCACTTGCCTTGTAGAAAAAATGGAATTATTTTACTGTGATTTCAGAATTGAAATAGAAATTGTAGTAAATGAGACTGTGACCTTTCTCACTGCTGTTATAATGCTGAAACAGTGATTTATTTCTTTGTAATATCTATTACTATTAATAAGTGAGACAAGCAGTGATACTGATGTATGTCTAAACGTATATGAAATTAGGGGTTGAGACTCTAAGATAAGACAAAGTTTATAGAAAAAGAGGTATTTCTGAGTTTGTTGAAGTCCAAAGTTAACCAAATTAATTAATTTGATGTTATCTGTATTCATAGTAATTTATGAGGTTATTTAAGAACATGTATCTTGATTGTCTGTTTACAAAGCTGTAAGATAATGAATCAAGTAGCAAGCTGAGAGTAGTTTATGTCCCCCAAATGACTTAAGAGATACACCAGCATCTCCCATTTGCCCAGTACTTTCTTTTTTTAACTTTATAATATTTTTTCTTTCTCTAATTATCTGTAAAAAACAATTTTTAATAAATTCTTTTTAAATTTTGAGAACCAAATCCTCTCCCTCTCCCCTTTTCCCATCCATGAGATGGCAAGTAAACTGTTTGAGATTTTATATACACAATCATGTAAAACATTTTTCCATATTAGTCATTTTTTGGAAGTGATCTCAAAAAAAAAAGAAGAAGAAAATGCTATCTGGCTTTTCAGATAAATGAGCATTTATATTTTGATTACTTGTGACAAATCACCCAAAGATGCCAGTTTCATTGATGACCATATATATATTTTTTTCTCCCAAATAAGTCTGCAGTAAGCATATATTTGATATACTGTTTGTTTAGCCCAACTGGACTCTTTAGTGGGAGAGGAAAAGGATAAAGACAAAAAGAGGCAGGTAATATTCCTCTGCCCCAGAAGGCCTACAAAAGAAAAATTGACATGAAAAAGAGACAATAATGGTAAAGAAACATAATGAGCAAGTATAAATTAATATAGGGAGCAGGACCTGTTAAGTCCTTAGAATGTTGGAACTAGGGTTTAATCAAAATGGACAAGGGAGCTAGGTGAGGTGAGTTTTGAGCATATCTTGAACAGAGAAATGATAATAGTGTGATGAGGGAACAGAGAGAATGCATAGAGGAAATGGGTTATGGAATACTATTATGATATAAGAAATCACAAGAAGGATGATTTCAGAAAAAACCTTGAAAGACATATATGAATTCTTACACAACTGTGAATGACTTCACTATTCTCAATAATACAAAAATCTAAGACAAACCAACGGATTCATGATGAAAAATGGTATCTTTATCCAAAGAAACAACTGATAAAGTCTGAATTCAAACTAAAGCATACTATATTTCATCTTCTTTCTTCATTTTCTTTGTTCATGATTTCTTCCACAAAAATACTAATGTGGGAAAATGTCGTTGTTGCTTTCCTCCCCCCCCCCCATGATTGCCCATTTAAATCTGTATCAAGGGTCAGCTGGGTATCTCAGTGGTTTGAGAGCCAGGCCTAGAGATGGGAGGTCCTAGGATCAAATCTGTCCTCAGACACTTCCCAGCTGTGTGACCTGAGCAAGTCACTTGACCCCCATTGCCTAGCCCTTACCACTCTTCTGCCTTGAAACCAATACAAAGTACTGATTCCAAGATGGAAGGTAAGGGTTTTAAAAACAAACAAACAAACAAATAAATAAATCTATATTAGATTGCTTATTGTCTAACAGATTGGGGAGAAGAGGGAAGGACTGAGAGAATAGGGGACTTAAAATTTAAAAATAAACAAATGAGTATGTTTTTATAATAATATTTTATTTTCCCCTAGTAACATGTAAAAACAATCTTTAACATTCATTTTTTTTAAATTTTGAGTTCTAGGGTTCTCCCTGCTTCCTACCTCCCTTGCTGCCTCCTACCCCACATTCCTCTCTGAAATGGTAAAGAATTGGATTCAGATTTTATATGTGCAGTCAAATAAAACAAAAATGAACTATTGTTTAAAATATCACAAGCTTTAGTCCCATGAGGAACACAGAGATTTTTTAAAAGAATAAGTAAAAGTATAGAACACAAATTAGGATCAACTAGGAACAGAAGAAAGTTAATGAGATGAACAAAGCAAAGAAAATCTCCCTAGGAAAAAAAGAGCAGAAAAATGAAAGTAACAAATTTAAAGTAGGAGAGAAGAGAAAGAAGTGGAGAAGACTTTGAACTAATCACAATGGACAAGGGGAAAAGAAGGGAAGAAATATACAACTAAATATAAACAATTTAAAAGGAAATCAATCATTTTAGTAAAACTTCAAAACTGGGGAAAGGGTTGAGAAAAAAAGTGGGAAGAAAGTCTATAGGATGACAAAAATAATCTTTAATTAAAAAATACTAGAAAGACAAATGGCAAAAAATAAAATTATAACTCACATAACTTTAAATGTGAATAAACTAAACAATTCAAAAATAAAATATCAGTGGCTGAATCAATAAGAAAACAAACCCCAATGATTTATTGCTTAAAAGAACATATATTAAAAACAAAATATATACAAAACAAATGAGAAGTCAAAACAAAATTTACTATGAATAAAGTAGATCCAAAAAAGAAGTTAATATTAGACAAGCTAACAAAAATAGAAATTCTTAAAAGCAATAGATTTTCTTAAAAAAGAAAATATACTTAAAGGAACTATAGATAACGAGCTAACATTTCTATTAAACATATATATGAAATAGCATAACATCTAAATTTATAAAGGGAAAAGTAATAAAATTTAAACTAGAGAGTAATGAAATAATAGTTGGTAACTTTATTCTTTCATAGGTGGACAAATCTATCAAAAAGACAAACATCAGGGAAAATAAAGGATGAAGCAAACTGTAGTAAAATTTAAGAGGTAAATAATTTATGATATCATCTGAATGGAAACAAAAAAGTAAATACTTAAATTTATCAGCACTATATAGTACTTTTGCAAAAACAGATTAGGGCTCTTAAAAGAAAAAGAAAAACATGTAAATAATCAGAAACTGTAATCATACCTTTACAGACCACAAAACAATAAAATTAGTCATCAAAATCCAAACCACAAAAGAAAAAAAAAATTTAGGGAAAAAATTATTTAAGTACAAGAGAAGAAACCTTGAAAAATGAGAAGAGAAATGTATAAATTGGAAACTAAAAGACTATAGAACTAGTATACTAAAAACTACTTTTTGAAAAGATAAATGAAATTGCTAAACTTTTCATCAAATTTATATAAAAAAAAACCAAACAGTGTTAAGAAAACAAAAACAACATAGATGAAAGCATAACTCCAAAAGAAAAGCAGGTATTATCAGAAACTAAGACATAGTTGTATGACAACAAAACTGATCATTCAAAAGAAATAGAGGATTATCCACAAAAATATAATACACTCAAATTAATACAACACATAAAAGGGATCTTAAATAGTCTAATTTGGAAAAAGGAATCTAATTTTTAAAAGGAAATTTAATTTTTTTTTTAAAAAACTACCAAAAAAGGGTAGTAAGAGAGCCATAGGCATATGAATTTTTGGTAGAATTTTGTCATGCTTTTATTTTTTTTTATTTTTTTTTAGTTAGCCCTTATCTTCTGTCTTGGAGTCAATACTGTTTATTGGTTCCAAGGCAGAGGAGTGGTAAGGGCTAGGCAATGGGGGTTAAGTGACTTGCCCAGGGTCACACAGCTAGGAAGTGTCTGAGGCCAGATTTGTACCTAGGACCTTCCGTTTCTAGGCCTGGCTCTCAATCCACTGAGCCACCCGGCTGCCCCCTTGACATGCTTTTAAAGTATAATACCTACATAATTCTTTTTATAAGCTAAAAAAGAAATCATTCTATACGAACTTCTTTTAGGAAAAACATAAAGAGAACTATATACCAATATTATTAATAAATTTAAACTTTCAATTTTAAAATAAGATCCTGGCAAAAAAGGCTACAATGCAATTTCATCCAAATATTCATTCACTATGATCAAGTTGGACTTGTACCAAGGATACAACGATGATACAACATTATTAACACAACTAACATAATTAATCATGTTAAAAACAAAAACCTCCAAAACAATATGATATAAGAAATCAAAAAGCATAGTAATAAGAGCCCATTGAATATAAGAGCAAGAAACCTAATGTGCTGAAAGATTCAATACAGAAAAATAATTGATATTTATAGTAATCAATTAATAAGAATTACTAAATTCCTTCTCTGAGCCAGGTACACATTTAGATAATGGAGATATAAATACAATGAAACAATTACTACTCTCAAGGAGCTTACAGTCTAAAGGAACAGAAGTAGAGGAATTGATAGGGAAGAGAAAGATATTACAAATGTACACACATACATACAAACACACACAAATAATTATAGTGGAGCTTTAGATCCATTTTGAATAAAGTAAGGAATTCTATGAGGTGAAGATGAGAAGACAATATATTCCAGGAACTGGGGATAGCCAATTCAAAGGCAAGGAGCCCAGAAAATAAGTGGTATGTTTCAAAAACAGAGAAAGGTACATGTGGATGGACTGGAGTGCAAGAAGGGATATAATATATAATGAGACTGAAAAGACTAAGTCTTGTGAAAGGCCTACAAAGCTAAATAAAAAAGAATCAGAATAATAATCCTGAATTAAGAAAAGGTCAAATTATAGTCAGTAAAAATAGTTTGATTTTTTTCTTTATTTTTTCAAATTTTTTTTTCTTAAAGGGTTTTGGTAATGCTCAACTATTGAGAGAATTTATCTATGGAGAATGACACACTGCCCAGTAGTTCCAGATAGTAAAGGTTCAATTATAATGAGCTATTTTCAGTGTAATCTAATTATTATTCTGATGGGATAGGTTTAAGGACTTTCACAGGGAATAATGAAACTCAAATAATTTCCCTTCAGGCAAAAACAAACATGGATGAACTTTTAGTATCCTTTAATATTTGATCAAGAAGCTTGTCTGTTTATATGTTTCATCGAGAAAAAAAATGAAAATAGAACTCCTGGTGATGAATAAGAATCAGAGGTCTGAGAACTAGATAGCAAAGAACTCTCTATTGAAGTAACTTCTGGTTTTTACAGGATTTAGGAGAGAGAGCAAATATCCCCTACCAAGGAAGTTGAGACTTTGAACTTGGAAGATGGGGTTGGGGTGGAAGGGTGGTATCCAAAAGAAAGTCTGAGTTAGGGTCTTTAAATTAAACTTTCCTAACTTGAATCTGGCCATGGCCTACAACATTAATCCTCTCATGCAGACAAAAAGAATTATAAAAAACAGAGGCACCACTAACAAAATAAAAGGATGGTCTAGTGACTGAGTCTGTTAGACATAAAACAATTGGGAGAGGGGGCGGTCCTCCGTAAGTTTTACCAGCTTGAAGTCCCCTTGAACTCTCTTAGAGAAAAGATAGATTCTATTAACTGCCTACCTATATTTTTTTTAATTGTGCCCATCTCAACAGAAATGAGATGAAGGGAAAGAAAGCTCTTCACAGAATGGGCACTGGGCATTTGGAATTGTTTTCCTTAAGTGGCACTGGAAGTTCCTTTTATGTGTTAGGAACATTATTAAAATCAGATTGCTAGTTATAAGAGGGAGAAAAAGGATGAAAAGAAATGAACTATAAAAGGAGTGAAAGAACAATAAAATAAATTAATTTCCTTTAGTAATAGCCAGCAAAACCACATCAGAGTCTCATCAGCAGTTCACAGCCACTAACAAATATGAAATACATCTAACCTATGGTGCAGAAAGGACAATATTCAAATCATACAAGAATAGAATGAAAGAATATGCTGATCAAAGAACAAAAAAAAACTTTTTTGTAGAATTAGAAAAAAATATGACAAAGTTCATCTGGAAGAACAAAAGATCAAGAATATTAAAGGAAATTATGAAAAAAAATGTGAAAGATGGTGGCTTATCAGTACCAGATCTTAAACAGTACTATGGTATTGGCTGAGGCAGAAGGGTGGATCAATGGGGTAAATGACCTCAGCAAGCTAGTGTTTGATAAACCCAAAGACCCCAGCTTTAGGGACAAAAACTCAGTATGTGACAAAATCTGCTGGGAAAATTGGAAAATAGTATGGGAAAAAGTAGGTTTAGACCTACATCTTACACCCTATACCAAAATAAATTCAAAATGTCTAAATGACTTAAATATAAAGAGTGAAATCATAAATAAATTAGGTAAGCATAAAATAGTATACCTGTCAGATCTGTGAGAAAGGAATTTAAGACCAAGCAAGAGATAGAGAACATTTCAAAATATAAAATGAATAACTTTGACAATATCAAACTTAAAAGGTTTTGTACAAATAAAACCAATGTAACAAAAATCAAAAGGAAATCAACAAACTGGGAAAACATTTTATAACAAAACTCTCTTACGAAGGTTTAATTTTCCAACTATATAAGGAACTATGTCAAATTTACAAAAAAAGTCATTCCCAAATCAACAAATGGTCAAGGGACATGAATAGACAGTTTTCACATAAAAAAATTAAAACTATCAATAAGCACATGAAAAAAGTGTTCTAAATCCCACCTGATTAGAGAAATGCAAATTAAAACAACTCTGAGGTACCCCCTTACACCTGGTGGACTGACCAATATGGCAGCAAAGGAAAGTGATAAATGTTGGAGGGGATGTGGCAAAATTGAGACACTAA
Source organism: Monodelphis domestica (assembly GCF_027887165.1). Lineage (NCBI taxonomy): Eukaryota > Metazoa > Chordata > Mammalia > Didelphimorphia > Didelphidae > Monodelphis > Monodelphis domestica. Next base: position 226,399,986 of record NC_077228.1, on the reverse strand, counting down.
TACGCTATTCATAGAGTTGTGAATTGGTCCAACCATTTTGGAGGGCAATTTGCAACTATACTTAAAGGGCTTTAAATGACTGCCTATCCTTTGACCCAGCCATACCACTGCTAGGTTTGTACCCCAAAGAGATAATAAGGAAAAAGACTTTGTGGCGGCAAAAAACTGGAAAATGAGAGGGGTGACCATCAATTGGGGAATGGTTGAACAAATTGTGATATATGTTGGTGATGGAATATTATTGTGCTGAAAGGAATGATGAACTGGAGGAATTCTATGTGAAGTGGAAAGACCTCTAGGAATTGATGCAGAGCAAAAGGAGCAGAACCAGGAAAACATTGTAAACAGAGACTGATACATTATAGCACAATTGATTATGACTTTTCTAGTGGCAGTAATGCAGTGACTCAGGAAAATCCAGAGGAATTTAGGAGAAAGAACACTATCCACAACAAGAGAAAGAACTGTGGGAACAGAATGGAACATGTAGTTCTATATGAATGTGATTAGATAAACATGAAAATAGGTTTTGAACAATGATACATGTACAACCCAGTGGAACTGCTTGTCAGCTTTGGTAGGGGGAAGGGAAGGGTGGGGTGAGGAATCATGAATCATGGAACTATGGAAAAATAATCTAAATTTTAAAAAATCTTTTTTTTAAATGACTTGGTTTAAAAAATAGTCAAATGTAAAAAAAAAAAATAATATGCTGAACAGACCCAAAATAACTTCAGTAAAATTGATCACACTGTTATTTGCCTTCTCATAAAAAGTAAATAAGTGAACATAGTTAAATGGGGGTTAGGAGGAAGCATTCTGAAAACTACTCACTAGTGACACAGAAACTCATATAAATTTTCAAGTGCTGACAATTAAAGATGATCCTGATTTTATTAGAAGCTTGATGCCTAAGCCCTACTCTTTCAAACAGTTTCTCTGTATGAATACAATTAAATTTTCATTTTTCCTATTTTTAAATTTCCTTGGCAACATTCTACATCAAATCATGGTGTAAATTTTATTCTCTTCTGGCATGGTGCAGGATTGACCAGAAAAAGAACTTTATAAAGAACATTAATTAAACCACGTTATTAGAAATGACAACTTGAACTGCACTCTCTCAAACTCAAGAGGCTGACTCCTGGCAAAAGTTGAAAAATATATGGGTCAGAAGGTAAAGATGGGTTGTTTTCTGCATCAATTCAGAATTCCATTCAGCAAATATTTATTAAGCCTCAACTATATACCAGGCTCTGTGTAAGGTGGCAAGGATCCATAGACCAAAAAGAAACAAACCTTAGCCTCAAGGAGCTTACATTCTATTGAGGAAAAGATACATACATGCATAAATACAAATATTTTGCATAGTTTCATCAATGTAAGCAATTGTTGCTCCTGTAATTTATAGTATCATAGAGTTGCCTGAAAACTGAGATGCTAAGTGACTTCTCCAAGTTTTTATGGCTAGTATGTGTTGAGGCAGAACTTGAACCCAAGTCTATTACAAAATGTTTATTCTCTAAATGCAAAAAATGAACAAAGTAAATGCAAAGGAGTGGAAGTAAGGGATTATTGATCATGGAAGGCATTGTGTGGGAGTTGGAGCTAAGGATTACAAGGAGCAGAGGTCATATGTTATCCTAAGTAGTAGTAGTAGTAGTCTCTCGGTAACCGAGGATGACTATTGTCTTTGTGTGTTTTTGTGCACAAAGACACTTGTGCATGAAGATATAAGTGGAAAAGTCGATGCACAGAGACAGTCCTACTCTCTCGGCATTGGAGTACAAGGAATAAATAAGCCAGTGTTTCTGGAATGCATGTCAATCAAAAGGAAGTCCTGGGAAGCCATATGAAATTGGTCTAGAAGGATTTTGAAGGGAAAATATATACTCATGAGACAACAAGTCTAACAGAATATTAAAGATCTCACAATGTAGCTATGTATGATTGTAGAATGCAGAGTAAAGTAAAATCAAAATAAAATCAAGAGATAGTTAAGATGCTTATAAAAACAACTGCTCAACAAAAAACAAAGTAAAAAAAACTGAACCAATTACAAATATGAAAGATATCATATTCGTGAACTACGAGCTATCCTATGTATAAGTAATGCTTCAGTTTTAATAGTCAAAACATTAATCTTCCTTAACTTTCCTTTCAAGAAGAAAGTTATTCTATGAAGTAGAGGGGAGAAGGAAATGTATTACGATAATGCAGTACAGAAAGTGGAAGAGCTCTCAGAAGAGAAATGTGATGGTATGTGTGGTAAACTGAAATATGACAGTTTGGCTAAACCAAAAGTGTATGAAGGGGAATAATACATTTCCTCAATTTCTAATTCTTTGCCATAAAAAAAAAAGCCCTTTGGACATGGCTCTAAATAGTTCTTCAGAATGACTAGATCAATCTGCCAAGACAAACATAGGAAGTATTTGAACACAACTACAAAACATTATCCACACAATTAAAACTAGATCTAAATAATTGGAAAAATATTACTTGCTCATAGGTAGGATGAGCTAACATAATAAAAAATGACAATTCTACTCAAACTAATTTATTTATTTAGTTCCATATCCATTAAACCACCAAGAAACTTCTTTACTGAATTAGAAAAAACTATAACAAAGTTCATTTGGAGGACCAAAAGAAATCATGAATATCAAGGGAAATATTAAAAAGAAAATGTGAAGTAAGGTGGCCTAGCAGTACCTGACCTCAAACTATACTATAAAGCAGTGGTCATCAAAATAATATGGTACTGGCTAAGAGACAGAAGGGAGGATCAATGGAATAGACTTGGGGTAAGTGAACTCATCAACACTATGATAAACTCAAAGATCCCAGCTTTGGGGACAAAAATCCACTATTTGACAAAAACTGCTGGGAAAATTGGAAAACAGTATGGGAGAGACAAGGTTTAGATCAAAATCTAACACCCTACACCAAAATAAACTCAGAATGGGTGAATGATTTGAATATAAAGAAGGAAACTATAAGTAAATTAGGTGAACACAAAATAGTATACTTGTCAGATCTTTGGGAAAGGAACAATTTTAAGACCAATCAAGAGTTAGAAAAAATTACAAAATGTAAAATAAATAATTTTGATTACATTAAATTAAAAAGGTTTTGTACAAATAAAACCAATGCAACTAAAATTAGAAGGAAAGCAACAAATTGGGAAAAAAATCTTTATAACAAAACCTCAGACAAAAAGGCCTAATTACTCAAATTTATAAAGAGCTAAATCAATTCTACAAAAAATCAAGTCATTCCTCAATTGATAAATGGACAAGGGATATGAATAGGCAATTTTCAGATAAAAAATAAAAACTATCAATAAACACATGAAAAATGTTCTAAATCTCTTGTAATCAGAGAAATGCAAATCAAAACCACTCACACCTAGCAGATTGGCTAACATGACAGCAACGGAAAGTAATAAATGTTGAAGGGGATGTGGCAAAATTGGGACATTAATTTATTGCTCGTGGAGTTGTGAATTGATCTAATCATTCTGGAAGGCAATTTGGAACTATGCTCAAAAGGTGATAAAAGACTGCCTACACTTGGATCCAGCCATAGCACTGCTGGTTTTGTACCCCAAAGAGATAATAAGGAAAAAGACTTGTACAAGAATATTCATAGCTGCTCTCTTTGTGGTGGCAAAAAAATTGGAAAGTGAGGGGAATTACCTCCAATTGGGGAATGCAAATTGTGGTACCTGTTGGTGACGGAATATTATTGTGGTCAAAGAAACAATGAACTGGAGGAATTCCATGTGAACTGGAATGAACTCCAGGAATTGATGCAGAATGAAAGGAGCATAACCAGGAGAACATTGTACACAGAGACTTTTACACTGTGGTACAATTGAACATAATGGCCTTCTCTACTAGCAGCAATGCAATGATCCAGGACATTTCCTAAGGACTTATGAGAAAGAACACTATCCACATTCAGAGGAAAATCTGTGGGAGTAGAAACACAGAAGAAAAGCAACTGCTTGATCACATGTGTCAATGGGGATATGATTGGGGTTATAAACCCTAAATGATCACGCTAGTGCAAATATCAATAATATGGAAGTAGGCCTTGACCAAAGACACATGTAAAACCCAGTGGAATTGTGCATTGGATATGGGAGGGAGTTGAGGGGAGGGGAGGGAAAGAACATGATTTTTGTAATCCTGGAAAATGTTCTAAATTAATCAATTAAATAAAATTAAAAACAAAACAAAACAAAACAAAAAGAAACAGAAAAAGGAATATTTGATAATTAAAAAAAAAAGAATGGTTAGATCAGTTCACAACTCTACCAACAATGAATTTTCTCTATTTTTCCATATCATCTCCAGCAATTCATTTTCTTTTACTGTCATGCTAGACAATCTAATAAGTAATTATTAGTAACTGAGAGCATTTAATTTTTTTATTTTTTTCTGTTATACATGTATTGTCACACAAAACATATGTCCATAGTATTCATGTTTAAAAGCAAATAATCTTAATTGTCAATTAATTAATTAATTAAAATTGATCAAAGAATTAATTAATTAATAAAAAGTTAATTAAATGCCATTTAATTGTTCCACAATATTTTAGTTATTGAATACAATCTTCTCCTGGTTCTACTTATTTCACTCTGCATCAGTTCACTTGGGTCTTTCTGGTTCTTTCTGAAATCATTCTGTTTATCATTTCTTATAGCACAATAATATTCCATCACCATCATATACCACAATTTGTTCTGCCATTCCCCAATCAAGTAACATTTCCTCATTTTCCATTCTATGCCACCACAAAAAGTGCAGCTATAAATATTTTTGTACAAATAGGTCCTTTCCCTATTTTTTTTTGTTTTGGAATACAGACCTAGTAGTAGTATTACTCAAAAGGTACATATTATTTTATAACCCATGGGGCATAATTCCAAATTGCCTTCCAGATTGGTTGAGTCAACTCACAACTCTACAAGTAATGCATTAGTGTTCCACTTTGACACATTTCCTCCAAAATGTATTATTTTCCTTTATTGTCATATGGGCCAACCTGAAAGGTATGAGAATGGTACTACCTCAGAGTTTTTTAATTTGCACTTCTCTAATCAAGAGGGATTTAAAACATTTTTGCATATGATTATAGATAGCATTGATTTCTTCATCTAAAAACTACCTATTGATATCCTTTGACCATTTATCAATTGGGGAATGACTTTGATCCTTATAAATTTGACACATGAAACCTTTATCAGAGAAATTTGTTAAAAAAACTTTCCCCCCAGTTTGTCACTTGCTTCTAACCTTGGTTGTACTGGTTTTGTTTGTACAAAACCTTTTTAATTTAATATAATCAAAATTATTGATTTTACATCTTGTAATATTCTCTATCTCTTGTTTGGTCATAAATTCTTCCCTTCTCCATAGTTCTGACAGGTAAATTGTTTTGTTCCCTTAATTTACTTATAATATCATTCTTTATGTTTAAATCATATACCCATTTTGACCATATCTTGGTATAGGGTGTGAGATATTGATCTAAATCTAATTTTTGTCATACTGTTTTCCAATCTTCCCAGCAGTTTTTGTGAAATAGTGAATTCTTATCCCCAAAGCTGGGATCTTTGGGTTTATCAAACACTAGAGTGCCAAGGTCATTTGATCCACCCTTCTATTTCTTAGCCAGTACCACTGTTTTGATGATTACTGCTTGTAGTTTAAGATCTGGAACTGTTAGGTCACCATCATTCACATTTTTTTTCATTACTTCTCTTGATATTCTTGACCTTTAGTTCTTCCAGATGAATTTTATTATTTTTTCTAGTTCTATAAAATATTTTTGGTAGTTTGGTATAGCACTGACTAAGTAAATTAATATAGGAAGGATTATCATTTTTATTTTATTAGTTCACTCTACCCATGAGCAATAAATATTTTTCCAATTGTTTAGACATGAGTAGGATAAAAGTGTTTTTTTCAGTAAAGTATCATTAGCCCCCTGACTTACACCCCAATATTTTCAGGTGGTAAAGAACAATAGTTTAAAGTACAGTTTAAGACAGTTTTTGTCCTGACTAGAGGGAACCTTGAAAAAAGCTTATCTACTCCAGAGGCAGGCTTCAATCTGGGAACCAGTCCAAAAAACGTGATAACAAGGAACATGGAGAAGCAAGGGAGGCCCCTGATTATGTCAAAAAAGGGTATTCCCCCTTTCATTACTGGCACTTTCATTACTTTCATTACCTTTCATTACTGATACTGGTAATTTGCTTCTCTTCTCTTTTTTAAATCAAATTAACCAATATTCTATTTTATTTGTTTTTTCATAGAATGAGCTCCTAGTCTTATTTATTAGTGTGATAGTTCTTATACTTTCAATTTTATTTATTTCTCCATTGATTTTTAGGATTTCCAGTTTAGTCTATAACTGGGGATTTTAAATTTGTTCTTTTTCTAGTTTTGTTTTGTTTTGTTTTTTAAGTTACATGCACAATTCATTGATCTGCTTTTTCTCTCTTTTATTGATATTAGCATTTGGAAATATAAATTTTCACAAGTATTACTTTGACTGAATAACATAAATTTTGATATGTTGTCTCCTCATTGTCATTCTCTTCAATGAAATCAATGACTGTTTCTATGATTTGTTTTTTGACCTACCCATTTTAAAGAATTAGATTTTTAATTTGCCTTTCCATGAACCTTAGTTGATTATAATTTAATTGCATTATGATCTGAAAAAAATTGCATTTATCATTTCTGCTTTTTTGCATTTGGTTGTGAAGTTTTTATGCCCCTGTACATAGTCAATCTTTTTATATGTACCATGTGCTGCTGAAAAAAAGGTATATTTCTTTTTGTCCCTATTCATTTTTCTCCAGATATCTATTAAATCCAACTTTTCTAAAATTTCATCCACTTCTCTTACTTCTTATTAATTTTTTTTTTGTTAGATTTGTCTAGTTCTAATAAGGGAAGATTGAGGTCCTCCACTAGTATAGTTTTACTATCTATTTCCTTCTTAAGCTCCTTTAATTTCTCCTTTAAAAATCTGGATGCTAATGCCTACATGTTAAGAACTGATATTTCTTCATTATCTATACTACCTCCTTATTATCTCTTTTAATCAGATCTATTTTTTTATTTAGCTTTGTCTGATATCATGATTTCCACTCCTAGTTTTGTTTTTTGTCTCAGTTAAAGTTCAATAGATTCTGCTCCAGTCTTTCACCTTTACTTTGTGTGGGTCTCCCTGCCTCAACTGTGTTTCTTGTAAACAACATATGGTTGGATTCTGGTTTTTAATCCGTTCTGCTATCCATTTCCATTTTATAGGTGAGTTCATTCCATTTTATGGGTGAGTTCATCCCATTTGCATTCACAGTTATGATTACCATCTGTGTATTATCCTTCATCTTGATTTCCTCTTTTAATCCTGCCCTTTCTCCTTTCACTTTTTTCCCTCCACACCACTGTTTTTCTTTTAGTCACTGTCCCCCTTCACCTTCCCATTACACCCCTTCCCAGAATCAGCCTTCTTATTCACTTCCTACTTCTTGGTAGGATCTTTTTGTTTTGTTTTGTTTTGTTTTTTTATAAACCCTTACCTTACCAATACTGTGTATTGGCTCCAGGGCAGAAGAGCAGTAAGGGCTAGGCAATGGGGGTCAAGTGACTTGCCCAGGGTCATATAGCTGGGAAGTGTCTGTGGCCAGATTTGAACCCAGGACCTCCCATCTCTGGGCCTGGCTCTCAATCTACCCAGCTGCCCCCTTGGTAGGATCTTTTTAATTACCCCCCACAAATTCTCCCTCTCTTGTATTACTCCCCTCCCCACAATCCCCTTTCTTATTCCTCTTCTACTTCTCTATAGAGTAAGATATGATTCTATACCCCCAATGAATCTGGCTGTTCTTTCCTCCCTAGGCCAATTCCAGGGAGACTTCTAAGGAAGTTCCTTCCAGGTACAAATTTATGATTACACGTACACACACACATGCATACACACACATATACAAAAAAATTAAAATATGTCTGTAACCTGTGTGAACTTGAGCAAATTATTTAAGTTCTATGAGACTCAGTTTCCTCATCTATAAAATGAAAATGTTATATAGTCTCAGAGAACTGATAATTAAGTATATTTCCCACTCCTTGATAGAAAAATGATGATTTTAGAACATAGAATTTGATGTATATTTTTCAGACATGCTTGAGATGGGAATTTGTTTTGCTTGATTCTTCACATTTGTTATTTTTTTCTTCCCCCCTCCACCACCCCCACCCTAGTATTGGCATGTAGGGTAGAATGAAAAAGTGAGGAGAGATTTAGAGCAAAATTCTAAAAAGAAAAGATGACTAAAATACATTTTGTTTCTTTATTAGGACTAGATCTCCCTATTGCTCCAAATATGGAAGTGCAGTGACCACTCATGAGACTATTTACAATTATTGATGGAAATAGAAGCTTTGATATACTGTTTTCAAACTAAGCCAATTTGCCCATCCTTGGCAACCTAGCAATCGCTCATTCTCAGAGGCTCACCATAGTGGTGCCTGACTTAGTATAAGCACCCTACTGACTTTAATCTTACTGCAGCTAAGAACTCCCAAGCTCAAGTAATCCACCTGTCATCAACTTTCTTGGTAATAGCAAGAATTATAAGCATGAATTGAAATGTTCAACTATAGTATTTTTTAAATGCAAATAAAATAATAGAATGAAGGTTGGAAAGAATCATAGTCAAGGAGAATAGCTTTGAAAGTTGCAGATAAATTTATTGTTATATTACATAAAAACATTCATAAGTATACATATATTATCTATATTATATAGTCATATTGTATATATAGTGCTATGTACCACTATATATATATATATATATATATATATATATATATATATATATATATATATATATATATATATATATATATATATATGAAGAAACTTTTATTATTATACATTTGGAGATCTGCATGAGTGGTCCTCTTGAAGAACTGTGGGAAAAGAAACACAGAAGAGAAACAACTGCTTGATCACATGGGTCAATGGGGCTATGACTGGGAAAACAGTCTCTAAACAATCACCCTAGTGCAAATATTAATAATATGGAAATGGAAATTGATCAATGACACATGTTAAACCCAGTGGAATTACACATCAGATATGGGAAGGGGGTGGGGGGTGGGGGAACAACATGAGTCTTGTAACCTAGGAAAAATATTCCAAATCATTTAATTAAATAAAATGAAAATGAAAAAAATGAATGGTCCTCTTTTTGTTGTTGTTGTTCCACTATTTGTACAAAGTCATTCATTTTGTTTGAAGTTTAAATACAGAATTTTTAAAAATAGATTTTTAAAATTAGATGAAAGAATTCAACTAGCTGGCCTCTAAGGTCCCTTCTATCTCTCTAAATCTGTGGTCCTACGAGTTGCATTCCAGACATTGGAGACAGCTGGTACAAATTCTTTCCTATCCTTTCCCTTACACCTTCCATTTTAAAGTCAATCTTTGATCTTTACAAGGTGGGGAAAGCCTCAGTATCATTTTAAAATGATCTTTGACCCAAATACACTATGGTTTTGTATGTTTGCTTTTCCATCTTCTGTACTTACAATACTGCCCTTGAATGAATTAATCTCAGACATCAAGATGTTATAACCAACCTTTGGGCCAAGAGTTAGTCATTACAATTTGAACAAATATCTATAAATTGGCCCTTCCATGCAGTCATTCTGAATTCTTTATAGATCACTGTGATAATTACCAAAGGCATTCTACTGAAGGAATCAGATTTATTTGGCAACTCAGTGAGAGCATTATACAAATTGGGAATAAATTGTCCTTTGAAAAGGAAAGTCCACAGGAAATCCTTCCAAATACAGTACTTTCCAAATAAGTATTGACTCTACTTCTTGTCAAATTATAGTTTCAATTACAGAAGGCCTTTAACAATGTGTCTGTAATTAAACATTTGGCTTCTAAGTTTTCTAGACATCAAGAGTATAGTCCACATTGAAATGTAGAAGACTTTGGGAAAAGGTTTATATTGCATTACACGGAATCCAGTTATTTTGCTAGTAGTACAATAAATTTCTGGAAATGTATAGCAGCAAAAAGTCAGGCAAGGTGGCTCAGTAGCTAGAGAGCTAGGCCTACAAATGGAAGTTCCTGTTTTCAAATCTGGCCTCAGACACTTCCCAACTGTATGATCTTTGATAAATTACTTAACCCCACTTAACTAACCACTCTTTTTGCCGTGGAACCAATATGTAGTATAGATTTGAAAACAGAAGATCTCTTAGTGATCTTATCCACACCACCAGCTTCAACTCTGTAAAAATTACTTTCGCATGTCTCTATGTAGTCCCAGCTTTCTTCCTGCACCCCAGTCCTTATATCACCAAAAGCAATGTTTTCACATGGATACCTTGCTGGCACTTTAAATTTGATATAGAAAAAACTGAATATTATTTGCAACATTCATCCTTTCCCTCCTCCCAATTTCCATAATTATCAATGGCACAATCTTCACAATCACAGAATAAAAAACACCCTGGCATTATCGGTGACGTTTCCCTCCTTTTCACAGAAGTTGTTTGGAGAGCACTGAGCCCAGTCAGGAAGACAGGAGTTCAAATCTGGCCTCTGACACTTAGTAGCTGTGTGACTCAGGGCAAGTCACGAAATCCTGTTTGCCTCCATTTCTTCATCAGTAAAATGAACTAAGGAAAAGGCAAACCACTACAGTATCTTTGCCAAGAAATCCCCAAATAGGCTCACGAAATGTATGGATCATGGCTGGATAACAACAGTCTTGTCATTGCCCTTCCTAAGGCTACGCTCTCTAACAGTCACTCATAGGCCTTTCAACAGTTTACTTCTCATCCCAAATAAACCTTTCAAGAAAACTGGAGTTTAACTCCACAACCAGAGTCCCATGATCGATAGTGGGTGGGGGAGCAGTGGAGCTGTACTGTTGTAATTTTTTTGTACTAGCATCAAAGTTGTAGAGTCTTATTTTACAAAGGGATTATCCTCTATTTAAGGATAATTTATAGGGGGGTATGACTAGCATGTCCCAACTAGATTATAATATAATACACTAACCTAAGTTTCTAGAGTTTGCCTTATCTGAACTTAGGATTCCTCTCTAGTCCAACCCAAATAAATGTTCTACATAGCATGTAATTAAAAAATAAATCTTTGTAGAAAGATTTGTTGCCCAAATCACTGCAATGACATTGATCTGTAAAAACTTAATAATGATATTTTTTAAACCCTTACGTTTTGTCTTAGAATTAATACTAAGTATTAGTTCCAAGTCAGAAGAGTGATAAGGACTAGGCAATTAGGGCTAAGTGACTTGCCCAAATCAACCCTCTATTAAATAAAACCACAGTGTCTTTCTACAAATATTTATTTCTTTGGGATACAGACCTAGGAGTGCTATTACAAGATCAAACTGCATGCAAAGTTTTGCAACCTTTAGGGTATAGTTCCAAATTGCCTTCCCTTCTAGAATGGCTGGATCAGTTCATATCACCACCATCAATGCATTAGTATCCCAGTTTTGCCACATCCCTATCTTATATGGCTTTTCTTTACCCCTTTTTCATGAGCTATTAATTCTCTTCATTTTGGAAAAAAAAAGTTATTATTCATTCATACCTCCTTCAAATTGATCCCACAGAGATATTATATTTTTTTATAAGTTGTTCTTTACAATATTGTACTGGTGGCTAAAGAACAGTTTTTCTGTATGGATATCAAATACATTGTTTTATATATTTACATGATGCAAAGAAGCCATAAGTACAAAAATGAATAAAAAATGTTCTAATAACAAGAAAAGGTAGTATAAATTTATGGCACTTTGGAGCTAATATGTTAAATTATTAGTGAAGTGATAATAAGTTATCCTTTACATGCCTAGGACTTTGAGGTCAATAGTCAATGAAGATTTAATTGCCTACTGTGTTTTAGGCAATGTGCCTGGAGCCACAAATACCAAAAAATGAGATAATGCTTATATAATCTAATGAGGGAGATAACACACAAAAGCAACTTGAAAAGCAAGGGAGGGGAGGGGAGGGGAAACATGGTAGAAAAAACAAAGAAGTACAAAATTAGTATAGCCAGGTGGGAAATAAGTATGTCTGTAATGTCTGTTCTGTTCTTTCTCCTTAAATATAAGAGTTTATGATTCAACCATGCAATCAGAGGGGCAAGGAATATTGATGAGTAGTGAGTAACAAGGCTGACTGGATCTTTTTCTCAAGATGATGCTCTTTACTGGAAGCATGGTAGAGAAGTCAAAAAAGTCCAAAATTAATGTAGCGAGTGGGAAATGGGGAGATGTCTGATGTGGCACACCCTTTTTCCTCTTCAAATAATATGCTGCTCTCCTATAAGTGTGTACACATGCTTTATTGAGAAGGGCATTGAATATTTTATATATAAAATATATAAACATATAATTGGTCTGATGTTCTTATTTTTTGGCAATAATTCTATGACATTCTACAACATATGTTACTTTCTCTTAAGAAAGGTGGGATCATACTAGGTCTGTATCCCAAAAATATTTTTTAAAATGGGAAAGGACCTGTTTGTACAAAAATAATTATAGCTGCTCTTTCAGTGGTGGCAAGGAATTGGAAACTAAAGGTATATCCCCCCAAATTAGGAAATGGCGGAACAAATTGAAGTGTATGATGGTGATGGAATGCTATTGTGCTATAAGGAATGATGAACAGGATGATTTCAGAAAGAGCTGGAAAGACCTATGTGAACTGATACAGAATAAAATAAGTAGAACCAGGGGAACATTATACACATTATGCAATATTATAGAATGATCAAATGTACTAATTAGCAATACAATGATCCAGGACAATTCTGAGGGACTTATGAAAAAGAGGGAGACAATATGGATCATATAATTTCAGAAAACTTATGTGGAAATTTAAGAAAGAAAGAAAGAAAGAAAGAAAGAAAGAAAGAAAGAAAGAAAGAAAGAAAGAAAGAAAGAAAGAAAGAAAGAAAGAAAGAAAGAAAGAAAGAAAGAAAGAAAGAAAGAAAGAAAGGAAGGAAGGAAGGAAGGAAGGAAGGAAGGAAGGAAGGAAGGAAGGAAGGAAGGAAGGAAGGAAGGAAGGAAGGAAGGAAGGAAGGAAGGAAGGAAGGAAGGAAGGAAGGAAGGAAGGAAGGAAGGAAGGAAGGAAGGAAGGAAGGAAGGAAGGAAGGAAGGAAGGAAGGAAGGAAGGAAGGAAGGAAGGAAGGAAGGAAGGAAGGAAGGAAGGAAGGAAGGAAGGAAAAAAGGTAGGATCAGGGGATCAGCTAGGTGGTTCAGTGGATTGAGAATCAGGCCTAGAGATGGAAAGTCCTGAGGTCAAATTTGACCTCAGATACTTCCTTGCTGTGTGACCCAGGGCAAGTCCCCCATTTGCCTAGTCCTTACCACTCTTCTGCCTTAGAACAAATACACAGTATTGATTCTAAGATGAAAGGTAAGGGTTAAAAAAAAAGGGAGGATATGAAGTATGTGAGCCAACAATTATAGACCTGATCTGGATGCAATACTTTGTAGTTTTAAAATGAAATTAAGTGCTTTCACATAAGTATTTTATTATTCATGTTTTCTGTTTCATAATTTAGTTGAACTTGCTTGCTATGTTGGATTTGTAGTGACCATATTGATAAACAGAAAATTTCCATATTCTTTTAGAAGTCTCTCTCCTCTTATTTATCTGCTTCTCAAGCCTCTGTGATGTAGTTTCTTGTGGATATTGAATTTTTTTATTTTGTTCTTTACTGTGCCTTTACTACCACTATTACCTTAACTTTTACTTTCAATTGTTGAATAAAGGCATCATGAACAAGATATACTTTTATTTTCTGGATTCCATTTCACACATTTATTTATTGTTCTAAATTAAGAGATATATCCAAAGTTTCTTCTGTGTATATTGAATATATTTTGGTATATTCTCCAAGGTTTATTTGTATATTTTACATAGCTTTCTCAAGACACTTAGGTCATGGTGATGTTTGACACCTGTCCTTCATAGCTCCACCTTTCTTTTTGTAGTTCCTACCATAGTAATGACTACCACATATACTGCTGTGTGAATGTCTTGAAATGCTTTTTTACTTACTGTCAATTATTGTAAATGATGTATTGATTCATGACAATTAAAGGAAATGCTAGGTTTTAAAAATAATTCTCTTTTGATATAATTATTGTTCTAGTTGAATACATACCATCAAATTTTAAAAAGGCTTTTCAGAACTAGATGTTTATCTCCTTTTTAAAATTATTTGATCTCACACTTTATACCAAGAAAATTCAGAATGGGTAAATGACTTAAATATAAAGAGGGAAATTATATGTAAATTAGATGAAAATAGAATAGTATACCTGTCAGATATATGGGAAAGGAAAGAATTTAAGACCAAGCAAGAGATAGAAAACATTACAAAATGTAAAATGAATAATTTTTATTACATTAAATTAAAAAGGGTTTGTACAAACAAAACCAATGCAACCAAAATTAGAAGGGAAGCAACAAATTCGGGAAAAATCTTTATTAGAAAAACCTCTGACAAAGGTCTTATTTTTCAAATTTATAAGGAGCTAAGTCAATTGTACAAAAATCAAGCCATTCCACAATTGATAAATGGGCAAGGGACATGAATAGTCAGTTTTCAGATAAAGAAATCAAAACTATCAATAAGCACATGAAAAAGTGTTCTAAATCTCTCATAATTAGAGAAATGCAAGCAAATTGGCCAATATGACAATAAAAGAACATAATAAATGTCAGAGGGGCAAAATTAGGACTCTAATGCATTGCTGATAGTTATGAATTGATCCAACCATTCAGGAAAGCAATTTGGAACTATTTCCAAAGGGCTCTAAAAGACTGCCTGCCTTTTTATCCAGCCATACCACTGCTAGGTTTGTACCCCAAAGAGATATTGGGGGAAAATACATGTACAAAAATATTCATAGCCACACTTTTTGTGGTAGCAAAAAATTGGAAAATGAGGGGGTGTCCATTGATTGGAGAATGGCCGAACACATTGTGGTATCTGATGGTGTTGGAAAATTATTGTGTAAAAAGGAGTAATTAATTGGAGGAATTCCATGTGAAATGGAAAGACCTCTAAGAATTCATGTGGAGTGAAAGGAACAGAACCAGGACAACATTATACACAGAGATGGATACACTATGGCATAATTGAATGTAAATGACTTCTCTACTATCAGCAATGCAATGATCCAGGACAATTCTGAGGGACTTAGAACACTATACAGAGAAAGAACTGTGGGAGCAGAAAGAGAGAAGAAAAATATAAGATTGATCACATGATTTGGTGAGAATATGATTGGGGATTTGGACTTTAAATGATCACTCTATTGCAAATGTAAAATGTAAAACCCAGTGGAATTGTTCATCAGCTCCAGGATTAGGGAGGGAAGAGGGGAGGGAATGAACATGAATCACTTAATCACAGAAAAAATATTCTAAATAAATTAATTAAAATTAATTAATTAATTTAAGCATTTTTTAAAAATTATTTGAGAAACTTGTGTTTTTTATCATCAGTTTTGTTATGAGTTAAAGATTTTGTTTTAATCATTTAGATATATTATTAACTCCTTGATTTAATCCCTTATAATTGTTCTAATTTCATTTTTTATAATTTATCAGTTAGTCTTAGGGGAAAAAGTTATATCTGCTCATTTACCCTATACCAATAGGCAATACATTATCATATAACATGTAGCTAAGGTCACACTTGACAAACAAAATGCATAATGAATCCCTTGCCTTTAAATTTTTATACTAATATACTCATAAAGTATACATGTTTTCAGTCCATTTAGTAGACACTTGTGAGTTACTCACATTTTTAATCAGTGTTATATGCACTGAATCATTTCAAGTATGTGTCTTTTATAATTTATTCCTCTATATCATGTGCTCTTGTGGTATTAGAATATAAAAGAATGCCACTCACACTACCAACCTCAGTGTTGAACTCATCATTCTTTTAAAGTAATACCAGCATGCAACCCTATGTTACCCTGTCTATTTCTTTGGGCTACTTAGCAGTTGCATCATGTTGAGTTGTCAACACTACTGGGGGTATCAAAAGAGCCCAATTCATCAGCACTATGGTATTCCTACCTGGCCTTAACCACAATCTTAGGACAAAAAATAAACTACTATGTTCTCTATAATCATTTTAGAGGGTATTATGCTACTTGTCTATTACTGCCCCATACCCAATTATAGATGGAGCAAATCATTAAAAGGTTATTATTACCATTAGCGCCAGCATCATAAAATAATTGAGGCTCCAAAATTACATTTGCACAAAGGTGCACAATTGGGTCTCACAAAAATATTTAATGAAATTACAAGCTGTGAGGGACAAAAAGTTGGCACTAATAGGTAAGGTTTTTACCCCTTTTTGATTTTTGTATGGTTGTATTCACAACTTTTAAAGGACATGAAACCTTAAAATAGTACATTCCCTAAATGACCTATTCATACATTGTAAGGTGTAAAAGATTAAGAGAATCTGAGAGTGGATTATTAGCACCTTGTAAAAATCTTACCCTCTTTCAGTCTTTGATAGACCATTTGTGGAAAGTAAGGCTAGGAAGTGGCATAAAGAATGTAAAGAACTTAAAATGTCTTCACACCTTCCTCAATCAGTTATAGGCTGACAAGCCATTGGTAGAATAAAGAACCAGCCAGTCTCTGATAGTCTTAAAGATCACAATTAAACTCTGACGAAAATGAATACTGTCAGTCAAGAAAAGAGTCAGTGAGTGACAACAAACCCTTATCTTTCTTTGTAACAGGAAGGAGGGAGTAGAGAGGGAGACAGTAGGGAGAGTGGATTACTTTATGCTTCCCTTACATCAGCAATGAGGTCTTAAGGTGCTAGAAATGTTCTACTTTGTGTTTGTGTGTGTGTGTGTGTGTGTGTGTGTGTGTGTGTGTTACATTATGTAAATATATTTGTGGGAGGATGCCCCAAGTTTACAAGTTTTATTATTAATTGTTCTTAACTGTTTAAGTAAATGTCTTTGCTTTTAACTAATTGTGTCCTCTAGCTAAGGATTTATGGTTAAATTAAAGGAAATTCATAAAGTATAGTTTTAGGAGTTCAAACCCATAAAATATTTTGAACCAGGGAACAGTATCCAGAGACACTAAATCTGCTCATTTGAGTTCATGGGTAGCTCAGAAAATGGCAAAACTATATTTATATTAGCAATTTTATCCCAGTGTTACTTTTTTTTTCCTGTGTATATCAACAAAAACATTTCCAGCTTCTTCAGGAAAGTAAATCACTTCTCAGCAATCTCATTTTTTGTTTCTAATTGTTGTTGTTCAGTAGTGTTCAACTCTTCAAATATCCCATGGACCCTAGCACACAAATACTATCTGCCATGCATTTTCTTCACAGATACTAGAGTGGTTTACCATTTCCTTCTCTAATTGAATTAAAGCAAGTAGAGGTTAGGTTATTTTTCCGGGTTTGCACAGATAGTGACTTGGAGGCTGGATTTGAACTTAGATCCTCCAGAATCCAGGTCTAGGGTTCTATTCACTGAACAACCTAGCTGCTTTGTTTCTAATAAGCCATGGTAATTGATATTTGATAACTGAAATTAGTGTAAATTCACAAAACATAGACCAAAGTCATTCAGTGAAGGAGTCAAAATGGTAAGACCTGATAGTATTCTTTTTCCTGATGGTTAATAAAAGGATGTGTACTTTATAGTACAAAAATGTTGGGAGAAATGGAGAAAAGGTAGATGAGGATGTCTGGCAAGTAAGGAGTTAACTATTGGTTGTCTCTACACCTGCTAAATTAAACACACTTTTTTCACAGACCCAGACAAAGTTCTTGCCCAAATATGACACCAGAGTATATTCAAATAGGAAAAATCAATATGTAAATATGGTATTCTCTGCTTTCTTCCCTTTCCACCCTAAATACTTTTAAATTTAAAATGCAATAACAAAGACAACAATATAAGGAAGAATAACGGAAGAATTCCTTTAGTAGTAGGATTCAAAACCATATTGTAATATTTATTGGGAAAGATGGGGAGGATATGAAGAACAGAGGGATATGGTTTATAGCACGGTATGGAGGAGTTGAGGGGAGAGAGGGAATATTGCTCGGTGAGGCAAAGGAGAGAGATGCTCCCTGCCGAGAGGAAGCAGCAGGGGTCCGATAAGGACTGTTTGTCTTTAAATGACTGAACTGATATTCAGCTCCCTCTATGCCCCAGAAAAGATAGTCCACTTATCTGACTGAGAATTCAAATAAGATAAAGTTTAATAACCATTTTGGATTGGAAAGGTATCAGGAAAGAGGGATGAGGGATGTCCCTAAATAAGGTTGGAGGGGGCAGCTGGGTAGCTCAGTGGATTGAGAGCCAGGCCTAGAGATGGGAGGTCCTAGGTTCAAATCTGGCCTCAGACACTTCCCAGCTGTGTGACCTTGGGCAAGTCACTTGACCTCCATTGCCTAGCTCTTACCACTCTTCTGCCTTGGAGCCAATACACAGTATTGACTCCAAGACAGAAGGTAAGGGTTTTTAAAAAAAAATAAAATTATAAAAAATAAGGTTGGAGCCTTCCTTAGCTTGGAGCTGAGGCCCAGCCTCACAGGCTGCTGGAGGGTTTCCCCATGCCCATCTATACTATATCTGTGGTCAAATTCAGAAACTTAGCAGTAGACAGCAAGCAACCAAGGAAAGTTCAACCCTCAGAGCTGATTGGACCTGTATTTTCAGGCTGAACCGAGAAGAGGCACTCTGAAACCAGAATGGGAAACCAACACTCCTCCCACCTCCAACACCAGGAAGGAAGGAAGCCTGGCTGGAAGGAAGTGATAGTCCCAAGACCCAACTGCACTCCCAGTTGCCCCTTCTCCCACCAACTGTCAGTCTTGACAATTTCTTCTCTCTTGATATTCCCACTGTTGCTTGTCCAGAACTTGTTCTTGTTTCCTTTCCACAAAATGGAAATGAGAAGAAATAAATAGCATCCTCATCATAGTGGAGTTGTCCCAAAAAAGTTTGAATGAGACTATAATAAGATGTAAACATCAGAAAGTGCTAGCTAAATATAAGTTAATACACAAACTAAATTTTTACCAATAATCTCAAATTCTTCTTTCAATAGAGTGTAACTTTCTTGTATTTTATTTTATCTCATCCCCAATGTCAGTAAAAGTTTAAAAACATTAACAGAGATAGGAAATGAGAGGAACAGAAAAATTAAATGGTGAAAGAAAGAAATCTTTGAAAAATGAAGAATTGAATGAATTTATTCTACAGAGAAAAAATGAAAGATAGTTATGAGTATAAGCCAATGAATTTGTCAAATGTAACTAATAGTGATTTGTCTTCAAGTGGAACATATAAGGTGGCTAGGATCTAAGATATGAACCAAATATTCACACAAACTCAACCAACAATATACTCCATTGTTCATATGGTCTAATTACTAAGGATTATGTTATAATCTAAAGATGCTTGACAGCCTTCATATTAATTTAAATTCCTGACATAAGGATTCAAAAAGATTATGTTATTACAAAGGCACTAATTAAATAATGATGTGTTCCACTAATTAGGTATGTGATGTGTGGGCCTCTACTTCCTCATCCAATTCAATAATTCAATAAATATTTAATAAGCCCCTGTGAGCAGAATATTGTATTTTAAAGTTGTTCAGTAGTTTCAGTCATGACTCTTTATTACCCCAATTGGGGTTTTCTGGCAAAGATACTGGAGAGATTTGCCAGTTCCTTCTGCAACTGATTTTATAGATGAGGAACTGAGGGAAATAGGGTTAAGTGACTTGCCTAGAGTCACACAGCTAATAAATCTAAGGTCAGATTTGAACTCAGGAAAATAAGTCTTCCAACTTCAGTCCCAGAACTAAATCCACTGTGTAACCTAGCTGTCATAGAATACTGTATTAAGCAATATAATAAAAATAGCCCTGAGAAAGGATAATTACAATCAAATAGATGGTCATGAGGCCATTTCTCCATAAAAATCTTCCCTTTTACCCCACTATATAATGGCTTTCCTCACAAAAGAAAACCTCATGAGATGCATTTTTTGTTATTCTCTTATTCATTTATACATTATGCTATATTACAATACCTATCCTCACCTACAGCAAAGGTCTAATAAGAATTTATTAAAAGTTCACATGGATGTCAAAAAGATACAAGGGTAAGTGATTACACAAAATGAAGGCCATGGAAATATTTTTTAATGGTCTCTTCCAGCTTTGATAATGTATGAGTGGGAAATCCAGGTAAGATACTCATATGAGCAGTCTTTTAAACACAAAACAATCTTAATGAAATCCATTGCCTACTGAAAACTATTCCTTTTGGGTGTATTTTTAGTTTATCCTTCATAAAGTGTAATCTGGACTAAGGTTGTCTTTGGCAATCTATTTTGATAAGGGCGCCTCTTTCAGCAAATTGGTATTATGCTGTGTGTCATCATCCCATCTACACAAAGGGTATATAAAGTGAATTAGTGTCAGTGTCAATTCTGATAATACATAATTGAGAATATCCTCGTTACAGTCCTCTATGTGCTCGGGCAGCTAATGACATCAATACACAAATCCTATTCAGCCCTTTGGAACCTGTATTCTTCAGTTTTTAAAAAAAGAGAGTGCTTTCCAATGATCTGTCAATTATCTAGTTCAGGAAAGAAAAAGAAATGAAAATGTATATACCAAGTCCATGTGAAAAATAAAAGACCTCTCAAATAAGGTCCATTATTTCTACAGAAGGACATTATAATCACTAAAAAAGCAGAGTAAGTTAGAAACTTGGGAAAGTAAATTCATTGCCTCAGTAGACAATATAACAATTTTTCAAACATATTGAGGGAGTAGGAAAAGGATTCTTTATTCAGAAAATTGACATAAATGTTGAGGTCAGAACTCTTTCAGATTCAAACAAATAAGCACTAAAATTTCTATAACATACAAGGCACTATGTGAGGCTCTAATGGTAGAAAGATAAGAATGAAAAACTTGTCCCTGACCAAGAAATTTATATATGGAGGGAAAGGGGACACAGAATAGGGAATATACAACAGATAATCTGTTAACATCTAGCGGAATCAGGAAAAGCTTGCCAAGGAGGAGCTACATAAGCTAAGCTTTCAACTAAATATGCTAGGAATTTTAAGAGGAAATAATGAGGGAGTAAATTCCAGGCATTGAGGATGGGGGTTGGGGGGGGGGGGTGGAGGGTGGAATAGCCCAGGCAGGAGGAGATGGAGTGTCAAATTATGGAACAGTAACTCAGCCAGTTTGGCTGGGATTGTGAATGTTGCTTCCATGATACAGCAAATAACACTATTCAGGAAGAGTTCCACTAAAAAGTCAGATAATCCCAAGGAGATTTAATTACAGATGATGGGAATCTTATTTTTAAAAGCATTCCATTAGTCCTATCCACTTATCAGAGGGTGACATCAACTTGAAACAATGAAGTCAAAGATCTTTACCACAAGACATTAATTCTCTCTCTCTTTCTCTCTCTCTCCCTCCCTTCTTCCCTCCCTCCCTCCCTCCCATAGTAAAAAGGAGAAAGAATGGTAGAATGGCAATCATATGGAATTTATTGAATGAAATAGTCTGTGAATATTTGCCATGAAACTTGAGAAAGAAAAGCTAATGTTTGTTTCTACCACTCCCCCTCCAAAAAATTATAACCAAATAAAACAGTATTTTACCTCATTTGAGCTTTGTATGAGGAAAGATAATTTTGTTTTCCTCTACTAAAGGATCATAGGGTTAAATGGTCTATAATTGGAGAGAACCTCAAAAGCCATCTGGTGAAGTACCTGATTATTTTTCACATAAATCAGATTTTAAAATAAAAGCATTTGCTATGAATCTTGATTCAGATTATAAAATTTTACTGTTCCTGTCTTGCCTTGGTCATATATTACCCTTCATTTTGAAAAGTTAAAATAAAACTCTACATGCCAGTCAGTTTTCAGACCAAGTATGTAACACTGGAAAACTCTTTAGCTCTTGAAAATGATTTACAAACTAGTAAATCAGATACTTGTAGATTTATGTCATCACTCAAAGCCTAAGAGTTTGTGAGATGAAGGGTAGAGAAATAGAGAATGGTTTGAAATTCACTACCAATTTTGCAATGACTCTGTAGCAGTAGCTTTAGGAACCATTCCATGACCTTGCAAACCAAAAATCACCAATTCCTTCTTATTACCATTAATAAACAAATGAAAAAATTATCAAAAATTAAAATGAATAAGAAGAAAGTCTCTTGGCTTTAAAATGACACCAATTAGACTGGTTTTTGTGAAATATGAAACAACTCCTATCCCCAAATCATACTTCTTTCTTTTCTTTTCTTCTTTTAAACCCTTACCTTCCAACTTAAGAGTCAATACTGTGTATTGGCTCCAAGGCAGAAGAATGGTAAGGGCTAGGCAATGGGGGTCAAGTGACTTGCCCAGGGTCACACAGCTGGGAAGTGTCTGAGGCCAGATTTGAACCTAGGACCTCCCGTCTCTAGGCCTGGCTCTCAATCCACTGAGCTACCCAGCTGCCCCCATCACACTTCTTTCTGACTCCTCTGAACTTTTATTGTTCATGATAGGTAACATACAATTTAGCAATTAATTATACACTGGACTGTATCAATTTCTATTTGTTTCCTGTTTGTTCCTCTTGTAACCCCCATGGAGAATGTAAGCTCTTTCAATATAGAAGTTATGGATCATACATTCATATCTCTTCTCCCAGACCACTCCTTCCATTAGTACCTAACAGCACCAGGCCCAAGGCAAATATAAATGTTTGCTAGCTAATTCACCAAGTTATAAGTAAATTATTAATGAGTTATTAATTCCAGAAACTAAAGTATAAATATAATATTAACTATTAATGTTAAAAGATAACTTTCTTGAGAAACCTTAAGAAATATTTGTCAAGCAAATAGTTATATGCATAAAGCACTTTAATAAATCATAGTCTAAAGGAAGACAATTACTCTGGTAATTCAGACAAAAATAGGAAGGAGAAGGTATATGACCGAAATTAATTTTTTTCCTACTTGGTAACTTTATACATGAATATAATTAAAATGAACTCTAATCTATTCTATAAGCCAACAAACATTGTAATTACCCCAACTAAACCCTTTATATAATTATTCTTTCACCCATTTGAAGTAGGTTTTGACCTCAACTAATTTAGCAACTTCATTCATTAAGCCAGTATTTCTTAACCTGGAGTCTAAAAATTTGTTTTCTTTTTTATGTTTTGATAATTGTATTTCATCATCATTGGTTTTTTTATAATCCTATATATTTTATTTTATAAATTTAAAAACATTCTGAGGAGTCCATAGGCTTCACTAGACTGTAAAGAATACAATATATAAAAGAGGTTAAGAACCCTGCATTATTAAGCATATATTCTATCCTAATACCATTTCATGCTCTGGGGGTAGGAATAGAATTTAGTTATCTAAAATAGACTCTAATAAAGTTTACAAAATAGTGGAGAAAATAATTGATAGTTATGTTCTGCAGGAATAAAATTGAAGGTTATATTCTGCATTAAAGTGTTGAAAGTATTTTTCTAATAACCTAATGAAATAATGATGGTCATTATTATCCCCATTTTACAAAAGAATAGCTCAGAGAATTTAAATGATGATGAAGGAGCTAATGCTAGTAAATATCAGAGGCAAAATTTGAACCCAGGTTTTCTGATTTCAATTCTAGATATCTTTCCAGTATTCCATAATGCTTCTAAAGTCATTCAATATATGTTTATTAAATACCTATTATGAGGAAAGCACTGTATTAGGCCTGGGGGAGATACAAATCTAAATAAGATAAATTTCCTTTCCAGAAAGAGTATCTAATCTTATTTAGATAATTCCATCAGTGTAGATCTCATCAGTAACAAAATCACAACTAACTGAAACATTTACTATCAGGACCCAAACATAAAAACTAAAAAATCTTTTAGAAAGCCTCATTAACCAAAAGGAATAAATTAGAGAAAAAACTACACAAGTCATATTAGCCATCACTATTGAGACTAATATAAAGATTATAACTGGCAATATCCCAAAATGTCAACAAGGTTCCAAACAAACCTCTGAGCAAAACATACTAAACTTGATTCCACTTAACATATAAAAAACAGATGAGCTATTCATTATAAAGGCAAGGGGAGGAGGCAGGATAAAGAATGGATAAAGAGCCAGACCTAGAGATGGTTAGTCCTAGATTAGTTATGGTGAACCTATGGCACAGGTGCCAAAGATGTCACGTAAAGTACTCTCTGTGGAAACACAGTCACTCTCCCCCCACTCCACTCCAAGAATTAGTTATTAGAAAGGCAGAGGGATTCAGGTGGACCTGCTCCCTTTCCCCTCTCCACCATGCCTGATGACACCTTTTCACTTCATCTGCCCCTCTGCCTAGCAGCCCAATTGGAGCTCACAGGGGTAAGGTGGACAGCTCATAGGTGGCAGAGGTAGAGGGGAGTGGAGCACTGGGGTCACTCCTCTCCCCCTCTACACTGGTTGAGAACATTCCTGACTTCACCTGCCCCTCTGCCCTGTAGCCCAATGGGAGTACTTTCTCCCTCCCCTGTGTGGGTTGGGGAGGACATGCCTGATACTCAGTAGGGGGAGGGGCATGGCACCCAGTCTCTGGGGGGGGGGGTAGGCATGGCACTTGGTTTTGGGGTGGGATGGGGAGGAGCCTGGTACTCTGGCTCTAAAAAGTTCATCATCATTGTCCTGGGGTTAAAATTGGGCTTCAGCTGTATGATCCTGGGCAAGCCACTTGTCTCTTGTTGCCTAGCCTTTACCACTCTTTTTCCTTAGAATCAATACTTAGTATTGATTCTAAGATGACGGTAAGCATTTCAATTTTTTTTTAAATTGAGGCAATAAGAAATACTTTGAAACCACATTTTGAGAATTTTAAAATATAATGATTTCGTTAGCTTCCTTACCAGTCAAATGTCCTTTCTGAAGATAATGTCACTTATCCACGGCCAGGAATTAGCTTAGTTAAAACAATGGTCTGTTTTTTCCAGTAAGGTTGATAGGTTGTAAAAGAATTCATGGAGTTACTAGCCACAGGAGAAAGAGGTTAATCTGCAACTTTGATATCATTTCTAATGAACCAAATTATATATTATATATGGAGGTTGGGGGTATATAAGCACAAAATGCAGAAGAAAAACAACTGCTTGGTCACATGGGTTGATGGGGATATAACTGGGGATGTAGGCTCTAAAAGATCACCCTAGTACAAATATTAATAATATGGAAATAGTTCTTAATCAATGACACATGTTAAACCCAGTGGAACTTTGCATCAGATATGGGAGAAGGGAGGAGGGAAGGGAGGGAAAGAACATGAGCCTTGTAACCATGGAAAAATATTCTAAATCAACTAATTAAATACAATTTTCAAAAATAAAAAAAGAAATATAGCTGGGGAAATGAATCATATAAATCTTATCATTTTTTTCCATAAGTAAAACCAGGAGGAAGATAGTTTTATGTAAATAAATTAAAGAACAGTTCAAAGACACTCTTTGCAGAACTGATGTAGTGGGGGGTTTGGGAATCTCCAAAACCAACAAGAAACACTTCATGTGACATTTGTTTGTCTTAATAATAATAATTACTGCAAAAATACTACTATAAAAATAATTACTTTTTACACATCAATCTCTGTTGCAGAGGATGAAACAATAGAGGAATTCTACAAAGATCTTGATAAGACCCTTTAAGTTAAATCAACATATCGTTCAATACTTGGTGATGTCAATGCAAAGGTAGGGAAAAATAAATGGGCAAGCATAACTCAGAAAGAAGAAAAGTTATAGAGATTGCAAAGAAGTATAATGCCTAAGGATATTTTCCTTAAAAAAAAGTATTGGAAATGGTGAAGATGATGAGAACTAAATAATAACATAAAAAATAAAAACATGTTATATTTTAACTGACAGGAAAAGAGAGTTATTTTTGATGTGAAGAATTATCTCCAAGTTACATGTACATGACTGTAGAGAACATCAGCTTATCAGAGCTAAGTAAAGAACAAGAAGAATAAAGGAGGATATATAGTTGAAATGACAACAGTAATTTAAGTAATAGAAAAACAAAAATAGGATACAGACAACAGAAGTGACATTGAGACTGACTAATAACTGTATCCAGAATTTTAAACAATTTAAGTTAATTACCAAAAGGAAACAGTTAATCTAAAAAGCATCTTTGACAGCAAATATCTGACTTCACTTTCTCTGCTTAAGAGAAAGAAGCTTGCCAAAGGCAATACCAGAGTAGAATATCAACCCATTTGTAAAATTTTACAAAAGATGATGAACAATTATGACCTAGATTATCTCATAAAGCAGAAAAAAATCAATAGAGAGTTTAAAGAAATGTTGACAAGAAGTCCAACTAGTCAAATTCTTCCCAAGGATATTTAAGCATAAAAATGGAAGAACAAGAAACAAAAAAATTTTTTTAAGATTTTCTAAACCTGTTCTAACAAATTCCTTTCTCTACCAAAGAAAGTGGAGCCACTCTGCTTGAATACTAGTATTTTCCCAAGTTCTTACTGAAAAGATACAAATAAGATAAAAGAACAGAAATATAGGGAAAGAGTCAGACTGAATGAAGTATATATATGAGAAAGATCTAAATTAAAGATGATGCAATTGTAAGGGTATTGATGAAATAATATTCAGTTATTCAAAGAGGAAAATACAAAAACTATAGAGGTAAAAACTCAGACCTTATTAATACCAAAGAAAAGATAACTTGGAGAATATTAATAACTGTATGTGTATGTGTGCATATACATACATATATTCATAAAAACTCACATAAGCCTACTCTCTCACTTATTAGAAGGTAACATAGAAGCTTTCACAATAATATTTGACAATGGAACACATCTTAAACATTTTCCAATTTGTATTTTTTGTATTTCATTTGTAATATTTGTATAAGATATTATCATATTTTTTCTTCATTATAAAATATCATTTAACTTGGTAGAATGAAATGCTACATTACAGGCATTATAGTGGGTTTTGATCCCAAAAACTGGGATCCTTGGGCTTATCATAGACTGTCTTACTGAATAGACCCCTAGTCTATTCCACTGATCCTTCTTTCTGTCTCTTAGTCAGTACCAAATAGTCTTGATGACCATTGCTTTATAGTATAGTTTGAGATCCGGGACTACAAGTCCTCCTTCTTTTGCATTTTTTTTCACTATTTCCCTGGATAGCCTTGATCTTTTGTTCTTCCAAATTAACTTTGTTATGGTTTTTTCTAATTCAGTAAAACAGTTTTTTGGTAGTTCAATGGGCATGGCACTAAATAGGTTAATTAATTTGGACAGGATTGTGATTTTTATTATGTTAGCTCATCCTACCCACGAGCAAAGTTTTTCCGATTGTTTAGATCTAGTTTTAATTGTGTGGAGAGTGTTTTGTAGTTGTGTTCATATAGTTCCTGTGTTTGTCTTGGCAGATAGATTCCTAAGTACTTTATATTGTCTAGGGTGATTTTAAATGGAATTTCTCTTTCTAATTCTTGCTGCTGAACTGGGTTGGAGATATATAGAAATACTGATGACTTATGCAGGTTTCTTTTGTATCCTGCAACTTTGCTAAAATTGTTGATTATTTTGACTTACTTTTTGGTTGATTCTCTAGGATTCTTTAAGTAGACCATCATATCATTGGCAAAGAGTGATAGCTTGGTCTCCTCATTGGCTATTTTAATACCTTCAATTTCTTTTTCTTCTCTAATTGCTACTGCTAGTGTTTCTAGTACAATGTTAAATAATAGAGGTGATAATGGGCATCCTTGTTTCACTCCTGATCTTATTGGGAAGTCTCCCAGTTTATCCCCATTGCAGATGATGTTTGCTGATGGTTTTAGATATATACTGTTTATTATTTTTAGGAAAGGTCCTTCTAATTCTATACTTTGTAGTGTTTGCAATAGGAATGGGTGTTGTATTTTATCAAAGACTTTTTCTGCATCTATTGAGATAATCATGTGATTTTTTTTTTGTCAGTGTGCTTGTTAATATGGTCAATTATGTGGATGGTTTTCCTAATATTGAACCATCTTTGCATTCCTGGTATGAATCCTACCGGGTCATAGTGAATAACCCTTGTGATGACTTGCTGGAGTCTTTTTGCTAGTATCCTATTTAAGATTTTTGCATCTATATTCATTAGGGAGATTGGTCTATAGTTTTCTTTCTCTGTTTTTGACCTGCCTGGTTTTGGAATCAGTACCATATTTGTGTCATAATACAGGTTCTTTTTCAAGATGTCTATTGTCACACATCAGGGTCACTGAAGATTTCTCATAAGATATAGCAAAAAATAAATAACTATGTTCAATGACCTTCTGATCACAAATATCAGGAAAGGCATAAAATGGGAAATGTGTAGTTGCCAAAGCATGATCTCTATGATGCATTAAATTTAAGGCTGAATCCAGGTAGAAGAGGAATTTCCCTGTAGATGGTAAGATCCAACATAACTTATCCATTAGTATATTTGGGACCTAAAAGCTAAATGAACAGTGAAGACCTATAGTTAAATAGAATTGGATTGCCATTGGGAAATTACAAAGCTTCTTTATTGACCATAAGCGTTTCAACCAACATTTTACTAGGTTGCTATATGGCAGCAAGACATAGAAAATTAATATCACCAAAGAATTAAAATTAATTAATTTAAAATTTTAAAATTTTAAAAAAATTAATTAAAAATTAGTACCTTACAGAAGGCTCCCGAAGTTCTCATTGTGGATGTCAGCAGACTGAAACATGTAACTAATTAAGGAACTCAAAGAAGAAATGAAGCAAAAGGCATCAAGGAATTGTATATTAGGAAAAGAAGATGAACTAGTCACCTAACATGAATGAGGGGTAACATTGGACACCATGCTCCACTGGTGTTTTGTAGCATCAGGAGAAAGTAAGGAAGACATGTTGGGTGGATTTCTTTTGGCAAACATATGCAAAGGGCAGGCATGGATGGGGTGAAATCATTAAAGGAAATTAAAGAATCAATGAGATCCAAAATCCATTTGAGTGAGTTAGGAAACATTCATTAGGCAAAGAGGTTGAAGAAAGGCATTCCAGGAATAAGGAAATATATGAACCAAGGCATGAACTAAGGAGAAATGAAATATTTGGAGGAAAATAATAAACCACTTTTAATAGAGTATAAAGTGTATAGATGAGAGTAATATGGGACAAAATAGGAAAGGTAAGTAGGTATCAGATTATGGATGACTGAATTCCAAGCAAAGCAATTCTATGTTGTCAGCTAAAGATTTATCATCAGAATGGAATTCCTTGACTGGACAAGAAAAGGATAAATGGCTTATGGGAGTTTAGACAAGAGATTCCCTTTATTCATAGGTTTTTGGGGTTTTTTTCCCTTTAATCCAGCCATAGCAACACAAATGATCCCAGGCAAGAGTGGTAAGTTGGGTCATTCCAAGAAGGATATAGAGGCAGTGAAATCTGAAATGGCTTCTACTTTACAGGATCAGATGGAAAGGAAAAACAGCACCTGATTTTGCAAAGCGGAAATCTCCCATAATCTTCAAGAGAACTAATACCAGAATAACATTCTATCCTATTATTTTCCTTTGCTTTGAATGGAAGAAATAAATATATATATATATACATATAATTGACATATGATCTCTTAAGATTATTTATGTGTATTTTTAGTTTTTTTAGTTAAAAAATATAAAATGAATTGTTTTCTTCTGATGCTTTACTAACTATGAACTAGGAAACTGCAAAAAAAGCAGGTAGACACAGTGACTGGGTATATATGTGCATATTTGTTTATATACATGTATATGCATATATGTGGGCATAGATTTGCATATCTATACACTATGAATACTATGTATACCGATATAGTGGTAGTCTCTCGGTGACCAAGAATGACGATTGTCTTTGTGCATTATCATCTATTGATGTACCCTCATGTGGCTTTGAAGTCCAAAGGCTGAGGCGCAGAGTTTGTGGCACATGGGGCATGGGACGCCAGTTGTTATGGGAGGTGCAGTTGTGTCCTGGTGTCAGCGTTCACGCGCAGCGGCAAGACATTGACGTTGCTCATCTTCAAAAGTGGCGGCAGCATGGTTAATGTGGGTTCGCCAGCTGCTTCTGACAGAGGCAGCGAGTTCTAGTTGCTTTGGTGTAATGCCAGCCCACTTCAAGTTTGACTTTAGCTGATCCTTGAATCTTTTCTTTGGTCGGCCTTGTTTCCTGAGTCCAGCTGACAGTTCACCATAGAATACCTGTCTTGGTATTCGCTGTGGGTCCATGCAGATGACGTGTCCAGACCATCATAGCTGGGTTTTGAGGACCATGACTTCGATGCTGGTGGAGTTGGCTCTGTCGAGCACTTCCTGATTGGTGATTCGGTCCTGCCATCGGATCCTCATGATTGACCTGAGGGAACGTTGGTGGAATTGCTCCAACTGCTTCATGTGCTTCTGGTACAGTGTCCATGTCTTGCAACTGTACAGGAGCGAGCTGAGGACCACTGCGTTATACACTTTGAGCTTCATCACAGTGCTTACACCGCTGTGTTGGAGGACTTTGCAGCACAGCCGCCCGAGTGCCTGGCTCGCCTTTTGGATCCTGGCATTGATCTCATAGTCTAAGAACCCGTTCTTAGCAATGGTGCTGCCCAGGTACTTGAAAGTGTTGACTTTAGAAAGCTGCGTGCCGTCGATTGTAATGCACGACTGGTTAGTTGGCCCCCCTGGTGCAGGTTGGAACAGCACCTCTGTTTTGCTGAGGCTGATAGTCAGGCCAAACAGTTTTGTTGCGGTGGAAAACCTGTCCACAGTAGTTTGAAGATGATTTTCTTGGTGGGCCATGAGAGCACAGTCATCTGCAAAGAGAGCTTCCAGGATGAGTCTCTCTGTTGTCTTTGTTTTTGCAGTCAGGCCGCAAAGGTCGAATAGTGAGCCATCCAGTCGGTATTTGATATAGACGCCCAGGTCTAGATCCATCACAGCATGTCGTAATACTTGGGTGAAGTATAGATTGAATAGTACCAGAGCGAGGACACAGCCTTGTTTCACGCCATTGGAGATGTCGAAGCGATCAGAAGTCTCTCCACCAGTTAGGACCTCCCCTGTCATGTCGACATGAAAGAGCTGGATCAGTTTGACAAATTTTGCTGGGCAACCAAGCTTGCTGAGTATCACCCACAATGCGTCCCTCTTCACTGTGTTGAATGCCTTTGTCAGGTCTATGAAGACAATGTAGAGACTTAGGTTCTGCTCAAGGCATTTTTCCTGCATTTGCCTCACCATGAAGACCATGTCGATGGTGCTGCGATCTGGTTAGAAGCCACATTGTGATTCACGCAGGTTCTGCTCTGAAACAGATGACAGGAGTCTGTTGAGTATGACACAGGCAAGGATCTTTCCAGCAGTGGAGAGTAGTAAGATGCCTCTGTAGTTGTCACAGGCTGCTCATGAGCCTTTGTTCTTGTATAGGGCTATGATGGAGGCATCTCTGAGTTCTAGGGGCATGTCTTCCTCTTCCCATATGCTGGTCAGCACTATGTGGAATGCCTGGAGCACCTTTCCATTTAAGGCCCTGTACACCTCGGTTGGGATCCCACCTTTACCGGGTGCCTTGCCTGTACTCATTTGTTTAATGGCTTTTTGGACTTCCTCTATTGAAGGAGGCACGTCAAGTTGTTCAGTGGTACGGTTTTGGGGGATCTGGTCAAGGGCGCTTTGGTCGACTGAAGAGGGTCGGTTGAGAAGCTGACTGAAGTGTTCTTTCCACCTATTGCTGATGCCTTTTTTATCTTTTATGAGAGTGTCACTGTCAGAGGATAGCAAGGGAGTGGTGGTGGGTTTTAATGGCCCATAGACAGTCTTGAGGGCACTGAAAAATTGTTTGTAGTTTTTCGTATCAGCAAAACGCTAGATTTCTTCTGCCTTTTTTTCCCACCATCGGTCTTGCATCTTCCTGATCTCACGCTGCGCCGTGGCTTGGAGAGACTTGAATCTGTCCTTTTTAGGAGCAGAGTTTGGGTTATTTTGCCACTCCACAAAGGCTTTGTTCTTTTTGCTCAATAGGTCTTCAATAGCAGTGTTGTTCTCGTCGAACCAGTCCTGGTGGTTGTGTTGTTTGGGGCCTAGGACTGCCTTTGATGTTTCCTTCACTGCATCTCTGAACTGGTTCCATTTCTTGGTTGAACTTCCAGTGAGTGGTCCCTTGGCAGACAGCTTGTCATCCAGGCAGGACTGGAATGTTTGCAAATAATATGGATCTCTAAGACGAGATATTTGTGTGTGTTTTTATGTAGGTATTGGTACATACAAATAGGAGCAAAAAGAGTTCCTGCCTTTACCACCTTAAGGAGTTTATATTCTAATGGGAGAAAACAGTTGAAAAGGGAGTAAAGGAAGTGCCAGACACATACAACAGGAGAAAGTCTAGAAAGTTAGCATAGCAGCCTGGGGAAGAATGAAGATATGGCTTGTCTGGGAGTTTTCCTCAAAATGGAGGTTCTAGAAAGAACTAGATAATCACAGGAAGAGGTCACCTGGACAGAGGGTATTGTCAGAGTGAGAAGTCCAGGGGCTAAGTGTACTTCCAATGTGACGAGTACAGTAGAGAATGTCTAGAGAATCCGAAGTATATCATGAAGAGGAATAAATTTTTCCTGTGTAATATCATCATTTTACCATTTGTATGTGAGAGTCGGAAGACTTCTTTTGCCCAAGAACTTTAAGAGAATAAAATCAATATACTGCCATGTTAGGGTAAAAATTAGTCTTATTAAAGTAATTAAGGCCACTAAGAATGAACATCTTTAATTCAAACTATTTTTTTAATGAGAGATCTATTAGTTGCATAAGGAAGCAATGTGCTCAAATTTTTAAAAATTAAAAAAAATTCTTTTTCTCTTATACTTTTATATACCTGTATTGGAACTATTGAGAGTGTTTGTAGGTAATCAGTAAAAATTCTAATTGGTTGCTTCCAACCTCATCATTCACACTATCATCTCTACAGAAGTCAGGAAAAAACTTGACATTTACATTCAAAGCTCTATACTGATTGGAAAAGTAAAAGGAAACCACATTTTTTAAGAAGTTGGTAGAAATAATACATTCCCTTCCTCCTAAGCATCATCCATAATACTTGTTTAAAACAGGGTTCTAAAGCCAAAGGATTGGGAGCTAACCACATTAAAATGGACAATAAACCACAAAATACATTCAATTATCCCACCAAAATGTTTGACTTTTACAAAAGACAAATGCTAATGAAGAGAAAATTTAGCACTGGGGCAGAATTTCTTCACCCTTTCATTCTGACATTAGCATCAATGGGGGAAATCATATTTTATTTCAATGGAACAGAAAATAAATTATTCAATTACAAACTTTAACAAAAATATGTCATTTCATTAAGTATTAAAAATTTCTATCATTTTGAGACTGAAACAACTACTTCATGTTTTTTTTCTTATTACTAAAGAATATTTATTCAGTAACAGAAAGGTCACTGAATGTTAGAACACACAGAAGAAAGAAAAAATGAGCTCTATGCAGTTCCACACCAGAGAAAACAGATGTCTTCTAAAAGAAAACAATAAAAGCAAAAACGTATTTTAGCTTTTTGCTTCTTAGTATCACTAAGATATTGAAAAGGGACAGAGAGAAGGACTAGACCTTTGTCTTCATTGGTATAAAAAAATCTCTATGAATACTGTTTAGCACCTTCTCCAATCTTCTGCAACCCACTCAGAAAATTTCTTAGAACACTGAGTGGTTAAATGACTGTCCCAGGGTTAAATCTAATATGTGGCAAGGACAAAATTGAAACCAGATCACTCAAGAACCCAAGACAACTTGTCTATCCACAAAATAATAACACCTCGTAAGATAGTAAAAAACCAAAACAATATTAGCAGAGTCACAAAACTGAAACAGGAAGAGATATGACCTCAGTTTGAGGTAACATAATGATCATTTATGAAAATCTGTTCTACTCTTATTATTAATATTTTGATCTCTAGTTCACTTTAGCATCTCAGTATGATTAATCTTATCAGAAAATTTCAAATTAAAAAGAAAAAAACATTATCTGACCAGGAACAACAAAAATGGGTAATGTATATAGTTCTTTACAGTTTACAAAGCATATTACAAGTAATCTCTTGTTTTGATCCTCCAAATTCTATGTGGCAAATGCTATAAGTACCCCTATTTTACATATAAAGAAATTTAGAATGAAAAAGGTTAATTGTCTTCCCAAGGGTTACCCAGCCAATAATGAGCAACAGAACTCTGTCTTCCCTGAAGAAATGGTCTAAAATTCCCCCAAGAAGTTAAAAAAACTTAAATTTTATGTACTATTATATTAGCAAAAGCATTTTTTCTGGAGAATAAAATAACTAATATCCATATCTTAAGGAGTGTTTAAGAACACATTTGCTTATAGAGAAAGATAAAGCAAAGCTCTCTGCAGAACTCTTTCAATCTTTTGGATTAAAATCAAGTGATAAATTTTTATTGAAAGTCTACTGATATGCCCAAGGAAAGGTGTAATCCAATTTATCACATATATATTAGATTGCCTATAAACAGCCTGTGAGAATGGTAAAGAGCTTGGTTCAATGGTCAAAACTGGGGGAGAGGGGGAGAAGACACCCAGAGGATGAGTGCAAATCTGGAATGTTTTTGAACACAAAAATCAGCATGACTGCAAATCAAACAACACTGATGCTTTACCTTATTCCTTTTATTGACAAAGATGACAAAACAGGGCAATAACCAATTTTGGAGGGGCTATATAATGAGAGGCACACTAACATTTCATTGGTGGAATTGTGAAATGGCACAACCACTTTCAAAAGCAATTTGAAATTATGCAAATAAAGTGACTAAAATAGCCATATCTTTTGAAACAAAGACTTTATTATTGGGTTTATACCACAAAGAGGTCATTGAAAAGAAAAAACTTCCCATATATACCAAAATATTTATAGCAGCACTTTTTGTAATAGTTAGCAATTGGAAACAAAATATATGTCTATAAAATGGGGAATGGTTCATCAAATTGTGGCACATGAATATAATGGAATATTACTATACTGTAAGAAGTTATGTCTGTGATGAGTACAGAGAAGCCTGGAAAAATTATACACCAAAAATGTGTCCAATCTGCAATAAAAACAGCTGCAGTAAAGCGCTGAGCCAAGAACTGTTTATTAAAGGGACCTGACCCCCTTCCTCTGGAGCACTGATTTCATAAGGCTGGATATCCTGATGGTACAGAGTAAAATTTAAGAATCTCATTGGTTGACAGACTTATATATTGAACCTCCAGAAAGGCTAGAGATGATGCACCTACATAGGTGGTCATAGGATAAACAAGGTAAAGTACTTGGTCATAGAATGGATGCCTCTCTATAGTGGGCAAGGGCAGAAGAAAAAAAAACAAAAGGCAGAAGGACATCTATAATAACTGGAGGGCCTTCTCACATTATGGGACATTTCTGTCATGCAGGATTTGGATAATTAGGTTTATTTTAGCTTATAAATATTAAATTTGAATAACTTGTAATTTATAGCTTAAAAGTACATGAAAGGAAATATTTAACCTTAATTATTCCTGAATATAATGTACTAATATTAGTTGATTAAACTGATTAAATGTATATTAATGGATAAGATTAAAAGAAAGAATTACTTCTACAAAATCACATTAAACTAAATAATATCAATTAGAAATAAAATAGGGGCCAAATCATTTCAATTCTCACAAGATCTATATAAACTTTGAAAAGTAAACAGGGCAAAAGAAATAACATACAATGACAACAATGGAACTGGAAAGAACAAACAAAAAAGTGAATGTAACAAAACTATAAAGAACAAGCCTGGCTGAAATGAAGAACTCTAAGAAGGTATCTCCAACTCACTGCTTTGTCAGGGTCTTACCCAGTTTGCCACAGGTCTTACACACTGCTCATGTTTTCAAATTATTTCAGTGATCTGAATGGTTGTGCTGATTCTTATCCTCATTTTTTTGCCTTTGAAAAATAATATTTGTTTCTTATCATGATATCTAACATTAACTAATTCCTTTCCTTCCTTTCAATGAGAAAGAATTAATTTGTAATTAGTTGTAATGAGGTAGTTGACTCTTATATTTTGTTAATATTCTATGAGTTTTTAATTGTGTAGAACCCTTCTAAATTTGTTGTCTGGTTTATTATTCCAAAGATGTATATTAAGACTGGTATTATGAAGTCAACAAACATTTACTAAGTAAATATATATACATATATATTATTTGTTATATGAGTTGACTCTTTGAAGAGATGAAAGGGGAAAGACACTGGGGATAACTTCAATGAAGTAAAAAAAAAAACAAAGATTACACCAATAAAAATATATTAAAAAAAAAAAAGAGTACTGACCACCAAAGCAGGTAAAAAAATTCACTTAAAAGGAATGATTCTTAGTTACTCTGATCAGTGCTATGATCCAAACAGTTCTAAAGGACTCATGATGAAAAATGCTATCCACCTCTAGATAGAGAACTAATTGACTCAAAATGTAGATTGAAGCTTCTCTTTCTTTTTTCTTTCCTTTTTCTGTTTTTTTCTTTTCTGCTTCTCAATATTCTGAAAAGTTTTTTTTGTTCAATGCAACTTAGAGATAATCAGTATTTGGTATGGCAACACCTGCTTAATATTGTTCTTAAATTATTATAGATCAATGTAATGTTCTGTCTGGTTCCGGTACAGTTTTGTGACTTAGTTCTCCTGGATACTTTGAGGACAATATTTGTAGTATGGGAATTTGTCTCTCAGTCTATGAAAGGGAGTAAGATTCTTAGTCTTAAATAGTACAT
Organism: Monodelphis domestica; assembly: GCF_027887165.1. Lineage (NCBI taxonomy): Eukaryota > Metazoa > Chordata > Mammalia > Didelphimorphia > Didelphidae > Monodelphis > Monodelphis domestica. Next base: position 226,362,905 of record NC_077228.1, on the reverse strand, counting down.
ATAGTCAAGTCATTCTAAATTGAAAACCTATTTTACTTAAAAATGTAGGGGGGGGGGCAGCTGGGTAGCTCAGTGGATTGAGAGCCAGGCCTAGAGACGGGAGGTCCTAGGTTCAAATCTGGCCTCAGACACTTCCCAGCTGTGTGACCCTGGGCAAGTCACTTGACCCCCATTGCCTAGCCCTCACCACTCTTCTGCCTTGGAGCCAATACACAGTATTGACTCCAAGACAGAAGGTGAGGGTTTAAAAAAAAATTAAAAAAAAAATGTAGGAACTCAGGGGCAAGGTATGTTCCAAATGGGTAAGTTACAGATATATCACCTCACATTACTTAATTGATACCACTTAAAATCAGAAGCCTATGGTCAATTCTAGCAATCAAGTCATGTCTTGCTAAATATGCATTAGGTTCCTATTCATACAGCTTTCAGGAATGTGTTGCATAATTTCTATTGTTTTCTTGAATAATCTATATAGATTACTAAATCTATACTCCTTAATCATCTTTCCATAATTTGTGGCATCAATGACCTAGTCTTAAATTGCTATTATTGAGACTCCCCCTACCTGTTTCCAAACAAATTCATGACCCAACCATTTGTTTTATACTACTCTGACAACACATTGTTGACTGAGTTTATGTAGTTGTTACCCAAGGAGAGCCTTTTGATTCCATTCTGGATTGTAGTTCTTTCATATCCTTAATCCAGAGGCAAACCATTTTAATTGCATTTTATAAATCCAATATGTGTATCTGTAATCAGGCTCTACAAATGCTTAATGAATATACACAAAGAGAAGCTCTAAATGGATACATGATTTATATGTGAGTTCACACTATAAACAAATTAGAGGAGTAAAGAATACCTTTCACACTTTGAATAAGAGAAGAGTTCATAACTAAACAAGAGTCAGAAAGAATTAAAAAAACTAAAATAGACATTTTTAACCATATAAAACTTAAATGTTTTTGTACAAATAAAACCAATGCAAATAAAATTAGAAGAGAAGTAATTAACTGGAAGGGAAATCTTTGCAGCAAGTTTCTCTAATAAAGGTCTAATATCTAAGATATATAAATACTGGGAACCTCTAATAGATATATGATCAAGGGTTATAAACAGCTAGATTTCAAAGGAATACAAACTATCAACAACTCTATAGGGGGAAATTCCAAATCATTAATTAAAAACATGGAAATTATAATAACTTCACCTCATACCATAACAATGATGACAAATATTTGAGAGTATCAAGAAAATAAACATTTTTTTTTTAAAACCCTTACCTTCCGTCTTGGAGTCAATACTGTATATTGGCTCCAAGGCAGAAGAGTGGTAAGGGCTAGGCAATGGGGGTTAAGTGACTTGCCTAGGGTCACACAGCTAGGAAGTGTGTGAGGCCAGATTTGAACCAGAACCTCCTATCTCTAGGCTTGGCTCTCAATCCACTGAGCTACCCAGCTGCCCCCGAAAATAAACATTTTGTTAACAGTTTAGATTTGTTAGGATACTTTTCAAATCTGTACAGTTCTGATTTGTTAGGATACTTTTCAAATCTGTACAGTTCTGATTTGTTAGGATACTTTTCAAATCTGTACAGTGTGAGTTAAGATGAGTATTTCATAGATGTTCACTAACGTGCTTTTAGTTTTCATATCAGGATGCCAGTTTCTTAATATATCCAAACACAGTTTTCTCCTCAATAGCTCTATAATCAATATATTTTTCCTGAAAGAAACCAAAGTATATATTGCTTTTATCTACTGCCTCAATTTGACCTCCGGATTAAACCTCAAAGTCTTCAGTCTTTATCTTGTGTGCAGATGAATATTTAGAACTTCACACTTACTAAATACAAATGGCATTTTGATATCATGGAAGAGATTCAAGGAGAAAAAGGAGCCATTTAATATTTTTTCAGAGAAGGAAACTGAGGCTCAGAGACATGAAATTACTTGCCCAAGATCACACAGAGGTTAACTGCTAGACTGAGCAACTTTCTTCTGCCCTTCCTGGATAATGGGCACTAGAGCAAGGGTGGTTTCTACAAAAGGATAATTATCCTGGAATTTGTAGCCTTCTATTTTGACTTACCCTGCCATCCACACCCATCTCAACCCCACTCTTAAATACTATTCCTTGAAGGACAATTCACATAGTCAAGACATTTTTTAAAAAATTACTGTTAAGTGTGGGAATCTCAGTGGCAAGCTATGTTCCAAATAGGTAAGCTATATGTACATCATCTCACATTACTTAATTATATTGATACCACTTAAAATATCAATCAGATTTTTCCAGGCTCTACCTCTAGTATCCTGATTCCTTCTGTAATACAATCCTTTGGGTCATTCCTTTCCTACCTAATTTATTCTTATTTTCCACTCCTGGTCCAAAGCTGAGCTACTTTTCTGCTTTCTTATTCACAGAAGAGAAGGCATCCTTTTCTCTTTGAACCCCAGGTCCATCCTCTGGGTTCCAGGAGGCTACAGGAAGAGCAACTTCAATACTTTTCTCCTCATCTCCCTCCAAATTCTCTGAAAAACTTTGTCCTTTATAATTCTTACCCAATTTCTTTGAACTTAATAAGTACCCTTTTGTGATTCCTCATCCTTGTCTTACAAGACTTCTCTCTCATATTTAACCTAACTCTCTGAATCTGTTTTTGCCTTAAGAGTCACCCACTAATATATACAGTGGAGGCCAAACAAAGGTATATGTGACAAATCATTCAAAATAAACCAAAAACTGGAAACAAGGTCAGTTGTGGACTGGAAAATGACTAAGCAAACTATGGCATATAAAGCAATTAATCAATCAATCAACAAGCATTAACTAAACACCTACTGTGTACCAGGAACTATGCTGAGCAATGGGGATAAAAAAAAAACAAAAATGAAATCATCCCTAACTTCAAGGAACTTATACTCAAAGAAAGACAACATAAACATACATGGACATATAAAACCACATTTAAAAAGGGATGTATAATGATCCGGCCAGCGGTTGTTACATAATTTTCCTTTGTGGGTTATAACTTGAGAAGGAGAAGGGAGACTGAGGAGAATGGGTAATAAATGAAGACTCAAAGACAAGTTAATTGATATATGCGGAGTGGCACTAATGCCTTATAAGGTTTTACTTTGAAGGTTAATTGAAGGAACACCAGAGAAATAAGAAAACAGGAGGTAAGAATTCCTAGATAGGAAGCATGTGGGCGATAGTGTCACTAGGAAAGATAAGGAGATGTGAGGAAGAACTCTAAGGAAGCAGGAATCAAGAGAGGGGATAGCAGGGCTTGATCCATATTTATTGAGGGATGTGGATTGGGAGGTGTTGAATGAATAGGAAACATAGCATAGGTCTTAACATTGGTTGAATTGATAGTGCTGAAAACAAAGAGGTGGAGGTAAATCCAACCTGTGCTTTGAAAATGAGTGTACTCCCAGGGAAAGTGCCCACATCTTGTAAATGAGTGTACTCCTAGCCCCAAGGCAGCCTGGCTGTCCACACCCAGCCCAAGAATTTGCTGGTGTATTGGACTGTTCCTATCACACAATGAACATTAAGAGGTCTGACCATGTGTCTGGTAGTACAATATCGATATATCACTCATACTTCCCAAATGTCAACATGCCTGGTTGCTACATGCTACAGGATGTAAGTAATTTTGAGAAGGGACCAAGCAGCTAAGAGGTTCAGAATAGGCTTTATATGTAGAGTGTCGAACTTGAGCTGAACCTTAAAGAAAACCAAGAGGCAGAAGTGAGAGCAAAAAGCTCTCCAGGCATTTGGACACTAAGTACAAAGGCATAGAAATGGGACATACAGAATTGTGTCTAAAGAATGCAAGGTAAGATTTAGATGGACCTTTGAATGCACGGCATTGGGGGAAGAGAGGAATATTACTGTGTAACAAGGCTAGAGAGGTAGGATAGTACCAGGTTATGAAATGGTTTAAATGCCAAACACTGGAGTTTAAAGTAATGGGGATAATATGATCAGACTTATGCTTCATGAAAATCCCTTTGGCAGCCATACACTGGAATAGGGAAAGACTTGAAATCAAGGAGACCACTTAGAAGATTATTCCAATAATCCAGGAAAGAGGAGATAAAGATGTGAATATGGGGGAGGGAATGGTTCTATGAGTGGGAAAAAAGGTATTACAGAAAAATACTGCTGGAGATTGCAATGACAAGATTCGGCAATTGCCTTTCATATATTAAAGAGTTAAAGGTTACAATGTTAAAGGATTCAATGAGGTTGCAAAACTAGGTGAATGGGAGTAGGATATTAACTTTAGTAATAGGGAAGTTCAGAATAGGGGAAAATTTGGAAGAAAATGAAATGACTTTTATTTTGATAATGTTGGATTTGAGATGCCTAAAGAATATTCTATTTAAAATATACAAATCAATTAATTGATGATGCAGAGATGAAACTAGAACTAGATAGGTATCATTTGCCTAGAAATAAATACATGGCAGCTCAGGAGTTGACAAAGTGAAATACTATAGAGAAAAAAAGAAGAGGGTCCAGGTTAAAGACTTGATGTACACTCACAGTTAGAGCCATGAATATGAATGTAATAGAATTAATTCAACTTTAGAAATAATGAATAAAAATAATTCAAAGAAGCAGTTTATAGAAAGTAGTTCCAAGAAAACAATCCACCCAATGATTAAAATTATTTTTAAAAAAAACTTACAAAGTAAGTTTAAATTAAACTTCAAATTAAAATCAATGCCTCATCTTGGTCCTTTAAAATAGATGGTGAACATGTTTCTGCCTTCTAAATAGAGAGGTAGGGGACAACAGGTGAAAAGGGTTATTTACCATTTTCAAGAAGCTGCAAAGACTCCTTAATGCCTCTAGGATAAAATCTGAACTCCTTTTTTTCTATTTAAAGCTTCTTACATTCTTAGTGTGGACTACTTTCCTAAGTTAACTGTACATTACTTTCCCTGTTGCACTCTACCTCTGACCAGACTAGTCTTCTTGATGGTCCTCTTCCAAGGTGTTCCATCTATAATTTCCATAGCTTTACACAGATTGACCCACATGCCTGGAATGATTCTTTGATTACCTTTGCCTGTTGAAATGCCTAGCTTTCTTCTTTTCTTCTCAAGAGTGACTTTTGCACAGGAAATTATGGAACAAAAATGGCAAAATAGGAGTTGATACCCAAGACAAGGAGGTATATAATAGGAATACTTGGTTGGTTTTGATGAGTTCAAGCAACTGAGTCATTGTCAATGCCACTGGGGGGAAAATGGTGAGTAGGAGAAGCACCACAAGACTAAAGAGGGGCAAATATACCTAATATGCATTATCATATACAAAAGAACTAACTTTGTTTTCTAGGGAAATTTCCAGAATGGATCATTAAAGAAAAGATCATTGCATATTCTGCCAAAGAAGCTTTGCTTAGTGTTAGTATGACTTCATAAAGAACAAGATATGGTAGATAAACCTTGTATTCGTTTTCAAATAAGGTTACCAAACTAGAGGATCAGAAAAATGTCATGGATATAATTTTTTAAAACCTGTCTTAGAGTCAATACAAAATATAGGTTCCAAGGCAGAAGAATGTTAAGGGGTAGAGAATTGGAGTTAAGTGACTTGCCCAAGATCACATAGCTAGGAAGTGCCTGAGATCCCATCTCCAGGGCTGGCTATCTACTGAGCCACCTAGCCACTAATTTTCAAAAGTACTTGATGAAATAACTCATATTGTCATTGTGGAAAAGATGAAAAGATGTTTGGCAGTTTGGCAGGTATCCTGTGAAGAGTATTGAGGATCTGTGCTTGATCTTATACTGTTTAATATTTTTTATCAATGAATTAGATAAACCTATGAATGACATGTTCATTACATTTACAAATGACACAAAGCTAGGAATGATTAACTAACACAGTCAACAACAGAATAAGGATCCAAAAAAAGCTCTTGACAGGCTAGAGCAGTGATGGTGAGCCTATGGCATGGGCACCAAAGATGGCACACAGAGTGCTCTCTGTGGGCACACAGCCTACCCCCTAATCCCCCACCGAGTTCATTACTGGAAAAACAGAGGGGTTCAGGCAGAGCTGCTCTCTTCCCCATCTCCACAGTGCCTGATGGCATTATTCCATATCCCTTGCCCCTCTGCCCAGCAGCCCAATAGGAGTGCATAGGGGGTAAGTTGGGTGATTCACAGGTGACAGAGCTAGAGGGGGCCAGAGCAGGAGGGGAGTAGAGTGCTTGGGCCACTCCCCTGCCCCTCTCTATACTCACTGAGGACATTCCTCATTTGACCTGCCCCTCCACCCAGCAGCCCAATGGGAGAGCTTCTTCCCTCCCCGGAGTGGGGTTAAGGGGGGCATTTCCAGCATATGCGGGGGAGGGACAAAGCACTCAGACTGGGGGTGGAGGTAGGGGCTGGGCTGGGCACTCCATCTTTAAAATGTTCACCATCACTGGACTAGAGCATTAGCCAGACTCTAATAAGATACAGGAAGAAATGTAATGTAACATTTTTTTTTAAATCTTCAAAGAAAGAACTGATAAATATCAACAAGCAAGACATAATTTTATATATACATATTACTTTTTGTCAGATGATGCATTCTCTGATACATGGAGGGAAAGAAAGGAGGGAGAAAGCTAGGAACTTTAATGTAACAAACAAACCAGGAAATAAAATTTAAAATTAAAAAAAAAAAAAGCAGCTTCTCAAGTACATAATGGAGAAGGCATTAATTTGCCTGAAATATCTGTGGGCCTCAATGAACTAAGCTTATAGATACAGCAATGTGATATGCCAGTCATAAAAGCTAATATAATCTTGGTCTGTATAGAGATAAACAACTTCCATGAATAAAGATAAAAACAGTCACTCTGCATTTGGTCATACCACATTTGTAGTACTTTTGTCAATTCTGAGTATCACAGTTTAAGGATATCAATAAAGTAGAAAAAATCTAGGATAGTGAAATACTTTAAGTTCATCTGAGGACCTTTTGAAGAAACTAAGGATAGACAGCTTGAGGAAGATAACACTTCATAGCTATCTTAAACTTTTTTCAAATATCATGTAGAAGAGGGATTAGAATGTTATTGGTTTGTTTTTTTTAATTGGTCCTAGAGGACAGAAATAAGAATGTTGGGAGGCAAACAGCCTTAAAATCAGGAAAAAAATCCTAATATTAGAGCTCTCCAAAAGTGACAGGAGAGTGACTACCTCATACATATTTTACCCTTTTATAATTAGTCAGACCCCAGGGTTCTCCCAAACTCTCAAACTCTTCCTTGAGCAAAAAACACTATTCTCATTTTTCCTGCCAAGTGTAGCATATATACTTCCCCTGTTCCTTCCACCTCTAAGGCACATCCTTTTCAACTCTTGTTCAAGGACTGGTTTCCAAGCCAATATCACCAAAGTTTCTTTGAAGGGTTTAATAATATAATATTGCCTAAGTAAAATCTCATTTTTCTAAAAATAATTCTCTGGTCTCTCTTATCCACCAATGTTAGCCCCATTTCTCTGCTGTACCCATTTTACTATGTGCCATATCCTTCCATTGCATCCTTTTTATATTAACAGACTGCTCTTCACATTAGAAATTTCTCTCTCCTCTGGACATTACTTTATATATCTTTAATTACAGCGCATATGTTGTTTTCTCCAATAGATTCTAAGCTTTTTGTTGACAGAAACTCTTTCATTTTTGTGTTGATATATTCAGCATCTAGTATTTATTAGGTGCTCAATTAATACTTATTGAATGGAAAGGAAATGAGTTAAATTTAATTAAGAAGATGGAACAGGCTGCTTTAAGAGGTCATGGATTCCCCTTCATTAGGGGTTTTCAAGCAAAGGTCAAATGCCAGGTCCCTTATATTCTACTGGGGATTCATTTCCGCTGTGCATTTAGTCCCTTCCAACTCTGAAATTTCTGTGATTCTAAGAGAGTTTGGGAACCTGATCACTGTGGACTATAGCTCTTTTGGGATAGTTATTCAAATGAACAAATTTCTAGAATACAGACCATTTGTGATTTGGGAACTGCCCTTACTGTGGCAAAATTGAAATTTCTGCTCAAAGAAAATCACAATATTTTATCTCTTGTCTCTTTAACTTTGTACTGGATAGTCTACATACCTGGAATATTCTCCCTCATTATCTCTGTTTCAAAGTCCCTCATGATGCAACTCAAGTATCATTTTCATAAAGTGATTTTTTACTTCCACTGAACTGCAAGTGTGATTCCTCCAAAACTACTTTTTATCAAACTATTATGTATATATTTGTATTGATTCACTGTATATTCATGCTGTATGTATTTAACATATACTTGCTGTGTCCCTTATCAGAATATAAACTCTTTGAAACTGAGATTATTTCATTTCTTGTAACCCCTAATACAAAACCTGACATACAGTAAGCAACAAAGAAATATTTAATTCATAGATTGAATTACAACTTTCCCCTTTTCCTAATTTCACTATTACTAATAGAGGGTACTACCATGCTCTTAGTGACCCTGGATCACAACTTAGGTGTAATACCTAACTCCTTAATCCCTCTCAACCCCCATTTCCAAACTGTTGTTATATTCTGTCTCTTTTGGCTTGGCAGCATCTCTTGTACATAGCTCCTTCTCCCCGCTGACACTGCAACCCTCCTAATACAAACTCTTGTCACCCCATACCTGAACTCCTACAATAACCTTCTGGTTGGTCTGCCTGCCTCAAGTTTCCCCAGTGCTATTCCATCCTCCACTCAGCTAAGTAATCTTCATAAAGTACAGATCTGATCATATTACCCTCTACCCAATAAGTGCCAGTGGCCCCCTATTATCTCCAAGATCAAAATAAAAACCTTCTCATTTTTAACGTCTTTTATAAACTTGCTCCTTCCTGCTTTTCCAGGATTCTTATAACTTAATCCCTTCCACACACTCTTCAATCCAGTAGTACTACTGCCCGCCTTGCTATTATTCCCAGCATAAAACACTTCATCTTTTAAATCTAGACATTTTCAGCTGCCTGTCCCCCAGGCATGAAATGTTCTCCCTCCTTAACTCTTCCTCCTGGCTTCCTTGCTTCCTTCAGTCGTCAGTGAACATTTCACCTACAGTGAGAAACTTCTCCTTTACTACTGTAATTCAAGTGTCTTCCCTCTGAGATTGTTTCCAATTCATCTTGCACATATCTTGTTTATACATAGTTGTTTGCATACTGTCTCTCCCATTAGCTTGTGAGCTCATTTAGGTCAGGGATTGTTTTTGCCTTTCTTGATATCTACACACTTAGAATAGTGTGTTGGTACATAATAAGTATTTAATTTTTTTTCCCCTTCATATGGTCCTTATTAGTCTTGTACCCTATCAATCTAGAATCTGAGCATATTGTTCTGTTTTCTGAATGTCCTTTGTGCATTTTTTTCATCCTCTGCTTGCCTAAAAGGCCTGGGTCTCATAAATTCCTCTAAATCATTATTTCAATTGAAAGTACCAATTGAGAAATCAGAATTGTGTAAGGAGCTCTAAAAAAGTGGGAGAGTAGAAAAACCAAAGATCTCTTTTTTCGGAAGAAAAATAAGAGGTAAGTGTACTTCTTTGTTCCTATTACCATAATTTAATATCAATCTTTTAAAAAATCTCAAAAACTTCAGATTCTAAGAAGGAATCATTCTTTGAATATTTTTGAAAATGACTTTGACTACATAAAAAAATTTATAAAATAGAAATTAAGATTTTCCTCTCATAAACTGCTTTAAAAGCCATATTCCCATATCCTGCCCTATAGCAAGGCAAAAATGCATGGATGTTTTAACAAGTTCAATGCCATTGATATGGATAGGGAGAAATATAAAAAAGACTTTATTAAAATATTTTGGTTGAGGTGCCACCCAAACTGGAAATCATTTTTTGCTTTTAGCTTAGATTTCAGTAGTGGTCATCAGCAGTGAAGTTTCATCCTTCAGACCATCTGAGACCACTATTTTTCCTCCCCCAGAACAGACATGGTTACTCAAATCCACATACTAATGGCCCCTTGAGTGGATTCCTATTAGTGGATCCATTGGGTAGATCAGAGGACAGGAAATCACAGATCTAGAATTAGAAGGGACCTTAGAGGCCTCCAATCCAACCCTTTGTTTTAATTAAGGAAATTAAGGCTAAGAGGGGGAGGGTTTAAGTGACTTGCCCAAGGTCACATGGATATTAATCATTGGAAGTAAGATCTGAGCCTGTATCACTCATACTACCTCTGCTTATGAGGATCAATAGAGTAGAATTCTCTAACAGGACAGCCAGGTGGCTCAGTGGATTGAAAGTCAGGTATAGAAATGGGAGGCTACAGGTTCATACCTGGCCTCAGACACTTCCTGGTTGTGGGATCCTGGACAAGTTGCTTAACTCCTACTGCCCAGCCCTCACGGCTCTTCTGTCTTGGAACCAATACATAGTATTGATAGTAAGAAGAAAGGTAAAGAAGAAAGAACTACCTGATAGAAGGACAGAGATCAGGCATATAATGAGGAATTTTTATAAGGTACTTCTAGTGCTGAGCATAGTGCCTGGCATATAGTAGGTGCTTTATTGATTATTGATTATTGCCAAGAAGGGAAACAGACAAAGAAAGCAGGTTTATTCAGTTCATGACTAGAAACAGCTCAGGCAGGGGAAAGAACAGTGTCAGAGAGGGTTATTCTCAAGTGAAAAGTGGAAACATAGATTTGGTCATATAGCAGGAATGTATATAGGGATTAAAATGGGATCATGGTGGTCCCCTCTTGCCCTGACCCTTAGTAAAAAAGGAACCTCAAAGGAACCATTATAGTAGGTGGGCTCCTCTAACTCAATGAACTAATGTTCTTTGCCTGGTACCTGCTGCCTCCAGAAAGGGAGATCTGAGGTAGCATCACTTTTCTAGAATGGTGCTATTACTTGACTCTTTATAAATGGGGAATCAACATTTGAAATTGAGTATTTTATGATTTTGCTTGCTTTCTTTAAGGTTTGACCTAAAAATAAAATCTTGTCACACTGTCTTTAGTCACTACTTCAGAAATAGTAAGTCAAGGATTGACCATTCTATTAAAACAAAATCTTTAAAAGATGGGAAACAGAAATTCATCACAAGGAGAGAGAGTTCTATAATTCAATGAACTTTACTTACAATTCATTTCATCCATCTATGGTTTCTTTTGATACTTCAGAAAGATGCCTGTTGGAATTTTTCCCCTTTATAGAAAATGTTTGTTTTTAAAAGAGCACATACTTCCTTTCTCCTCTTTGGAACACTGCTGGCTCAAAGATCATTTGCTCTTTTATAAATTATCTTATGACCTATTTTACTATTGCAGCCTGAGGTGACTAGGAAGGCAAAAGTATAACTGTGATCACTTTTATTATGATTAGGAACATCCCAGAGCATAGAACAAAAAAAATTTAAGAAAATATAATGTGAAAATAAAATCTACCACACACAATTTTATATTATTCTAGACAACATTTTTTCTTAGCTTCTTTCTAAATGGATATACCAGTATCCGTGTGCATATAATTGAAATAGGGAAACAATATGCATGTCCAATTTTATATACAGAAAAACTGAAATTGTTACTAGGAATGACATTTTAGAGAAGAGAGATTTTGGGGCAGCACTAATATTAAATAGACATATGATGAAATATAATGAAATATGTCAAAAGAATCAAGTCAAAATCTAACAAAATAATATTATCAGTGAAGATAAGAAAAGACAATAGTGAAATATTCTCCATAAACCACTTCTATTCAATACCAAAGAATCATGGCCTCAAAGTGACAATCTTAATCAAGACTAGTTCAGATGTTTCTTCCTCTAAGTTATTGTTTAGCCACAAACCCCACAGACCATGCAATAAAATTTTATAGATCAGAAGAATCTGTCTATAATAAATATCAAGGGTAGCTATCCTTAGAAGGTATATCTATATAAGCTATCTTCCACCTATATAATTATAATACAGTTATATTATAATTCTAATGCATAATTATATCTTTTTGTTCCAACTGGTCTCTGTCCCTTCAGATCATACAGTTGCTAGCTAGTGTACATTATTAAATAACAAAAAGTCTATTGACTCTTATGCTAATTAACCAAGATTTCCAATAGTGCCATAATAGATAAAGCTCTGACCTCAGAAACCAAGATTAAAGTCCCACCTGTGACACATAGTGGTTGTGTGAACCCAGGCAAGTCATTTAGACCCTCCTGACTATCATAGGTATCTCAGACTAAAAATTGCAGATAAGTGTGGACCTAAGTTGAAAGAGGGAGTTTTCTCATCCAGGAATTTCATATATCATTGAATTCACAGATCCAGTTCCTTCTTTAAGTTAAACTAGAAAAGAATGATCACTTAGATGACTTTCCCTTACATGAGAAGCTATAGGGCAAGGATTTAGGGCACTAGAATTATAGGGGATGGTTGAGTGTAATAATTTATCTGACCATCAGGATGTGGTTGACAACCTGAAGGAAAAAAAAGTAGTTTGTCAGTGCTCAGACCACTGCACAAAACATATTTCCACATTGCTGAGAGACTGAGTGTATCTGATGCTGTTTTTTTCTGGACTGGCCACTGTGAAGTTCTGAGACCAAAAATGTGGAAGTAGTATGTCTTATGGCTATGGGTTCCTGTTAACTTAAAAAGATGTTTGTGTTACTGATAATGTAACTCAGATCAGGACCCAGTAGAATCTATGCTCCCTGAGGGCAAAAACCTTTTGTTATTTGACTTTTGCATCTCTGATACCTAGAATAGTCTTGAACATAGTTGGTGTGTGGTCAATATTGTTGTATTGGGTTGAATCCTGCCTGTATCCTCACCTGTCTTTCTTTCACACAAGAGATTTCTACTCTGTAACCTTTCTTCTGGAAAAGCCAGGAATCTCCCCTAACAAACTATGTAAACATTCATCATTTTCATTATTTCTCTTAAGATTCTTGAAATTTTCTCCCTCCATTTCAATTTCTTTTTTTTATTAATTCTAAAAAATAATTCTTTAGTATTTTGAAAAGTTTGGCACTGAATAATAAAATTAATTTAGGTAGCATTATCATTTTTATCATATTGGTTTGTCCTGTTTATTGTTTAGTCTTTTTTACGGCATATATAACACTTTATGACGCCTTTGGGGGAGGAGGTTTCTTGGCAAAGATATAGGAACAGTTATCATTTCCTTCTCCAATTATTTTGTCCTACTAATGAGCAATTAATATTTTTCCAATCATTTGTCTGTCTTTACTTCTATAAACATTTATAACATATTTATACAGATCTATATGGATCTTGAAAGCTATACTCCCAAGTATATTATATAGTAATTATGAATGAATTTCTCTTTCTATTTCTTCCTCCTGGGTTTTTTGGCTATTAATTACAAATGCTGTCTTATACAAAGGTAAGTCCCAGATGGGTAGGGGACCTAGACACAAAAGTCACATCTTAACCAAGTTATTATAAATATGGGGGAAATTATCGATGAGAATATGACGAGGAGAAAACCTTATGACAAAATAAGAAGTAAGAGGATAAAAAGATAAAATGCGTAATTCTGAACACATAAAATTAAAATTTTTATACAAAAATCTAACAAAACTAAAATTAAAAGAGAAATAACTAGAGAAAGATCTTTGTAGTAATTTCTTTATTAAAGGTCTCATTAAAAAAAGTAACTGATTCAAATTTAGAAGAAAAAACGCTCATTTCCCAATTGATAAATGGTCCAACAACACACATAAATCTGACATATGTCAAAGGCAGACATTGCCCTGTACTGACCAGTGTGGTCACCATAAAAAGTCAAACCAGCACTGTTGATAAGATACGATGCTATAACCTTAAGAATCATGCTCCTGATATTAAAAAAAGGGAAAAAATGTTTCTGGGCTTCATCTCATTTCAATGATAATCGGCAAAATGGGTCTTAGCATTGCTCATCCAGCAGGATATACCTGCACACATTCAAATGTCAGGTAACATTAAACATTCAGGATGTAACCTTTCACATCTTATTCTAGCTCATTGTGTTGGAACAACTAAGTAGAAAATTTTAATCACAAGTCTAAACTCCCAATTCTCATCAATTACACTATAGGAGAGCTACACAATGGACTCATTATCACACCAGCATTTCATAAGAACTACCATTATGCAAAGGCTTCAGAAGAACAGATATGCATAGTAAAGCAAAAAGAGTACATTCTGACTTTTGAGGCTTCTTAAGGAAAAAAATAGAACTATGGCCTTTCAAGATCAAAGTATTCAGTAGGAGATAACAAATTAGAGAGAAAAAGCCTTTGGATACTGTACAACACAAAATTTTAATGGGGGAAGGGATAAAACATTATAGGTGAAAAGTTCTTAACCTGGAATTCATGGGGTCTGTTAACTTGAATGAGAAAAAAAATCACACATTTAATTTCACTAACATTTAACAAAAAATTAGCATGCATGAATGAATTACGCCTGTAGAAAATAAAACATTCTGTGAAGGGACCCATGAACTTTACCAGCCAGCCAAAATAATCCAAACTAAAGGTGAAAAAACCCTGCTTTAACTAATCTACTATTACAAATTTCCAAAGTCCAGTATGTATCTTATCTGTTACTAATCTGAACTGGAAATCCCCAACATAATAAACTGAAGTAAAGTGCCTAAAGGGAAAGAGAAAAACCAAAAGAGATATATAGTTATAAGAAATAGTGAAATACTTGATGAAATGCTCTTTTTGCCCATTTAAGAATTGCCATCAAAGTTTCTAAGACTATGAGGATATCCAAAGTCAATTGAGGCATCTGGTGGGCATGAACAGGCTGCCACACACTACAAAAACAGAACTGTGTAGGAGAAGTGATATAAAAACTGTCATCAGAAAAATGTATGGACTAGTCACATAGTTAAACAAAAGACAACTGAAGGATGGTTACATGCTCCGTTGGTTTCCACACAGTATCAAGAGGATCTCAGCAATGGGTAAACTTTGGGGGGGGGGTGATTTTACAGAGATCATGGATAGAAAAAAATGAATGAATGATATTCTACATTGTTGCAGGGGCTACTCATATCAATAAGATGCATCAAGGAATCAAGAACTAATGGGGTAACAGAATACATTTATCCAATAAAATAATAGCAATTGGCATTTATATTGGTCAGTCACACCCCAGAGAGAGAATCAGTTCCTCCCCCTGGCCAGCTTCAACTTCCTCTCCTGGGAATATTCCATTTGGAATCTTCACCTTGATTGACAGACAGATCAATCACCTTGGTCTGCATGCCTGGCTTGTCCTGCACATCCTCCCTTTCTTCATGCCTCTTCCAAAAGGCCTTGAAAGACTGTTAGGTTGATAATTTAGGGATTATTATTCTCACTTATAGATGAAAAAAGAGGTTCAGAAAGTAAGTGATTTATTGAAGGAAAAAATTACTAAAGGTACTAGAGGTAGGATCCAAGCGTTAATGAAAAGTCTAAATCTGGCAGTGTAGTGGTGCACACACCACTGTGGTCTCTGCTACTGACAAGGCTAAGGTTGTGGATTACATGAAGTCTGGAGTTCTGAGCTATAGTAATAATAAAGCTAAGAGAGGGTGTCCATACTAAACTTAGTTCCAATATGGTAAGACTCTGGGATCAAGGGAACCACCAAGCTGGCTAAGGAGAGGTGAATCATTCCTGTCAGAAAATATAGCACATGAAAACTTCCATTGCTTTCAGTCTTATGAATGACTACTGCATTTCTAGCCTGGAAAGATAGGGAGATAAAGACTTTTTTTGTAAAGGCCCCCATATGCAACATTGTTTTCTTTGTGGTATCACACTTTAGAAGGCATTGATAAGATGGAAAACACACAAAGGCAGATAATCAGAATGAAGAATCTTGAGTATTTGCCACAGATGAGTAAAGGATGCAATGAAGAGAAGAAAGAAAAAAATTTCAAGAAGATCATGATAGATGCCTTCAAATACCTGAAGGACTGTCACGTGAGAAAGAGTTCGGTCTTGTTCTGTTTGGTTCCAGAGGGAAGGTCCAGGAGTACTTCATGAAAATCAAAAGCAATAACTTTAAGTTTAATAACAGGAAATTTTCCCTACCAATTAGAGCAATCAGAAAGTGAAAAGTGCAGTCTTGGGAGCTATTGGTTTCTCTCTAACTAGAGATCTTCAAATGAAGAACACTAAATGACCACTTGAGGATATGTTTCAGTGGGAATCTTCTTCAGGTTGAATTAATTAAATAATCACAAAGTCTTTCTGAGGCTATATTTGTAGGATAAAAAAAAATTCAAGGCAAGATTGGATTAATTTGGCCTAAAATTAATATGAGATATAAAATTTATTCTATATTTTAATCAACAATAACTTTTCTTGTTTTCTTGGAATTTGGGGAGGCTTGAATAATCCCTATCTTTTTTAAAGTCTTCTAATAAAACATGAATTTATAGCCATCTATAAAATGAGAGGGTGGATCTCAAAGGTCTCATTCAACTCTAAAGCCTATAATCTTTCTTTTTCTCTTAATACATTTTCATTTAGCAAGTAATAGCTTTTCAAAATCATTCTTTTGACACTGAATTGTTTTCAATATACTAGATATTCAATTAAATGCTAGTTTTTGATTAACTTACTTAAAAAAGTTTTTTAAAGTAAAGGCAGATCCAACATTCATTCCCTCCACTAATTCCTACCTCCATGATTCATTCAAAGGTTCAAGTTCAGAAGCACAGTATCACAACACATACACACATTCACATTAAAACTCCCAAACTAAGCCACCACTCCCCAACCCAAAACTTGTGGAAATGTAGTCAGAAAAATGTAGGAATGTTCTTGGCATTCTCAAGACTAAAAACCACCTTCCTTCCTCATAATTTTTGAATTGTGTAACAAATTGAATAAAGAAATTATAGAGCTGGGTGACTTCTCAGTTATTTTCCAGTCATCACTTAGTTCTCAGTTTTTCACATAAATAGAATTTTAAAGTGGTTTTCCCTATAAGTATAACATATATATATGGTATTAAGTGTGACTTTTGAAACATATATAGTTATTTCAAATTTATTTCTATTTTAATAGTTATATTTGAATATCCAAAAGCATCAGTGGAAAAAAGAGCTTGATTTAGAGTTCAAGGCCTGGGTTTGAATCCTAGCTCTTTTTTCTGTAATCTTAGATAAATCAATTCATCTCTGAACATCAATGTCCTCATCTGTAAAGTGAAAGAGTAGAACTATTTGAATTTTTTTTGGTCTGTTAAAGCTCTAATTTTGTAGTCCTATGACCAAAAAAAAAAAATCATGAGAACCATAAAGTCAGATGGAGAACATGCAGTGGGCAGGTACAAATTATGAGTCACACTTATGAGAAACTGTGCTGTTCCTTACATGGCACATAATCCGTGATTTCCCCCACCCCCTCTAAACAAATTTTAAATTCAAGCAAGTCAGCAGCTACCATGTGCTGTTAATCTTCCACACTATACAAATGCACACACACATGCACATAGACACATGTGCACATACACAAATGGAGCAACTAAAACTTAAAAAATCATTTATTCCTATAAATACATCACTATTGCACAGAATAAGCCGCTCAGCTTCTAAGAACACAGTTTGGTGTCATCTTATCAGTAGATTCTTCTGTTTTTATTCTGCCTGTATAATTGAAGGGTCAGAAGGTGGAATAGAAGTTCTTAAAATCCAGGTTATAACAGCACTGTGGAAATTCACTTTTAATAGGATTTTAGGTAAATCTGAATTTCATGTTAGTCACACAACCCATTTGCAGTTTATTCTTAACCTTATTAATGAAGGCCCAGGAGACTAGAATTCTATTCCTAGCTTCTTGGTTGACTGTGAGAATCCAGATCAACTGTTCCTCTTTCTGCATTTTGATTTGGGGGGGCGGGGGGGTTGTACTGGGGACAGAGGTCTAAACCTGTGGTTTTTATGTGTTTCCCAACACTGAGAGTGTTGCCTCGGGCCTTAAAAGGTAAGTTGCCTAACCTCACATAGATAGTAAGTTCACACGGCCAGACTCCCAACCACTAAGTCACATTGTCTCTCAGTTGTCAAACCTAATCAAAATTGTTAAAATGCTCAGAGACTTAGAATAAAAAAAAAAGGAACAATAAAAATAAATACAGGCACTTGATTATGTTATTGGTTATCAGTACACCATAAACACTATAAACAAATGCTAATTTTGCCATGCTCTGCAGGAAATGGGAAAGAAATGACTTCATTCTGGAATCATTTAAAGAGAAATATTAGACAATATACTAAGTCCACAATGTATAATTAGCTCTTTATTACACTGTCCTGATCTCTAATTGCCTGTGCTGCACTTTATTAAAACAGTATCTAATGAACTTGGTCTCGTTCACTTTTTCATATTCATCCAACAAACATTAGTCACTGTCAGAAAAATACAGTCATTAAAACAAAGAATCAATCAATCAACAAGCCAAATTTATTAATTTATTTATTAATGATGACAATCACTTTGCTAAACTTTGTTTCCAAAGACAAAAACTTTACTTCAAAAATTGTATAATTTAATATGATTTATCACTTGTTTATATGGGTTTATGATTTGGGGTTTTGGTTGTAAAAGATTATTATAAAATGAATGATATGGAAATGAGTTTTGAGTGATAATATATGTATAACTAGTAGAATTGCTTTGCAACTCCAGGAGAAGGGAAGAAAGAGGGGAGGGACACAACAAGAATCATGTAACTATGGGGACATTTTTTTTAATTAAAAAAAAAAGAACTGTACAGTTTAGCTGAGGGGGAAAAAGCCAAGAGGGAAGTGGGAAGGCAGAACGGAAGATGTCTCTTGCCAAAGGCAAAGTGAGCTATCTCGGAGGATTAGGCAGAGGTAAAGTATATTCCAGGCATGGAGGACAGCCTCCTTAAAGGCTCAGGTCAGTCACTCAATAAGTATTTATTGATTGTGTTTAAACCACTAACAAAATCCAGCAAAATTCTCCAAATGATTCGGTTCAATCAGAAAACTCTAGGAATGATGTCCCAAGGAAGCTGTTTAAGGATAATCGAGGAGTCAAACAGTGACTGTTATGTGTCAGGCACCAGAATAAACTGAAGATACAAAGAAAAGAAAGATGGATCCTTCTCTCAAGAAGCTCAGTCTAATGGAAGAGACAATGTTAAAAGAACTACATATAATACAGATATATGCAGGAAATGGAGTACCCTGTGTAATTGCCATTGTTTAATCAAATCTGAATCTTTGTGACCCCATGGACTATAGCTATCCATGGGGTTTTCTTGACAAGGATGCTGGAGTGGCTTGCCATTTTCTTCTCCAGTGGATCATTTTGCCAAGCAAAGGTTAAGTGACTTGCTCACAATCACCCAGCTAGGAAGTGTATAAGCCTGGATTTGAACTTAGTTCTTCCTCACTCCAGACCCAGTGCTCTCACAACTGAGCAACATCTGCCTCTTCCCTGTGTAAAGAAAGAATAGTAAATGGAAGCCTGATAATACCATAGCATGTGAGAAAGGGAGTATTTACTAATATATACATAGCATGGTTGGATAAGTAGATTGGGACTATGCCAAGAAGAACTTTAAAGATCAAAAGGAGTTCAAATTAATTTTAAGAACCACTGCAATTAACTCAGTAGGAGAGTGACATGGTCAGACTCTCACTTTAGGAAAATCATTTTAATACAGAGAATGAATTAAAATAGGAAGAGATTTGTGGTAAAGAGACCAGCTAGGAGGTTTCTGCAGGTTCCAGGTCAGAGGTAATGAGGGCATAAAATAAAATAATTGACTTATGTGAATAGAGAAAAGTGTGAGAGAGGTTATGGAATTACAAACAACAAAATTTGGCAATGAAAAATACATGTAAAGTGGACAATGATAAGTCAATGATAATATTGGAAGTACAAACTTGGGTGTCTGTAAAGATAGTGATACTCTATGTAGAAATAAGGAAGTTTGGAAAATGGTATGGATTTTGGGGCAGGGAGAAGGAAGATCATAACTTCATTTTGGACACAATGAGTACAAGATGTCTGTATGGCATGTAATGGAAAAATAGAAATTTAAATGGAGAAATATAACAGGATAATTTAAATATAAGTGATTTATTGGCTAAACAATTAGAAATGGGTCAGTGGACTACCCAGTAAGTTCAAAGACCCCAAATATAATTTTATACATAACAGAATTAATCAAAAAAGACTAAAAGTTCAATTAATAGTTTAAAATGTTCGATAGAAGAGATGGAGATATACAAAAGGAACACGAAAAACTAGGGCTAAATAAATATATTTGAGAATCATCAGCCTAGATAATTAAATACACTAGAAATGATGAAGAGAAAGAGAGAGAGAGAGAGAGAGAGAGAGAGAGAGAGAGAGAGAGAGAGAGAATGAGTTTCTTTTCTTAATCACAGATTTTGAAAAATATAAAAAATAACTACTTAAGTTGAAATTGCATTGAAATTTATAATTTATGTACTTGGTTTGGTTGTCTTCTAAAAGATGTTTCAAATTCCTGATGGTTAATTTTACTAAGACTTTGAATAAATAAATTAACTCTGGTGGAAATAGCTTTAAAGCTCTATAAAAATTGTGTCCACTCAGTTGGGGGGGGGGGGTTTGGTTTATATTTTTAAAAGTATTTCTGACAAGTAATGTCATTGTTTTCTAAAGTTTATCAAAATTATGAACCATGCCATTAATATAAACATATTTATAAAATCTACCAAGAATTTTACTTAGGAAGAAGGAGTGAAGGGACAAAAAGTTGCATCAGTGGTCTGCTTTCTTGTTCTAACCTTAATAACCATCAACAAAAACATACAAATAAATGAGGAAACTGTGCACTAAAATGGATAGAATGAATTGACCCTGAAGTTAGGAAGACCTGAGTTTGAATTTTGTCTCAGTTAATTAATAGCTGTGGGACACTAGAAAAGTAACTTAACTTCTCTGCTTCAATTTGTGAAATGAGGATAATAATGGTCTCTCTCTCCAAGGGTTATGAGGATAACTTTATTAATTCTTTGATGTATCATATAAAGGGTAGGTATTACTAAGAGGGTTGGTGGCTCAGTGCTATCTGACCGGCAGCTAGGTGGCAGAGTGGAGAGAGTACTAGGCCAGGATTCTTCCTGAGTTCAAATATGGTCATAGACATTTAAGAGCTGTGTGACCTTGGGCAAGTCACTTAACCCTGCTTGCTTCAGTTTCCTCATCTGCAAAATTAGTTGGAGAAGTAAATAGCAAAGTGCTCCAATGTCTTTGCCAAGAAAACCCCAAATAAGATGAACACACACCAAGACAGATGGCTCAGTGGATAGAGTAGGGGACTTGCTATATATGTGACTCTGAGCAAGTCACTTAACATCCTTATGCCTCAATTGTTAATTGAGAATCCTATCTTCTACATCACAGTGTTATTATGAGGATCAATGAATTGGCACATGGAAAACACTTTGAAAACCTTAAAACATAATATAAATGCTACCTCTTATTAGTTAAACATTTGATATGATAATACAATAAGTAACTAAACAAATTATTTATCATTTTAAGTGCTTGTTAAACTAACAATATGGTAACAAAAGCATTGTTTGATTCTGTGTTTCCTTCTCAAGGTCTTGTGGATTTTTAATTTAATTTTATTTTTCAGTTAACAATTTACTTAAAGGAAAAAAGCCCAAAAAGAAAATACAGAAGGCCTGCTTTCAATATTGATATTCTTCTGTCACTTCAATTAATCAACAAACATTTATTGAATACCTACCATATGTTAATACCCAAAGATACAAACACAAAAATAAGCAGTTCCTGAAGAGTTCACCTAGTAATGACTGTTTTAATTTGTCCTTTGAGTACAGTGAAACTTGCAAAAAATTAGGTTGTCAGCACCTCTCTGATACTAAACAGTACTCATTCTAAATACTTTTCTCCAATTATTTTAGGGAGGAATTAATTGAGCCCACCATCAAAAAAGTTCCAAATTGGTCACTTAGGAAAGAATGAAGAAGAGGTATTAAACAAACCAAATTTAACACACTATAAGATGGGGAAACCCTGGAAACTGAACTGGATTTGGAGTCAGATGTTAGATCAGCTGTTGATTCTGCCACTTCCTATCTGTGTCATCATGGCCAAGTTACTTCATCTCATTTCCTCATTTGAAAAATGAAAGGGTTGGACTAGATAATCACTAAGGGCCCTTCCAGTCGTAGACATTCTTCCAGCTGGATGAAAGTTCAGCAGTAGACTAGGGGATAGTGAATATTTGGCTAACTTGTTCTATAAAACTTATACAGCTTTGTCATCATTTTTCTGTAAGGGACATCTTACAATAAATAAAGAAAATCAATAGCCAGACTTTCTGACTCATAATAGTCCCTTTTGGTTTTATTCAGTATCTAAAACAAAATAAAATTCCCAAAACTATAAGGAAGGAGAGTTCTTGTACTCCTGGGAGGGGGTTAAAAATCCCCAACACATAGTCTAATGGTGATCCTACAGCACAGGTGCCAAAGATGGTATGCATAGAGCTTTCTGTGGGCACGTGGTTGCCCTTCCCTCTCTCCCAGTTTGTTATTAGAAAAGCAGAGAGTCTTGGGTGAAGCTGTTCCCCTCCCCCTCTCTACTGCACCTGAGGACATGTTTTCACATCCCCTGCCCCTATGCCCATTATAGGAGGCAGAGCTGGAGGGGAGCATGGCACTTGGGCCACTCCCCTCCCCCTCTCTACATTTGCTGAGGACATTTCTCACTTCACCTGTCCCTCTGCCCAGCAGCCCAATGGGAGCACTTTCTTCCTCCCCTGTGTGGGATAATGGGGGCATTGCGGGGGCAGGGGGGGTTCCCAGCATGTGAGGGTAAGGGACCTAGCACTCAGTCTGGAGGAGGCAGCACTTCATCTTTTAAAAGGTTCACCATCACTGCTCTAGTAGAAAGAGCACTGGATTGGGGATCAAAACACCTTGGGTCTATTCTTTATCAGAGCTCTGATCAACTTGGCAAAACTATTTAATCCTTCATCCTTTCAACTCATTTTATTAATTTGATCATTTGTAAAATGGTGTTTTTGTAAGCATTTGGCATTACTTAAAAATTGCACCTCTCAGTACCTGTAATACCCATCTAGACTAGGTAAGGCTTCTTGCTAATCATTTGGTTAGAAGAGGAATATAGACTTTGGAGAATTTTGACACTCTAGCAAGCCTGTCTTTAAAAAAAGTGGCAGCTACTTAAGAGCTTAACTAGAGCATTGAACTAAATTGGAGAATTCAGAAGCAGACAAAAGATGCATAAAGCTCTTGAATGTCAAAGCATTAAATTTCAAAATTTTAAACTAAAAATACATTTTGAAAAGGCCACATCAGGCATTTACATAGCAAGGGATTTTTACTGTATCTCACCTATGTGTTCATCTGGCTTTCAGACTTGCATTTCTCATCTGTCCTCCAAACCCTCATTAAGGTTTTGTGGTGGTGGTAATGTTTTTAATCCACCAGTGACCAAGGTTTTTTCTTAGCTCAGGTTCCAAGTCTAGGCATTCTTGGCTAGTATCCCAGGTACTTCTTTGCCTGAATGTCCCTAAAGTAGTTAGCTGTTTTCTTTTGTTCCCTGAAAAAAAAAAAAAACAGAACCTCTCTTGTTTTTTTTAAATCAGATTTTGTGTCCTCAGCATTAAAAATTTGCTAAACTTTCACATTATTTGCAAATTGCAGCTGGTACATATGCTTTGCTTTTGGCATCTTGAAAGCAATGTTTTCAAAAGATTTTACTTTTTTTCCCCTGACACCATAATTATCTAAACACAAAGAAGAGGGAGGTGGGTAAGAACCTGAAAAGATCATTTGAAGTGAAAATTGTTATTACATAAAGGCAGACATGAGGGGAAAATCCCAAATAGTCCTCTCAAATAATTTAGCAATTTGAATAACGACTTTCTTTACAATTTTGTTCACTGAGGTTTCCTAGGGTATCTTTCATCAGATGGTCCACCTAAAATATAGTTTCCTTTAAGTATTAAGCACCCAACTGGTCCAATGGAAAAAGAACTGGCCCTGAAAAGAAAATCTGGCTCCAAATCCCCAACCTGTGTGACAGTGGGAAAGTAATTTAACTTCCCTGATTCTCAGTTTTCTCATTGGTAAAATGTGAGCATTGGGTTGAATAATCTCTGAGTCCCTTGGAGCTCTAGGTCTATAACAGTGAATGAGTCAACGGTAATTTCTCTTACCCACAAAAGATATGCATTAGGAGTACAGGAGGAAGCAGGGGTGGGGTTAAACCAGAAACTTTGTTCCATGAAATACATCTTTAAAACAGAGCAGCTAAATTAAGTTCATCAAATTGTGTCAAAGTTTTGCTTCTGAGTCAATGTGCCATTATACTTTCTTTCATACATTCTGCTTCACATTTTGCTACATGACATATTTGCTGAGTCTACTAAAAACTTCATACAACTAAGTCCTACATAGAATCATTGAATATTCACATTAATATCTCTTCCAGGAGCGCTCATGTTATTCCTGTAGTAAAGAAAATGTCTCTATCATCGTATAAAGAATGTATCACTCCACGAGAACTATAGCTTAAAGGTGATTACATTTTAATTCATAAGGTATAGGCAACTACAAAAAAAATTGATGAAGACAAAAGAGAAATAGGTCAATAGATTAAAAATACCAGATAGCCAACCAAACTGAAAGAAAATATCATTTATTCCTTGGTAAAACTACAGAAAATAAAAACCAGAAAAAGACTCCTTTGTTTAGTAATCTACCTAGGAAAATGGCTTAGCATTTTGTCAGGAAATGGATTTAGACCCACATCTTGCCCTATACACCCACATGTAATCCACCTGGATAATAGATAAACTCAAAAAAAAATCACAAAAATGGATGACTTTTTTTGCTACTAAACAAAAGATATTATGAGGAAAAACATATCCTAAATTACAACATAAAATATTTATATACAAAGAAAATGTGAAATCTAAAGAAAAAAGAACAGATTATAGAAGATATTTTACAGATAAAAGCTTGACATCTAAAATATATAACAAACTGTTAAGATTTATAAAGATAACTTTTTAGTCTATCATGATCAAATGATATGAATATTCAGTTTTTGAAAGAGAAAATATAAATTATTACACACTTAGAAAAAATGTACTACCTCATTAATAGCAAAAAATACTTCAAATTAAAGCAAATTTGAGGTCCTCCCTCCTACATATCAAACTAACAAAAATAATCTAACTAACCAAACTTAATGTTGGCAGTTATAGAAAAATCAGTTCCATTCAATCATTTAAGATGGACTTACATCTCAAAAATTTTTGAAAGTAAAGTAGATATGTAATAGAAGTTACAAAATAGTCATAGCTTTTTCTCTATCCTAGTAGTAATATCAAAGATTTTAAAGCTATCTAATCTATCTATTTATTTATTTAAGCTATCTAAAGAGCTATCTAATATTTTTTAAATCCCTACCTTCTGTTTTGGAGCCAATGCTGTGTATTGGCAGAAGAGTGGTAAGGGTTAGGCAATGGGTGTTAAGTGACTTGCCCAGGATCACACAGGTAGAAGTGTCTGAGGTCAAATTTGAACCAAGGACCTCCTGTCTCTAGGCCTGGCTCTCAATCCACTGAGCCACTCAGCTGCCCCCTAATATTTTTGAGGCAGCATTATTTGGAAATGTAAGAAAGCAAACTAGGGACAGGTAGGTAGCACAGTGGATAGAATTCTAGCCTGGAGTCCTGAGGACCTGAATTCAAGTCTGATTTCCTACACTTACTGTGTGACCCAGGGCATGTCACAGCATCTATATGAGATATAGAAAAATATATGTATATATATTCAAATACTTCTTTTAAAACTCTGGAAAGTTCACTAATGTCTCTTCTCCAAATCCTCCCAAGGATACTTATTATTATGTTATCACATAATCTCTTGGGAACCTTGGTTTCTTTATCTGTAAAATGCAATTGTTTGACTAGATTTCCTCAAAGACTTCTCTTCCATTGTTAAATCCTACAGCCCTATAATGTAAGGTAGGTAAGGTAAGGTAATGTAGGTAAGGTTTAGGTTTTAGCTGATGGGTTTAATTTTGGCCACTTGAGGTTTGAGGTGCCTTTAGTTGCTCTAAGGGAAACGTTTATTATATGTGTCTACAATCTGGACTATTCCTGCTGCCAGTAATATAGAATACTATCAATGAATTAGAATTTTTCATACTCACCTGCAAACAAAATGTACTTTAGGAGACAATGTAACAAGATTTTAGCTGAGTCGTTAACCAAGACAAAGCTGAAGACCACAAATGTAAAACTACAAGAGAGTTATTATCAGAATCAAATAGCAAATAAGATGCCCTTAGGCATTTGTGGTTAGATTTAAAAGTTCAGATGTGGCTGGAAAATGGTAATGAAGAGTTAGCAAACTCCCTAAGAAGCAGAAACCTCCCAATCAATTGCAGGACAATCTTAAAAAAAAAGAAAATAATACGTTTTTCTTTTATTGATATCTGTGGCAAGCAAACTTCAAGGGTCTACAATCTTTTTTGATGGAAAGTATTTGTTCAGTTCCAGTAGCTTTGTAGACAAAATATTCCATGTTCAGGTTCTGACAATGAGGTGCCATCTCTGAAGAACAAAGCATATCAGTAAAGAAGTTTTGCCCTTTCTAAAATCTTTCTCACCTAAAGAAGGGCAAAGGTAAGGAAGAAACCAAATGATATGAGATGCTTTGTTTATGCAGGTCAAATAGAAATGACATAGTAGAGGTTAAGTAGTAGATATCTTGGTTATACCGTGCATAAATTGTTGGACTGGGAGTTAGGATGACCTAAATTCAAATCCTACTTCAGATACTTACTTGCTGTGAGACCTCAGAAAAGTCATGTAACTGCTAGCTGGCTCAGTTTACTCATCTGAAAAATTGGTATACTAATAGCCTCTATCTCTTAGAGCTGTTATGAGAATAAAATAATATATACAAAGTGTTTTACAAACCTTAAAAGTGATATGTAAATGCTAGTCATAGAAAAAAGTAAAATGTAATTTATGATTCTAATTCTCTTTCAATGCTTTAAATATGTATGCAGTAGCTTATGCCTTCTATAAATATTTCTATGAGCCATTTAAAATTTTAAACCACTTGAGCTAAGCCTAAATTTTATTTAAGTAAAATATTTCAGGAACTAATTAGGAATATAGAGTGGTAAAGGTGGGGAGTAGAGTTCAGGCAAAACAGAGTAGCAAATTAGGAAGGAAGCAAAGAAGAATTCTAAGCAACTGAAATATGTCACAAAGTCCATTTGCTTATAAGCAAGACCCTTCCTAATAATCTATTTACTGACACTTCACAAACAATTCTAATGTGTTTCATTATCTAGTGTCAAAAATCACAGAAAATTAGAAATAGTAAACTACAAGTGGGGAAAGAGCTTAATAAAAGCAGGTATACTAACAATAAGGAAAAGAAAAAATTAAATAAAATCTACTAAAAAAACAAAACAAAACCAAAATGTGAGAACCCACAAAGTATAGCAACCTCAGACCATTTAGTACAAAAGCAAAAAGGAGTCAAAAACCTTCAAAGCGTCTTGCAAAAATCTTTTTTTTAACCTCTACCTTCAATCTATCTAGGAAATGCCACAATCTAGAAAAACTCATTCACAAAATGTTTTTGGATAAACCTTATACAGTTTAAAGAGCACAAAATACTACAAGTTGAAAGACTTGAATTCTGAGTGATCCCACCAGTAACTAGTTTTGTGACCTTGGGCAAATGATCTTACCTCTATGACACTATAAATCCAGGGGCTTGAGCTAGAGGTCCCTTTCAGCTTTAATAATCAAAATTGTCTAGCCCAGGTTTAACTATAATTCCATTCCATTCCAAGAATACATACATATATATATATATATACACAAATATAACAAAAATATGTCTTATGTTCTATCATATATACATATATGTGTGTATATTTATTATATAGATTATACTTATATATTTATATTCATTATATATTTATAATAAAATTTTATTTGAATATAATAAAATAAAATGTTTTATTATAAATTTATAAAAATTATATATTTCTTACATATATATGTACATGAAACTCTTACCTTCTGCCTTAGAATCAATATTAAGTATTAATTCTAATTCAAAAGAGCTAATTAAGGGGTTTTCCCAGGGTCACACAGCTAGAAAGTGTCTAAGATCACATTTGAATGCATAACCTCCTGTCTCCAGGCCTAGTTTTCTATCCACTGAGCCACCTAGCTACCCTCCATTCCAAGCATATTTTAAAAGATTCTTAATGACAGAATCTTAGTATATCTAGTTTCAATACATCTCCATCTAAAGGTGTTAAGAAATAGGCATTCAATAAAAAGTAACTGATGGACTAATTCTACCTTCTATAGGTGATAACAAAGAATCAAAGCAACTAGAATAAGAAATGCTAACTCTGAAAATGTTCAACCAACATTTCAAAATCAAAAACTCTGATTGTCACAAATGAAATCCAACAAAATGCTCCAAAGGATTCAATACCATCAGGTCACTTTAGGAATGATGTCACAAGGAAGCTACTAATGAAAAATTGAGTAGTCACTCAACAAGGATTTATTAAGTGCTTATAGTGTGCCAGACACTAGGTTAAGCTCTGAAGAGAGAAAGGGGAAAAAAAAAACAGTCCTTGCCCTCAAGGAGCTCACAGCCTAATGAAGGAGGCAACATGTAAACAACTTGTTCAAATAAAACATAGGATAAATTAGAAGCAGTCTCAGAAAGAAAATGCTAAGATTAAGGATTGGGAAAGGTTTCTTCCAGAAGAGTAGTTGAGACTTAAAGGAAGCCAAGAGATGGAGATGAATGAAGAGGGAGAGAATGTTAGGCTTGAAGATCTCCCCTTTTATCAGGCTAGCATCACGGAACAACATAGTGCCATAACTGATTCGATAACATAGCCAAGTAATTTATATGACAAAGTTTTCTCAATGCTTGTCTCTTGCCTGTATTGATATTCCTCTACATTCATTAACTTATGAATGACATTATTTACAGCATCATGTACTCAGACTCCATCACCATCCTTCAGCAAGAAGATGTATTTCAGTATTACACTAAATAATAATCTTATACCTCAAAAAGGGAGGCAAATCTTATCTGAAAGGGAAAGCCCCTGTAATGACTTCAATGAAGAAAAAGATTCTTTGAAGGTGTTAAAGCCTTTGGCAGTTACAAGTCCATATGTCCAGGGTGAAGAATCTGTTACAGATGAGGAAAAACACAACTTATTTACCACGACCAATTCTTCAAGTGCATTGTATCTTATTGCCTGCCATACACATCTTCTAGAACATCTTACAGTGATAGATTAAATGAGGTCAGAAAACACCTGTGCTTTAAACATTATGTTTATCACCTATTACCTAGCAAAGTGCTCCATACGCATGAGGCCCATAATAAATATTTTTGAATAGAACTGAATTTTATCCTTAAAACTGTTTTTTTTTCCTTTTGTTGCCAATAAAATCCTGTTGGGATCCAACTGAGTAAGCAATTATTTCTATCTGAAGCCTACACAATTTTGAGTTGGAAAGGACCTTTAAGACCAATATAAAGTAAACATGCAGTGGAGTCCTACTTCTAGATTAAATAATCACTTTGTAAAATGGATAATCACTCTTTTGTTATCTTTTATATAAGTCTCAGCTTACACATATTAGATTTTCTTAAACTGAAGAGTCTTAAAAGTAGACCCTGGCTGCTGCTGGTTGAATCATATCACCAAAATATTGTTTGGTAGGTTTAACAATTCATAAAGACTAAATTCACATTTTAAAATTTGAATTGTTCTAACTTTCCCCAATATTCAAGTATCATGAATTAATTTCATAAATGAAAGTATTCAGAAATTGAAAACTCAGCAAAATCTGTAGTAAAAAAATTCTTATTTTCCATTTAAAAAATTTTTTATTACCTTGAAGAGTAGCCTGGAGAAGGATTAGAAATCAACCAACCTATTATATGTAAGGAGGGGAAAAGCATGAAGCATATGAACTTCAGAAATAACATTTTCTTTTCAATATAAAACTGAATGCAGGCAAATTTTAGGCTTGTTCAATTATTCATCCAGCTGAAATAAAGGATTTGCTCAACAAATGGCTTCCAATTACAAGTGAACTACAAATGACCATATTCTCATAATAAGTAATTTTTAGGAAGAGTCATAATAAAAGAAATTTGGTGGAATGAAATTATTAGTTACTGTTATCGATTACCACAGTGCTTGGCACACAGGAGGCAGTTAATAAATATTTTTACTCATTTATTCAATAGTTTATTGAAGGGCTACCATAAGCAAAGCTCAGTGTTCCTTGTGCTAGGGGATGAGAAGGTGACTAAGATATTGTATATGTCTTCAGTAAATTTACAATTTAGTAAAGGAACTGAAAGATTAGAGAGTCAGTACAAGAAAATTCATAGTGTTAACCATAAAGCCAGGAAGAATTTGGTTCAAATTCTTCTCACAATGGTTGTATGACTCTAGTCAAGTCAATTAACCTCTTGATGTTCTAGGCAACTCTCTAAGCCTGTAAAATGCAGAGGAGCTGCCAACCTGCATTAGTAGAAGAAATTTCTTTTGGGAGTTCTTATACCAATGAAGTCATGAGTCTAGTTCTTTTCCTAACTTATGCTCTGGTGATTTTTAAAGATAGTGCCCCTTCTGAAAACTATAGTCTCAACTCACACTCTCAGGTCAGGTTCCCCCAAAGGATGATAACCCCAGGTTAAAGATATTCTCTTAATCTGTTTCTCAAATTATCTCCTGCATGGTGCTTCACTGCTTAGTTTTTCAGCTAAGCTTTGCCTACAGTACTGAGATGCATGCTTGGAATGAAGTGGGGCCCATGCCCTAGGATCAGCAGGAGTCTTGGCTCAGGGATCTTCCATTTCCTGAAGAAAATCTCAGTTCCAAATGCCAGACTGTCAATTCTTTTGCTAGTTCATTAGACTCTACTCCAAAGCTGGATTCCCTAGTAGGCTATACTCCTATTCTATTTAAATTCTGAGTTTCTCTCATTCAACCATATTAATGAATGAGAAGAGAAAATGGCACATAATTGCTAGGATGGCATCACTTATTTTGGGGACATAGACAAATCTGTCATTCTGTTGCAACATGCCATTTCTGGGGAGGGGAGAAGAGGAAATAGGAATCATCCATTTCCCCTAGCTGTAATGTCCAAAAAGCAAAAGGAAAAAAGTGAAAAGCAACCTCACAAACTTGGTACTTCCTCCATAACTGACTCTTTTCGACAGTGAGAACTAACTCTTCTAAGATGAAATTGACTTGATTTTTTTTTAAGAGAGAGACAAGTATTATGGTTATACCACACTGATATCATTTTCCTGAACAATGCTAATTGCCATCATTCAAGACCCTATAATCCTTTCAAATTAATTCAGAAATCTCTTCATACCTGACTGAAGATTGTAGGAAAATTTATTGATACTTCCTTTGCAAAAATAAATGATGGCATTATATAAGATGTCAGCTAAGTATATTTTAAATATATGTACATATTTAAATCATCATGGAAATTAACTGGCATTTTTAAAATTGAACAGTTTCATACATTGTTGGTGGAGCTGTGAATTGATTCGACCAGACTGGAAAACAGTTTTAAATATTGAAAACATGGCTAAAATAGTTCTACTCTTTAACCTTAAGATTGGACAGCTAAATATATGCTCCAAGAAAATCAAAGATTAAAATTAAAGTCCACAGTACAACAAAAAATTTTGTAGTATTTTTTGGTAGTAGCAAAGAATGGAAAACATAGTCATAGTAGTTGATGAGTATAAGGAAAAAATTACTAGACCTAAAAGACAACAAATACAGAGAAGAATAAGAAGATTTATATGAACTGATACAAAATAAGTTGAGCTAAACAAGAATTCCAACAATGGGAATGGATAGAATACTTTCTAAAAATTTAAACTGAATGTTATAAATTATAACAAATGAGATTTCTAGGTATAGGTTAGAAAACAATCTAACAATGACCTCACTAGTGGCATGATGTGAATTTGAGACTTAAAAAATGAAGTCTAAAAAATACTAGTAAAGAAACTCTTGCCATAGATATATTCTAAGGATATTTAAAATGACACATTTATCTTAATTAGATCTTTTTTTAAAAAAACTCTTACCTTCTGTCTTAGAATAAATATCATGTATTGGTTCCAAGGCAGAAGACTGATAAGGCAATGGGGTTTAAGTGACTTGCCCAAGGGACAGCTAGGAAGTATCTGAGGTCACATTTGAACCCAGGACCTCCCATCTCTAGGCCTGACTCTCAATCCACTAAGCCACACAGCTGCCCCCTTAATTAGATTTTAAAATGTGCTTCATAAACACTTTAAGATAAACAGATAAATTTAACATTTCCTAGGCAAGTAAAATATTTCATTGCATAGTTCATCAGTGTAAGTTTTCTTCAGAATCAAAGTCTGCATTTCTTCATGGAACCTTGTAAATCAACCAGTATGTTCTCTATTAACATAAGGGATGAATTTAAAATCCATAAAGAAAGGATTTTTAAAACAAGCAATAGCTAGTTCTTTTTCAGAAAATGAAATATAGATACAGACACATTAATAGATATCCACCCTTCTGGGAGACTACCTCAACTTACATCACAACTTGTGGGTTGGGATCTGTGAAGATTAAATTCTCTCCCTGCCCGTTTTTTAGATTTAATCACCAAAAATGTAAACACCCCACTCACAACTGAGAGGTGGAGAAATGTGACCCACGTGTGCAATAGTGGGTAACAAATCAGAATAGATTGACTGCCCTCTGGGCAGTCCTAAGCAAAGCTTTAGACTATGATTTGTCCACGTAAGTAGAGGAAGGCACAGGAAATCACGCAAAGAAGCATCTTTAAAAGGAGTCACAACTTCCTGTGAGAGGGAATTTGTGCTTGGGACTTCTGAGTACTCTCATTCTTTGGAGTTTTGAGTTGGAGTTGGAGGCTAATGAAGAATCTGCTGACTGGACCTGAGACCTTGGACTTGGTGAGACTATCCTTGGATCTCTCCCTTTGGACTGACACATGGTGAGTGAAAGCACCTTCCTGGTACCCTTCCTGGATTTTCTGAAGAGACTAGCCTCAGGAGAGACCTATCCTCTTGAGAGAGGCTTCCTGCATCCCCAGGCCCTCAGTTACAAGGACCAAGCCCTCTCTGACTAAGGACTAAACTCCCCTGCTTGTTTTTGAGCCAGGGGTCAGAGCAAAATACTTAATACTAGGCTAGCTATCTTACCCTATCCTCTCTCTCATTTTCTTACTTTCACTCTTTCTATATTTTGTAAATAAATTGTTAAATAAATCTCTTGGAATTAATTAAAATTACTGGTGACCCTATTCTTAAATAATCCAGTCCAACCTTTTATGAAAACCTCTCACAATTTCTACCCCTTACAGATCCCCAGAGGTAGCTGCTACTTTCAAGTTCAAGGGTTACCCTGCAAGGACCCAGCTTATAATAGCATAGCTCACAAACCTCCAATGGTGTGTTTAACAGTAAACTAAACAATACAACTAGCTCAAAGTAAAATCATTTATTAAGTTAGCATAGTAAATGTAATAGAAACAAAATATTCCACCTCCCATTAACCTGAGATAGAGGCTCCCATAAATACATAATGTCAGTCGGAAATATAGGAATAAACACTGTACAATAGTAACAAGGCACACATGGAGAGAATATCAGTGGCCAAAGAATTTTCTACTTTGCATGATGCCCTTACACTGTTCTCCATTGTGCCTGGCATCTCTACTGGGTAGGTTGCTTTGCTATTAGGCTGGGTCTTCTCTTCAAAGGGCATACTAGGCAAATTGCTTCCCACCAGGCAGCCATAGTCTCTACCACTTCCAGCTTCAGGCTCAGATATAATCTTCAGAGGTGTCACTGCTATGCTTTTCCAGAAAGAGTAGAGGCCCATCAACTAATACCGTCAGGTATTAGTAGGTACCAGAGGTCAGCTCTGGGCATGCCCTCTCTCAGGAAAGAGGTTACAGAGCAATCATTCTAAGTTTTTCCTTTTGACAACTTTTCCTGGTTAAAGAAGGGGATCTCCTGGGTGAGAGACCTTACCTTAACTCATGGTGACTATTGAGTGCATTTTCACTCATCATTTACTATGCATGTTTGTTTTAAGGATTTTATTTCTTTTCTTTCTTTTTTAATGGAGTGAAAATTATGGATAAGAGTGAGGTTAGTATGATAGGGCTGTCAAAAGAAAAGAAAGCAAAAGAAAAGAGAAAAGAGAAAAGAAAAGAAAGGGTTTCTGAAATATTTTTTCAAGGCACAGAAGAGAAAAGAATGAAAGAAAATAAACATAATGAGCAAGAGAAGTCTGAAAGTTGCATCTGAATTGGCTACATACTTTAACAGGAAAAATAAGTCATATATAATTTGCCCTTTCATATGTAATCTTCTTTTTCTGTTCTATTTAATATAGGAAAATACTCATTATATTTGGTGTTCATTACATTCAGAATTAAAATAATTTTTTAAGCATAGCCTGGATCAGACACAACCTTACATTTCATTATTTCTGTTATTTCCCACTTTAGATAAAAAAGTTAACCAAACCAAAACCACAAAATCTTCACTACAAGGTAAAATCACAAAATTTCAGAGTTAGAGAGAAATTCACAAGTCATCTAGTTCAACTAAAATAAAATTCCCTCTATAATATCCAGCTTTTGATTAAAGCTCTATAGCAAGAAAGAAATTGCTCATTGAGTCAAAACATTCCTCTTCTATATAGATGTAATTTTTAAGAAGTGTTTCATTACATATACTCATCTTTCCACAACTACCATCCATAGGTCCTAGTTGTTTGAGGGGAAGGGAATAAAAAAAAACCACCCTAATTTCCTTTTCTTTTTAATTGTTTATTTATTTAATTAATTAATTGTGAATATTTTTCTATGGTTACATGATTCATCTTCTTTCCCTCTCCTATCCCTCTCCCCCTTCCATAGCCAATGAGCAATTCAACTAGGTTTTTCATGTGTCATTGATCAAGACCTATTTCCATATTATCAATATTTGCAAGAGAGTGTTCTTTTAGAGTCTACATCCCCAATCCTATCCCCATCAAACCATGTGATCAAGCAGTTGTTTTTCTTCTGTGTTTCTACTCCCACAGTTCTTTGGATGTGGATAGCATTCTTTCTCATAATTCCCTCAGAATTGTCCTGAATCATTGCATTGCTGCTAGTAGACAAGTCCATTACATTCGATTGTACCACAGTATATCTGTTTCTGTGTACACTGTTCTCCTGGCTCTGCTCCTTTCACTCTGCATCAGTTCCTGGAGGTCGTTCCAGTTCACATGGAATTCCTGTAGTTCATTATTCCTTTTAGCACAATAGTATTTCATCAACAACAAATCTTAACACAATTTTTTCAGCCATTCCCCAATTTAAAGGCATCCCCTCACTTTCCAATTTTTTGCCACCACCAAGCGTGGCTATAAACGTTTTTGTGCAAATCTTTTTCCTTATAATCTCTTTGGGGTATAGACCCAGCGGTGCTATGGCTGGATCAAAGGGCAGACAGTCTTTTAAAGTTCTTTAGGCATAGTTCCAAATTGCCTTCCTGAATAGCTGTATCAATTCACAACTCCAACCTTAATTTCTTTTTCAAATGCCTAAAAATAGAGATAAAATTATGCCATATTGTCACTAAATGTTCCTTTCTCGAACTTAAACATCTCTAGTTCCTTACTTATTCTTCTTTGGCAATATCTTGATACCTTTCAAAATCTTGATATGTTGATTCTGGATGCTCACCCATTTATCAACTATCCTTTCTAATACATGGTCCTTAATATGATACCCAGTTGTGTTCTAGAAAGAGTATTTACTGGATAGTGTGTTTACTCAGGACAGAGTAAAGAGTGACTATTGCCTCATTAAGTCCTGAATACTATGCCTTTTCTAATGCCCTAAATAATCACACTGACTCATATAAACACAGTTTACTAAAACCCAGAGATGTTTTTCCAATAAACTTCAATCTAGTTATGACTTCCATTTACTACCTGTGAAAATGTCTTTGTGAATCAAAGTATAAGACTTTCAGTTTTTCACCTTCTTAAACTTAGTCCCACATTCTAGAAAGTCAACATCTTTTCAAGTTCTGATTCTAACAGCCAATATATTATCTATCCCTCCCAGCTTTTTATCGTCTGCAAATCTGATAAACCTGAACTGCAAATGTCAGTTTGTTATAGAAGACATGGTGCCAGTAAGACCTGAGTATAAATCCTATTTTTCAAATTCAGTAGATCTGTCACTTTGGACAAGTCACTTAACTTTTCAGAACACCAGTTTCTCTCTCTCTAAAATGAAAATGTGGGACTAAGTAACCTTTGGAGATACTTTCCAACTCCATGATCCTATGATCATTGATTTAAAATGTCCTCTGAACAGAGCATATTCTTTTAGTGTCCAGCCATTCAACCAGTTCCATATTTCACTATCAGCACTATCATCTTGATATGTCTGGAATGACTTCCCTGGTAGAATTTAAAGTTATGGCATCCAGTCATCCCCAAGACACCTTTAGGGAGTATGAAACATCAAAACTATTTTCAAAATAATAAAATATTATTTTCATTTTAAAATAACTTTATTTTCAAACTATATATCTCTGTGAATCTAGATTTCTTCATATACTTCAACTAAAACAATATACTACAACAGATTGAATGAAGAAATTTTGAGAAACCAGCTGTCTTCTATTAAGACAGACATTGAATTGGAAACTATATAAAATAATGCCACCCATCTGTCTTTCTTTCTTTCAGAAGATATG
The DNA here is from genome assembly GCF_027887165.1 of Monodelphis domestica. NCBI lineage: Eukaryota > Metazoa > Chordata > Mammalia > Didelphimorphia > Didelphidae > Monodelphis > Monodelphis domestica. Next base: position 226,325,918 of record NC_077228.1, on the reverse strand, counting down.
GTTATTTTCCCCCTAAACATGTTACTTATAATAATATTTAATAGGTTTAGTTAATTTTAGATTAATTCATTTTTAAATTATACACTTTAATTTCTAATATGGCAAATATTAAGAGATATAATGCACATAAATAAAAGCTCTCTTGTGTTTTCAATGGATAGAACACCATGCCTCAAGTCAGGAGGACCTAAGTTCAAACCTGGCTCAGACACTTCCTAGCTGTGTGACTCTGGGAAATTCACTTAACCCCAACTTAGTCCTTGCTGCTCTTCTGCCTTAGAATTGATACTAAGGCAGAAGGATCTAATTTGATGGATATCCATAAGTTTTCTCCTACTTTCTGTTACAATTTTTTAAATTAATTTGCAAGAGGCCAGGTAAATACATTTTTTGCTAGACTTTATTAGGTATACACTATCCCTGACCAAAATCACCAATCACCTTAATTATTTCTTCAAAAAACTTCTTCACTTCCTAAACTCTTTCTCTTCTCTGTCCCTTCTCTTGATTGGCAGCAGGGATGAAATGCACCACTATTGTTAAGATATTTAGCTTCTTTTCCAAGGCTTCAAAGTCCTTAGTAAGGTTTTTTTTTTTTTTTCAGATTCTTCCTTTTAGATTCATATCTTCATATGAATGATATGAAAGAAAATAGTTGCTATGTTCTACAAGTCTCGGAAAATTCTCCATCCCTTACATACACATTAATGGCAGGACAACAAAGTACCTTCCTTATTAAGTCCTGAAGGAAGAACACACCTAACACCAATATTTATCTCTTCTTGTTATTTTTTTTTAAGAACCCTTACCTTCCGTCTTGGAGTCAATACTGTGTGTTGGCTCCAAGGCAGAAGAGTGGTAAGGGCTAGGCAATGGGTGTCAAGTGACTTGCCCAGGGTCACACAGCTGGGAAGTGTCTGAGGCCAGATTTGAACCTAGGACCTCCCATCTCCAGGCCTAGCTCTCAATCCACTGAGCTACCCAGCTGCCCCCTCTTCTTGTTATTATTCTCTCTGGATGATCTATCATCTAAAGGTGCCAAGTGATCCACATCAGCAATTCATGGAATGCAAATAGTGATTTCCTTCTCAAAAATATAGATACTTCTTCCTTTTATGGAAATAATCGCATATTTTTTACTTTATTCCAAGTGTTCAATGGTCATTCTTCTCTGTGTAGCATTCTTCCACTATCTAACCTCTGCCCTTTTCTTCTTCAATATTCATATGTAGCAACTAAGTGGCACAGAGAAAAGAGTATTGGAATTTGATTTAGGAAGACTCAAGTTCAAAGCCTTTCTAGGACACTAGCTATCCATGTACTCCAAGGAAACATACTTAAACCTCTGTCTGCCTCAGTTTCCTCAACTGTAAAATGGAAAGAATAATTGCACCTACTTCCCAGATTTGCTGCGAGAACCCTTGAGATATTTGTAAAATGCTTTGAAAACTTTACAGCACTAGAAAATGCTAGCAATTATTCAGCTTTGGAGCCAAGCTTGTTCTTTATAATTTTGCAGTATTCATCTTCAATTCTGTTGTTTTTAGCATTTCCATATACATTGACAGTCATTGCATATACTGTTTTCTCAGTTCTATGTACTTTTAGCAGTTTTTATAAATGTTTCCACATTTCACTGTACTCATCTTATTCTTAATTTCTTACAGTAGAGCAATATTCTACTACATTCTTGTACCAATCTTTTTAATTCAAGGAATAGGCATCTACTTTGTTTCCAATCCTTTGCTAACACAAAGTTTTTACTATAAATGTGTTGATATATAAGAAGCCTTTATTTCTTGGTCAGTGATATCCTTGGCACACATGCCCAGCTGTGGAATCTCTAGATCAAACAATGTGGATGTCTTAAGCCACTTTATTTGCATCATTCCAAATTGCTTTCTGAAATGGTTGCCCTAATTCATAGCTCTAACAACAATGCGTTAGTGTGCCTTTCTTTTTTCCCTTCCTTCAACTTTAAACATTCCCCATGTTTTATTATCATTGATAATTTGTTTGGTATATGGTCAAACCTCAGGGTTATTATGAGTTTCATTCCTGTTATTATTCACAATTTGGAATTCTTCCATGTGACTATAAGTAATTTGCATTTATTCTTTTGAGAACTATTTATTGATGCCATTTGATTACTTATGTATTAAGAAAGAATTTGATCATATATTTCCTTTAATTGTCACTTGGCATCTTGGATATCAAACCTTTATCACAGATATTTAAAAGCAAAGATTTTTCTTCAATTGGTTTTATCCTAAATTAATTGATTTTAATTGTGCAAAACTGTTTCAATTTCACATAATTGAATTATCTATTTGTCTTTTTAACTGATTTTTCCAATTGTTTAGTTTAAAAATTAATCTCCTATAGTTTTGAAGACTGTATGATCTGTTTCTCATCTATTTTTAATGGTATAATCTATAGTATTCAAATCATATATCAATTTTGAATTTGTTGTAGAATGTGGTGTAAAATACTGGTCTACTCTCATTTCTGCTAAATTACTTTCCAATTTTCCCAGTAATTCTTATCAGATAGAATTAATTTCAAGGTGGTAAAAAAAAACAGAATTCTTGCCAAAATGTCCAGTCATAACATTAAACTATACAATTTTAAAAGAATAATGTTTTAATATATATTACCAGATCAAATACTCGTAATTTCAAATGTAAGAGGAATAAAAAGTCTTCAAAATATAAACACCTAGTAAAAGAAATGAAAATGATATGGGAATAAGATGTAGAAGAATAGAGGACCATGACTTCCAGGTAAACATGGTGGCAGTGTAGACTGAGGATTCTTCCTCTCCTCACCACCTACCAATGTAGACTACTTCAAAAGGCCAAAAAACCCAAATTCATATGAATGAAAGGACTCTACAGTAGGGCATAGCATTGAAGGTATGTAGGATTTGGGTGTTTCTATGAGGGTATGAAATAGCTTCTACCAAAATGCGAGCTGATCAACCCTCACCAACCCCACCTACAGATCTAGAGTCAGAGCCAGTGCCCTACACTGAGTGAGCAAGGGGCACCTCTAGAGTGAGTGAGGGGCACCTCTAGGTCCCTAGCAGCTGACTAAGACCACCAAAGAATTGCCCCTTTGAGCAGTTAGACATAAAACCCCAGCAGATTGAAGAGCTCAGACCTTGGGCTCCCATGTGGAGATAGTGCAAAGAAGGGCAGTAAATAGTAGAAACTACAGAGACTTGAGAGGTGGCCTCAAGCAAAAACCATGCTCCTTAGCTCCATACACAGAGAGCCTGCCCTCCTCACTCAGACTTCTGAATGGAAAAGGAAGTAAAAACCACCATAGTTATGGCAAAGAAAGGCCAGGAAAAACAACTTCCCAACACCAAGAAAAACAAGAAGGCAATGACCCTGGAAAATTTTTATGGAGGAAAAATCCAGACTACAGAGGAAATAGCAGAAAAGGGCATACAAGTAAATGCAAAATTATTTCCAGAAAAATGGAAATTGGCCACAATCTCTAAAAGAACTTAAATCAGAGCTTATCAAAAAGATAGCAGGATAGTGGCAAAAAAAGTTGGAAATGGTTCAAAAAGAAAATGACAGTTTAAAGGAAATGAACACCCAATTACAGACCTAAATTAAACAGCTAGAAGCCATGAAAAGCAGGATAGACCAAACCGAATAGGAAAATCAAAAGATTATACCAGAAAGCCAATATTTAAAGACCAGAATTGGGCAATTGGAAGCCAATGATCTTGCAAAACAGCAATAATTAATTTAGCAAAGTCAAAAGACTGACAAAATAGAAGAAAACATAAAATATCTCACTAAAAAGAAGATAGATCAGAAAACCAGTCCCAAACAGACAATTTGAGAATCATTGATTTACCTGAAAACCCAAAAATAAACAGAAATCTTGACATCATAATACAAGAAATTATCCAAGAAAACTGTCATCATGCTCTTCAACAAGGGGACAAACTATGCATTCAAAGAGCTCATAGTTGTACACTAAATCCTCAAAAGACAACCCCCCAAAATGTAATTGCCAAATTCAAGAGCTTCCAAGCTAAGGAGAAAATTTTACAAGAACTCAAAAGAGACAATTCAGATATCAAGGAACACCAATTAGGATTATGCAATATCTGGCAGCTTCCACACTAAAGTACCACAAGGTTTTCTGACTATCATATTCCAAGCCTTGAGTTAATATATTAACAAATCTGAGAGGGCAGAGGTCAACGAATTGGACATAGAAATTAAAAAAAACTTTAAAGTGAACAAATTAAAAATCCCTACATGAAAACTATAGAGATCCTAAAAATCAAAGGAGAAATTAATAAAAATCAAAAGTGAAAGAACTATTGAATTAACAAATAAGACCAGAAGCTGATATTTTGAAAAAAAAACAAATAAAATAGACAAAGTACTGGTCAATCTAATAAAAAAAAAGGAAAGAAGAAAACCAAATTAACAGTATCCAAGATGAAAAGCAAGAACTCACCTCTAATGAAGAGGATATGAAGGCAATCATTAAAAACTACTTTGCCCAATTATATGGCAACAAATATGGCAATGTAGGTGATATGGATGAATATTTCCAAAAATATAAATTGCTTAGATTAACAGAAGAATAAATAGAATACTTAAATATTCCTGTATCAGTAAAAGAAACTGAACAAGCCATCAAAGAACTCCCTAAGAAAAAATTCCCAGGGCCTGATGGATTCACCAGTGAATTCTATCAAACATTCAAAGAACAGCTAACCCCAATACTATACAAACTATTTGACATAATAAGCAAGGAAGGAGTTCTACAAAATTCCTTTCATGACACAAATATGGTACTGATTACAAAGTCAGGCAGACCAAAAACTGAGAACAAAAACTATAGACCAATCTCCTTAATGAACATAGATACAAAAATCTTAAGTAGAATACTAGCAAAAAGACACTAGCAAATGATCATGAGGGTTATTCATTATGATCAGGTAGGATTTATACCAGGAATGCAAGGATGATTCAATATTAGGAAAACCATCCACATAATTGGCTGTATAAACAAGCAAACCTACAAAAATCACATGATTATCTTAATAGATGCAGAAAAAGCCTTTGACAAAATGCAACACTCATTCCTATTGAAAACACTAGAAAGTTTAGAAATAGAAGGGCCTTTCCTAAGAATAATAAACAATATATATATAAACAATGAGCAAACATCATCTGCAGAATTAGAAGCATTCCCAATAAGATCAGTAGTGAAACAAGGATGGCCATTACCACCTTTACTATTTAACATTGTAGTAGAAACACTAGCAGTAGCAATTAGAGAAGAAAAAGAAATTGAACATATTAAAATAAGCAATGAGGAGACCAAGCTATCACTCTTTTGCAGATGATATGATGGACTACTTAAAAAATCCTAGAGAATCAACTAAAAAGCTAGTGGAAATAATCAACAACTTTAGCAAAGTCGCAGGATACAAAATAAATAAGTCATCAGCATTTCTATATATTTCCAACACATCTCAGCAGCAAAAATTAGAAAGAGAAAATTCCATTTAAAATCACCCTAGACAATATAAAATATTTAGGAATCTATCTGACAAGACAAACACAGGAACTATATGAACACAATTACAAAACACTCTCCACACAATTAAACTAGATCTAAACAATTGGAAAAACATTGATTGCTCATGGGTAGGACAAGCTAACATAATAAAAATGACAATCTTACCCAAATTAATTTACTTATTTAGTGCCATACCCATTGAACTACCAAAAAACTTTTTTACTGAATTAGAAAAAAACATAACAAAGTTCATTTGGAAGAACAAAAGATCAAGGATATCCAGGGAAATCATGGGGAAAAAATGAAAAGGAAGGAGGACTTGCAGTCCCAGATCTCAAAATATACTTTAAAGCAGTGGTCATCAAAACAATTTGGTACTGGCTAAGAGACAGAAAGGAGGATCAATGGAATAGACTTGGGGTAAATGACCTCAGCAAGACAGTCTATGATAAGCCCAGATTCCAGTTTTGGGGACCAAAATCCACTATTTGATAAAAAAAACTGCTGGGAATATTGGAAGACAGTATGGGAGAGATTAGGTTTGGATCAACATCTCACACCCTACACCAAGATAAACTCAGAATGGGTGAATGACCTGAATATAAAGAAGGAAACTATAAGCAAATTAGGTGAACACAGAATAGTATACTTGTCAGATCTCTGGAAAAGGAAAGACTTTAAAACCAAGCAAGAGCTAGAAAAAAAATCACAAAATGTATAATCAATAATTTTGATTACATCAAATTAAAAAGGTTTTGTACAAACAAAACTAATGCATCCAAAATAGAAGGGAAGCAACAAACTGGGAAATAATCTACATTATAAGAATCTTTGACAAAGGTCTAATTACTCAAATTTATAAAGAGTTAAATCAATTGTACAAAAAATCAAGCCATTCCCCAATTGACAAATGGGCAAGAGACATGAATAGGTAATATTCAGATAAAGAAATCAAAACTATTAATAAGCACATGAAAAAGTGTTCTAAATCATTTATAATCAGAGAAATGCAAATCAAAACAACTCTGAGGTACCACCTCACACCCAGCAGATTGACTGCCATGACAGCAAAGGAAAGTAATGAATGTTGGAGGGGATGTGGCAAAATTGGGACATTAATGCATTGCTGGTGGAGTTGTGAATTGATCCAATCATTCTGGAGGGCAATTTGGAACTATGCCCAAAGTGTGCTAAACGTTTGTCTGCCCTTTGATCCAGCCATAACACTGATAAGGGAAAAGACTTGTACAAGAATATTCATAGTTTCACTCTTTGTGGAGGCAAAAAATTGGAAAATGGGAGGATGCTTTTCAATTGGGGAATGGCTGAAGAAGTTGTGGTATATGTGATGGAATATTATTGTATTCAAAGGAATAATGAACTGTAGAAATTTCATGGGAACTGGAATGACCTTCAGGAATTGATGCAGAGTAAAAAGAGCAGAACCAGGAGAACATTGTACACAAAGACAGAAACACTATGGCACAATAGAATGTAATGGACTTCTCTAGTAGTAGCAATGCAATGATACAGAATAATTTGGAGGGATTTATGAGAAAGAACACTATCCACATCCAAAGGAAGAATTGTGGAAGCAGAAACACAGAAGAAAAACAACTGCTTGATCACATGGGTTGATGATTGGGGATATAGACCTTCAATTATCACCCTAGTGCAAACATCAAAAATATGGAAATAGGTTTTGATCAAGGACACATGTAAAACTCAATGGAATTGCGCGTCAGCTAAGGGAGGGTGTGGGGGGATGGGAAGAACATGAATCTTGTAACCAAGGAAAAATATTCTAAATTGACTAATTAAGAAAGATGTAGTAGAGTATGTCCTAATTAGTCTATCTGCTATAGGAATTGGTTCAAAGATGTTTTCAGGAATAATTTTTATAGAAGAGGAGTATGCATTCCAATACCTTTTTATTCAATTACATTTAAAATTTTATTTTGGGGGTAGCTGGTTGGCTCAGTGGATTCAGACCAGGCCTAGAGATTGGAGATCCTAGATTCAAATCTGAACTCGGACACTTCCTAGCTATATGACCCTGGACAAGTTACTTGACCCCAATTGCCTAGCTCTTATACACAGTATTGATTCTAAGATGGAAGATAACGGTTTGTGTTTTTTTTTTTTTAAGTTATTTTATCTAACTGTACTAGGCTTGATAGGACATTAAATACCAAAAACTGGTAGATGACCAATTTTTCCCTGGATCAAGGGAAAAAAAAACTGAGAATCATGAGAGAATAAAAATTAATAGCTTGTATTTATATGGAATTTTAAGATTACAAAGCACTTAAAAAAACTCATTTGATCTTAACAAGAAGTTTCCAAGAAAGAGTATAAGTATCCTCCTCCATCTCATAAATGAAGATGAAGAAACCGACTTAGATAAGTTAAGTAGCTTACCCAAGATTGTACAGTAACAAATACTGAACTGGAACTCTGGTCTTTGTCTACCTTTTCTTTTTTTTTTTTTGTTATATCATTTCCCCTGCCTAGCCTCTAATTCAAAATCTTTACATTACAGGACATACTACTTATTCTCTTTTCAAAAGTCCCAAGAAAAAAATAAGACCCCAAAATGCTCAAAATCAGCACTGTATCTTAACCTGAAATAAATATTTTACTCAGTTTCCCTCCATTATTTTCAAAATTCTTAAGAGGTTTAATTGTAACTTTTATGTGAACATCCAAACTGATTCCATTGTACCATTATAGACAGAACTACTTCTTCTACTTAAAAATTATCTGGGCGTACTAGCATGAATTCAAGATTTAATGGAAAAATCTGTTTTAAGTAAATATGTAAGCAATATCCATAGTCAAAGCTAGGCAGTACAGTGAATAAAGCTACTGCATTCCATACTTATCATAGAATCAGGAATATCTGAGTTCAAATAGGGCCTTAGATAATCTATTCAGTTTTGATCATGGGCAAGCCTCTGTTTGGCTCAGTTTTCTCAAATGAAAAATAAAAGTACTTAACTTCACTTGATTGTTGTGAAGATCAAATAAGATAATATTTGCAAAGCCCTTAGCATTGTATGTTTTTTTTTTTGCAATTTAACATTCATTTTATTAATAATAATTTCACCGTATGCTACATAAATGCATATTTTATATAGAAGAAAATAGGTTTCAAGGAAATAATAGTCCGAAACAACATGGCAGCAATCACAGGAAAGAAATCTCTGGCAAAAAGATTTCATTGCTTTCTAAAATGGTTGTCTGCAACAGCCATGAGGTGGAGAGATTATCCAGGATAAGGATGATAGGAAATTTACAACACTTGCATCATATCTCAAAAACAAGTATTTTTTCTCTTTATTAAGTAGACAATTGCCTACACCGTGCTCTCTTTCTGAGGAGAGATATCTGAGCTTGGGGCACTCATATTTTTAATATCTAATTCATTTCTTGTGAGTTCTAAGGGAAAATCTGCATGGAGGATAAAAACACGTTTCCCCTTAACTTACTCTGTTCAACTCTACCCTACTAGAACCATAATCCTGACACTAACAAAGGAAACAAAAAATTCCAGCCAACAAAAAGAACATGTGTTGGTTATGGGTGGTTAGCTCTTTTCCAGGCAAGACTAGTTCCTAAAAAAAGAAAAAAGAAAAAAACTTGGACGAGTTACTTTCTTTACCTTTCTGTGCCTGAGTATTCCCATGTGTAAAATGGTAGTGGTAGATCATTTTTTGTACAACTTCTCTAAAATTTAATGTCTTTGATTGAAAGTCGTTAGACAAAGATAAGGGAAAACGTGCTTGTGAAATTTCTGGGGAACTCAATGAAAGACACAATTTTGGAGAAGCTCACCCCAAAGACTTGGCTATTCTGAAGGTCAAAGTCTCTCAGGCTAAAACGTGGGAGATCATTTCCACTGTAAAGTTTCCACTGTAAGTCCAAAGGGAATCAGAGAAACATGCTGAAATTATATCTCTTTTGGTCTTTTGAGTTATAAAATAACCCCAGATAATAGGTAAGAATAGAGTGTGTTTTTACAGATGTTTAGCCCTATAATGCAGACAATGAGTCAATGACATGGTGCTTTCATTGAGTATAATATTAACAACCTACTGCAACATTTAAAGCTGTTTTATTGCAACTATATCCCTTCAATTCACAATACTAGAGGATCCACATAAACTACATTGTCTAATTTATAACTTATAATATTATATAACATTATATATATAATATATATAACAATATATATAACATTATTATATAACATAATTTTAACATATTCTTATTATATACAATTCAAAGTCTTAACAGCAATGATTTTAAAGCACTAACATTGTATAGTCAGACCATATATGATTATTTTTCCCCGAACTGTCAAATATCAAGTGAGATGGCACTCATGTATATTTCCTGTCTAATAATGCAGATATTTCCAGTGAGAAAAAGACTACAGGAACTGCCAAAAATCCAAGGGGTCATTATAAAGCTGGTTTGGCCTTCATTTTGGCATGGAGTGTTAAATTTCACCAAAGAACTGGGAGAAAAAATTGATATATAATCAGTCATCCAAAACACAAAACAGAATCAACATGATTAAGAATGGACTTTATGGGAATTATTGCTACACCATGACAGGGGAAAATATCAAATTACAAAACTCATTAAAAAAGTATACATCAAAGAAAAAAGGGAAAGTTATATAAATTAGGAAATAATACAAGACTATAGATTTGTCTTGCAAATGGAAGGCATTCCATAAATATTTGTTTAATGAATTAAAGATTAAATCACTATGTGGTGTTAACTGCCTAGTGTGTTTAGGGTTTACCTTTTAGACTTTGCTTGTTTTATTTATTCTTCTATATAATTTCTTGAAGTTAAAAAGAAGCATGTTCTCATTTTTTCCACACATTGTTGGCTTTGGGAGAGAATTAATGAAAACAAATGTGCCTGTCTATTTGGTCCAATACAATTGATATCTATATGTATATTAAATTACCTTACATACACTTAACTTAATTCTGCTTAGTCATCAGAGCTAATAATCATCAACTTTTTGTGTCTTTCAGAAAAATGGATAATAGCATCATTTGCACAGAGCAACCTTTTGAAAAACCTAAGACAATCTTAAGTTAATTAAATAATACACACATGGCTCTCATTCTATTTCCCTGACTCCTTAAATATAGTTTTCTTAACTAGTAAAGTAAAAGCAACTAAAAGGATCGGAAGCAGCAAAAATGCCCAAACTACAGAAAACACAAGAAACAAAAAAACAGATACAGTCTAAATATAAGGCAACTGTACCATTACAAATTCTGGAATGTTTGCTCACTAAAAATGTACACTTCATTTTCTCCCTGGGTCTTTCTTTACCTACAATTGCCTTCTCCCTTTGAATAAATATAGGTTTGGAGGATAAAACATTTTGGTTTTTCAAGTAAAGGAAAGCAAGTTTTATCAAATGGTCCATGAAAAAAGATTATATTATCCATGAGCATAAGACTAACTCTCCTAACAGTTTTATCACAAAAACTAAACTGGAATTGAAGAGTGCATACATTTTTTATATATGTTAAAGGTTGTTGGCAAAAAAAAAATTTCAGTGGAAAGCTACACAAAATAGATTAAATCAACTATCTGTTTACTGACTCTATAGATAGATTTTGCTGCATATGTGCTCAGGCAGACAGACCCCTGTATTAATTTCTATAATCATTTTCTCCTGTTATTAATTCTTCCCATTAGCTTCATCCTCCCACCTATCTCAAAACTCTACAAAATTATCAATAAATCAACACTCATATTAATAACCTTCAATTTGATCTTAATTCTTTCTCCTTACTTTTAATGGCTACAAATGCCTTCAGCCTATTCCACCCTTACAATAATATTTTGTAGCAGGCCAGCCAAATAAAAAATCAAAAGCACTACATATAATCTAGTATTTTGTATTCATTTTCCATAACAAGGTGAGAGAAGAGGAGATGGTTCAGATACACATTATAAAACTGTACTCAGTGGAGGTCTGATCTTTGAATCTGTTTTCACCATGTTAAATAAAAATTAAGAATGCAAAAGCTGTGTCTGTCATCTTCTAAATGTATGGATAGTACCAACTTCCAAAAACAAACAAAAACAAACAAAAAACCCCATCACTTCAGCCTCTTAACTCCTTTTACAACTCTCCATGGTTGAGAACTATGTCAGAGAAGTATAGGGTTTCGGTTTATGGTGTACAGTAGTTGCCCTGATTTGGCAGCTCTCTACAAAAAATTTTACCAATTCCAACCTCTGATTCAATGAATTCATTCACAACAGAGAAAATAAGTACCACTGCATAACTACAGGGCCTACTACAAAGGTAGATGGAGTGTCACCACTGCCTTGGGGACTATTCATTGGAATGGGCAATGCAAAAAATCTATATTGCTTTATCAGGCATAGCTTGCCAATGCCAACACCCAGACTGTTCCATGGTTAATTCTTAAGTTGAGTTAGCAACTGGATTAATTGTTATTTTTTTTCCCTGCCAGAAATAGTCACCTATTTGAGGGTCATTATGTGAGCAGCATGCTTCTAATATGGATGACAAAGCTATATCTCTTATGCTCTGCATTTAACGCTGCAGTGATAATGTTCTTCAAAATGAATGAGCTCATATAAGTCCTTCTTATACAACTATGTTCCATAAAAGAGCTCTTGAAATGATCAAGTAACCTTTTAATTTTGTATTTCCATTGGATAGCATGCTTTCAATCCTGCCTGTAAAATTTATACTAATTAGAATTAAGATGTCATTTAAAAAGTAGTATTGTAACTGTCTTTAAAAATCTTTACAGTAAAACAAGAATACCTTGCAAAATATATTATTGTTGCATACAGAAAATAAATAAAGGTTTTGGAAGCAACAAATACAAAGATCTAGAGAAACTTGGAAGACCCAGAACAAAGATCCCAAGGCCACGCCAGTGGCTGCTCCAGCCAGCATGCCCAGAGCCAGGTCTCCATCGTTGTCCCGGTAACACTCCCTAATGATGACATGATTGGCAGGCTGCTGTCCATAAGGTCCTGGATATGGATACTGATATGGTACTGCATAAGCCTGTCCATTAGCAGCATAGATGACTTGAGTTCCTGGAGGGTATGTGCCATTATAGTGACTGTAGCCAAATACCTCAGGGGATGGTGTGGCATATGCTGTGTAAGGAGGAGGAGATGAAGCAACTGCAGTCTCATCCTTCATGACTTCTGAGGCAACATAGCCTGTATTTGTCCTGGCATCCTAGAGAACAAATTGCCAGGCCAAGCAATCATCAGCACTTTCTGCACAAAGATTGATAGTTTTTCCATCTCAGCAAACAATTTGCATTATTCTGTCTTTTGGTTTGCCCTCAGGAGGATGAAAATCTCATTTGAATCTTATTCATTTGAATCTTATCTTCTATATCCTGCCTTGTCTGGCCATAGTAATAGACAAGGTGCCCATCTGACCACAGATCAAACCAGTTTTTTTCCCACCGTTTCAAAATTGTGCTTTGTCGAAGCAGCCAACCACTCTCCACAAATGCCATCCTTTCACCTTCGAGGGGGCTCAGGAAGCCACAAAACTCTGAACCGGGAGCCTGGTCAGGTAGACTGAAGGACAGACAAACCTACTCCAACACTTCCTTATGGGACACTGTGTATTTTTTTTTAAAAACCTTACCTTCTGTCTAGGAATCAGGACTGCCTATTGGTTCCAAGGCAGAAGAGTGGTAAGAGCTAGGCAATGGGGATTAAATGACTTGCCCAGGGTCACACAGCTAGGAAGTGTCTGAGGTCAGAGTTGAACCCAGGACCTCCTGTCTCTAGGCCTGACTCTCAATCCACTGAGCCACCCAGCTGCCTCCAATAAATACTGTTTAAATACTTGCTTATTAGGATCACTATCATTATTTATGGAGTAGTATATATAATTTCTACAAAATGTTTATAAATCAAGCATTTTTTATGTTCACAGTGTCCATTGCAACCTTTTTTTCATTTGTGGCTAACTTCTTCTCTATCTGTCTGTCTACTTCACAATATGTTTCTCTTTCTCATTGTCCATTCTAGACTAAAGGCTCTAGACAAAGATCATGTGGTCCAGTCTCCAATTATAGATATGAGATATGGCTTGCTATGATTCACATGGCAAGGTCACTATATAGTATAGATTGAAACCCACTCTCCTAAGATGAACACTAGACCCTATACTCATCTCTCTACACAAAAATTCTTTGTAACACAATGTTTAAAATACAAAATGTTATAAAAATACAAAAAATATTACAAATATAAAGAAATTTTTAATAATCCATACTTTTCATAAGGTCATATGCCTGGAAAGGACACAGAGGAATAAATCTATAATGATATACTTTTACACATTAATGAGGAAGTCTTGTTTTGTTTTGTTTTTCTAGAGGGAGGGATGCTGGATTTGTCTGACAACCAACAAATCAGACATCTAAGTAGTAGTCACCTATCTATGAAATCAATTCTTCTTAGGACCTAGAATTAAAATGAAATTCACAAGATGTCAGAGCTGTTAACAAAAATACCAAATTATATTTATTATAAATATATTTTTTTGAAGTATATGAAGTGTGGTTTAAGAAATCTTTCAGTAACAACCTTCAATGGACCAATAGTGGCAATAGTGCAAAAGACTATTTTGAAAATTCTAAAAACTTTCCGATTAAACCACAAGGAAAAAACTCACCATTTTAATATTTTCCTATATTTACTTCAACTATCTTGAACAAAAGATGTTGGCAATACATAAGGACAGAAGTAGGAAATATTTCTATTGTAAATTCATCACATTTTCTGGGAAATATCACTATTTGGAAAAGTTTATCTGGTAGTATTATGGATAACAAATATAACATATGATACACTTATTTTAAATTAAAAATCACAGGTGATTATTAAATGGTAAATTGAATTTCAGGAAATCCTACTTACACATCAGTTTTATACTCAGTCCTTTAACTTTTAGGACAAATAACGAACTGATAAATTTAAAAATACATATTAGCAAGACTAAATGAGGTTCTTATAAATGTGGAAATATTTTTAAAACTGTCAGTTGAAGATCAATGAGAGTAAAATGGAAATTCTATTCACACCCTCAATACACTTTGAAAACACAGAAAAATGCAAAAAATAACAGCATAAATGAAAAAATGAAGTTTCTGCTTAATCATGTTTTCTCCAAAGAAGGAAAAAGTGTGATATCTCAGGGACATATTACTCTTCTCATGTAGTTTTTCTTCTGGTGAAATGGAATCAATGGTCTAAGAGGAAAGAGCTTAAAGTGATTTAGGTAAGTGTGCAGGCATATAAGTAAGGAGAGAGAGAGAGAGAATATACTCAGTTCTGTGTAAAGCAGTATGTCATAGGGGAACAGCTGATTTTATATCAAGGTAATAATGTGACAGAAAGATGTTAAAATAATAATGCTTTACATAAAGAGAATTATTTGTTTGTTTTCCATATTAAAAATGAACACTTTAATGGTAAAGATGGAATTATCTTGGATGAATGACTTGGATTGCAATTAGAATGGGTCAAAAACAGTTTTTTAGTCTATCAAGCAGTTTTGGAGCCTTCCTGAAGAGCAAAAGGACTGAAAGGATTTAGCAATAAAAAGAATGTTCCATCCCAGCTTTAGCAGTGGTTAAAGGGAATTTGCTCAATAAAGAGAGCTGCTATTTTTGTCCAAAACATTTTATAAAATCTCTAACTTGGAGAGCTGGTTTTTTAGCTAAAAAAGTTATTTATTTCATCAAACCTGAAACCCCAATTTTGAAGACACATTGAGTTTTATAAATGGATTCCAATTGAAAAAACATGATGTTGATCTTAATATCATAAATATAGAAAGCAAAAGACTAGGATGGAAATTAGGTTCAATAACCTATAAGTATGGAGTTGAGGAATTCTCAAGGATGAGAAAAATTCTCAGCAACTAGAAAAAATGTAAGTAAGAAAAAAACAGTATATAGAGGAAGAGAAAGAGACCTTTTAGAAGTGATATGTTTCAAAGTATTGCAAAAACACTACAAAATCCATCATATAAACGTAGTTCTAAAAAGTGGAGAACTGTTTGATTTTGTTATTTATGTCATTGGAACATATATCAAAGTTACTTTGATTATCAAGTGGGACAGAGAGCATCTATTGTGTAAAGAAAAGTATACCTGTAGCAACAGTCAGCAAAACAACCCAGACAAGAGGTGAACACAAGCAATTATACAAATGGGAGGAAAATAATAAAAAGGGAGCCATCAAAATTGATTAAGCTCCACCAAAATGTTCATATCTGCTTGTACTGCTTCTAACAAAAAGGATTTCAAATTTTAAATCTAGGACATATCCCTTTTACCAAAGAGTTTGATTAGTTTAATACAATAATTCCTCCCAGAGATAATAGCTATCCAGCTGTTTAATATATCCCTTGAAAGTGTGTTATAAAAATAAAATCTACTACACAGTGACCAGTTACTTTTCTGCTGGTGTATAATATTCATTGATGTTCTAAAATATCTGTCAGATTAATAAAGCAGATTATCAAAATGCATCCTATAAAATACCTTTTCCTCTGAGATTAAATTTAACAATATGAAAATATCCTAAATCTAATGGTGGGATGTAGAAGTGGTTTGAGAATACCCTCCCTCTACAAACCATAATACAATGAGGACATTAGGTCCTAAGGGTCCTTCTCACTGAAATTCTCTTAATGCAATAATTTTTATTTTACTGAGTATTGTCTACAAAACTTTCTATTTGACTGATTGTAGGACAAGAGAAGGAATTTCCTATTTAGTGAAGTAGGTTATTCATAGCAATTTTATCAATCTCACAATAGTCAAATCTTATTTAGTTGAGATTGACAAAATGTCACTATTGCTGATACTAACATCTTGTTAAAATAAAAGAAAATGCTCATTTTCAAAATTTAATACCTCTACTATAAATACACAGCTGAATTCATTTGTCAAAAAAATCAAATAACTATTAAGAACTTCATTATGGAACTTTTAGTGAAAGATTTCACTAATGAAGAAACAGAAAGGCTCAGACAGGTTAAATAATTTGACCACAGATATACACAAGGGAGTATCAGAATTTAAACTCAATTTTTCCTTATTCCTGAGGGCAGCTAAGTAGTTCGGTGGGGTCACCAGACCTGGAGTCAGTAAGACCTGGGTTCAAATTAACTGTTTGCCTAAGTTTCCTCATCTGTAAAATGAGTTGGAGAAGGAAATGACAAAAGACTCTAGCATCTTTACCAGGAAAACCCCAAGCAGGGTCACAAAGAGTTGGATATGACTGAAATAACCGAACAATTTCCTGACTTTAAATACAGGACTCTAACCCAATCAATACCTTAAGCATCACTTCAAGTCAGGCCCTTGTTGTGCTAATTATACCAGGGATAGCTCCAAAGAGACAAATAACTATACCCTAAGAAAGAAAAGAAAAAGACTACCTTGATGAAGAATCTTCCTGACTCTGGGCCCAATACTCTATCCATTGTGTCAGATATCTTCCTCTATCTTCAACTGGTAGAATTAGAAAAAAAAGGGAAAAGAAGCTTCCTATATCTCTGTGTGTGTTTACTATACATAAGGTCATAGGAGTCAGAGCTCAAAGGGATTATCTACTGTTAAATTCTGCCATTTTATAGACTCAAAAACCAAGGTCCTGGGCAGTGATGTGAATTACACAACATCACAAAGCTTATTAGTATTACAACTAAGATTCACACTCGGGTTCTCTGATTCTAAATCTAATACTCCTTCTTTATATAACAATATTAATTAGATATTGCTTAACACCAAATGTCTATGATTAAATTCCTATATCACAAACATCAGCAAAAACCTTTAAAGTCTATGTGATTGTTTAAAATAAAAAAGAAAGGAAAAGCCAGGCCTGGAGTCAGGAATACCTGGGTTCAAATCTGGCTTCAGATATTTCCTAACTGTGTGAACTTGTACAAGTCATTTAATCCCAATTGCCTAGCTTTTACCATTCTTCTACTTTAGAATTGGTACTTACTTTGATTCCAAGACAGAAGGTAAGGATTTTTTAAAAGGGCAAAGAAAAATGAGGATCAAAAATCAGGGGAAATTAGAAAAACTAATCACAACTATCCGTTCTTGGTCCATAAAATCTAATGGCTCTATCTACTACAATTTCAAATACTTTGATCTTATAGTAGAGTTTGTTCATGCTTATCTTTTATTTTACTTACCAGCCTCTTCAACCTCACTACCAATGAAACACAATGCATCCGAGTTCTTGTCTTCTCCTAGGGAACTCAATACAATTCAAGAATAACTACAGACTATTGCACTTTATATACTTAACAAACTAGGATTCTTTTTTTTTAATTAAGTTTATTTATTTAATTAATTCAGAATGTTTTTCCATGGTTCATGTTATTTCCCTCACCTCCTCCCACCCCCCTTCAATAGCCAACAAGCAATTCCACTGGGTTTTGTTTTGTTTTTTAAACCTTACCTTTCATCTTAGAATCAATACTGGGTATTGGTTCTAAGGCAGAAGAATGGTAAGTGCTAGGCAATGGGGGTTAAGTGATGTGCCCAGGGCCACATAGCTAGGAAGTGTCTGGAGTCAGATTTGAATCCAGTACCTCCCAGCTCTGGACATGAATCTCAATCCACTGAGCCACCCAGCTGCTCCATCCACTGGGTTTTATATGTGTCATTGATCAAGAACTATTTCTTTATTATTAGTATTTGCATTAGGGTGATCATTTAGAGTCTATATCCCCAATCGTATACCCATGGAACTATGTAATCAAGCAGTTGTTTTTCTTCTATGTTTCTATTTCCACAGTTCTTTTTCTTAATGTAGATAGCATTCTTTCTCATAAGTTCAGAACTGTCCTGGATCATTGCATTGCTGCTAATAGAGAAGTCCATTATATTTGATTGTGCCACAGTGTATCTGTTTCTGTGTATAATGTTCTCCTGGTTCTGCTCCTCTCACTCTGCATCATTTCCTGGAAGTTGTTCCAGTTTACATGGAATTCTTTCAGTTCATTACTCCTTTTAGCACAATAGTATTCCATAACCAACAGATACCACAATTTTTTCAGTCATTCCACAATCAATGGACACCCTTTCATTTTCCAATTTTTTGCCACTGCAAAGAGCACAGCTATAAATATTTTTGTATAAGTCTTTTTCATTATTATCTCTTCATGGTATAAACTCAGCAGTGCTATGACTAGATCAAAGGGCAGGCAGTCTTTAAAAGTCCTTACGGGCATAGTTCCAAATTGCCATCCAGAATTGTTAGATCAATTCACAACTCCACCAGCAATGCATTAGTGTCCCAATGTTGCCACATTCCCTCCAACATTTATGACTTTCCTTTTCTATCATATTAGCCAATCTGTTAGGTGTGAGGTGATATATCAGAGTTGTTTTGATTTGCATTTCTCTAATTATAAGAGATCTATAACACTTTTTCACATACTTATTGATAGTTTTGCTTTCTTTTTCTGAAAATTACCTATTCATGTCCCTTGCCCATTTATCAATTGGGGAATGGCTTGCAGCCAATCTGTTAGGTGTGAGGTGATATATCAGAGTTGTTTTGATTTGCATTTCTCTAATTATAAGAGATCTATAACACTTTTTCACATACTTATTGATAGTTTTGCTTTCTTTTTCTGAAAATTACCTATTCATGTCCCTTGCCCATTTATCAATTGGGGAATGGCTTGCTTTTTTTGTACAATTGATTTAGCTCATTATAAATTTGAGTAATTAGACCTTTGTCAGAGGTTTGTGTTATGAAGATTTTTTCCCAATTTGTTGCTTCCCTTCTAATTTTGGTTGCATTGGTTTTGTTGTACAAAACCTTTTTAATTTAACATAATCAAAATTATTCATTTTATATTTTGTAATATTCTCTATCTCTTGCATGGTGTTAAAATCTTTCCTTTTTCGTAGATCTGACAGGCATACTATTCTGTGTTTACCTAATATACTTATAGTTTCCTTATTTATATTCAAGTCATTTACTCATTCTGAATTAATCTTGGTATAGAGTGTGAGATGTTGATCTAAACCTAATCTCTTCCATACTGTTTTCCAATTTCCCCAGAAGTTTTTGTCAAATAATGGGTTTTGCTAGGACTCTTTTTTAATGCCATAACCATAACCAGTTCACAAGTTGGAAGTAGGTACCATGTCACAAATGTGTTACATAATACTTAACAAGGCTGACTGTAAGAAGACTCCCATCAGAACTTGAAAAGACATGGCTGTAAATACACTGTCAGGTTCTTTACTTAGAAGATCTCTTTACATTGCAATTGTTTCCCTGCCTTCCCCACCTCCTCTCCTTGCCTCACATTTAATTTGTTCCAACAGTGCAGTGTTTTGTTTTTTGTTTTGTTTTGTTTTTTGACCCCTATGATTCAAGAACAAGATGAAATTTTGTGTTAGAGACCACTGCCTTAAAGCCCAAAGTTTCCTATGAGAGCCTTGCTTCCATTTTCATGTTTCACACACTAGAGACATTAATGGAAACCCTAAAAATAAGGGGCACCAAACAATAAAAACAGGACAAGTGAGCTAATTTGAGGAATTCAAATGTTATCCATTCAGTTAATTAGCATAGACTCTGTATTCTCAGCCAAAAGTAAGATAAATCAATATACTAACATTAAGAACTTATTCTGCACAAGGCACTACATACTATAGATACAAATGGAAAGAATGAAATAGTTGGCCCAATGCAAAGAGTTTATTTTGCATTGGGCAGACAAGTATTCATATGGAAATAATATATTTATGCATATAACATATAAGTACTATATGTGTCTCAGGGAGGGGTGTATGGGGTCCTCAGGGAGGAGTAATATCTTTGGTATGGAGGGCTTGTCGTGCCCTCCTAGGGCAGCTCTCCAGCCTCTGATCCTCACCTGACACCCAGCTCTCACTTGTGGCTCCCAGTAGCTGCTAGCATGCGGCAGCGGCAGCGGCCACACCCCGGGCAACGGCTTCCACAGACCGGCTAAACCTTGTGAGGGTAGCCATCGGGTCGTCATCGACCCCTGGTGAACCAGGGCTTTGCTCACCCAGCATGTGAAGACTGTTTTGGTGGAACAGGCGGAAGAAACCAACAACAAGGTTCAATGGCTGAAATGGCGATACAGCAAAGCACTGTAGAGTGCTTAGGGAGTGTTGGAGCACAAAGGACAACACGGCCATCCAATGCAGCTGAGGAAGTCTCCAGGTGTAATGACTTTTTGTGCCACTGGACCCAGGCTTCCAACGCTGAGAGAGTGGGACTGTCTCTGTGCATAGACTTTTCCACTTAAATCTTCACGCACAAGTGTCTTTGTGCACAAAAACGCACAAAGACAATTGTCATCCTCGGTTACCGAGAGACTACTACTACTACTACTACTACTACTACTACTACTACTACTACTACTACTACTACTACTACTACTACTACTACTATATGTGTAAAGAAAATAAATATAAATGCAATGTTAGAGTTATTTGCAAATGTATGTTGGAGCCAGCTTGTACAGGCTCAGAAGAGCCAAATGTTAAATTTCAGTATGAGCATTTACACCTCAAAAATGGCAATAACTACAAAAAATGGCTTGATTTATTGTTTTCTTGATTGTCTAGACTGAAGAAAGTGATAAATAAAATGTTTATAATGCAGACTAAAAGTGTGTCAAAAGGACATTCTATTATCAGGTAGTCAATTGTTAAATGTTTGCCATTAAAAGCATCAGCAGATGGACTGGGAAAGTCTTCATGTAGAAATTGGTGCTTGAACTGTGTGTTGGTCAAATAAAGGAAGGAGTTCTATGAGGTAAAAGTGAGCAGAAGGTAACATGCTAGACACAGGAGATTGCCAGTACAAAGGCACAGAGATGATGATGGAGTGCTGTGTGTAAAGAACAGAAAGGCAATTTAGCTGGATTGAAGAGTACAGGAAGGAAAGGAAAGTATAATAAGGTTGAAAAGATATTTTGAGGACAAGTATTAAAGAATTTGAAAAGCTAAACAAAGGAGTTTTCTTTTACCCATGAGTCAATAAGAAATTTCTGGAATTTATTGAGTTTGGGAGTGCTATGATCAGATAAGAGCTTAAGAAAAATCTTTTCAGTAGGTCCGTAGAGTATGGAATAGAAAAGAGAGAAACTTGACTGCAAGGAGACAAATTGGGAAGTCCTTAAATAATCTAAGTAATTGGTGAGAAGGGTCTGAACAGTTGGAGATAGTAGATCATAAAGAAAGTATTAAAAGTATAAGAACTAGTGATTGATGTCTGGACTAAATAAAGAGGAAAAGAGAAGGAAGTAGAAATAGATCTTTTAGATTACATAAGCATTTTATAATTTTACTCTTTGTAAAGAAGGGGCCAGGGCAAAGGGAGGTAAAAAACTATTAACAATATATGATGGAAGGCAATATATAATTAGTCATCACAACTGTGTTTTGGTGTGAGCCAACATAACTCACATGTGAAATAAAGATTCACAGATCTAAAATGAGGGGAAGAAGATGAATTTCTCATGCTTTATTCAAATTCAAAAACATAGGAATAGTAATCATAGTCATAGATAAGGCAATAATAAAAATAAAATTGGCTAAAGGAGGCAAACAGAAACTGCATTTTTCTTAAATGCACAACAGAAAATTAAATTATATCAAATTATATAAGTGCATGTGGTATTCTAAATAGCAAGGTATATAAACCACAAGGGGAAATAGTCAACAAAGCTATAATATTTGGGGATCTCATTTCATCCCTTTTAGACCTAGATAAAAGATAAGAAAAAAGTTAAGAACCTTAACAGAACTTTTTGAAAAGTTGAATATGTTAGATCTCTAGTAATTACTAAATAGGAATAGAAAGAAGTGTACATAATGCTCAGTAGTGCACCATACCATTATAGACACTGATCATGTGCAAGGCATAAAATTCTGATAAAGAAATGAAGAAAGAGTAACTCTTTACACACTAGAATGCAATAAAATTACAATCAATAAAGGGTCTTTGAAAAAAAGATTACAACTGAAATTGGAGTAAACCAATTTGGTTTAAAAAAAAAAACAAAAAAGGAAAATTAGATAAGTTAATCAAATTATAAAAATGAGAAAATATACCAAAACTTTTGCAATATAAGCAAAATAATCCTGAAAGGAAAATGTTATTCCTCTTGATATTTGTATCTACTCTCCCCAAAAAGAGAACAATAAGGGCTTTATCAATTGGGAACGCAAAAATAAAATAGATAAATTGTTAACTAATCTGAAAAAGACATGAAAACTAAATTACAAAAATCAAAAAGGTAAAAAGGAATATATGAAAAATAAGGAGAATTGTTATAAAGTGTTTTCATAGGATCAAAGATTTAGAGCTAGAAGAGACCTAAAAGGCTAAGTCTAGTCTTCTCATTTTATTGATACAGGAACTGAAACACAGAGTAGTAAATGACATGCAAAGGCACAGTTAGTGTCAATGTCAGAATCTGAACTTAAATCTTTCCAATTCCAAAGCTAGTCCATTATCTAATATACTGAGTAGTTGTCTCTATCTTGCCCAACTATATACTCTCAAAATGGGTGGAAAAAATGGGTGGCTATTAAAAATTATATAAAATGTCCACATTAACAATAAAAGAAAAAGAGGATTTAAATAATCCAATCTCAGAAAAATAAAATAAGGTGTAGATGGGTTCTCAAAGAAAAGTAAAACCCTTAAGATCATGTGATTTTACAAGTGAATTTTAAAAAATAATTACAATAGGGCCCCTATATCTGCTGATTCAACTATCTTCAGTTAAATACAGGAAACAGATGAATTTAAGTGAGATAGAGTTGCACAAAGTGAGTCATCAGCCTCACTTTCTCTTCCAGAATCATCAAATTCCAGTGGTAAGACAAGAATCAAAAAGACTGGTGGTACAGTAGATGGCCTTAGCATCTTTGATGTCTAAGTCACTCCACCAAACCTGCTTAAGGCACTTTTATGCCCACTGGAACAAACTGTTCTCATCTGTCCATTTACCATGGGAAAGTCTTCACATGGTTAGGGTAAATGTGCTTCTAAATTACCAGTGGAAGTGTGATCCACTGGTTGCCCTCCATTTGGTTTAGTCCATCTGATGAGATGGCTTGTTAAGGTATAGCTGCTGGGCATGGTATATCTTCTTGGAGTCATGGGTGAGAGTTAAGTGCCAGTGGACCCCCAAAGTAGGTGAAGAGACCTGAAAAGGTCTCAGTAAACATTAACACCAGAGATGCTAGTCCCCCTTGAACATGTATCCACCCCAAGAGAGTACAATACAATATATAATATACAATGCAATTTATTATTATTGTGTTAAATATTAGGAATGTCTTAATGTGGATTTAATTTATCAATTAAACTTTATTATATATATATATATGTATACATACATACATACATAAGAAAACCACATTATATATATAGGGTCAGCAGGTTTTTGCTTATATCCGCAGTTTCAGTCATCTGTTGTGGGTCTTTGAATACATCCTCCACAGATACAGAAGCCTTACTATAAACCCAATATTATATAAATTGTTAGCAAAAAAAAGGAAAAGAAAAGATTCCACAAAATTCCTTTCATGATATAAATGTACTCTTCACACTAAATCCAGGCAAAAACAAAACAGAAGAGGAAAAATAAACTATAGAACAATATTCCTAATGAATATAGATGTAAAAAATCAATCCAATATTAAGGGAAAGACTATGTTATTTTTTAAGCTATAAATCAGGTTGGATTTGTACAAGGTAATCAAGGTTGGTTCAATACTAAGGAAATAAACATAATAAACAAAAATGATTGAAATCATACAATTATATCATAGATAAAATTTTTTTGCCAAAATATAATACTGATTTAATTTAAAAGATTAAAATGTATAGGTATAAAGGGATTTTAACTGTTCTCTAAAACTAAAAATCAATATTTTATGTAATGGAAAAATGTTAGAGGCCTTTACAAAAAAAAGCATAAAGCAAGAATGCTCATTATAAGTGCTACTATTCAGTATAGTTCTAAAAACTATATTTGCTTTATATAGAAATAAGAAGATAAAAGTTAAGGTGAAATAAAATCCATCCTCCAAAGGGAGGTAGAATGTTTGGGAAAGGCCTAGATGGATGGGAGATGAGAAACACCCACCTAGGGACCTCCCCAGGGCCAGCAAAGCATTTGGCTTTTGGCTTTGGCTTTTGAAACCAAGTTTATTTTGATAATTGGAGTAAAGGGAAATGGTAGGAAGGGTTCTAAAACGACAGATCTAGACTCAACCCACCTTCTACGCACCTTGCAAGAGGTACTCTTCATTGCTTCTGTAGGCCCTGCCAATCCACTCCCTTCTCTTACTTAAAACCCAAATGCTATCTGATTCTCTGCTAATCTAACTACCCAGATTGTCTTTAAGAAGACTAAGGGGGGGGGGCACTGGGTGGCTCAGTGGATAGAGAGCCAGGCCTAGTGATGGGAGGTCCTAGGTTCAAATCTGGCCTCAGACACTTCCCAGCTGTGTGACCCTGGGCAGGTCATTTGACCCCCATTGCCTAGCCCTTATCACTCTTCTGCCTTGGAGCCAATACACAGTATTGATGGAAGGTAAGGGTTTAAAAAAAAAAAGAAAAAGAAGAAGAAGAAGACTAAGGAGACAGGACTCACTAGCCTGAATCACATCTCAAGCCTGGAGTTGTCTTCCTGGGTAACCCAGAGTCCCAAGTGACAAAACCTTGGGATTATCTTAGCCAAGTAGATCTCTGACCAGTAATTCTCAGACAGGTTAATATCTGTACTCCCAACCAGAATGCAAAAACCTTGAAGATAGGGATGTTCAAGGGAGTTTTACATTCACAACAGCTACCACAATGCCTAGTAATTAATAAGCATGAAATAAATGCTTAACAAATGAAGGAATGAAAGGATGAATGAATGAATCTGCAAGAAAATTAAAATTGAGAAGCAGGTAAGAAACAAGAGATAATACAATTTAGTGACAATTCCATGCTAGAGGGAATCATTCCAGAGTGTTGATATGACTACCACAGCATCTACAACTTAGCTAATTATTTTCTAGAAATTTTCTGAGAGTCTGCAAACTTTGCCAGATGAATCCAGCAACTGTAAAAACTGAATCTTCTCTTCTATCTCAAATGGAATAGTCTCAGGAGAAAAATTGTATTAGAGAATTTAAGTGGGAGGAAGAAATAATATTTCTCCTCTATGCCTATTTCACTAGCCTTCAAATGATTGCTTCCTATGGGAACAATAGTGTTCTGGAAGCCAAAAGGAAAAGAACTCTAACTCCAATTAGAGGTTAAAACATTCCACTTTGAGTGCAAACTCTTAGGGCAGGGACTTTATCTTTGTGGTACTTTGTACAGTGTTTAGCTTCCTTTGGATACTTTAAAAGAGAAAGTACTAAGTCCTCATCCTAAATATCTCAGATATTAATTTAAGCTAAATGTCACATTTAAAGTACTCATAGTTACTGCTTAGGAGGTCAAAAATTCATCCATAATGTATTTTTCCCAACTCTGCTAGTGACTAATGCTCAAAGTGTTTTAAAACACTAGACAATTTTTCATTATCTATTTCATGAATTATACATGACAAGTCATAAAATCTTGGAACTATAAAGGAACTTGGAGATCATCTATTACAATCCTCTTAAAGATGGGAAAACAGGACCAGAAAGGTGGAGTAACCTGGCATGATGGAAATCTAAGACTATAATTGAAATATTCCCATCTCCATTGTCTGATACTACACCATTGCCTTCCATTTGAATTCCAGGAAGGCTTAGTCTTCACTCTAATGGTCACCCCAAATTCTATCTACTGGTCACCCACCATAAATACCATCTATTAAATATATGTTAATGATTTTTGCTAAAACAAAAATATAATTAGTCTGAACGAAAAAAATTAAAAAATAAATTTGATTAAAAAAAATGTGTGTGTGTATGAGTAACCTTGGTACAAACTGGGCATCTTTCTTCCTCTTGTTATTATATATTTTGTTTCACATAGACTTAAATATATACCTTTCTTGTTTATATGCCATAGTTGCTCACTTCAGTAATAATAATGGCTTGATAATATAGTAATAATAATAATACCTAAAAATGTATTTAACATTTTAAGACTTGGGAAATGCTTCATATTTCTTATCACTTAAACTAACTAATCACTTTAAGTGATTCCCTCCTAGACCATTAACCCTATTTCTATAGATGAATGGTAATAGTAATATGACACATAATTCTAAAAGAAAATAGACATGCACACTTACATTCCATGGCTAAAACTAAATCTTATAGGTGTGATGCATCTTGAATTATTCAAATACTTTAGTTAGTGCCATTTTAATTGTTATACCATTGTTTCACTCTATTAGCTTAAAAAAATTGTATACTTCCTATCCTGTGTAATCAAATGTGTGTGACAACTAGAAATTTTTCTAGCAACGAACCAGGCCAATAAAGTTTTAATAGTGTAATGGCAAAAATATGAGATTTAAAGTCAGGTTGACTGAGTTAAAATTCCAACTCTTTTGTTTTTTTAAACCTTTACATTCCATTTTAGAAGCAATACTGTTTATTGATTCCAAGGCAGGAGAGTGGTAAGGGCTAGGCAATGAAGGTTGTGACTTGCCAAGGGTCACACAGCTAGGAAGTGTCTGAGGCCAGGTATGAACCTAGGACCTCCCATCTCTAGACCTGACTTTCAATCTACTGAGCTATTTTAGCTACTACCCCCCACCTTTTTTTTTTAGGTATTCCAATTTAATTAGCATTAGGAAGCAGTAACTGATGGGATTGAAAACACTGAAAGTAGACCATTTTTTTAATGGCTGAAGTAAAAGCAACAGTTTGTTCTCAAGGTAGAAAGATTATTCATATAAAACAGAATGCATGGTGAAAGAGGGAGGCAGTAGAGAGAGCAAAGGGAAAGGAAGATATTGGAGATATGATTGAATATATAAAAATAAATACTTCCAGGATCCATTGTGATATTGTGCTCCTCTCTCTTCTGTAGCTGGAAGAGATCCAACCCATACCTATGGCTGACCTAATCATGACACAACTGAGCTAACTTAATTAGAAGATATCACCTTAGTGACTGTAGGCATGTCACTTATTCTCTCTGGACCTCAGTTTATTTCTCTGTAAAATGAGAAATGATTTCAAATTTAGATAATTCTAAAGTCTTTTCTAACTTTAAATACTATAATATTAATCTTCTTTTCATAAGCTGAAGGGCACTATTTTACCTGAATTTCTCTGGCACAATTCCTTATAGAGGTAGATTAAATTCCCTAAGAAAGGGAAAATGATTTGGTGACCATCTCAGAAAGGTAGGATACTCAGCCTCCTCTTAGTAATTTACCTTCAATTCTTTTATCATAATAAAGGTATTTTATCTATATTATATCACATCCATCAACATTAAATTATTTGTAAGTTACATCAGAGAGAATGTTCTACAGTAACCCAAAGATGACTATACTATCCCTGCTACCAGAATGACCAAAAACAAGATAAGTTCTCTAATAAAATTAATTAGTCAAGTATATGTATATGTAATCATAAAAGTAAATCACTAAAGCAAGATTCCATTGAAAACAGAAAACTGTTTATTAATTAGACAAATTGAACATAAATTATGGCATCATGGTCCAAGTTTCTAATGTTCTAATTTATTCATGACCCCAAGAAACAACATAACACATACACATAAGAAATTGATTTAGATTCTTAGACTACAAAAGCATTGGGAAAACATGAATTATGGTAATAAATTATTTAAAAACTTGTACTTGGTTTTTAACACCAAGATCTAAGGTTTTTTCCTGTTCTAAATCTCCATAATTATTTGTAAATATGCTGTTTCTGAAACAAAAATGGACAATAAAAATCCCTATGGCAAGCTGGCAATGAGATACATAAGACACACCTGGATTACAAAAATAAGCATACTAAGAAGTTTATTCATTCCCCTCTTGGCTTGTACAAAGGATATTGTGTAAAACATGTTTAAGATAGAAGTATTCCACTACTTCACTGCTTCCTAATTAAAGGCACTGAGGGGATAGAAATACATGGCAGAGTACTAAAATGATAAAAAGTCAGTGCTCAGAAGGAGCTAACAATGTGACATTGAACAACTTACTTAATCACTCTAGGTTTCAGTTTCCTCATCTATAAAATATTTGATTGGATTCAATAATCTCTATGTTATTTTTCAGCTCTACATCTCCAATAGAGGAAATAAAATACACACTAGG
Organism: Monodelphis domestica; assembly: GCF_027887165.1. Classification (NCBI taxonomy): domain Eukaryota; kingdom Metazoa; phylum Chordata; class Mammalia; order Didelphimorphia; family Didelphidae; genus Monodelphis; species Monodelphis domestica. Next base: position 226,296,970 of record NC_077228.1, on the reverse strand, counting down.
AAACAAAACAAACAAAAAAAAAACCAAATTATAAAATAAGTTGAGTGGAAGTTTGATTAAAAAAGCAAAAAAAAAAAAGAGGAATTCAGAGGAGGAAAAGGTCAATTCAATAATAAATACATGCTAAGCATAGAATACTGTACTAGGCATGGAGATTACAAAGTGAAACTTACCCTAACCTCAAGAAGCTTACATTCTACCGAAGAGTTAAAACAATTAAATAAATAAATATAAAACATATACAGAGTAATGCAATCTAATTTTAAAAAGTCAGAGAACACTACAATTTAGGGGAAAGGAAGAGGAGAGAGGGAAGAACAGGAAAGCTGAGCTGTGGAATTTGATTAAGCAGAAGTGATCATAAAAAACTTTATAAGAAAAGATGATTCTTGAGCTGGGCCTCAAAGAATAGATAGAGTTTTGAGAAAGTATATCTTAACTAATGTATAGTATAATATAATCTGACACCTTTTAGTGAATGGCTGTCTTTTTCAAAGATGCCAAGGAAAGTTTCGATCCATTTAGCCATTACAATGAAGAATATCACTAACCACAAATATTTATTTAATGATCCCCATGAATGCACACCCTAGGCACTGAACCATCACACATTATGGAGACTACTGGAACCAACCTCACAAAAGTCTCCTATTCTGGCCCCAATACTCCTGTGTTCATAAACTCAAATTGCCAAAACAGAGCATTTGTCAATCCTGACTTGAAAAATATTCAGGTCAGAGGTCACAGAATGCCTAGGCAAGTAGTTCTAGTAATTTAATCACCAATACAGATTTTTTTAAATGTCTTCTTTTATTTTAATAGGCCACTATTTTTGTACCTTCTTCTAGTTCTATCAGAGATAACTATCAACCAATCATTTTGTTAAACTGTTTTTCCTTGTTACACAGAAGGGTTCAATAATTCTATGTGATTTGGGGGGGGGGGCAGGTAGAAGAAAAAATCCAGAAATAACAATGAACTATGATGTTAAAGCAAAGAACCAGCCATCTAAGTAAGCATATATTTATGACCTCTTTTTCATTCAGAACTATTAGACTGTTATTACATTGCCAAGACTACAAAAAAATGAGTAGGATATTGTCTATCTTTGAACAAGTATTAAATAACTATTTATATATGAGTATAGCGATTAAGTTATCTCACCATCTAAAATCTCTATTTCATTCTATTAAATAACTGTTTAGATATATGAATATAGTTAAGTTAGTCCACTATGTAAATCTCAACAGTCTTGAGAGAATAACCACAAAAATGAATACATATAATCAAGAAAAACTAGTTCTATGACTTTGAACAACTTCCTTTCCCCCACTGAGTCTTATTTTTCTCATCTGTAAAATAAAGGGTAAAATCTAAATTATATCTAATTTCTCTTCCAACTAATATTTCTTTGTTCTGTGATTCTGTTTAAAATAGTGATATAGCTGTGATATGGAGAAGGGAGAAGGTAAAGACAAGAGACAGATAAGTGAAAGAAGGTGGAACTAGTTTAACAGCAAATAATACAAACAGCTCTATTCAAACTCTATGGTATGTGTGTATGTGTGTGTGTTAACCCAAATTCCATATATGAAGAAGCCACCATAAACATGTTATCAATTATTTTAAGTGTCTAATAGGTAATATAGTGGAAAGAGCACTGGGCTTAGAATCAGAAAGACTTGTATTGATGAGTTCAAAGTCAGCTTCTGGCACATACTAGCTGTGCAACCCTGAGCAAATCACTTAACCCTGTATGCCTTAGTTTCTTCATGCATAAAATGAACTGGAGAAGGAAATGGCAAACCATTTTAGTATCTTTGCCATGAAAACCCTAAATGAAATCACAAAGAACCTGGAACAACTGAAATAGCTGTATAATTATGCATAAAATAACACTGTAGTATTATTTTTTTAAAAGGAATGTTATACTTAAGCCATTCCTAATATAACTTAATATTAGAAATATAGAAGACAAGAACCTTCTTTTTCTCTTAGGTTCTTAGAATATTGGTGGGAGCAGGGGAGGGCAGGAAAATTACTTCAGTAACAGACAAAATGACAGACAGTAACATATAAAAATAAAATATATGTCCTACATGTTTCTAATTTCTTCCTGTAGGTCTCTATATTTCAAAAGATTTTTGTGTAATTTAGTTTGGAGATTATAAACATTTTGTATGATGACATATATTAAAAACATCATTCTTAAATTATGGCTCAATATTATATCCTAAAAAACTTGTGGACAACCACCTCTGTCTGAAATGATATTCCAGTTCCAAATTTTTCAAGGATATTTGGGGCTTTGTTTTTATAGCATAGAAATTTACATTCAGTTAGTTTAGGTAATAATGAAATTTGAGTATATCATTTGAAGAAAGGGAAAATAAGTCCCCCCCCAAAGTAGTAGAGCTGGTGAATCTGTCCATCTAATAGAAACATTTCTCACAGATAACCTGCTACTCTGGGTATCTATAATAAGAAAGTTTGGGAACCAATAATAATATGCTGCACAGTTGCTATCACTTCACTCAAAACCTTCAATAATCAATAAGTCTTTGATCCTTTCAGGATAACCTTTTGGTAATTTCTAGGGCTAATTATCTGATTTTAAATATTTACTATCATAAATAATTTCCTTTCAATAATCAATATGAATGAGAGCCATTTGTTCCATGTTTCTTTGTGGGCATATTGTTGACTGAGTTCATCAGAATGTTACTTTTGAAGCCTTTTGATTCCACTCTTGGATCTTCGCTATGTCATAGGCTCCATTTAGAGATGAACCACTGTGGTTATATTTAACAAATCCAATACTGTAATACTTTTTGTCACTCTCCACTATTGCTTTAAGAAGTGAGAACTATTTCTTGCAAAAGTATTTTTGTGTTTCTACAGCTGCCTTGGGGTGAGGAGTGTTTTGTAATATTTTTTTTTTTTTAAATATATTTTATTTGATCATTTCCAAGCATTATTCGTTAAAGACATAGATCATTTTCTTTTCCTCCCCCCCACCCCCCATAGCCGACGCGTAAGTCCACTGGGCATTAGATGTTTTCTTGATTTGAACCCATTGCTTTGTTGATAGTATTTGCATTAGAGTGTTCATTTAAAGTCTATCCTCTGTCATGTCCCCTCAACCTCTGTATTCAGGCAGTTGCTTTTTCTCGGTGTTTCCACTCCCATAGTTTATCCTTTGCTTATGAATGGTGTTTTTTTTCTCCTGGATCCCTGAAAGTTGTTCAGGGACATTACACCACCCCTAATGGAGAAGTCCATTACGTTCGATTATACCACAGTGTATTAGTCTCTGTGTACAATGTTCTCCTGGTTCTGCTCCTTTCGCTCTGCATCACTTCCTGGAGGTTGTTCCAGTCTCCATGGAACTTCTCCACTTTATTATTCCTTTGAGCACAATAGTATTCCATCACCAACATATACCACAGTTTGTTCAGCCATTCCCCAATTGATGGGCATCCCCTCGTTTTCCAGTTTTGGGCCACCACAAAGAGCGCAGCTATGAATATTTTTGTACAAGTCTTTGTGTCCATTATCTCTTTGGGGTACAGACCCAGCAGTGCTATGGCTGGGTCAAAGGGTAGATATTCTTTTGTCGCCCTTTGGGCATAGTTCCAAATTGCCCTCCAAAATGGTTGTATCAGTTCACAACTCCACCAGCAATGAATTAATGTCCCTACTTTGCCACATCCCCTCCAGCATTCATTACTTTCCTTTGCTGTTATGTTAGCCAATCTGCTAGGTGTGAGGTGATACCTCAGAGTTGTTTTGATTTGCATCTCTCTGATTATAAGAGATGTAGAACACTTCTTCATGTGCTTGTTAATAGTTTTGATTTCTTTATCTGAGAACTGCCTATCCATTTCCCTTGCCCATTTATCAATTGGAGAATGGCTTGATTTTTTGTACAATTGATTTAGCTCATTATAAATATGAGTAATTAAACCTTTGTCAGAGGTTTCTATGAAGATTTTTTCCCAATTTGTTGTTTCCCTTCTGATTTTAGTTATATTGGTTTTGTTTGTACAAAAGCTTTTTAGTTTGATGTAGTCAAAATTATTTATTTTACATTTTGTGATTCTTTCTATATCTTGCTTGGTTTTAAAGCCTTTCCCCTCCCAAAGGTCTGACATGTATACTATTCTGTGTTTACCCAATTTACTTATGGTTTCCTTCTTTATGTTTAAGTCACTCACCCATTTTGAATTTATCTTGGTGTAGGGTGTGAGGTGTTGATCTATTCCTAGTCTCTCCCACACTGTCTTCCAATTTTCCCAGCAGTTTTTATCGAATAGTGGATTTTTGTCCCAAAAGCTGGGATCTTTGGGTTTATCGTATACTGTCTTGCTGAGGTCGTTTTCCCCCAGTCTATTCCACTGATCTTCCTTTCTGTTTCTTAGCCAGTACCAAATTGTTTTGATGACTGCTGCTTTGTAATATAGTTTTAGGTCAGGGACTGCAAGGCCCCCATCATATGTGTTTTTTTTCATTAATTCCCTGGATATCCTTGATCTTTTGTTCTTCCAAATGAACTTTGTTATGGTTTTTTCTAAATCAGTGAAGAAGTATTTTGGTAGTTCAATGGGTATGGCACTAAATAGATAAATAAGTTTGGGTAGGATGGTCATTTTTATTATATTGGCTCGTCCTATCCATGAGCAGTTAATGTTTTTCCAATTGTTCAAGTCTAGTTTTAGTTGTGTGGCGAGTGTTTTGTAGTTGTGTTCATATAGTTCCTGTGTTTGTCTTGGGAGATAGATTCCTAGGTATTTTATTTTGTCTAAGGTGATTTTGAATGGGATTTCTCTTTCTAGTTCTTGCTGCTGAGCTGTGTTGGAGATATATAGAAAAGCTGATGATTTATGTGGGTTTATTTTGTATCCTGCAACTTTGCTAAAGTTGTTGATTATTTCAATTAGCTTTTTGGTTGAATCTCTAGGATTCTTTAAGTAGACCATCATGTCATCCGCAAAGAGTGATAACTTGGTCTCCTCCTTGCCTATTCTGATACCTTCAATTTCTTTATCTTCTCTAATTGCTACTGCTAGTGTTTCTAGTACAATGTCAAATAGTAGAGGTGATAATGGGCATCCTTGTTTCACTCCTGATCTTATTGGGAATGCATCTAGTTTATCCCCATTGCACATGATATTAGCTGTTGGTTTTAGATATATACTGTTTATTATTTTTAGGAATGACCCTTCTATTCCTATGCTTTCTAGTGTTTTTAATAGGAATGGGTGTTGTATTTTATCAAAGGCTTTTTCTGCATCTATTGAGATAATCATGTGGTTCTTGCTAGTTTGCTTGTTGATGTGGTCAATTATGTGGATGGTTTTCCTAATGTTGAACCAGCCCTGCATCCCTGGTATGAATCCTACTTGATCATGGTGAATGATCCTTCTGATCACTTGCTGGAGTCTTTTTGCTAATATCCTATTTAAAATTTTTGCATCTATATTCATTAGGGAGATTGGTCTATAGTTTTCTTTCTCTGTCTTTGACCTGCCTGGTTTTGGAATCAGTACCATGTTTGTGTCGTAAAAGGAGTTTGGTAGAACTCCCTCTTTGCTTATTATGTCAAATAGTTTGTATAGTATTGGGGTCAACTGTTCTCTGAATGTTTGATAGAATTCACAGGTGAATCCATCAGGCCCTGGGGATTTTTTCTTAGGAAGTTCTTTGATGGCTTGATGGATTTCAATTTCTGATATGGGATTATTTAAGAATTCTATTTCCTCTTCTGTTAGTCTAGGCAGTTTGTATTTTTGTATATATTCATCCATTTCTCCTAAATTGGTGTATTTATTGCCATATAATTGGGCAAAGTAATTTCTAATGATTGCGTTAATTTCCTCCTCATTGGAGGTGCTGTCCCCCTTTTCATCTTTAATGCTGTGAATTTGCTTTTCTTCCTTCCTTTTTTTAATTAGATTGACCAGTACTTTGTCTATTTTGTTTGTTTTTTCAAAGTACCAGCTTCTTGTCTTATTTATTAAATCAATAGTTCTATCACTTTCGATTTTATTAATTTCTCCCTTAATTTTTAGGATTTCTAATTTGGTTTTCTGCTGGGGGTTTTTAATTTGATCGCTTTCGAGTTTTTTCAATTGCATTTCCAATTGATTGATCTCTGCTCTCCCTTGTTTGTTAATATGAGCTTTCAGGGATATGAATTTGCCTCTGATTACCGCTTTGGCTGCATCCCAAAAGGTTTGAAAGGATGTTTCGCCATTGTCATTTTCCTTGATGAAATTATTAATTGTTTCTATGATTTCTTCTTTAGCTAAACGGTTTTGGAGTATCATATTGTTTAATTTCCAATTGGTTTTAGATTTGGTTTTCCATGTACCATTACTAATCATTATTTTTATTGCCTTGTGATCTGAGAAGGCTGCATTCATTATTTCTGCTTTTTTGCATTTGTGTGCTATGTTTCTGTGACCTAATGTATGGTCAATTTTTGTGAATGTGCCATGTGGTGCTGAGAAGAAGGTGTATTCCTTTTTATCCCTATTTATTTTTCTCCATATGTCTATTAATTCTAATTTTTCTAAGATTTCATTCACTTCTTTTACCTCTTTCTTATTTATTTTTTGATTTGATTTATCTAAATTTGATAATGGTTGGTTTAAGTCTCCCACTAGTATGGTTTTATTGTCTATTTCTTCCTTCAATTCTCCTAGTTTCTCCATTAGAAATTTGGGTGCTATATTATTTGGTGCATACATGTTGATTAATGATATTTCCTCATTGTCTAGAGTCCCTTTTAACAAAATATAATTACCTTCCCTATCCCTCTTGATCAGGTCTATTTTTGCATTGGCTTTATCAGATATCATGATTACCACTCCTGCCTTCTTTCTATCAGTTGAGGCCCAGAAGGTCTTACTCCATCCTTTAATTCTGACCTTGTGGGTGTCAACCCGCCTCATGTGTGTTTCTTGAAGACAACATATGGTAGGGTTTTGGATTCTAATCCATTCTGCTATTCGTCTACGTTTTATGGGTGAGTTCATCCCATTCACGTTCAAAGTTATGATTGTCATTTGTGGACTCCCTGGCATTTTGATTGCCTTCCCTAATTCTAACCTTTTCTTCTTCGGCTCTACCTTTTAGTCCAGTGATTTACTTTGAATCAGTCCCCCTTGTCCCCTCCCTTGATGTTTCCCTTTTTAGTCCCTCCCTTTTTGTTCCCTCCCCTTCCCCCCTCTCTTTCCCTCCCTTTTTGTTCTCCCTCTCCCCCTCCCCCCCTTGGTTTTCCCTTCTCCTTACCCTTGTTGGGTAAGATAGAATTCAAGATCCCAATGGATCTGGATGTTTTTCCCTCTCAGAGTTGATTTCCCTGAGATTGAGGTTTAAGTAACCCCCCCCCCTCTCTTCCTCTCCTTCTTATAGGAGTTTTCTTCCCCTCCCCTTCCCCTATGAATCTTTGTGTGAGAACCATTATTCTATTTGGTCTTTCTTTACCCCCTATTTATACATTACATTTTCCCCACATATTAGTATACATAGGTTGATATAAATGTAGTCCTTATAGAAGAGAGTTTGAGTAAAAGAAGATAACATTTTTCCCCTTTCCTTAATATTTACCTTTTCAGGTATTCCTTGCTCTTTGATTTTCGGTATCAAACTTTCCACAGAGCTCTGGTCTTTTCTTTGCAAAAAGTTGGAAGTCTTCTATTTTGTTGAATGCCCATACTTTCCCTTGGAAGTATATAGTCAGTTTTGCTGGGTAGCTGATTCTTGGTTGGAGACCCAGCTCTCTGGCCTTTCTGAAGATCATGTTCCATGCCTTACGATCATTCAGAGTAGAACTTGCAAGGTCTTGGGTGACCCTGATTGGCATTCCTTTATATCTAAATTGTCTTTTTCTGGCTTCCTGTAGGATTTTTTCTTTTGTTTGATAGCTTTGGAATTTGGCAATTACATTCCTGGGAGTTGTCTTTTGGGGGTTTAGTGTAGAAGGTGTTCTGTGAGCTCTGTCAGTGGATGTATTGCCCCCTTGTTCTAGAATCTCTGGGCAATTTTCTTTGATTATATCTTGTATCACCATGTCCAGTTTGGTGTTTATTTCTGGCTTATCTGGGAGTCCAATTATTCTTAAATTATCCCTTCTCCCCCTATTTTCCAGATCTATCACCTTGTCGGTGAGATATTTTATGTTCTCTTCTAATTTCTTGGTATTTTGGCTTTGCTTTATTGATTCTTGCTCTTTTACACGATCATTGTCTTCCAGCTGCCTGATTCTGGCCTTTAAAGCCTGGTTTTCTTTTACAGTTTGGTCAAACTGGTTTTGTAGATGCGTGAATTTCTTTTGCATTATTTCCAACTTTTCCTCCCAGAAGGCTTCCATCTTTTTGGTCATTTCTGATTCAAATTCTTCATAGGTTTGTGGAGAGTTTCCATTTCCTTTGGAAGGTTTTGGAGCATTTTCTTTTATATTATCTTCTGTCTGCTCTGTATTTTGTATTTTGGCTCCATAGAATGTGTCCAAAGTCGCCCCTTTCTTCTTATTTTTCTTGGTATTTTGGGGCTTCTGTGGTTCTGTGGAGTTTGCCATTTCTGAATGTGGAGGATTAGTTTTTCTTGTCTCTTTCTGGTGTTCAGGGGCTTTAGTCCTGGGCAGATAGTTCTATGAGCTTTCCCTGGGTTAAACTGGATATGCCTCACTGGAACTGGAATGGAAGGGTCGGACCACGAGGCCACACTCTCCCCCTGGCTCGATTTCCGGAAGTTGCCTTCAGAATCGCTGGCCGTGAGGCTGTTTCGTCGGCCTGCGGGGGGATGGGCTGCCGCTTCCCCAAGCTCCGAGAGCACAGACTTTCACTGAGACTTGGATAGCAGGATCCAGCCCGTGAGGCTGTCTTGCCCGCCCTGAGGGTTGCTGTTGTTTTGACCAGCTCTCTGCAGCGGAGGCCCCAGGCAGTAACTTTCCCCTGGACCCGGGCTCTCTGCAGCGGAAGCCCCAGGCAGTAACTTTCACCCGGACTGGGACTTGGGTAGAAGACCCTGAGGGTTGTTGTTCCTCAGACCCTGCTCTCTGAGCCCGGCGCGGCTGCCGCTTCCGGGAGCCTTGGACTCTGCGCTCCTACCCCTGAGGTCCGAGTGATCTCGGGTTCTGGCTTTTAAGGGGAGCCGTACCTTTTGAACCGGGTCCAGGTCCAGGAGGAGGGTTCCCAGGGTCTGTGCTGTTGATCGTTTTGAATTTCGGCGCCTTAGGAGCTTATCGTTTGAGATTGGTCGGGAAGGGTTTTCCAGAGATCTGAACTTCAGCTTTCTCTAAGCCGCCATCTTAACCGGAAGTCCTCAGTGTTTTGTAATATTGTAAGAGGTTTTTGTTTAGACACCTTCTACATCCATCATTGTTCATTTTACCATGCCAAGAAAGTCAAGAATGGTATAGTGTAAGTGTTCATTGCTCTAAATATGTTCTTCCTATTAAGCTTTAAATTCTGGATAACAGTTGGTTTCTTAGAACTTTCAACCTCAGTTTTCTCCTTGATAGCCTTATGCTCAATAGGTCTTATATGGAGAACAAGGCATGTATTTATTTATGTGTGTCTGTGTCTGTGTGTATATAATTTTTCCCTTTATCCAATAATTCAATTGACTTCTAGATTCAACCTCAAAACTTTCAGTCTCTTCTTCATAGGAAGAATTTATCAAGGCAAATGACATTTTAATATCATTGCACAAAATTTAAATCTGATGAAGACCCTGTTAATGGTTGTTTTTTTTTTTTCCAGTGTAGTTCTATTGCTTGGTGTCATCTATGTACACTAAGAAAATATTTTGGTACAACTCCCTTTTTTTATTTCAAAGTCATGCTCAGTTCTGTTCACAAGTAAGGACAAGAGGTTTTAGACTAAGTCAAACCATAAAGAGTTTAAAATGTCTCCCTGGGAGCAGCTGGGTAGCTAAGTAGATTGGGAACCACACCTAAAGATGGAGGTCCTGGGTCCAAATATGACCTCAGACACTTCCCAGCTGTGCAACCCTGGGGAAGTCACTTAACCCCCAGTGCCTAGCCCTTACTATTCTTCTGCCTTGGAACCATTGGTTCCAAGACAGAAGGTAAAAGTTTTTTTTTAAAGTATCTCCCTGGAAAATGCCACACTTTTTAAAAAATATCACCTTTCTTGACATTATTGTATTGGCAAGGTCTTATAAACAATTTTCTATGTGGACATCAAAAATACTCACATTCTAACTATACATGGATCTTACCTGTAGTACATGACTAAGTCACAAATAATGAAGGCTTTACAATATAATAAAGGTGGAATAAATATTAAGGCATTTTCAGAGAGTTATTTAATAATCACCAAATCTATTAAAGGTTGCCTATTACACCTTTGGGACTTTCTAGCACACTTTTTTGCTCTTCAGGCAATATGCTGGTTTTTTTATGTTGTTGTTTAATTGTTTAAACAATTCAAGTTGTAAATTTATACAAATTACAAATGTGTATCTGGCTTTTATTTGGAGGGGTACCTCAAGTTCTCATCTCTGGGTAATAAATATGTTTTATCGTGTTAGATGAAATCAAGCTTGCATCAGAGAGGAAGATGGTTAAGTACTTTGCTACTAACATGTATGAAGCACTCGGGTTAACATCATGAAGTTTATCTGCAACTAACTTCGAGTTTTGCAGAGAAGGTAGAGTTCATCATATCCCTTTATATAAATAACCATTCTGTTATTCTATATATTAACAATACACAAAGTTTTCTGCATTTTATTTGCTCCAGTTTGTGTTTCTGTTGTATTATCCTTTTTTTTTTAACCATATCGATGACCATTTATTTTTCTCATTTTTCTGCTTTTATGGTACTGTAAATAGCATGCTGGATCCAGAGTCAAAAAGACTAGCTCAAATCCAGCATCAGACATTTACTAGTTGTATGATCCTGGGCAAGTCATTTAACCTCTGTTTGCCTCATTTCTCTCAATTGTAAAATGGGGATAATAATAGCACCTAACTTATAGAGCTGTTGTGAGGATCAAATGAGCTTTATAAAAACACAGAACAGTGCCTGGAACATAGGCCACCAAATAAATGTTTATTCTGTCTCTACGCCTTTTGATTTCTTTGCTTCTCAAGATTTTATGGTTTATAACAGATGCTGAATTTGTAACTCTGTGCTACTTTTATACCTTGTATCATGAATCTTGCCTTTCACTTTCAATTTTTTTTTTATTACAGATACCTGGAATTTCTTTTATTTCCTGAATTCCAATCCACATATTTCTTTATTATTGCCTTTAATGGGCAATATAGCATTCAAGTTTTCTACTACATGTACCACAAAGATATTAATGTAATCTTCCAATGCCTTTGAATAGTTCTCTGAAGTCTCTTCTGCCAAGGTAGTGTTTGGCACAACTTATGGATATATCATGGTAATTTGACCTTCTATACTATGGTTCTTATTGGGCTAATAAGTGTTATATTATAGCTCCTGAGATTTTTCATGCATTCTGTAAAATACTGTATGAAATAATTTGTTCATGATGGTCACAACAGATACTAACTTGTGAAAATCATTCCTTTATTATATAATTAATTCACTAGTTGGACTCATGTCAATTTTTTAAAAGAGTTTCTTTGAATTCTAGTTTAAGTATGTCCATCCCCTTTTCAGGATCATTTGTGATATAGGTGCTATTTTTATTATTCATCCATATCTACTAGGTATAATTTCTCGTCAGTTTACATTGGGAAATAATTTCTGGAGTTTGCATTAGGAAAAGATTTTCAGTGATCCCATGGTCTTCAATACATTCTTGTTAAGATTTTAGTAGTTCATTTGCTTATTTCTTGTCTTTTATACTTTATGTTTAGATAAAGGTTCTTTAAAAAAAATTGTCCTTCAATAGTTAGTACTGCATTTTTTAATCTGGAGCTCAGGAAGTCTTTCACAAAAAGTCACCAATAACTGGTAACATTTGTTTCCAATTCTGTAATATCATACTCATGAAAAATGAAAACATTGTTGCCACCATTATTTTCAAGCAAAGTGTTAGATAGTAAAAACCATTAATTTCTTGAGTGTTTTTTACCAAAAAAATTAAATTACTCTTTTGTTATATAATCATATATAATTTTTGAAAATGCATTTTTGCCTAAAACCATGAGATAAAACAATAATTAAGCTTGTTAACATGTTAAATGTTAGCTTTTAACTAAATCTACTTATTAGAGCCATATGTTTCTCCTACCTTAACTGATCTATAGAGTTCACTGATTTTTACACACAAACCATAATAAATTTTTAAACACTGAAAGTCTTCTTTGGTAAATTTAAAAGCTCTTTGAGTCTTAACTCTACTTGAAGGTCTAACTTTGGTTAACAGGGGCGGTTATTCACAGGATCCCTTAAAGAAAACATTAACAAAGATTTCTTTTATAAGTTAATGAAGGGAAGTTATTATTTTCTAAAAAATAACAGGGTCAAGTTCAATCTTGAACTCTCAAAAAATATTTATGTTATGCCAAACATGAGAAAATGCCTTGCTATTTGTGACCAATTGCTACTTATAATTCCTCTATCAATCAGTATAACAGTTTTTTATATGACTATTTGAAATGGAGAAATGCAAACTTTAGTGTCCAGAAATCCTTCAGAAGTGCTAGAAATCATAAACACTTTTCTTAATTACTGATAAGCAGAATCAATCTCAGAAAATACCCTATTTCTAACATAATGAGTAGATAACTATATAAACATACAAGTAAATGGAAACTACATGCTTACTCAATTCTGTCATATTTCATAGAAAATACAGAGGCACTAAATCTACCTTTTAAAAAATCTGATGCAGATTAGAATTTGCATCTAAGGAATATTCCTATAAAAAGTCAAAGATTATCGTGATGGGAAATGCTGTTGTGAGTAGCTAGTTATTTCCTATGTACTACATATATACATATATATGCACACATACACATAGCAATTAGTATAGAGAACTATTTACCCAATGAAAAAAATTATCCAGGCCTACCATAAATTAGGGGTTATGCAGAACTTCACTAAATCCAAATAAAGGATAAACAGCTAGTAGGGCTCCTAACTGAAAGCCTGAGAAGAGGAAGACTAACCAATTAAAGAAAGTAATTCCAAAGCAAAGCAAAACTGCAAAACCCAAGGGGGGGGGGGGGGGGAAGAAATGGCCTCCAAAATTCACTGACACTTTTTTTTTATAATAACTTTTCCTGTCGGCAAACACAAAGTAGATAGGCACAGGTGCCCTTGAGGTAGGAATATATTACAATGTAACTGATTCTCATTTTGGAGCTTGTGTTCATCTCCACAGACCACAGTTACTTTTGTAGAAGAGTTCCTATTTCCTTCTCTAATACTTTGTTATCTTCTCCATTCCTTACCACAGGATTTACTGATGCTCCCTTCCTTCCTCCTGCCTTTCAGCATGGTGGTTCGATATCTTGATTCTCATGTGGTTTTTCATAGACTTCCATGAGCTATTGAAAATTCTAAGGGTCACTCTCCACTCTCAGGAAACTCTACTTTCCCCTCTACTTGTCTATATCAATAACTTATACTTGTGCGACACTTTAACGTTTATAAACTGACTTCCCCACAACTACTGGTGAAATAGTTGGAAAGATCACTATTATTTCTCATTTTGCAGATAAAAAACTGAGGCTCAGGGGAGACCAAAGTTAAATGATTGGCTCAGGGTCGCATAGCAAATAAGTGCTGAGGCCTAGAATCCGGGTCTTTAGTCTGACTCCAAGGTCAGTGTTCTTTCTACTCTGCTTTATAAATAAAAGCAATAATTACTATCCAAAAGAAACATCATTAACCTAATATAAATGCTGTCAAATTATGTTATTCAAAAAGAGAAGACAAATAATCATCTTTCCTTTCAGAACCATCTACCTGTTTCAATTTGTATGATGCCCTCCCTCTCTGGGCCCTTTTTTCTCATTGTAAAATGGAGCATTTAGAATAGATGAATCCTTTAAAATCTAGAAGAGAGGTTCTTAATTTGGAGGAACTAGAATATAATTTTTTGATAAATGTATTAAATATAATTTGCTTCCTTTATAATTCCTGTGTTTTATTTTATGCATTTAAAAATATTATTTTGTGCGGAGCTCTTTAGGCTTTACCAGCCCTCCAAAGGAGGTCACAGTTCAAAAAATTAGCAAGAATTCGTGTCCGAGAGCCTATGAATTCAAAGAGTTCTTTGTCTTGGGCCTAAAGAAACAAAGCTGTTAAGGAGAAATCTAGAATCATGCTATTGTGAGATTCTATTCTTTGTTTTGCAGAGGAGATGTAAAAAATTCAGCACCTAATATTGCCTTTCCATATCTTCCATGTTGTTCCTTATACTTGGTCATTATTATGGAATTGTACTATATTCTTCTACTGAAACATTTTTATAGCAGTCCTGCGTACATGCTAACTATGGGGAGCCTCTTGATTCCATAAATCGGCACTTGTGCCAAGTTCTGATAAAATAAACCCAAAAGTTCCAATATGAGGGTTTCTCAGTACCAAATGAATAGTTGATTCACCCACTAACAATCCATTCCTCTGAATCCTTTATGACTTTTTCCCAATTACTGAGATTTTACATAATAAGCAAAAGGCCAATGCTTCAATTGCTAGACTAATTCAAACCTTCTGTCATTTGTACTTTGTTTCTGAAGTTTATTATTTTTAAGTCAGTGCTACAAAGGATTTAATGCATCCAGCAAATAAGAAGATAAAGGCATGCATAACACAAAACTAATCCATGCTGTCATTCAAAAAAGCTCTGTAGGGTTAATCTCTGTTACTGGGAAAGCAAACATCCAGTTAGAGCTGACAGTTTAAGTTTACAAATAAAAGTGATGATTCGTGTGGAGGCTATTGCCCTTCACCCAGGTCATATGATGAACTGCATTTGAAAGCTTCAGTTAAAAAAGCTCTCAGCATTTAGTTATTTTAGCATATTTTCAGAGATTTTTTTACTTAGAAAGTTTATGTTAGGAGGCTCAATGGATAGAGAACCAGGCCTAGAGATGGAAGATTTGGGGTTCAAATCTGACCTCAGACATATCCTAGCTGTGTGACCCTGAGCAAGTCACTTAATCTCCATTACCTAAGCCTTAATATATAAACCAATACATATTATTGACTCTAAGACAGAAAGTAAGAGGTTTTGATTTTTTTTAAGTTGTTTCTGTAAACCATTTTGATCTTTCACGCTCTGCTGTACAACTAAAAAAAAAAGATATTTAAAGATAAAAGTGAGTCAATAAGTCAAAAGAAACAGCATGTTTTAAAGATTTCTAGCTCTCTGAAATCAATAAATACAGGTATCCCTTCTACATTGACTTTCTCCATAATGGTTTTAATAAATCACAGGTTGTCATGAGATTAAATGGGAATTTGGGGAAAGTTTTGCGGAAGCCTCAGATAACACAAAAAAAGTTTAGAAATCAGAAATGTATAAAATATATGTAAGTCATTGAATAATACCAACATATTTTCTTTTAATACCATAAATATATACAATTTCTTTTGTTGTAAATTCCCCATAAAAGAAAAAGAAAAAAAAGACTTCTTTTCTGGTACAAAGAGGGCCAAAATATTTTAAGTAGATTTTTCAGATCTCAGGAGCACTGAACTCCCAAGTCCCATTCAGGGAAAGGGATATCTGTACTTCTTGACTGACTGACTCATCCTTGATCCCACTAATACTAAAACAAAAGAATATAATAGCATAGGTCATAGAAAGAGCCTAGAACTTAGTCAGAAGGCTTTGGTTCTAGACCTGGTTCCTACAAAAGTAATACTTCAGCCATATTAGTTATAACCTCTAAACCCAAAATTCTTTTTCTGTAAAATGGGCATAACAAAGCTTGTACCACCTGTTCTCTGAGTTGGGAGGTTTAAATGAAATAATTTATATGGAAAGAGCTCTTTAATAGTAAATGCTCACATATACATGTATTTGTAATTATTAAGCACGTGTTGCACCATTAAGAATGTTCCAAGGGGCTAGAATAAAAGGATAAAAAAGAGATAATATTTATAAAAAATTTTGTAAATCATAAAGCACTTCATAAATAGTAGCCATTATTATTTTAATTTTGTCTATCCCTTCCACATATTATCTAAATATTTCTCTCCCCAAGTACCCAGAATACACAATAGGCAGTCTATCCAATGAAAACTAAATAGAGAAAGTGCATATAAAAGAAACTAAGCTTATTTTTTCAACTACTTTTTTAGTTGTGGCAAAAGCTATAAAAACCACATGAATTTATCTTATGAACTATTGCATATACTTAAATTCTGATTTTATTCACTAAAGTATTTTCTTTAGTGACACAGATTATATCTATGCCTGCCCATGCTAGGGAACTCTCATCCATATGTACATCCATAAATTCACCATAAGAACTCAAGTCAATAAACCATGTGATCTTCCATTCCCTCTCTTGACCTAAGTATGTCAATGGAGCCCATAAGCTGTTCCTAAATATCCATTACTTTATATTTAACATGTAATTCGAAGCCACATAAGTTATCTACAAAGTATATTTTGATCAAATGGTTTAGTTAACTGTGTGTTAATATTTGGTTAGTATTGTATTCAAGTAAAAGGTTTTATAAAAATCACAAACTAATTTAATACATCTATGAGAAAGAAAGATTTGGGAAATAGTGTCTAAGAAGTATCAGAAAAAGAAGTCAAGTAAGCCTATTACAACATTTCGACTGTAATTTTCTGTTCTGCAAGACCAACCTATATAAAATGTCTGGCCAAGCATCTCCATCAATGACTTCAAAATGCATGTTCATCTTGGTTTGATTTTTTTTTTAATACAGACTTAAAATCAGGAAATACAAATCTAAATGTGAGAATATGGCAGCCTGTTGAATTCTGTTGCTAGCTACACAAATTGCTTACCATAAATAGTTTCTTCAGGGTCTTTGAGAAACAGCTGTATGGAGCTTCTGCCAGGAAGAAGCAATTAAAATTACAAAAACATCTTTTTTTTTTGTTATTGTCCATACCACAAAATAAGCTGTTTTCTTCTTCCTTAGTAGCCGTCTTAGAATACTACCAAACCAATATATTTCATGTCTATTAGAAAATTTTGTTCTAGTGGAAACTTGGGGAAATACTACATTTAAAATAACTGGGGGTGGGAGGTAAAGAGAGAAGGCTATATCCTTAGACTAGCAGATGTGCCTCATTACACAGTTCTGTAAATGAACATAATCCTAGAAGTCAGGAAACTATTAGAAGGGGAAAAAATGACCCTAACAGATGTTCACTAGTTCATCCTTTGCTCCTCTCCTCCTCTCTTCTAGAATAACAATTTAACAAAGTGATGCTGAATAACTATCAGTGTTTATAATAGCTAGAAAATGGTTCACAGTCAAGATGAGTTTTCTTATACTAAATCCTTTTGAAAAGATGTTCTATAACTTACCATACTATATATATACATATATGTATATATGTATATATATAAAGGGTCAGAGAATTATAGAAGGGATCTTAAGAGATCATCTGGTCCAATCTCCTCATTTTACATATGAAGAAACTAAGGCCCAGGGAGGGAAGTGACTTGCCTAAAGTCAAAATGGACAGTATGCAATAAAATTCACATTTGAACCCACATCCTATGACTCCAAATCCATCACATCTCACACTACACAGCTTTTATTAAGAATCCTAATTCCTATTAAGAAGCATGTTTAGAAGACAATTAAGTGGTTTAGTGGATAGAGTGCTAGAGAATCAGGAAGACTTCAATTTGAATCCTGGCTGTGTGAATGATCATATGATCTAGCAATATCTCTCACATTCTTTCCTCATGTGCAAAATGGATATTATAATAGCACCTACTTTCTAGTGCTATTTTAATAATCAATAAGATAACATATATAAAGTTCTTTGCAATCCTTAAATCACTATATAAAGAGCTAAGCAGCAGCATCACTGTTTATTATGATGATGATGTAAATAGTCTTTAGCTCTGCAAATAAGAAAGAAATGTCCTGAAAATAGTACCTTTTCAAAAGTATGCTTTTATCAAAAGAAAGACAAAGTTAAGTATCCAAGGTAAAAATGGAATAAAGGGGATGAAAAGACACCCAATTCTCAAAGAAACAGAGGCCCAGAATGGGGAAATAACTGGGAAGAAGGAAAGAGGTCAAAATAGGGAATTAGAAGAATACTCAATTTGGAATCAGAAGACCTAGGTTCAGACTTCAACTTTGCCACTTACTACTTTTTTTGATTTCCAGAAAATCACTTTCTTCCATGATTTAGTTGAAATAGATTACTTCTAAGATCTGGCGTAGTATTATGAGGAAAGCTTGTAATTGTAATTAAAAAAAATTTTTTTTAACTAGCTATTAACTGATTTCATGACCCTGAGCAAGTTACTTAATTTCTCCATAATTCTTATATTTCTAAAACTTATGTTCCTATGGTCTTTAAGATGCCTTACAGTTTTTATATCATGTGTCTATAATTCAAACAAATATTTTCAGATTCATATGGGAATGAGAACTGAGGTTCCTAGTTATAAGTATTTGTCATCTTTTAAGAAATCATATAGTCTGGTTTATTTGGTCTTCTAGATGGTGATTATATTTTCCTAGCATACAAGGGTACTATGAAAACTAAGCATACAAAATTATCTAGAAGTCAAATTATTGCTCCAACTGTCCTCAACTTGTAAATAAATTGTGATCCAAATATTCCACTTGTAAATTAATTATCTGGAATTAGATGCTGATTAGATTCCTAAACTAACCCAACAATAAGCCTATTTAACCCATAATCATAGTCTAATTTTAAGGAACCTCTGCTGGGCTCAGAGAGACTAACACACTTGTCCACACTCTTACTAAAAAACTTCTCTATTTGGACCTAAACATTGAGACCAGGTCACTTTCTTTATAATGAGGGGTAGTGAGGGCAGAACTCCTTTTCTCATGCACTTGGGTCCAGTAAACCCTCAGTCCAGCACTTCACTGATAAATTATTAGAGTAGGTTGGGATTCATGTTCTCGACAAAAATAAGGAGTAGAAAGTATCTCAGTGTACAATATGAATCAGATATGGGACAGGAATTTATTCTTAGAGATAAAAGAAATGCTCATATATACCAAATATAATACATATTGATAGGTGATTTAAAGCAGGACTCAGTCATTTAACCTAGGACTACAGCAACAATTTCTCAGGAGGCTGATACTTAGATCTCATCAGAACATAAAGCAGTTTGGAGAATTGCTGGGTATGCATTTCACCTTAGATTTATACTGTTTTCCTCAAAGTATATCTATTATGGTAAATCAGGCTAGAGGCTTGAATTCCTCCTTATGCTATTATCTTCTCCAATGCAGAATATTCCCTTGCTTCCAATCAATTCCTCCTTAAATCCAGCATCTCTCCAACTAACAAGGTTTACTCCAACCTGATAGAATAATGTTTAATCATCTTACTAAGGAAACACAAAGCAAAAAAGGTATACAGAGGCCCAGTCACAAAATCTCTCAGGTCAGGAATAAGGGGAAAGAGAACTATCTATTCATGCTTTCCTTCACAAGAAGTCCAGGGACCAAGAGCTCTACTTACCATTAAAAAGGGAGTCAAAGGGAGAATGTGAACCAAAAATCTATCTGTTTTCAATTGGTGTTATACTCTACTCCCCTGTCACTGACTCAGAGAAGGGTCTTGAACCCAAGGATCACCCAAGGTTTGTCATAATAAACCAAAACCCTAAGTCCTTCCGAAATTAAGTTAACAGACAGATGGAAGCAACCAGAAAATTCATCAACTCAAATGCACCCAAATATTGAGCCCACAAACATATTCAGTTGGGCTGGGAAGGATAACTCCGAATATGTTCCATAAGATGGCCTTCTTTACAAGAGGATCATATGATCATAGATTTAGAGCTCAAAGGGACATCAGAGGTCCTATGTTCCACCTCCCTCATTTTATAGACGAAGTAACTGTTCTATGGAAACAACCACCACTTTTCAAATTATTTTTACTTTTTATTTTTGCTATGATAAAATGTTATTACAGTTCCAAATGGGGATGCCAATATATTCTTCCTAGTACTTCTGGGCTGCTAGTGGCAAGACTCTTCTTCCTCTTCCCACCATCTCCACATAATAATAGTTAGGTCTTCCCTTGTTTCAGGTCACTGAAAAGCATTTCTGTAGCCTGGGATATAGTTTCTCATAGGAAGAGTACATTAAGGAGAAGGGCAGAGCCAGGACTAGCTGGTCATGATGAGCAGAGGCAAAGGGAATGATGAACAAGAGTGATAAGAAGCAGTAATTGGAATGGAATTTTCCTCCCTACCTACTTTTCCTTTCTTCTAAACTGTAAGCCTCATCTTATTCGGCAGACTCCACCCACTGTTAAGAAAACAAGAATATAAGGAATGGCAGCAAGACAGGGTTTTCCCTCTAGTTTCACTAGCACTGGGTCCTACTTTAATTGTTGCAAGCTAGACTACTGATATTATAAAATGCTGGAGTGTATTGAGGATATATCATTGAGTTTAAGAAGGGGGCAAAGATGGGAGGTAGGTGTGAGTAATGCATGGGTTTTAGTCAGCAGCATCAAGACACAATATTCTCCTTCCCCCTTGCCACCACCACTAGTCCATACAAAAACTGGGAGGCTTGGCGTTGGGGGGGGGGGGGGCGCGATCCTATAAATGATTGCCTTTTCCACAGAAAAGTAATTAATTATTTTCTGTTTGACCCCAGTCAACAGAATTAGGAACATTTGAAAGAAATCACAGAAGTGAATATATTTGGGGTTGATGTAAGCAAAAATATCTAACATTTTGAAATATTCAAAAGTAGAGTAAACTAAACATCAGGAAGAAGTGAATTCTCCATCAGTGGAGTTCTTCATGAAAAGCTTGGATGACTACTTGACAGATATATTGTAGAGGATACTATAATTCAATTACAGATTAGGCTGGATGACCTCTGAAAGTTTTGGTCAAGACTAGGTTGTAAAAGAATGGTAGAGTCAGTTTTTGCTTTTCCTTATCCTCTCCATTCTCTCTAGCAACCTTCCCCACAATTAGTGAAAGAAGTAAGGGGGCCAGGGAAAAGAAATTCAGCATAAAGTTTTCTGGTAGGCAGTAGGGAAGGATTTGTGGTTATAAAAATTAGCAACTTACAGGAAGAAGACAAGGAGAATAGAGAAGAGACATCAAGTCTCCACTGTTAAGGAAGAAAAGTATTATTGCACATGCATGTCTGTATCTGCATGGGTATGCATATACACACATATGTGTGTATATATATGTATGAGTGTATATATATGTATGAATGAATGTATGTCAGGCATTCACAACTTAAGAGCAATATGAACTCTAATTTGGAGAAAATATGCAACAATTTTTTTATTTCCTCCTAGAGAACAAGAAGGAAATATTTAAACATTATTATGGAATTTAACCAAGCAGATACAATTATAATTTACATGGTTAAGGTTTTGTTCAGCCAATTCAGTTTCATCTGACTCTTTGTGGCCCTGTGGATCATACTGTCCATGGGGTTTTCTTGGCAAAGATATTGGAGTGGTTTGCCATTTCCTTCTCCAGTGAATAGCTAACATTTAGATAATTCAACAAATATTTATTAAGCACCTAAGGTGAGGCACTAGGAAAAAGGAGAAGAGAATGATTTTTTCTAAGATATGATTCTCATGAACTTTAAAGTCATCGATAACAATGATACAAACTAAAAGGTGATTTTTGCATTGCAGAGTTGTGAATAAATTGCTATGAGAAGCAAGAAAGTTGAACATTGCTAACTGCAGAGACGAGGGAAGCCTGCATTTGAGTTGGCATCCAAGAGAAATTGGAATTCATCACTCAAAAAGGAAGACTACAAGGATACAGGCTTAGCCAAAAGAGGAAAGATGCAGGACATGCTCAGGAAATGGTAAATTGCCTGGCTTGGCTGGAATGAAGAATACAAGGAAGGGAATAAGACATCATAAGACTAGAATGGTCAGGGGTACAGGGGTGGGGGAAGCAGTGTGAGATGACAGGTAGAGGAGTTCTGACTTTTTTTCTGAACCAAACAATAAGTGATACTACAAGGAACATTAATTTGGCAGGTGAGCTAAAGAATGAATTTGAGGAGACTGAGCAGAGAATTGGCAAAATCTGTTGGAATATTTTTATAGTTCAGAAAGGAATTCGAATTATGGAAGTAGAATAAAGAGAAGAAAAGAGATGCAAAAAAATATTTCAGAGGTAGAATCAACCAGATTCATTAATTTACTTGATGAGAAAAGTTAGGTAAAGAAGAGTCAAATATAGAAAAGGATAAGCAGTCAAAAAATTGTTTTTTATAATGAATCTCTATTATTATGAAGGAGCCTACGTCTACTGGCACTTGTTCTCTGTTGTTTTATTCAATCCTAGCCAGGAAGTCATACCTCAATTTTCATGGATGCAGAGGACAATGAATTGGTTGCTCTAAATTAAGTACAAATAAAACTCATCCTCTCCCTTCTCTCTTATACTTAGCTTTAACCACTTGCAACTGGTTCCTTCTTGACAACCCATAAACATATCCAAGGTAAAACATACAGTCCCTCTCTTCAAGGAGTTTTAAGACAAAAAAAACATGTAAAATCAACTTATCAAAAATGTACAGCATAAAAGGCTACTTATGAACTAAATGCATATCTTTAAAACACATTAATTTGGACCAGACTCTGATACAGAATCATTATTCAGAGTACACTGGGTTAATATTCATCTTTAATCTATGATAAAAGAAGTTGATAAATTGCAATGATAGAACCTTAGCATATTACAGCAAAAGGGGCCTTAGAGATCATCTAGTTTAACTCTCTTTATATTATATATGAGGAAACTGAGGAGTAGAGAAAAGGAAAATGACTTGGTCAAAATCTCCTAACTGATTAAAGAGAGCTGGGACTAGAGCCTAACTTTAGTGAGTCCCATTTGAAGGCTTTTGGCATCATTCCATGCTTCCTTCCTTAATAGAGCATTTCTTCATCTCCTGGGACAAATACTTATTCATCAAGCAATGTCACAGAATATCAGATTCCCAGGTTTGATTATCTTTTTTGGAAGAGAAAAGGAAAAGAATAAGCATTTATATAGCTTATTTTATATAATAAGTAAAAGGCCAACACTTTAATTACTAAACTAATTCAAACTTTTGGTCATATCTTTTCTCTTCCTAGTACTTCTTGTACTTTGGACTCAAGCTGCTATTGTGGGATGGCAGTGAATGGAAATAAAGAGCCAGTCAAGATTAAAACTGACTGACACATTGGTGTGGTTAAAATGGCTAGAGCTGTTCTGTTACTCTTCTCCATTCATTAAGCAGGTTAACTCAGAATCCCCTAATTCTTTAATTTTGGCCTCAACTTTGATCTTACTCAATGTGAAGAAAGAAACAGGAGAGATAAAGGGATCTGGCTTTTCTTGGCTACTAGACAAACATGGCTGATCCTTGCTTTGTTTATTCTTTGATTCTACCCCTTTGCATTTAATGTGTGTGTGTGTGTGTGTGTGTGTGTGTGTGTGTGTGTGTGTGTGTGTGTGTGTGACAAATGTAAAACCTAGCAGTCATCCACATCCTTGGTCATTTAATTTCCAAAATTAAATCTAGCAATGGGGACCTAGCTACTTAATAAAGTAGAAGTTTGCCAAAGATCAACATTTATCTTACCTTAAGAAAATATAGAACGATTAGTAAAAAGAAAAAAAAAATCAATATTTGACTGAAACTCTCCAAACTTACCAATGTGTCAAGGAAGCTCATCCCCTCCCCCTTCCTGAATAACTTTACCTGTCTATCAAACATTCCTAACATACTACATTTGTGCCAGGGTTGCATTGGTGTGTGTTCTGTAAATCAATTAAAGTTAAGGTTTGGGGCAGGTGAGGGGGAGACCGACAAGAAGACCATGAGAGAACCATGAGGAGAAGAGCAGGCAGGCAGGTGAAGGGGAATGAGGAAGAAACTGGCAGGCTAGGCCCCACAGTCAGGTTACTTAGGAATGATTGTCTACCCTTCCTAATAAACTTTGTAAAATATATATATATGGCTAGTAAAAAGAAATATTATTATTTTTAATTATTACACCAATGATATCTTAATTGCCAAATCCAATGGTCTTTTAATCTTAATCCCTCTGGACCTTTCTACAATCTTTTACACTAATGATCACCCTCTTCTCTTTGACATACCTCTCTTGCTTTTCATGGAATTGCTCTCTCTTGGTTCTCTTCTTACTGGTAGGATCGCTATTTGTTTCCAAGGCAGAAGAGAGTAAGAGCTAGGTAACTGGTGTGTTAAATGCCCTGCCCAGGGTCACCCACCTAGGAAGTATCTGAGGAAGGCTAGATATTAACCCAGGACCTCTCATCTACAGGCCTAGATCTCTATCTACTGAGCATCCTAGTTGCGCCCAACCCCACCTTTTTTTATAGATAATTAAAATATTTTGCCCTCATATCCTCAGCACCTAGGATAGTGTTTTGTTTTAAATCCTTATCTTCTGACTTAGAATCAATACTAAGTATCAGTTCCAAGGCAGGAGAGGAAAGGGTAGCCAACTTGGGTCAAGTGACCTGCCCATGGTCACACAGAGAGGAAGTGTCCAAGAACAGACTTGAACCCTGGCCTTTCTCTCTCCAGACCTGGCTTTCTAAGTCACCTCATTGTCTCTAGCATTGTGTTTTACATGTAGTGAACACTGAATAAATGATTAATGAATTGAATTCTATGATAAAATACTTCACTGAATTTGTCCTAAGAATTATCAAAAGTCATTGTATTATTGTTCAGCTGATTTTGTTTCTTCTTCACTAATTTATTGAGTCATTGCAGTTATTAGGACAAAAAGAAGAGTCAGTAGCTGGAGCTGACAAACTTGGAAGTTAAAAAAAAAAGAGGAAACTAGTCAATAGAAAAAAAGGAAAAAAACTATCCACCCAGGATCAGAGAGTTAAAAGAGAAGAAAAAGCATTTACCTCTTATGTCTTCTGCAGATTTAAGGCTATTCTGACCATATAAATAACAACCTAGATGTCTGATTACATTCCTAGCCAGACTACAAGGAAAATAATCATAGATGTTTTCCCCCCATTCAAACTGACATTTATTAAAAGGCTACTACTTTCATGGCACAATGCTAGTCTATTGCTGATTTAAAAGTAAATATTGCATAATTTATATCAACTCTTTAATATGGCTTATGACCATGTTATCCCATGAAAAGCTTCCAAATCCACCTTACTTCTGTCGCTCCCCAAAACTACCCAATTTGAAATGCAATAATTCTAGGATTAGGTTAAAACATTTAAAAATGGGTTTTCTGAGTCACTTCTAGAACATTCTAACAGCAAAATGTACCTCAATCAAATATTTTTCTGCTAATCTGGTTTCCTCTTTTCTGATGGGATGACAAAATACAGTAGACATTTAAAAATAACAAAGGACTCATTTGAATAACTTATTGTAAATTTTTAAATATAAGAAATGTTACACTAACATTTATCAAACATTTCTGAGGTACAAAATAGATTTAATACAAAAAGGAATAAATTCATATATATATACTCTAAACTAAAAGCCATTTATTTTTGATAAAAGAGGAAAAATTATAAGTACTAGCACAATAATAGCAATAATCACAGATTTCTTCTGTGCTCCCTTGTAATCATCTTTTATTTCTATTTATTTACAAGATTTTGTTGCCATCCCTTTGTGCTATGTAGTCCTAATTAATGTAGTCTTTCTCATTCTTTTTTCCCCTCATTACTTCTTCTGAGTTGCGCCAGATTTAGTAGTCTTCATATCTGTTATTTGCCATGTTGTAATAATATGCCATTACTCTGATATTCCAAATTTTAGTCACTACACAACTGATGAACAAAGAAACTAATGCCAGTTTCCAATGAACTATTTTAGGTGAGAACAAGTCTCAGAACTGAGAATAACACTCTCTTTTTATTAACTTAGGTCATGTTAATACTTTTGAGGCCGATGATGAAAAGAATTGTACTCATCATTGTTTCACAGAATTCAGTATCTTTCATGTACAGAGGCTCTACCCATCAAAGAAACAATCTCCAGAGGCAGAGTTAAGATGGTGGTGTAAAAGCAGCAAAAGATCAGACCGCTGAAAACCCTTCCTTACTGATCACAAATTGAATGCTCCTAGGGGACTGAAAATCAAACCTAACAACAAGACAGAGCGAAGAAACCCTCCTGCTGGACTCAATCCAAAAGGTACACCCCCCCCAAAAGCCAGATTTCAAGAACACTTGGGTTTAAGGGGAAGTCAGAAAGAAAGTCAGAGTACCCCTCCCCGCCACACCTAGAGCACTAAGCCTCCAGCGGCAGCAGGAACCTCTGGGTAGGCAAAGGATCTTGTCTAGAGGGTGTACATTGCAGACAAAGCTATGCCGGGCTCAGAGCATTGAACACAGGCAGTGGGGAAGGAGCTGGAGAGGGAGCACAGAACAGGGAGTCTGGTCAGAGTGGAAGAGACCCTCCATATTGCTCCAGCCTTCCAGGATGTTTTGGCCTCAGAGCACATCCAGCCCAACCCAGATGAACTTAATCCCATCAAAAGTTTTTAGAGGTCAGGGAAGCCCAAGATCCAACACCTCTTCCCCACAGACTACTGAACTTTAATCCAATCAAAATCCTCCAGGGGGCAGGGAAGCTCAAACCCCAACACCCCTCCCCCACAGACTACACAGAGAGATCTTCTGTCAAAGCTCCAAGAGGGTAGACTAACAGAAAACCCCAAAACCAAAAATATGAGAAGAGCAAGAGCACAGACAAATACGAGGAGTAAAGAAGGAGAAAATGTTAGCAAACAACAGAAAAAGAAGAAATTACAACAGACAATTTCTATACAGGCAACAAACAAAAAGCAAATGGAACAAAGGAGGAGGGATCAGCGAAAGATAAATCAGAAATCCCAGTGAATTGGATCCAGGCTCTGGAAGAACTCAAAATGCAATTCAAAACACAATTAAGGGAGGTTGAAGACAATTGGGAAAAGAACTTAAAAACTAAGATGAGTCATCTGGAAACAGAAAATAGTGCTTGAAAGCCAAAATCAACCAGCTTGAAAATGAGGGAAAGGAGATGAAAGATGAGGCAAAGAGGATAAAAGATGAACTCCAAAGAAAATCAGACCAGAAGGAGAAGGATGACCAAAAAGCCAGGGAAGAAATCCAGTCTTTAATATCCAGATTACAACAACTAGAAGCAAGCAACTTCACAAGGCATCAGGACACTATTAAAAAACAACAAAAAAATGAAAAAATTGAGGAAAATATGAAGCACCTCATTCACAGAAACAGAAGATTTAGAAAATCTATCCAAGAGAGACAACTTAAGAATCATTGGTCTAACAAAAGAATTATGACAAAATAAAAAACCTGGATAACATACTACAGGAAATTATCCAAGAAAACTGCCCCAATATTCCAGAACAAGAGAGAAAAGTGGAGATTAAAAGAATCCACAGATCACCTCCTGTGCTTAATCCCCAACTGACAACACCCAGGAATGTTCTAGCCAAATTCAAGAAATATCAGACCCCCCAAAAAATATTACAAGCTGCCAAGAAAGAAGTCATTCAGATATGATGGAACCACAGTGAGGATAACACAGGATCTGGCTACATCTACACTGAAGGACCAAAAGGCATGGAATAAGATATTCCAGGAAGCAAGGGAACTAAGTCTACAACCAAGAATCAAACACCCAGCAAAACTGACTATATTCTTACAGGGGAAAGTATAGTCATTCAATAAAATGGAAGAATTCCAAGCATTTGTAAAGAAAAGACCAGACCTGAAGAGAAAAATTGATGCCCAAGCACAGAACTCAAAAGAATCGTCAAAAGGCAATTAAGAAAGAGGGAAAAAGAAAAACAAAACAAAAAAAATTAAGAGACCCAATAAGTTAAAATGATATGTATCCCTACAAGAAAAGAGGTCATTGGTAACTCTTAAAAATTGTTATTAGAACTTGGACAGCTTGAAGAATTACACTTAGAGGGAACAGTGACAATGTGTATAAGATGAAATGACAAGACATCAATAGGTATATAGATATATGTATGCATAAATGCATATGTATGTGTATACATATATATAACTAGAGCTAGAGCTAAAAACAAGAGGTTAATACTAAAAGAAATGGGAAAAGAAACAAAAGGGGTAAATTTATATGTCACAAAGAAGCTCATGGCAGGAGGGGGGAGAACATCAATACACTGGAAAGGTAAAGAGGTAGGAGATAGGAAATACTCAACTATTACATGCATTGAAATTGACCTAAAAATGGAAGAACAATCCAATCCATTGAGGCGGAGAATAGATTCATGCCCTTTAGGGGAGTAGAAGGGTAACGAACAGACTGGTGGGGAGGAAAGCAGTATAAGGGAGGGATGGGTAGTTTTAAAAAGACTGCAAAGAAAATAAGCGGGGGGGGGGGATAAGAAGAGAGGGGTATAAAGGCAAGTTAAATTATGGTGTGAACTAGGGGGACTGATTAAAAACAAACATTGGTGTAGGAGGAAATAGTGAAAGAAGAAAAGGCAGGACTAGGAGTAGAAATCAAAATGTTGGGAAATACACAGCTGGTAATCATAACTCTGAATGTGAATGGAATGAACTCACCCATAAAAAGCAAGCGAATAGCAGAGTGGATTAGAATCCAAAACCCTACAATATGCTATCTATAAGAAACACCCATGATGAAGGTAGATACACATAGGGTGAAAGTAAGAGGATGGATGTGGCCTAATCTATTGGGCATCGACTGATAAAAAGAAGGCAGGAATCGCAATCATGATATCTGAGAAAGCCAAAGTAAAAATAAATCTAGTTAAAAGAGGTAGGGAAGGTAATTACATCCTGATAAAAGGCAGTATAAACAATGAGGAAATATCCATACTCTACATGTATGCACCAAATGGCATAACATGCAAATTTCTAAAGGAGAAACTAGAGGAGCTCAAAAATGAAATAGATAGAAAAACTATACTAGTGGGAGACCTGAACCTTCCTCTATCCAAACTAGATAAATCAAATCAAAAAAATAAATAAGAAAGAGGTAAGAGAAGTGAATGAAATCTTAGAAAAATTAGAGTTAGTAGATATGTGGAGAAAAATAAATAGGGACAAAAAGGAATACACCTTCTTTTCAGCAGCACATGGTACATTCACAAAAATTGACCATGTATTAGGGCATAAAAACATTGCAAATAAGTGCAAAAGAGCAGAAAAAATAAATGCAACCTTCTCAGATCACAATGCAATGAAAATAATGATTAGTGGAGGTACATGGAGAGGTAAATCAAAAATTAATTGGAAATTAAAGCATACAAATCTCCAAAACCAGTTAGTCAAAGAACCAATCATAAAAAAATTAATAATGTCATTGAAGAAAATGACAAGGATGAGACATCCTTTCAAAACCTATGGGATGCAGCCAAAGCAGTACTTGGAGGGAAATTTATATCTTTGAGTTCATATATTAACAAATTAGAGAGGGCAGAGTTCAATGAATTGGGCATGCAAATTAAAAAAACTAGAAAGTGAAAAAATTAAAAATCCTCAGATGAAGACTAAATTAGAGATTCTAAAAATCAAAGGAGAAATTAATAAAATTGAAAGTCAAAAAAGTATTGATTTAATAAATAAGACTAGAAGCTAGTACTTTGAAAAAACAAATAAAATAGACAAAGTACTGGTCAGTCTAATTTAAAAATGAAAGAAGAAAACCAAATTGACAGTATCCAAGATGAAGAAGCAAACCTCATCTCTAATGAAGAGGAAATTAAGGTAATCATTAAAAATCATTATGCCCAATTATTTGGCAACAAATATGGCAATCTAGGTAATATGGTTGAATACTTGAAAAATATAAATTTCCTAGACTAACACAGGAAGAAATAGATTACCTAAACAATCCCATATCAGAAAAAGAAATTGAAGAAGCCATCAAAGAACTCCCTAGGAAAAAAATCCCCAGGTCCAGATGGATTCACAAATGAATTCTATAAAACATTGAAAGAACAACTAATCCCAATATTATACAAACTATTAAAGAAGGAGTTCTACCAAATTCATTTTATGACACAAATACGGTACTGATCCCCAAACAAGGCAGGTCAAAAACAGAGAAAGAAAACCATAGACCAATCTCCCTAATGAATATAGATGCAAAAATCTTAAATAGGATACTAACAAAAAGACTCCAGCAAATAATCACAAGAGTTTCACTATAACCAGGTAGGAGTCATACCAGGAATGCAAGGATGGTTCAATATCCACAAAATTGACCATAATAGCCAGCAAACTGACAAAAATCACATGATTATATCAATAGATGCAGAAAAAGCCTTTGATAAAATGGAACACCCATTCCTATTGAAAACACTAGAAAGTAAAAGAATAGAAGGGCCTTTCCTAAAAATAATAAACAGTATATATCTAAAACCATCAGCAAACATCATCTGCAATGGGGATAAACTAGAAACCTTCCCAATAAGATCAGGAGTGAAACAAGGATGTTTATTATCACCTCTACTATTTAACATTGTCCTAGAAACACCACTAGCAGTAGCAATTAGAGAAGAAAAAGAAATTGAAGGCATTAAAATTGGCAATGAGGAGACCAAGCTAACACTCTTTGGGGATGATATGATGGTCTACTTAAAGAATCCTAGAGAATCAACCAAAAAGCTAGTGGAAATAATCAACAACTTTAGCAAAGTCACAAGATACAAAATAAACCTGCATAAGTCATCAGCATTTCTATATACATCCAACCCATTTCAGCAGCAAGAATTAGAAAGAGAAATTTCATTTAAAATCACCCTAGACAATATAAAATATTTAGGAATCTACCTGCCAAGACAAACACAGGCACTATATGAACACAACTACAAAACACTCTCCACACAATTAAAACTAGATCTAAACAATTGGAAAAACATTGTTTCCTCATGGGTAGAACGAACTAACATAATTAAAAAGACAATCTTACCCAAATTAATCTACTTATTTAGTGCGCTACCCATTGAACTACCAAAAAACTTTTTTACTGAATTAGAAAAAAACATAACAAAGTTCATTTGGAAGAACAAAAGATCAAGGATATCCTGAGAAATCATGGGAAAAAAATGCAAAGGAAGGAGGACTTGCAGTCCCAGATCTCAAACTATACTTTAAAGCAATGGTCATCAAAACAATTTGGTACTGGCTAAGAGACAGAAAGGATGATCAGTGGAATAGATTTGGGGTAAATGACCTCAGCAAGTTAGTCTATGATAAGCCCAAAGATCACAGTTTTGGGGACCAAAACCCACTATTTGATAAAAACTGCTGGGAGAATTGGAAGGCAGTATAGAGAGATTAGGTTTGGATCAACATCTCACACCCTACACCAAGATAAACTCAGAATGGGTGAATGACCTGAATATAAAGAAGGGAACTATAAGCAGATTAGGCGAACACAGAATAGTATACTTGTCAGATCTTTTGGAAAGGAAAGACTTTAAAGCCAAGCAAGAGCTAGAAAAAATCACAGAATATAAAATCGTTAATTTTGATTACATCAAATTAAAAAGTTTTATATAAACAAAACTAATGCATCCAAAATTAGAAGGGAAGCAACAAATCGGGAAACAATCTACATTACAAAAACCTCTCACAAAGGTCTAATTACTCAAATTTATAAAGAACTAAACCAATTGTACAAAAAATCAAGCCATTCTCTAATAGATAAATGGACAAGGGACATGAATGGGCAATTTTCAGTTAAAGAAATCAAAACTATTATTAAGCACATGAAAAAGTGTTCTAAATCTCTTATAATCAGAGAGATGCAAATCAAAACAACTCTGAGGTATCACCTCACACCTTGCAGATTGGCTAACATAACAGCAAAGGAAAGTAATGAATGCTGGAGGGGATGTGGCAAAGTTGGGACATTAATGCATTGCTGGTGGAGTTGTGAATTGATCCAACCATTCTGGAGGGCAATTTGGAACTATGCCCAAAGGGCGATAAAAGGATGTCTGCCCTTTGATCCAGCCATAGCACTGCTGGGTTTGTACCCCAAAGAGATAATAAGGAAAAAGACATGTACAAAAATATTCATAGCCATGCTCTTTGTGGTGGCCAAAAATTGGAAAATGAGGGGATGCCCTTCAATTGGAGAATGGCTGAACAAATTGTGGTATATGTTGGTGATGGAATACTATTGTGCTAAAAGGAATAGTAAAGTGGAGGAATTCCATGGGTATTGAAACAACCTTGAGGAAATGATGCAGAGTGAGAGAAGCAGAACCAGGAAAACATTGTACATAGAGACAGATACACTGTGGCACAATCAAATGTAATGGACTTCTCCATTAGTGGCAGTGCAGTGACTCTGAACAACTTGGAGGAATCTACAAGAAAAACCACTATCCACATCCAGAGGAAACACTGTGGTAGTAAAAACACCGAAGAAAAACAACTGCTTGGATATATGGGTCGAAGGGATATGGTTGGGGATGTAGACTCTAAATGAACATCCTAGTGCAAACAACAACATGGAAATATGTTCTGATCAAGGACACAAATAATACCCAATGAAATTGCATGTCAGCTGCAGGAAGGGTGGGTAGAGGGGAGGGAGGGAAATAAAGTCAGTATTGTAACCAAAAAAAAAAAGAAAGAAAATTTTAAAAATGAGACAATCTCACAAATAACTGAAATGGAAAATCAAAGATCATTTCTATCTCCCTTAAGGCCAGATTGAGGAACTGACTTGAAACTACCTGGTTTGGACCAGTTGCTAATAGAGATATAGATACATCATACATATATATATATACACACAAGTATAAAATGGATGTGTGATATACATATATATATTTTCAATCATCAACTTTCCTATCTTTCAGAGGGGAGGAAGATTATTATTTCAGTGCTGTCGTAACATCCTCCCTTAAAACAGATGAAAATAGATGCCTTTAGATGTTAGCCCTGAAGACATCTGTCTTAAGTATATTTAACTAAAGAAGCCACAAAAAGTGCTAGAATTCATGCCTGAGAATTTAGACCTCACTATATGAAAACTCTTGTTAACTATAGACTTTTCACAGTAGATTAAATGATCAAAGGATTCAGAATTTCAAAAAGAAATAATGGAAATGGAGTCTCACACATTTTTTTTTAATTTTATAATACTTTATTTGATCATTTCCAAGCATTATTCATTAAAGACAAAGATCATTTCCCCCCCACCCCCCATAGCCAACGCATGATTCCACTGGGTATCACATGTGTTCTTGATTTGAACCCATTGTCATGTTGTTAGTATTTGCATTAGAGTGTTCGTTTAGAGTATCTCCTCTGTCATGTCCCCTCAACCGCTGTAGTCAGGCAGTTGCTTTTCCTCGGTGTTTCTACTCCCACAGTTTGTCCTCTGCTTATGAATAGTGTTTTTTCTCCTAGATCCCTGCAGATTGTTCAGGGACATTACACCGCTACTAATGGAGAAGTCCATTACGTTCGATTATACCACAGTGTATTAGTGTATTAGTTCTCCTGGTTCTGCTCCTCTCGCTCTGCATCACTTCCTGGAGGTCGGTCCAGTCTCCATGGAATTCCTCCATTTTATTATTCCTTTTTGCACAATAGTATTCCATCACCAACATATACCACAATTTGTTCAGTCATTCCCCAATTGATG
Organism: Monodelphis domestica; assembly: GCF_027887165.1. Lineage (NCBI taxonomy): Eukaryota > Metazoa > Chordata > Mammalia > Didelphimorphia > Didelphidae > Monodelphis > Monodelphis domestica. The sequence goes on along the minus strand of NC_077228.1, from coordinate 226,263,152 downwards.
GGCATCCCCTCGTTTTCCAATTTTTGGCCACCACAAAGAGGGCAGCTATGAATATTCTTGTACATGTCTTTTTCTCCATTATCTCTTTGGGGTACAGACCCAGCAGTGTTATGGCTGGATGGAAGGGTAGACATCCTTTTATCCCCCTTTGGGCATAGTTCCAAATTGCCCTCCAGAATGGTTGGATCAGTTCACAACTCCACCAGCAATGAATTAATGTCCCTACTTTGCCACATCCCCTCCAGCATTCATTACTTTCCTTTGCTGTTATGTTAGCCAATCTGCTAGGTGTGAGGTGATACCTCAGAGTTGTTTTGATTTGCATCTCTCTGATTATAAGAGATTTAGAACACTTTTTCATGTGCTTATTAATAGTTTTGATTTCTTTATCTGAAAACTGCCTATCAATGTCCCTTGCCCACTTATCAATTGGAGAATGGCTTGGATTTTTGTACAATATATTTAGCTCTTTATAAATTTGAGTAATTAAACCTTTGTCAGAGGTTTCTATGAAGATTTTTTCCCAATTTGTTGTTTTCCTTCTGATTTTAGTTACATTGGTTTTGTTTGTACAAAAGCTTTTTAATTTGATGTAGTTGAAATTATTTATTTTACATTTTGTGACTCTTTCTAAGTCTTGCTTGGTTTTAAAGTCTTTCCCCTTCCAAAGGTCTGACATGTATACTATTCTGTGTTTACCCAATTTACTTATGGTTTCCTTCTTTATGTTTAAGTCATTCACCCATTTTGAATTTATCTTGGTGAGTCTCACACATTTTGATGAAGGAAATATGCACACCACTCATGATATTATTTTGAAATGGTGGAGTTATATGATGTGGATGAGATGCCCTGAGCTACTCAAAGACCAAATGTGTGTTATACACCTTTGACTTCACATGGCCCCAAACACTGACATATGTATAAATATAAATAAGAGATGCTGTTGTACTATTCACAGAAAAATGAATGTGTGATATACATCAAGCACATATCTGCTGCTTACTTTAGCAGAAAAACTTTGCAGGGATACAAGAGTTATACTAGAAGCCACTCTGGTTAAACTGGGTAAATCTGATCTGAACAGTTTAAAAAGGAAGAACTAAGCAAGGTGCCTCAAATGTTCTTATAATTAAGTCATAATAACAATGTTGTAGAGAGGTTCTGGGTTCAAATTTGGTCTCACACATAGGCTGTGTGACTCAGGGCAAGTAACTTAATCTCTATTGCCTAGCCCTTACCACTCTTCTGCCTTGGAACCAATATACAATACAGATTTTAAAACAGAAGATGAAGATTTTTTTTAATGCTCTAGTTCAAATCAATCCAACAAGCATTTATTCTTTTTAAACCCTTACCTTCCATCTTAGAGTCAATACTGTGTATTGGCTCTAATGCAGAAAAGTGGTAAGGGCTAAGCAATGGGGGTCAAGTGACTTGCCCAGACTTGCACAGCTCAGAAATGTCTGAGGTCAAATTTGAACTCAGGACATCCCATCTCTAGGCCTGACTCTCAATCCACTGAGCCAATCATCTACCCCCAACAAGCATTTATTAATAAAAACTTATTACTACCAAGCACTGGGAAAGAAAGGACAAAAACACTCCCTGCCCCCAAGGAATTTACATTCTAATAGGGGAGATAAAATGTAAATAACTTGATCCAGAAAGGATACATAATCTCAGAGGGGAAGGTGTTCCTTTAAAAAGGTACTTTATTATGGAATCAACTTTTCACTGAATAAAAATCATTAATAAGATTTGCTCTCAAACTTCCCAAATCCAGTGCTTGCTAGGCTTGACTAAACTTGTTTCATAACATCATAGAATATCTCCAGGATATAACACAGGAAATTAAAAGTGCATGTTTTTGCAGATGTGGTTTTCTACTACCTACTATGAATGATCTGCAGGAATAATAATTTCTACTTTAAATGTGCTAAAAAAGTTATTTAGAGTTCTTAAATAGAAAATCCAAGAAAAAGAATTTCATTTTAAAAAATGCATAGAAACCAATTTTGCAGACATTGATAATATAAAATATTGAAGAAATCTATGTATGATGAGAGGAATAAATGGAAACAATTTCTTTCCCCAATAAGCAATCTTCATACTTTATGAATTCTCCAAGGCAGCAAGATTTTAGCCAACTAAGCTTTTGTAGGCTTATCACAGGCTTAATATTTTTATATTGTTTTTTGCCTAAATAAACTTAAAGCACATATGACCACCTCAGATGTTGTGGGAGTGTTTTGGATAGAGCCTTAATAGAAATGGTAACATAAATAAATCAGGAAATAAATGCTTCAAGCCAAGGGCTAGTTTAAAGGGAAAGAGGAAGGGCAAAAGGTTGGAGATGGGAATGGAAAGAATTTTAGAGGTCAAATTTGTGCAAATAGGATTCCTGCCAAACAGCAGTATGTTGCCCTGTAAACAAAATCAGAATGGAGTCTTCATAACTCGTGGGACCATAAGAAAATCTATAATTAAGAAATGTCTTTGACAAATCCTGACAACTTTTTCTTCAATTACTTTCTCCTATTCCTGGTGTGTAATTCCTGGACACTTTTTGGAGTATCATAAATAAAATTTCTATCACTTTTGGTGTTCCTGGGCAAGTCACTTAACCTCAGTTTGCTTGTTTCATAATCTGTAAAATGAGGATAATCATAGTACCTACCTCATAGGGTAGTTGTATGACTCTAATGAGATAATAATTGTAAAGTGCTTAGCGCAGTAGCTGGTATGTAGTGTTAAGTAAATGTTAGCCATTTATTATTATTATCTCATTCCTGGTCCTGTTGCTAATGCACAGTAACATTGATTTTCTTCCCCTGAAATTTGCAAGACTTTTGTGCCAATTTTGACAAATATCTATTAAGCTCCTGCTGTGTGCAAGATACAGTGTCCTAATGATCCTATCTTTGGGGATAATTTTTCATTACCTCAGAATGTTCTGAGAAGTCTGTAACCCTCAAGGGAGAAAAGGAGAATAGAACTAAAAAATCTATAATGTCACCAGGTGAGAGCGAGTGCAGAAAATTTAAGAAGCAGCAACATGCATAAAATGAACACAAGGCCAGGCTTTGAAAACAAAAAGAAGTTAATCAATAGAATCTCTTACAAGAAAGAACACCCTGAAAAGTGGGACTGACATTTCTTTAGAATGTCCTTGGTCTTGCCTGCCTTCAAAGAGGACTACAAATCACAGAGTATTAGACCAGAAAGGGGCCTTAAAGAGGATCTTGACTAATTCCCTCATATTACAAAGGAGATAACTGAGGCCCAGATAGGAGAAATGTCTTGGTCAGAGTTAGAAAGACAAGAAGCTGGGGCTCTAAGGTTTGAATTGAAATCAAGTCCTAGAACTCCAAATCCAGTGCCTGTGAATTCAACCCCCTAGTTTCATTGTCAAGGACAAAATGATTAACAAAGAAGTGACCAAAGACACAGTTTAGGACAGCAGGTAGGTAGCATGGTGGATAGAGTTATGGACTCTAAGTCAGGAAGACTCATCTTCCTGAGTTCAAATCTGGCCTCAGATACTCACTAGATGTGTGACCCTGGACAAGTCACTTAATCCTGTTTGCCTCAGTCCCTCATCTGTAAAATGAGCAGGAGAAGAAAATGGCAAACTACTTGATATCTTTGCCAAGAAAACCCTGCAATGAGGTCATGAAGAGGTGGACACAACTGAAATGGCTGAAAAACAACTTGTGTTGGTCAATTTGTTTCTGGGCAAAAATGTTCTTCATTTATTTTATATACTTACTGCCTGGTATATCTGCTCAACTAGCTGATAAAAAACACTCAGTATCTAGCTCTTATGTTCTCTGCACAGGCAGCAGTCAGGAAATGTGGATGGATTAATTTTTCAAATAGGAATAGATCCAATCATCTCCCTTGCATGCTTCTCCTTGCCCTTCATTCTCACAAAGCACACATCCACACAAAACAGATGTTCCAGTGTACCAGAATAACTTTACCACAACCACAATTTAGTTCTTCATCTTATGGACAAAAGAGAATGTTTATCATGTAGAACATTAAAAGCCTAGAACTAAAAAGACTGCGTGTACTGTCATGTGGGTGAGGTTTAGACAAGCAAATGGCTGTGTTTAGATTTCTAATAGCATACAGAAAACAACACCTTCTTGCCCACAGAAGTACTTGATAAAAAAAAAAAAAACTAGAACTCTCATAAGGCCCTATTTAATAAAATGTAGCTTTCCCAGCTTCTGAAAATCAGACTAGTTTCTCCCCCAAAAGAAATAAAGAAGTAAAACCTTTGAAGTAATGCAACATTTAACAGTTAAAAATCAGATTAGAAAATCTACTTTCATTTTAGGCACATTTTTCAAAGAAAAAATTGCTATATTTATACATGTCACTAGCAGCTATAAAATACCAAAGTCTTTTTTACATAGAACACCTAATTAGGTTTTCTAATATTAGTTTCCAAAGCTTTTAGCCAAACTTCTCAGATCTTGGTTGTCCTATGAACAAATCATAGGGAATTCCCTACAGACCTGTCCTGGTCTGTCTTTTCCCTTTGCATACTTTCTTCCTGTAGTGATCTGCTCTATTCTCATATGTTTAATTATCACACCTACTCAGATGACTCCCAAACCTCTCTCTCCCTCTATCTATTGATAGATGTAAAGATAGATAAATATAGAGATAGCTAGAGAGATGGTCAGCCTTTAAACTTCCCTATTCTTACAGAAGACACCAGCATACTTCTAGTCATCCAGGTTCACAACCTCAGAGTCATTCTTGACTCTTCTCATTCCTTTATCCTCTATCTCCAGTCAATTGCCAGGTCTTTTTTTATACCACTTGCATGACATTTCTCATATCTATCCTTTTCATTCATAGCACATGTCTACTCATGTACTTACCATTTCTCACCTGGACTATTGGAATGGCCTCTTTATTGCTCTCCATCTGTTTAATCTCTCCTTTCTTCAAACCATCTTTCCACTTAATTGCCAAATATCTTCTTAAGATGTAGATTTGGGGGCAGGTAGCTGTCTCAGTGAATAGAGAACCAGGTCTGAGGATGGGAGGCCCTGGGTTTAAATTTGACCTCAAACACTTCTTAGTTATGTTCCTCAGCAAGTCATTTAAACCTAATTGTCTAGTCCTTACTGCCCTTCTGCCTTGGAATCAATACTTAGTATCAATTCTAAGTTAAAAGATAAGGTTTTTTTAAATTAGATTTAATTATGCCCCTCCCTTGCTACAAAATTTTCCCTGGCTTTAAGATAAAATACAAATGCTATTCAAACTGGCCTACTATTAGCTTTTCTCTGAATTTGCCGTTTTATCTCCTGTTTCTGAAGGTGATGCTCCATATAGGAAATACACACCCTCCTGACCTTTGTTTCCTATAATCCTTGGAGTTTTTTTGTTTTCTGTTTTTCAAATTTTGGTCCAGGTGCCAACTTGTTCCATGAAGCTTTTCCAGATTCAGGATTTTTTTTAGTAGACTATAAGATCAATGAGTCAACAATTCTAATTTAGAATCTACGTAAGCTAATGAAATGTTAGATTGCATTTTATAAAGAAGCATATCATTCAGGAATAAGGAATAGAAAGTCCTGTTGTATTCTACACTGGTCAGAACATATCTGGAATATTATGTTTATCTTTAGGCATTGACTTTTAGAAAGGATATCAATAAGCTAGAATAAGAAGAGAAGAGAATTACCAGAATTACCATATTCCAAAGATAATGCCAAAGGAGAATCATGGGGATATTTATCTAGAAAGGGGAAAAAAACTTATAAAGAACAAGATAGCTATTTTTAAGGATTTGAAGAGATAATGAGATACCCAGAGAGCTATAAAACTATGTATACCCTTTAACCCAACATTATTATTGCTGCATCTATTTCCCAAGGAGATCAGGGAGAAAGGAAAATAATCTATATGCTCAAAAGTATTTATAGCAGTTTTCTTTGTGGTGGCAAAGAACTGGGAATTTAGAAGATGTTCATCAATTAAATAATGGCTAAACAATTTGGAGTATATGATTGTAATGGAATTCTTTTGTGCTGTAAGAAACAATGAGCAGATTTTTTTAACTTGGAAAGAACTATAAAATAATTAAAAGTGAAGCAAGTAGAACCAAGAGAATAGCTACATATTTAATACTTGAAGAATAGCTTGTTTATGTTCGCCTCAAGAGAATGAACTGAAAAGTGGAAACATGAAAGACATAGTCTATATATACATAATTGTATCTAGGATGATGCCTTCTATGGTATAGGGAAGGGGAGAAAGGGGCTGATATATGTGGAAATAAATTCTATTAATGAAAAAAATTAAAATAAAAAAGAGAGAGATGATGGGAGCAGTTAGGTGGCTCAGTATATAGAACACAAGGTCTCCTAGAGTTAGAACCTAAGACTTCCGGTTAAGATGGCGGCTTAGAGAAAGCTAAAGCTCAGATCTCCGGAAAACCCTTCCCGACTGATCTCAAACGATAAGCTCCTAAGGCGCCGAAATTCAAAACGATCAACAGCACAGACCCTGGGAACCCTCCTCCTGGACCTGGACCCGGTTCAAAAGGTACGGCTCCCCTTAAAAGCCAGAACCCGAGATCACTCGGACCTCAGGGGTAGGAGCGCAGAGTCCAAGGCTCCCGGAAGCCGCAGCCGGGCCAGGCTCAGAGAGCAGAACCCTCAGGGCCTTCTACAGTCCCGGTGAAAGTTACTGCCTGGGGCTTCCGCTGCAGAGAGCTGGTCGAAACAACAGCAACCCTCAGGGCGGGCAAGACAGCCTCACTGGCTGGATCCTGCTATCCAAGTCTCAGTGAAAGTCCTTGCCCTAGAGCTTGGGAAAGCTGCAGCCCATCCCCCCTGCAGGCCGACGAAACAGCCTTACGGCCAGCGATTCTGAAGGCAACTTCCGGAAAGCGAGCCGGGGGGGAGAGTGTGGCCTCGTGGTCCGACCCTTCCATTCCAGTTCCAGTGAGGCATATTCAGTTTAACCCAGGGAAAGCTCATAGAACCATCTGCCCAGGACTGCCTCTGAACACCAGACAGAGACAAGAAAAACTAACCCTCCACATTCAGAAATGGCAAACTCCACAGAACCACAGAAGCCCCAAAATACCAAGAAAAATAAGAAGAAAGGGGCGACTTTGGACACATTCTATGGAGCCAAAATACAAAATACAGAGCAGACAGAAGATAATATAAAAGAAAATGCTCCAAAACCTTCCAAAGGAAATGGAAACTCTCCACAAACCTATGAAGAATTTGAATCAGAAATGACCAAAAAGATGGAAGCCTTCTGGGAGGAAAAGTTGGAAATAATGCAAAAGAAATTCACGCATCTACAAAACCAGTTTGACCAAACTGTAAAAGAAAACCAGGCTTTAAAGGCCAGAATCAGGCAGCTGGAAGACAACGATCGTGTAAAAGAGCAAGAATCAATAAAGCAAAGCCAAAATACCAAGAAATTAGAAGAGAACATAAAATATCTCACCGACAAGGTGATAGATCTGGAAAATAGGGGGAGAAGGGATAATTTAAGAATAATTGGACTCCCAGAAAAGCCAGAAATAAACACCAAACTGGACATGGTGATACAAGATATAATCAAAGAAAATTGCCCAGAGATTCTAGAACAAGGGGGCAATACAGCCACTGACAGAGCTCACAGAACACCTTCTACACTAAACCCCCAAAAGACAACTCCCAGGAATGTAATTGCCAAATTCCAAAGCTATCAAACAAAAGAAAAAATCCTACAGGAAGCCAGAAAAAGACAATTTAGATATAAAGGAATGCCAATCAGGGTCACCCAAGACCTTGCAAGTTCTACTCTGAATGATCGTAAGGCATGGAACATGATCTTCAGAAAGGCAAGAGAGCTGGGTCTCCAACCAAGAATCAGCTACCCAGCAAAACTGACTATATACTTCCAAGGGAAAGTATGGGCATTCAACAAAATAGAAGACTTCCAACTTTTTGCAAAGAAAAGACCAGAGCTCTGTGGAAAGTTTGATACCGAAAATCAAAGAGCAAGGAATACCTGAAAAGGTAAATATTAAGGAAAGGGGAAAATGTTATCTTCTTCTTTTACTCAAACTCTCTTCTATAAGGACTACATTTATATCAACCTATGTATACTAACATGTGGGGAAAATGTAATGTATAAATAGGGGGTAAAGAAAGACCAAATAGAATAATCATTCTCACACAAAGATTCACATGGGAAGGGGAGGGGAAGAAAACTCCTATAAGAAGGAGAGGAAGAGGGGGGGGGGGTTACTTAAACCTCAATCTCAGGGAAATCAGCTCTGAGAGGGAAAAACATCCAGATCCATTGGGATCTTGAATTCTATCTTACCCAACAAGGGTAAGGAGAAGGGAAAACCAAGGGGGGGAGGGGGAGAGGGAGAACAAAAAGGGAGGGAAAGAGAGGGGGTAAGGGGAGGGAACAAAAAGGGAGGGACTAAAAAGGGAAACATCAAGGGAGGGGACAAGGGGGACTGTTTCAAAGTAAATCACTGGACTAAAAGGTAGAGCCGAAGAAGAAAAGGTTAGAATTAGGGAAGGCAATCAAAATGCCAGGGAGTCCACAAATGACAATCATAACTTTGAACGTGAATGGGATGAACTCACCCATAAAACGTAGACGAATAGCAGAATGGATTAGAATCCAAAACCCTACCATATGTTGTCTTCAAGAAACACACATGAGGCGGGTTGACACCCACAAGGTCAGAATTAAAGGATGGAGTAAGACCTTCTGGGCTTCAACTGATAGAAAGAAGGCAGAAGTGGTAATCATGATATCTGATAAAGCCAATGCAAAAATAGACCTGATCAAAAGGGATAGGGAAGGTAATTAAATTTTGTCAAAAGGGACTATAGACAATGAGGAAATATCATTAATCAATATGTATGCACCAAATAATATAGCACCCAAATTTCTAATGGAGAAACTAGGAGAATTGAAGGAAGAAATAGACAATAAAACCATACTAGTGGGAGACTTAAACCAACCATTATCAAATTTAGATAAATCAAATCAAAAAATAAATAAGAAAGAGGTAAAAGAAGTGAATGAAATCTTAGAAAAATTAGAATTAATAGACATATGGAGAAAAATAAATAGGGATAAAAAGGAATACACCTTCTTCTCAGCACCACATGGCACATTCACAAAAATTGACCATACATTAGGTCACAGAAACATAGCACACAAATGCAGAAAAGCAGAAATAATGAATGCAGCCTTCTCAGATCACAAGGCAATAAAAATAATGATTAGTAATGGTACATGGAAAACCAAATCTAAAACCAATTGGAAATTAAACAATATGATACTCCAAAACCGTTTAGTTAAAGAAGAAATCATAGAAACAATTAATAATTTCATCAAGGAAAATGACAATGGCGAAACATCCTTTCAAACCTTTTGGGATGCAGCCAAAGCGGTAATCAGAGGTAAATTCATATCCCTGAATGCTTATATTAACAAACAAGGGAGAGCAGAGATCAATCAATTGGAAATGCAAATGAAAAAACTGGAAAGCGATCAAATTAAAAACCCCCAGCAGAAAACCAAATTAGAAATCCTAAAAATTAAGGGAGAAATTAATAAAATCGAAAGTGATAGAACTATTGATTTAATAAATGAGACAAGAAGCTGATACTTTGAAAAAACAAACAAAATAGACAAGGTACTGGTCAATCTAGTTAAAAAAAGGAAGGAAGAAAAGCAAATTCACAGCATTAAAGATGAAAAGGGGGACAGCACCTCCAATGAGGAGGAAATTAAGGCAATCATTAGAAATTACTAGAGTTAGAACCTAAGTTCAAATCTGGCTTCAGAATCTTCCTCACTGTGTGACCCTGAGCAAGTCAATGAACTCTGTTTAACCTCTGCCTTTCCTTCTATCTTGAACTGTTAGTAAGACAGAAAGTAAAGGGATGGAGGGATAGAATCAAAGGAAGAAAGAGTGAAAAAGAAAGAGAGAGATGATGATGATGATAAAGATAAAGAATTAGGCTCATTCCACTTCTGCTTATTTTCACAGGACAAAAGTTGTAGTAAAACTAAAAAGTATTTGACTTAAGATTGACATGAAGGAGGACTTCCTAACAATCAGTGAGGTAGAACTGGCATAGGCTGACTAAGAAGGTAGAGGAAAGGAGCTTTCGAAGACTTAAATCAGGAAGCACTTTTCAGACCTCAAAACTTTATGTAAATGTCAGATATTATTATCAATATTATTTTCACTATTTACTTATCTAAGTATATGGCTTATTCCTCAAAAGAATATAAGTTCCTTGAGGGCAAGAACTATTTCTTTTCTTCTTTGTTTCCCTGGTATCTGGTATGGTCTTGAAACTAGCAGAGGTTAAGTAAATGTTTGTTGAACTGAACTGAAATGATACATTTATATAGAAAAATGAAAAATATCAGTATTGAGACATAAGTCCTATGGAAGACAACAAACTATTTACTTACCTCACTAAAAATGTTAACTATATAAAAGCAGTTTGAAAATTTTTAATAACTACCTCTGACGATAAGAGCAAGGGGCCTAAACTTGCTTTTTAGTGTAATTGAGAAGTTAAATACCCTCCAAAAGATACCCCAAAAAAAGACAAAATAAATAATAAAATGCATGCCAAAAAATGATTCATCATACAAAGTTCCACATTGCAAAAAAATGTCCATTTAATGAGTTTTGGAAGGTCTTATTTATTCTCTTCATATCTTTTTGCATCTTCTTGAGAAAATGAACATTTGAACAAACATTAAATTGATCTTGGAGGAGATAATAACAATAGCTAATGGCTTTATAGTACTTACTGTGATCCAAAGACTAAGCACTTTTTAATCATTGTCTCATTTAATCCCCATAACAACACTTGGGGGGGGGTACTTTCTATTATTATCCCCATTTTACAGATGAGGAAACTGAGGAAAAGATAGGTTAAGTGGCTTGCCTAGGATCACACAGCTAGTAAAAACTTTGAGGCTGAATTTGAATTCAGGTCTTCCCAGGCCTGCTTCCTATCCATAATGTCTGGAAAACTTAACTAATTTTCTTTATCTTATTAGAATGCTGATGAGCTCAATCTTTTTTTGCTTGTCCCTCAGAAGTTAGTTAAAAACTAATAGAAGCTAGTCACTTCAGGATTCAACAAGACTTTAGCTTTATTCAAAATAGCTATTCAAATCATTTATAAGTAAATCAAATGTGTAATTATTGACAAAATAAGCAATGCTTTTAAATTAAGTAAGTCAAACATAGTAATTTACTGAGCAAGCAAGTGCATTTTAATATTCTTAGACTTATTTGGGTTTGAAACTGAACAAAGTTGAGTACTTTAAAAAAAACATTTCATAGACTTAAAATTTTCAGTCTTTTCCATGGGGTCAACCCCTTTCTTTTTCTTTCAATATGCTCCCTATAATTGCCCACCCCCCACAGTAGCATATAAAATCCCAGGAAATTTTACATCTCTGGCCAAAAAAGTTAGGTTCATGAAGAGAATGATAGAATGTGTTGCTACATGGAATTCCCAAAATGTCAAAATATCCTTCCATTTCTGTTCCTGCTTTTCATCTTGGGCACATTTGTGGGAAATTGAATGCCATAGAGCCTTGGTCCTGCAGGACACTGGGATTCACTTTCTCTTAACAGTATTTCTATTCCACAAAATAACACATCATTTTCATTTCCTCTTTATAATAAAAAGTATCTCTAAAAGTAAAAATAAAATGTAGGCCACCCCAAAGATGAAGGCTAGTCTCAATTAAAACTCTACTCTGTATAGGAAACCTTCCCCAACCTCTCAATTCTAGTGCCTTTCCTCCGTTAATTATTTTCTATTTATCCTATAAAAAAACTTACTTTGTATTTATTTGTTTGCATATAGTCTCTCCCATTAGATTGTAACCTTTTTGAAGGGAGAAATTCTCTTTCTTTCTGTATCTTCAATGCTTAGCACAGTGCCTGGCACATGGTAGGCACTTAATAAATGTTCATTAAATTGAAGGGAACTAAACTGAAAATAAACCAGCCAAACCAAAATGGGCACTCAGATCCAGAAAGGGGCTTTGACCCACACCCCCATATGTTTATCCTTTGAATTCAATTCCACTTTTCAGTCCCTAATAAGATCTTAGACTTCCAAAATGTTTTACATGTATTATCTCATTCAAGTGTTACAGCAGCCCATTAAACTTGTAGTACAAGTATTATCTCCATTTTGCAGATGGGGAAAAATGAGGTTCATATTGCTAACAGTAATTTGCCCACAGTTGCACTGCTGTAGGAGCACAGAATTTGAAATAGAAGAGACCTTAGACTAGTTCAATCACCTCATTTAACAGAGAAGACCCAGGGAAGTTAATTGACTTAGCCAAAGTCAACTACTGAATTTGAACACAATAGTATTAAACATTTTGCCATACTGCTTTCAGCCTCTCTGCCATAATAGCTCTCAGCTATTAAATGGCAGAACCTGGATTCCAATTCTTCCAACCACAAATCCAATTACTGTTCTACTCCACTGGTGCCTTTCAACTTATGGGGAAAGACTGGGCTACACTACCTACCATGGCAGTTAGATGGTGCAATGGATAGAGTGCACTGGGCCTGGATTCAAGAAGACCAGAGTCCAACTCTGACCTCAGACAGAGGTCTAGCTATGTCCCTGGGCAAGTCACTTAACCCTATTGGTCTCAGTTTCCTTATCTATAAAATGAACTGAAGAAGGAAATGGCAAACCACTCTAGTATCTTTGCAAAGAAAACCTCAGGGTCATGAAGAATCATAAACAACTGACAATAACAATGATGACCCTATCTCCATTTTCTTAAGCAATCTGTGGAGTCCTCTGAAAATTTTCAACTTCTGAAAAGAAGTGAATGAAACATTAGTCTGCTCCTCTTGGACATCATCTTAGCATTTCAGAAATGTACCTGGTGTCTCTTGAGGAAATAGCACATACTCTCCTGAAGACACTTAGATATGAATAATGTATCTTTTTCATTAAGCTATCCCAGAAGGGATAAATAAAATAAATAATTTTCAGAGAGAAGAAAACTACATTTAGCCAAATTAGCAATATCCTGTTGTCTCTGAAATGAAAATAACATCCTTCTAAAAAGGTTCTATATTCCAGTTGCAACATTCCTTTTTACCCAGTTCATAATCCAGTAAATAAACAGAATGCTGGAATTGACATAATCTCTCTGAGGTCTCAGTTTCTTCATCTTTAAAACTGGGTTTAAAAAACTTGTAATATCTACCTCACAGGTTTTGTGTAAATCTCAAATGAAAAAATTAATATAAAACACTTCAAACATTTAAAGCAACTCTATAAATATCTATTGTTAAGTAAAGAATGCTGGAGGGGATGTGGCAAAGTTGGGACATAAATTCATTGTTGGTGGAGTTGTGAATTGATCCAACCATTTTGGAGGGCAATTTGGAACTATGCCTAAAGGGGTACTAAAAAACTGTCTGCCCTTTGATCCAGTCATAGCACTGCTGGGTTTGTACCCCAAAGAGACAATAAGGAAAAAGACATGTACAAGAATATTCATAGATGCGCTCTTTGTGGTGGCCAAAAATTGGAAAATGAGGGGTGCCCTTCAATTGGGGAATAGCTGAACAAATTGTGGTATCTGTTGGTGATGGAATACTATTGTGCTCAAAGGAATAATAAAGTGGAAGAATTCCATGGAGGCTGGAACAACAGGAAGTGATGCAGAGCGAAAGGAGCAGAACCAGGAAAATATTGTACATAGAGACTGATATACTGTGGTACAATCAAATGTAATGGACTTCTCCATTAGTGTCAATACAATGTCCCTGAACATTCTGCAGGGATCTAGGAGAAAAAAACACTATCCACAAGCAGAGGACAAATGGTGGGAGTAAAAACACCAAAGAAAAGAAATTGCTTGACTACAGGGGTGGAGGAGACATGATTGAGGAGAGACTCTAAATGAACACCCTAATGCAAATACCAACAACATGGAAATGGGTTAGAATCAAGGCCACATGTGATACCCAGTGGAATCGTGTGTCAGCTATGGAAGGGGTGGGGTGGGGTGGGGGAAGAAAATGATCTTTGTTTCCAAGGAATAATGTTTGAAAATGACCAAATGAAATAATGTTTAAAAATAAAACAAAGAAACAAAAAAAAGAACATAAAATGAGGATTGTATATGAAACCATGGATCTTTTTTCACATAGAGCTTGAGTTTTTTAAGTATATTATATTAAATTTTACACAGCAGTACAAAAAACATCTATTGTTATCAGTATTATTATTATTATTATCTCAGAAAGACAACATGACATAATGAATAGAGAAATAGCCTCAAAGCTAAGAAGACTGGGGTTCAAGTCTTGTCTCCAACATATAATGACTGTATGACCTTTGACAAGTCCCTTAGTCTCTCAATGCTCTGGGCAAATCTTTAAGAACATATATTCCCGAGAAAGTGTTGATCTACCTTGGTAAAAGGTATTTCTTCCTCTGGTAATTCTTTTTATCAATGAAATCACAGGTCCAATCCCTCTGACCTTCTTATCTTTTTTACAGAGTTCAACTAAAAATAGTCCAGGAACAAGCTGCCATATTATATTACTGATTTCTGGGTGATGTCTGCTTTTTGACATTGGAATGTAAGTTTACCTTTTATAGACTCATTAAAAACATCTCCAGCAGGCAGTTAAGTGGCACAATGGAGAGTGTCAAGTCTGAAGTCATGAGGACCTGGTTTTAAATTTTGCCTCAGATACTTCCTAGATATGTGACCCTAGGCAAGTCACTTAACACTGACTGTCTACCCCTTGTTGCTCTTCTGTCTTAGAATTAACACTAAGATAGACAGTAAGGATTTTAAAAGAATCAATATTATAGGGCAACAGAGATATATAATGACCTCTAGAGACTAGTATATTTCAATGATGGACCTTAGGAGTAGTGTATATGGTAAGAGCCCAAGTGCTGTGCTCATACCCATGAACTATAAAAGGCCATGAGGAAGACCTCTAGCATGTTACACAGAATCTCTGTGGGAGAAAAATGGGAAAACAGATGAAAAAGGAGAAGACAAAGAATAAGAAAACTTAAAACAGTCACATTGATGAAAACATGGACACACTGAAACATAAATACATATGGCCCTGGTAATACATTCAAGAGATGCAAAGACAAAAAGAACACTTTTTTAAGTTGACACTCTCTGCCCTCAAGCAGATTATATCCTATGGCTTTTGTTGTTGTTTTTCTTTTTTTTTTTTTTGAAAAATTTTATTTAATTAATTGATTTAGAATATTTTTCTATGGTTACATGATTCATGTTTTCCCTTCCCTCCTCCCACCCCACTCCTGTAGTCAACAAGCCATTCCACTGGGTTTTACATGTGTCACTGATCCAGAACTATTTCCTATGATTTTTTTTAAGGGTAGAGAGAAACCTATTATATGTCATCAGTTTAGGAGGTAGTACAACTACTCTGTAGCTTATAGTTATAATTTTAATAGTATGTTTCCTCATCTGAAAAATAAGGGAGATGTACTGGATGGCTCCTGACATACCCCTTCAAGTTCTAGATTTATGATTCTATGACTTCAAGGATAGTTGTCAATCTATCACTTCAACCAATCTTTATCCACATCAGACAAAGTAAGGTATTGATGACTGATAATAGTTAAAGTTATACCTTAGGGATAAGATTTCATTTGTAACAAATCTTTTAATATCTTAATCCAAAGAAATAAATAATGTGAAAATTTCAGACATGAATGCAGAGGGAGAAGGAAGAAGAAGAAATCATAAGGGGTTATTTTAATGGGCAAGAAAGCTTTTTGTACCCTTCATATTACACAATGAAAACAGTTACTAAGTTAACCAATACATATAAAACCAGTCCTGGTTGTCCCAATTGTATAAGGTATCTACAAAGCTATTTATAAGGAAATCATAAGGCAGATATAGATTCACTTAAGCAATTAATACAGATTATCTTTTTTATACTGCTAATAAGATAATGAGGAAATATAAAATCGCCAAATATTAGAGTTAGGTAAGATCTTACAGGCCATTCATGACCTATCCCAAATCTTCCCATCCTGTAGAAATGATAACTGAGGTTCAGAAATTATAGACAATTTCCCCGATATCATACAACAAACAGGGACAGCAGAGCTGGGAGTAGATCTTAATTCCATCTTGCTTCAATGCCTGATATTTTAATGGATGAGCTGCCCAGGTTCAGTTTGATGGCTGAACATTTTCCCTCTATGATATTAACAAATTTTATTAGATTGGCAAATTAAAAAAAAAACAAACTCTTATACCACACCCCACCCCTAACATAAAACTTGGTGATACTAGTTCCGTGGGATCATAGAATCAACCAGAAGATTATCTAATCTTAATCTCTTCATTTTTTTACAGCTGGCAAAACTAAGTTTCCTGTAGGGCTCAGAGGAAATTATTTGCCCAAGGTCACATCTGGTTACTGGAAAAACCAAGATCTAGTCTTACTGACAAGATCTCAGATCTCAAACTCAGAAGCAGAACTATAACTAGCTCATTTTGTACTCAAAATAAAGAATATAAAATTGTTTCCATATCCTAACACTGGGCTTCAGCAATTGTATTTAATATTTTTCTTCATGTTACAGTGGGAGCAGGTGTTGGGGTGCTTTGTTGTACAATTAGGCAAGGGAGAGGGTAATGCCAACTATCAGCCCTTGACCTCAAAATGAATTTGCTCTAAAATCTAAATTAAGCAGCAATCCCTTAATTTTTATAAAAAGAAAATCTAATTAAAAGATATAAAGACAAATACTAAAATATTTTTTTAAAAAGTGATTGAAAGTGGCTTAATATCATGCAGGGACAAATATTTTAAAAGATCAAACTATAAAGAATTTAGGAAGCAGCTAGGTGGCCAAGTGGATAGTAAAGCCTCAAGATGGGAGTACCTTGAATTTGACCTCAGACACATCCTAGCTATGTGATCTTGAACAAATCACTTAACCCCTGATTGCCTAGCCCTTACCATTCCTATCTTGGAACTGATACTTAATATCAATTTTAAGACAAAGATTAAGGGTTATTTTTTTTAAAGAATTGATTTTTTTCCACAAAAATTACAAGTGCAACTCACTTTAGGCAAACCCAATGTGTAGGAAGTTTAATTTATCCAAAAGAAAATTACAAATATTTACTGGTCTTATTAAATGTTCACAACAGGTACATTTTATATATCAAGATCTCCTAATAAATTCATAATAACTGTATTTGCATAAATTCAGTTCAGTCACATTTTTTCAGGAAGAAATCTATGTCATAAAGTAAGATTTCATATTTTCTAAGTATAGATGTAGAGGTAGTATTTTTCTTGTTTTCATGAAGACATCATTCACTATGAATAGCCAAGAACAAAATTGCTAGACAAGCCTTCAATCTTCTAGGAAATCAATGTGCCTGATTATTTTTCTTCAGTGAGCAATCTACTTGGATTCATTCCCTTGGATCTAGCTCAAAGGTCACAACCTGAACTGAAACTGAGGAAATATATGTTACTCAGTGGCCCAACCTTTCTAACCTCAAGTAGAAAGGCCTGATTTGGGGGGAAGAGAGGGAAGTGGCATTAGCAATTACACTTCAACCAAAAACCAGAATAGAAACTAAATTAACTTGGATGATAGGGCATTTTTTTAAAAAAACCTTACCTTCTGTTTTGGAATCAATACTGTGTATTGGTTCAAGGGAGAAGAGTGGTAAAGGCTAGGCAATGGGGGTTAAGTTACTTGCCCAGGGTCACACAGCTGTGAAGTGTCTGAGGCCAGATTTGAACCTAGGACCTCCCATCTCTAGGCCTGGCTGTCAATCCACTGAGCTACCCAGCTGTCCCCAGATAGGGCATTTTTAAAAGACTTTACCTAAAGACTTCTTATATAAACCAACAATATATACTCAGTGGTTAACCTAATTCATTTTTTGCAAACCTAGAAACTGGACAGAAGCATCATTTTGCCTCTGAAGGAAATTCATAGTGTTCTGTTCGTCCAATTCCATTCTATTCAACAAGTATTTATTAAAATATATTATGTGTAAGAGACTATGCTAGAAATTAGGTATATAATTATAGAGATATAGTATCAACTTGAGTATAAATTCCACAGTGAAAGATAGAACTAAGTTCCCCAATATGATAACAGAGAAAATCAATTTTAACAGATTATAATACAGCACTTTAAAAGCAAGTTATGATTTTTAAACTTTGATTCCTGGTGTGAAAATTATCTATCACTTATAATACTAGAGAATTACTTGGGACACTGAGAGTTTAACTGACTTGCTCATGGCATGCTCTATGTACTAAAGGTAAGAGGACTAGGATATATGTCTTGCATACACCAAGCCCAGTCTTCTACTCAAAATACCACAGTCTCTTGTAGTTCTAATATCTATTTATAAATGTTCTTTACTATTCTTGCACATACAAATTCTGATAAGAACAAATTTCATAAGCTTATCATATCCTCCTAGTTATTTCATTATTTCCCTTATTATAAGTCCTTAGCCTTCTAAATAACATGAGTGAATGCTATAATTATGATTCTCAGGCTTCGTTATACTCAAGAGAGTCTTGGCAAAGTATCAAAGAAGCACATTCCAATAAGAGGAAAAGTAGTTCATTTCTTATGTGTTGATGAGTAAGACAAATGCAATTTGATTTTATCATTTAAATGATAAAAAGTATAACAGTTCAACTCAATGCATTTTTTAATTACTGGGAAATTGACATTCAATGACAATCAAATTTAAGCAAATGAGCTAATATATTGGGAAAGTGGAAAGCATATTTTGTTGTGGGGTTTTTCCTTGAAAGCTAAATTTTAAATAGCATGGTCATTCTGTACCAATCTTTGGTTTCCAAGTCAAGATATTCTAATTGCAACCTTATCAAAATAAAAGAAGTTCAAGTGTTATACAAATAAAGTAACTAAAATGTCCAGACATTTTTACCGAGAATTTCATTCATAGACTTATACTCTCAGGAGGCCATTGATAAGAAGGAAGTCTCTATATAGTGCAAAATATTTGTAATAGCACTTTTTGATGATAGCAAAGAATTAGAAACAAGGTAGATGCCCTTCAATTGGGGAATGGCTAAACAAATTATGGCACATGAACATAATGGAATATTACTATACTATAAGAAATTATGGAATGTGATGAATACAAAGAAGCATGCAATTATTTGAAATGATGCAGAATGAAGAACATAATATACATGACTGTCAATGTAAAAAATTTTTAAAACAAGATAAAATCAAAAGTGAATGTTGTAAAATTAGGATTGGAGGTCCATAAGTATTAAACATTGCACATTTTTCAGATTTTTCCAATATACTGATGAGTTATACTGGTTTTTTTCCCTTTTCTTTTTCTTTTTTGTTGATTTTTTAAAAAATACCATTTGTTACATGGAATGACTCTCAAATGGGGTAAGGGGACAGAGATGGAATAAAGGAAAGCTATAGTAATATAAAATAAAATGCATCACTAAAAACCTATTTTTAAAAGATTGAAGTATATTTGGAGTTATGGAGAGAGAACAAATCTGAACTGTTAAGGGAATGAGTTGTTTTTTGTTGTTGTTGTTGTTGTTGTTGTTTTATAATTCAACTCAACTTCCATTAAAAGCAGAGTATGACTTAGATCTCATGAAAGAGAACTTCAGCAAACCTCCTTTTTGGCTTTTCAAAAAGCAATTAAACATTTGTCTTTCCTTACAGATTAATTTGTAAGAGAAAAAAGTAACAAAATAGACCCAGAGAGTCAGCTATTCATTATAAAGTAGATATCAGCCTGCAACATAACCGAACATAAAGAAACAATTTAACTCTGAGAGATCAAGGTAAGAGGTAAAGTAGAGAGTAATAGCAGAATCTAGTTACCAAATGATGTTGGAGGACAATGTACACACATACATGAATGTTGGGGGGAGGAGGTTATGTCTGTCTCAGTAAGAGAGAGGCTCTAAGCCTGAATAGATCCATAATATAATTAAACTGATACTAAGATAGAGGTGATTCCATCAACACGAGTAGTCCCTGCATTGCTGCAGACTAAGACTAATCCAAACTTTATCTTTCTGTTCTATTATATTATATCGTAGGTCTTAACATTCTCCTAAAAATTTCCCATGGTATGTGGAAGCCAGTGGGCTGTTCTATGATTACAGTTCACTCATGCTATAAGACTAGAATATTGCAGATTATGCACAATTTCTTGTTGTTAACATGTTATAGTTTATTCCCTACACTGACTTATCTTTTTTCCTAGGATCACCTGAAACATTAATTCTTCCAAGACTGGCATTTCATAAGTCACAACCATATAGCATAACTAAGAAAATGGATATTAAAAAGAAGGGCCTTTTTTTAGTTACAAGATTTGATCATTCTAAAACAGTACATAGCATTCCCAACTGCAATCCAATTTGCCCTGCTTTTCCTATTCAACTTAAGGCCTGATGTCTGTGTGGAATTTATGTTTACTGAGAAAGCAGCAATATGAATAGTCCACTCAACTTTCTATGCTAGTGTAGGGGCTCTAGAATCTAGATAGATAGATATCTAGAATCTAGAGTCTAGATAATATGTAACCCTTACCCACTTGCCTTTTGCCTTGGTGGGATCCTGGATCCAGATTCCTGTCCATCAATTGAATTGGCAATAAGAATAACTGCCAAAGAATTTTATACATCTCACTCATGGCAGAATTTGAGATTTATTAGTGGAATTTTATTTTATTAAACTCCAGTTTAGGACTAAAAATGTTGCCCAACATCCATGTTTTTCAAGACTTGTCTAACCTAGAAAGAATCATAGCCAAAAAGCTTGTTATATCTTCAGAAAATACTTTCAAGATCTATATTCTTCACCTTCATATACTAATTTCTACCTTGTATAATAAACAGGAGACTCTTTGGAAGAATGTGGATAAGTAAGAATAAAAATTTAGAGATGCATGAAGTAACCAAAAAGGAAGAGAATGAATTAAAAAATATAATGATCATAATCAAACAAGATTTGAAGACTAAGATTTCATCCTGAAACCAATTTTATCCAATTCCTTTAATCAAAGCTTCAATTGAATTGAACTCTCTAAAACTTTACTTCTGTTTACATGTTCAAGGCAATATATAGTCCCTCTTATGATTTAAATGAGGGGGAAGAGGAAGACATGATTACAGCAATTATAGCTAACTCAACTTCTAAAATTAAAAAGTGCTAACACATATTTGGGTATTAAAGCAAAAGACAAAGCTTTTTCCCCCCATTTGGCTCAAAACAAATATTAAAAATTAAGAATTTGCAATAGCCATTCCCTAATAGATAAGCAATTATAATATATGAAAAAGTTTTCAAAATTGTGAAATAATCCTAAAAAATGATAATTCCAGATTACTAATAAGAAGAATAAAAATAAAAATAATAGTGGGATTTCACCAGTCAGTAAAATGAAAAAAAAATGACAAAAGATAGGGATAGCAATGGTGCTGAGGGTTGGGAAAAAGAGACACTCCAAAGATAGTCAGAGATCTGAATTGGCCCAATCATTCCAGAAAACAATTTGCAATCATCCTAAGAAAATGATCAGACTCTCTATTACCTACCTATAAGGAAGTCAAAGAGAGAAATAAATGTGAAATAAATACCAAAATACTGATAACAGCATTTTTATAGTAGCAAAGAACTGGAATTCAATTACATGTCTCTGAATTAGGGAATAACTGCACAAACTTTGGTACATAAATGTAATGGAACATTACCACACCATAAGAAGCAATGAAATATTTAGAATTCAGAGAAGCATGAAGCATGAAGATTCATATGAACTAATATAGACTGAAGTAAGCAGAAGTGGCAAAACAACCTATACAATGACAAAATGTAAATGAAAAGAATGACAAGAAGACACAAAAAACAAAAACTCTGAAAGCTGCATAATTATAATGGCTACACATGTCCAAGAAGTTAAGCAGAGAAAATGCATCTCTCTACATTCACTGCCAAAGTAAGGGACTATGGGTGCAGAATGTAGCATATATGGTCAGACACTGTAGATATGTTCATTAGTTTTGTTGACTTGTTTTGTCTCTCTTTAAATCTCCTTTTAAAAGGATTGGCATTCTGGATAACTAAGAGGAGATGATATAAATTTAAATAAATGTTTTGTAAAATCAAAAAATATCAATATGATTATCTTTTAAGTCAAAAATAAATTAATAAGTTAATTTATTATTAAATTAATACATTATGGACATCTTGACCAAAAAAAAATGAGTTTCAGAGAGCAGTAAAAGCATTCATTTTATTCTTTTTTTTTTTAACTCTTACCTTCTGTCTTAGAATTGATACTAAGTATAGATTCCAAAGCAGAAAAGCATAAAGGGTTAGACAGTTGGGGTTATGTGACTTGCCCAGGGTCACACAACTAGGAAGAGTCTCTGTCTAGATTTGAATCCAGAGCCTCCCATCTTCAGGCCTGACTCTATCCACTGATCCAAATAGCTGAACCCACTTTAGTTATTCTTTATCCTCTGTGAGGAAAAGTCTTCTATATGTTTCCTTGAATGAATCATTTAGGGTTCTCCAAAACAATCTCAATTTTGGAAAACCAAAGATTTGCCCCTTCATACTGTAGTAGGTCTTCCCCCTTTAAGCTATCTGCTTCAAATTAATTTCCTTAAATTCATTTACTTTAATCCAACTTACTTCTCCCTTGATATGGCCCAAATCAACTAGGGATAAAACATTATCTTAAATACCACATATCCCCAAAGTCTTAGTGCAGGTTAAAACTGCCCTAAGGCTTTGGGGATGCCCTATGTACAGAAACAGTTTATAATGTACTTTGCTCCTAGCTATTCAACTAAATATCACATAGATGGCAATATCTCTCAAATTCATACAGATATTCAATGTAATATTAATTAAAACTCCTCACAGAATATTTTAGTATAGGTACAATTGGACTGAATACCCCAGAGGTAATTTTTTAGACCTTGACAAATTTATAATGAATTGAGTTAGAAAATATGCTACTTTGAAATTAATTATGATGCTCACTTCATCCTACCAGAATTTTGACATATATTAAACACTGAAAATTATCCAAACCATGAGACATTAATTTTAAAGCTGAATAATTATAGTAGTCTCTCGGTAACTGAGGATGACGATTGTCTTTGTGCACTTTCTTCTGTGATGTAGATGAGTGTGCACAAAGACACTTGTGCGTGAAGGAGATTTAAGTGGAAAAGTCAATGCACAGAGACAGTCCCACTCTCTCGGCGTTGGAAGCCTGGGTCCAATGGCACGAAAAATCGTTACACTTGGAGACTTCTTCAGCTGCATTGGATGGCCGTGTTGTCTTTTGTGCTCCAACACGCCCTCAGCACTCCACAGTGCTTTGCTGCATCGCCCTCTCAGCCGTTGAGCCTTCTTATTGGTTTCTTCCTTCTGTTCGGCTGAAGCAGTCTTCACATGTCGGGTGAGCAAAGCCTTTGTTCACCAGGGGTCCAGAAGAAGGCTATATTGATATGCTATATAAATGTAAACTACATTGATATTATACATATATGTGAACAATTAACAAGTAGAATAAAAACACAGAAATAAAGTCAAAATATTGCTATCAATATATAACAAGCCAGAATTACTATAGTAGTAAATGCATTATAAATGAACAAATTTAATATAATGAATGAGAGGCTTTAAGTAACTTGTGCAAATGAAAAAGTCAAAAGAAATAAAAAATGGTCTCCTAGGCCTTAGTTACTACAGTATCTTTTCCTTTGCCACTCCTATACCCAGCATGGGTAATGTACTAAATTGTATCTATAAATTAGGTAAAGAAACATAAATTAAGGAGAAAAAACCCAATTCTAAACCAAGAAGCTCAGAACCACACTCCAATGCTTCCTATCACATCCACTATCAAATATAATATCCTGTTTGGCATTCAAAGTCCTTCATAAACTGGCTTCCCTTTCCTTTTCCAGTCTCCTATCATTCCCCAAATACTCTGAAATATAAGGGCACTGACCTCTTTACTCTTCCTTAAACAAGATACTCCAACTCCCAATTCACTTAGCTGTCCTCAAGGCACAGAATACTCTCCTTCATTTCTGTCTCCTCACTATTCCAACTTCTTTCAATTTCCAGCTAAAATCCTCCTTTCTACAGGAAGCTTTTCTTATCTCACTTAATTCCACTGACTTACTCACTGATGATCTTTATAATCTGTACAATATGTAGCTTTAAAAAAAATACAAACTGTAGTTATTTTCATTGATATCTCCCCCCCACCTAGACTGAGCTCTGCAAAAACAAAATCTGTCTTTTTTCTTCCCTTTTATCTCCAGTGCTTACTACAGAACCTGGCACATAGTAGATCCTAATAAAGGTTTACTGACAAGAGTAGAAGGTGATAAATTTTAGGCCTGAGGTTCCAATGGAGCAAAATTAGATATGTTTGCAAATCCCAGGCTAAGGGTTTCTACCCCTTCTAAAAGAGCAAAGTAGATCATATATGAGAAAGCACAATAGGACCCAACCCAAGCATTCAAAGGCAAAATTATAAGATAGATGTGTTAAAAATGGAAAACAAGTTTTAAAAGATGGAGATGAGTTATATACAGCTGATCATCAAAGAGCAAGTCAAAGTAGTCCACCAATCAACCCATCCAGCAGAGATGGCATGTGTTGTGAGGAGACAGGCAAGCAGACAAACAACTTGTCTGACCCATAGACAACAGATTGGTTCATCCAGACCTGTGCCCTCTGAAGAGCAAACCCAGACTATGAGTGGAGTTACCTATCATCAGTGACCCAGCAAACTGAGTAAGAACTCTATAGAGGAGAGAGAGCATCACTATGTACTGCCTTGGCCTCATTGGTGGTAGGGTAGGGAAATATATACAATTATGATTCACTAGCATAAGCCTTTAATCCCTCTCTTCACCCTGCATTTGACTCTGAGTATTTGTTGGAGAGTATATCCCAGGGTTTGGTGAGGATTGTTTGTAACTACAATTTGTGCTAAGCTATTTTAGTAAAAGTCCTTGTGAAGAGCTCATTGAGTCTATGGGTAATAATGGGAAAGATAGCAGTTAAGGGTCCATGAGCTGCAATCTTAGAAGTATTGCTCTTTATGGCCACTTCTTGAGCCCTGAACAGCAGTCAGTTGCCTATCTAGGAGACCAAATTGTCAGTATGATGCAAGTTTGTGCAAATAATTCAGATGGGGTATGACACACCTCTTTAGGAAAAAAACAGGAAAATATTTTTACTCCAATTGTAAAAGGCAATAATAAACTGATGTCTACTGAAGCATTCAATGGCAAAATCATAAGATAGATGTGTTAAAACTATTTTTAAGTTTTAAAATGAAACATAATAAAGTCAACATCAAAATAAAAATCCTCCAACAAAAGGAAAAATGTTATATATATATATGTACATATATATATATAAAACTAAAAAAGTATACTATCCAAAGGCATGAAAAGTTAATACAATAAAAGGTAACTACCAGGGCAAACACACACACACACACACACACACACACACACACACACATACACCCTTTTCAACAGCAGTCAAAGAAATTCAAAATAAAACAATTTCAAGGTATGCCTATTAAGGTAATAAAAAAATTTAAAATTTTTTTTAAACTAACATGACTAGAAATGTGGGGAAATATACTTATCCATAACTAGCGGCCCTATAAATCTATCCAATCTTTCTGGAGAAAACATAGTAATATATAGTAAGAGTAATAAAACTATATATCTTGATACAGTAATTCCACTTCTGGTGTTTTATTCCAAGGAAGTAACTCAAAAGAAAAATGTATTTTACATAAAAATGTTTTTGAGCAGTACGATTTATAATTTTAAAAAGTAGAAATAATTCAAATGTTATAAGATAAAAACTGGCTTAACAAACTATAGTATATTAAAGACCAATTCTATACAACTCCCAAAATTACAAAAACATGGTAATCATGCCTAGAAATGTTTAGATGAAATAATGTTAACTGAAAATACCAGAACAAAGTAGTTTATACATACTGATTTTTGGCTCAATCAATTAATGTATCAATCAACAAATATTTATTTGTTCATTATGAACCAGGAACTATGCTAAGAATAGTTTCAGTCTTAAAAGATTTGCATTCTCATAGAAGAAATAATATTTACATAAATAAGTAAAATTTGAGATA
This sequence comes from Monodelphis domestica, assembly GCF_027887165.1. Classification (NCBI taxonomy): domain Eukaryota; kingdom Metazoa; phylum Chordata; class Mammalia; order Didelphimorphia; family Didelphidae; genus Monodelphis; species Monodelphis domestica. The sequence goes on along the minus strand of NC_077228.1, from coordinate 226,236,830 downwards.
AGATACATACAAAGCATATAACCTCAGAAGGAAAAGCACTAGCAAAGGAAACCAGAATAGACCTCCAGAAGTAAGAGGTATTAGACCTGAGGCTTGAAGGAAGCCAGGGGTTGTAAGATATAAAGCTGTGGAAGTAAAGTATCCCTGGCATGTGGAACAGTTAATTCAAAGGGAATGAGACAAAATAAACAAAGAGTGTCCAGTTCAAGGAATAGCAAGTAGGCCCTTCTAGCTAGATCACTAAGTGTAAAGGAAATAAAGTATAAGAAGACTAGAAAGACAGAAAGGAGCCAGGTTATAAACAGCTTTAAAAAACTGAGTAGTTTCTATTTTATCCTAGAAGCAACAGAGAGCCATTGGAGATTTATTGAATAGAACTCAAAATGAAGCAGTTGGAAGAGATTTGAGAAAAGGAGACTAATTAGAAAGCAGAAAGAGGTGAAAAGGATTGGAACTTGGGTGGGATCTGTGTAAATTTAGAAAAAGTCTTATCAAGAGAAACGATATGAAGATCCAGCAACTTTTAAAAGTTCATTGTATCTCTTAGTTTACTTTACCTAGGCTTTGTTATTTTGTCTTTTTTTTTTGCTTTGGTTTTCCTCATCTTTATTTACTATCATTACAATTCAATTCAATAAATATTTATTAAGTACCCAGGTGTAAGTCAAACAAGACTGAGTCCCTGCCCAGGCATTTAAAGAGGCATTTAATTGGGAATTCTTAAAGAGACAGCATTAAAACCACTCACCAAATGGAATTGGTTGGCTTTAAGTGATCAAAAGGAAATAGAACTGGTAGTAAAGGAAGAAAAAAAAACCTCCTGGCCATGAAGAGTTAAAGATTCTATCATACTCTTAAAAAATAAGTAGTACCAGTACTGTGTAAATTATTCTCAAAAATTAGAAGAAAGCACTCTAACTTTTTTATGAGACAAATATAGTCCTAATATTAGGCCAAAGAAGACAGAAGTATAAAAGGGAAAAACCATAGACCAATACTATTAATTTAAAAATATCAGTTTAAAATTTTTTAATAAAATTTTGTCAAAGACTCTCAAAGTTCATTCAAGAAATCATTCACTATGACCAAGTCAGATATGCACCAGGGATGCAAGAATGGTTCAACTTTAGAAAAATAACATAAGTAGTCATATAAAAACAATAACATTCAAAAGTACAAGATTATCTCAATTGATGAGAAAAAAAGTCTTTGACAATGTACATTACATGTTTATGCTAAAAAAAATCCCAGCAATCACAAAGAGGAAATATTTTCAATATTGTGATAGGACAAGTGGATCTGACTTCTCTGAGACAGCTTCCTCTCTCATATAAAATTAGATTGCCCTCAGCTTCCTAGATGCAGTCTACAGGTATTTAAAATTCCAGCAACATGTAGCTGGTATCTCAAAGACTTAGCAAGCTCTTGAGATCAGGTGAGTCATCATATTCAGATGGGCAATTTTAGATTCTTAAATCAAGATGAATACCACTGTCTCTTTGTTGCAAATCCTTGCTATGTTAGGGCAAAGTAAACCTCCTCCTTTGTTAAATGTTCAGTGACTTTTGAGTGTCTCTTTCACTCCAATATAGAATCTGAACTAAGCGTGCCAGCTTTACAGCTAGCTACACAACAAACATCATAAAATGTATCTGCCTAAATCAAAAGCAAGCATCAGATACAATAGCTTTCTTGATAAATAAGTCAAGCAAAGATTGCCCCCTCCCCAACTATTCAATTTAGTTCTAAAAATGATAGCAATAGCCATAAAAAGAAAAAGAAATAAAAGGCATTGAGATAGACAAAGAAAACTATCCCTATTTGCTGATGTCATGGTATTTTAAAAATCATAGGAAATATGCAAAGACAATAATTGAAACAGTAGTTTCAGTAAAGTTGTAGACTAAAAAATATATCTACAAAACTCAAGGCTGTGTATACATGTAAACAAAATCCAAGAGTAATAATAGAAAGGGAAATTATTTTTAAAATAACTCTATTTGGAGATCAATCTGCCAAAGAACACAAAATATTTGCATAGATCAAGTTCAAAAATGCACCTTGAAGAAATAAAAAATAAATTAAATGTCTGGAGAAATACTCAAGGCTCATGACTGAGCAGTCAATAGAACAAAAATGAAAATACTACAAAATTTAATTAAAATTGTAATGCTACTGATGAAACTACTAAAGAAAGCCTTACCGAATTCAATGAAATAAAATTAATTTGGAAATATAAAAGACCCAAATTATTAAGAGACATTAGGACAAAAGAAGAGTAGCACTTTCAGACTTCAAAATCTTAAAGCAGTAGTCATCAAATCAATATGGTATTGGTTGAAAAATAGAATCATATATCATTCAAACAGGGAGAAAATCAGAAATGATTGGACTCAACCCAGCATTTAATAAACAAGAAAACAGATTACTTAGAAAAATCACTTAGTCATTAGGTACCTAATTTGTGTCAGGCACTTTTCTAAGTGCTTAGAATATAAAGAAAATCAGAAGATAGCCTTTGCTCTCCAAGAGCCCACAGTCTAATAGAGTAAACAACATGCAAACAATTATGTACAAAGAAGCTATAAACAGGATAAATGGTTAATAATCAACAAAGGAAAGATAGAAGTAAGAGGAAGCAGGTCAGTGAAAATTCCCTATAGAAGGTAAAACTATATCTAAAACTTGAATTTTAAACTTGAAGGAGGTCATGGAAGCCAGGAGGTGGAAATAGGGAGGGAGAGTGTCCCATGCATGGGGAATATTCAGTGAAAATGCTAGAAGTCAAGAGATGAGCAAATCATATTTGAAGACTAGCAAGGAATAGCAGTATATCACAGGATCTCAGGCTATGTGGTGAGGGGAATAAGGTATAATATGTAAGAAGACTAGAAAAGGGAGGGGAGGAAGAATTCCCTATTTGAGAAAAAAAAGACTGCTGGGAAAACTAGAAAGCAGTATGGAAGAAGTTAAGCTTGGACCAGCACCTTATAATACATTCTGCAACAAACTCTAAATTGATATGTAGCATAATATTAAACATTATACCATTTAAAAAATCTACAGAGAAGCAAGTCATATGCCATTTCCTGATATGGATTGATGCAATCAAGAGTTAGAATCAATTACAAAAGATACAATAGATAACTGATTCCATGAGACTGAAAAGCCTCGCTACAAACAAAATCAATACATCTAGGATAAGAGAAGCTTTCAAGTGTTAAAAAAAATGTTTATTATCAAATACTCTGATAAAGGTTTGGCATACAAGATTCACAGACAACTTATATATTTATATAAAAGATCAAAATCCATTTTCCAAAGGATATGTGGTTCAAAGATATGAGCAGTTCTCAAAAAAGTGCAAAATATGTTTGCAAATAACCAAGATAAAGAATACTCCAAATCATTAATAATAAGAGAAATACAATTGAAAATAACCCTGAGGCTTTACCTCATACTTAAATTGGCAAGATGATAAAATATGGGAAGTCAATGTTGTAGGGGCTGTAAGAAGATAACCACACAATTTGCACACTATCATAATATTTCCCCTCAATGTTGTTGGGGTTGTGAATTAGTACAAATACTTTGGAAAGCAATTTGAAATTATGCAATAAAAAATTGGGTAAAATATTTCTGCTGTTTGAACTAGAGATAACACTCCTAGATATACACACATATACACATCCCCTTGAGACCTATGGATATATTTTATAGCCTACAACTTTACTAAAACTAGTTTCAATTATTAACTTTGCTGATTTCCCATTATTTTCTAAATAAATCATCATTCCATCAGCAAATAAGGTTAGAGTTATCTCTTCTTGGCCTGTTTCAATATCCCTGCTTTTTGAATGAGAGATTACATTCCAAGGTGATTGAAAAGAAGAAAGTCCTTATATACAACAGAATATTCACAGCATAGTAAAGAAAATTCACAGCACAGAAAAGTAAAGAATAATTTATATGAGAGAAAAAAGTAAGCAAGGCCAAGAGAACAATATACACAATGACTGAAACAATGTAAAAGGAACAAAATCACCACAAAGTGCATATTGCAAAATTCCAACAAAAAAGAATGGCATCAAAGAAGAGAAATGAGAAGAAACAGTCTTTCATTCTTATATACCCAACATGAAACATGCCTTTACTCACAGCAGCTTATGGAAAGCTCTACTGACTTTTAAGCTAAAATACACACTAACAGGAAGGGAGGAAAGTAATAGACTCTTTTATGTTAGAACTGT